>NC_060282.1:11272424-12001001 GCF_021613505.1 Equus quagga
CTAAACATGAAGAAACAAGACAGAATGACTCCACTGTGGGTTTCCTGCCAAGATAACCTTGTCATTTTAAAAATATGAGGAGTTGTGGTGGGGCAGCAGGGAGGAGTGACTGACCCAGGATAGCTAGGTTCGAGGCCTCACTCTGCATAATTTTTGTTACCTTCTAACGCTGAGCGTGGAGCTCCCCATCTCTGGACCTCAGTTCCCTCTCTGTTAATGGCTTGATAGTACTATCAGATGGCTAACAGTATTTCCTCAGCTCGATGATTCAATGGTTCTACAGTTCTTGAAATGAAATAGTAGTATTGCTAATCAGGGGTTTCCAATTTGGAATTTCTAAATCAACACAATTTAAACAAACTAACAAGAATGGTTGATATACAATTGCCAGATTTTGTTTTTTCCAAGTAATAATATTTTTAAAAACATTCCCATCTACAAGAGCCGAATTTACATTACGTAAAAGGAAGGGCAATTTAGGACCAAAGCTAAAAAAGCAGGAAAGATAATCTCCAATATAGAAAAGATGATTGACAAATTGATGGCAACGAGAGCACACACTCACATACCCACATACCCACACATCATTGTCCATGTTATTCTCCTTTTGTATGGTCTAGTGAGAATTTTATCATGCACTAACATTTGTGAACCTTTGGGGAGTAAAATGAGCAGAAGTAAAATTGACAAATATATTAGAATGGTCAAATTCAAATAGTGTTTTAGAAAAATGTTGACTTCACTGATTTGCCTTGCACACACAAAAAGAGAAAAACCCAAAATACATGAGAAAGAATTAGATAAATCAGTATAACATCATTTTGTATCTATATGATAGAAAATAAAGTGATATCTGAATATATGTAGAATTTTAATTACATAAAAATTATAATTTGGAAATATTTGGGAGAAAGTCAGCTAGGAAAGGAAGACTTTGCAGGTGCAAAATGAAACAACTAGACTAGGATCTTAGGTCCCAGTCCTCCCATATGATCTTGTAATACAATGAGATGCCCACACCCACATCTAATCTGGGCAGGAAGCCACATGGTGTGAAAAAAGGTAACAATGGAAGAGGAAGGATTTTTTTTTTTTGGCAGAAATATATAAATCCAAGTGTGTTTGAGAACTTCTGGAGAAATTCCAATCTGTGGCTCCTTGCACTAATTCCAGTTAAGACTAGTGAAGTTAATTAATCTTGTACTTCTGAAAGTGCATTGTCTCATTTCTTCTGCCCATCAGTTAGCGTCGTTGCCTGGAGGAAGAGGCAGAAGTTCACATTTCTGGTGCCTGGTTTGTGCCAGAATTCTCTAGGCCACCAGTAAGGGAAGTGGCTTTCTCTGCCTCTCCTTTGTCAGAGGATGACATCTGCACAGATAGGGTAGTAGAACTGGGAGTCAACAGGAAAGAATGACATACACCTTTCAGAAAGGCACTTTGTTCTTGGCCTCCTTCATTTCGTCAACATTATTTACTTGTCGATTACTATGTGGCAGACATTATTCCAGGCGCTGGAATAGATACAGCGATGAATAAACCAGGCATCTGCCCTTTTGAAACTTCTAGTGAATGAGTGAGAGCAGAGATTGACCTGTAATTACAGGGCAGAGTGAGAAGTTATTATTTCAGAAAGGAAAATGACTTTGGGAGTGGATCATCCGGATTATATTTTTGCCTCTGGTGGCGATAGTGGAATGCAGCTGGTGCTCCAGGGAGAGGGGAGACTATCTGTAAAGTTGTTGATGATCAAATGTGCATGGAATATTCCAAGAGTGACAAGCACGGCAGCCTAATAGATGCATTAAACATTATTCTACTGGGGCAAGAGGGAGTCAATCTAGGAATACAAAGATCAAAAAGGAGGAGCTGTCATTTTCCATGAGTTGCTAACATGCTGCGGTTTATGGGAAGGACAAATGGATTTCCTGAAAAGTTGCAGAAATTTTCTTGGAAATCAGAAATTTCCAACAGAGAGCTCTCCCTTTGTGTGCTTTCAGAACCGCCCACCCTGGTGGACCTATTCCACCAGCTCTGAGGCTCTCAGAGGCTGATTCATCCCAGACTGGCAGGCTCCACTTAACCCAAGCTCTGATTCTTTCATTCTAAGGTGGAGATGTTTTGTGGTTCTCTATTATTGCTGTTTAGAGTTCTCAGTAAATTCTAAGCCATGGGTAATTTTCTTTTTTGTTTCTGTGTTTTGTGTTTCTCATCTGCTAGAATCTTGGATCTGAATAGTCCTCAGCACACTTACTTCTATGAGATTTTGAGTAGAGTCTTACCATGTTATATCCCAACCCATCTCTACTGGACCCTGAGACTTACCAGGGGGATGGACAGAAATAGAAACCTCCTTGCCATTGAACTCTTCAATACGAACTGGACATCCTATGGACGACCTTCAAAACCATTCCTCCTCCTTCCTACCATCCTTCTCAGCTGACAAGAATCACCCACCAGGAGGAGTGCATAGATATTAAAACCAAACATGGAATTTTACAAGGGCTTGGTACAGAAATTCACCTGTACTTGTTTGAACAAACTTCTTCGATCATAGAATCTGGATCTGTTTTGCGACTTTAAATTTGAATTCAATGCACAAATCACTTTACAACATCCCTGATGGGTGCTCATGCCTTGTTTGAACACCCATACAAACTACGACTTCACTACTTCAGAAAGTAGCTTCTTTGCACAAGTTAGCTCTAACTAGTAAAAGCTACTTTCTTATATTTAAGTACAATCTACTTTCTGATGACTCTCATCCTATCTCTTACTTCTTAAGCAGTACAGAAAATTTCTACCCTCCTTCTCACAAAATATCACTTGATATATTTGAAATTAACCATGAAGAAAGCAGTCATACCTGGAGAGGTTAAAAGACAGGCACAAGGAGACACAAAGTTCCAAATACTCAGAAGAGCCAACATCCTTATTTTTAAAAAGATGCATATTATCAAAAATTTTGCAGTATAATTTTATAACTAATTTCTGAAGATCTAATGAAGTCTATAGGAATCTCTGCTTCTACATTAAATGATTCAGAACAATATTCTTTTTGAGGTTTTGTTTGAAAGAGTATTATTTGTTTCTTTCTGTCTTTGGAATTTTCGCATCTCACTATTTCAGTGTGCTTCTCTGGGGCAACGTCCTCACTTACTTCACCATCTTTAATCTATAGTGACCTATTTGCAAAATAAGCAAACTCAGAGTCAATAGGCTTTGAGTGATGCTTGTCAATGGAGATGGAGAGGCAGCTGGCAATAGGCTGCACATTTTAACATTTAAAAGCTGCTTTTCCATTATAACACCCTATTAATTATGTTCTGTCATCACTCACACAGCCTTTCACTCATTTAACAGTCATTTTGTTCTGAGTGGGTAAGGTGATGGATCCAGTGAGATGGGCAGTCGCAAATGCTTTGAGAGTCACAGAGGCCCTGTTTTAGTAATTAGGTCAAGTAATAGCACCTCTTAAAAGATTCTGAGTGCCTTCCAGCAGTTCTTTAAATTCCCCCAGCTTGTTTGCGGCCCGTAGTATCTTACAAGCTCACTTGGTGCACTGTGAAATTTCAAAATATTTCATTGAATCTGACTCTGTGCCAATCAGTTTCTACTTTAATGCGTGAAGAACATCCTCTAGTTAAAGCATTTAGTTTTACCTGTTGTGGGCAATGAACTCCTTTGAGAATATCCTACAAGTAGTGAACTCTTTCCCCAGAAAAACTGCTTTTTGTGTTGCTGTATATGGATTTGTAGATCTCTGAGGCCCAATCATCAAATTCTTTTTGTTTTCTTATTGTGGTAACATTGGTTTATAATAATATGAAATTGTTAACACTGGGGACTCTGATTGTGTACCTTAATTTGAAAGAATCCTGTGTCTTCACATGAGCAATCCAACTCCACACTGGAAAGGACCTGGTTCCCCAAAGTGGTTTGAGGTCCCCCTTCTGGTTCTGGCCAGTGTCTTCCCCAAGGATATCACTCCAGCTGCTATTTGAGGTGCTGCTCCCAGGGCCCTGGTTCCTGACTGAAGGCTACTCTCCCTACCTGATAGAATATCTCGTATATATGTGTGCATGTATTATAGATAGATATAAATGTAAATATATCTTCTGTGCAAGATGTCCCAGAATGATCCATCTACTATAAATACAGCAACATCAGCTCCCAACACCCTTAGTAATGTTATCCACAGTAACACAAATTATTCAGCTACAATGGGAATACCTACTGTCCTGGCCCATCCCCCATTAAACAGGGTGAACTCAATTCTCCTTTTCCATGGGGGAGGGAGGAAATGGGGAAGTGAGACTAAAGCCAGGCAAGGACAAGCAGGGGAGGATGAGGGAGATCTTCATACCCCGAATAGCCCCTTGCTTCATGTCTCTCTAGATTGGGTCAATGCAATGGACTCCGGACTGCCAGGAGAATCTTAGAATAGCTGTGGCTGTCTTACAAGTCCCAGTTGGCCACAATTGTTCCCATCAACAGTCAACCTGATGTAGGTAATGACATCATGGTGGCACCAAACTGCAGTGAAAACAAAGAATCTGGAGAACACGGATGGCCATGCAGAGCTCTTGACCAGCTGGTTGCATGGGTCTGTCTTGCTCCTTTCTTTAACCTCCTCAAAACACAACCATGCATGAAACTCAAATTTTGAAATGCTCATTCTGTATTGTGATGAGATTTTCTGTATTACTACTACTGATAGATATCCCAGTGACATATCATAACCCTATGGTATCTACCATACTCTTAACTAGTGGTTCCACCTATCTCAGGCCTCATGATTCTCATTTCTTTGTCTAGAATTTAGATCAAGAAGCTGAGACTCTGAACATCAAGTGGCTTTTTCAAGACTGCACAGTCAGACAGTACCAGATCCATGATTTGAACTCAGATCTGTCTGATTCCAAAGACCACTGAGCTTTTTCTCTCCGTGCTATTGTGTGCATTACCCCAACTATGTTATTTTTAGGATGAGGACTGATTCTCTAAGTCCTCAGTTCTGGTCATGTAGTAAGTGCTCAATAAATGTTGGTGGAACTGAATTTGAGTTGTAGAATGAGGACACCATTTTCTTATCTGGGCTTCTGGCAAAAACCCGCAACTGGCAATAGTAGCATGTGTACAGTTCCCTACTCTCCTAACATAAAGCCTTAGAGTTTGCTTCCCAATGTTTCTGGGAGCCTAGTCTCAGGCAAAGCCTGGAGCACAGACACTTTTACAAGAGCTCTGCAGCCTACAAAATCCTGGAAAAAATTTACATGGCTAAATTTTGCTATTGAAGGAAGCAATCTTGAGTTCTGAGGGTTTAATTACTTATGCCAAAACAAAAGAGCCAGTTTAATAGGATAATTGCCCATGAAAGGGAATTAAATAGAATCACAAGAAAAATTAAAGCCACAATATTCTTTTGCCTGCTGGAGAAGCAAAGCTAATTGTTTTCCATCTGAAGTTCCCTTTTGGATGTTTCATCCCAGCTAATTTTTCAAGTTGTTTGAACTGCACTGAAGATACTCATTTTAACTACTTAGGAAGTAGGGTCTCTCTAATTCTGGCTTTTGGAGTTGATTTGTTTAACTTGAATGCAATGCTTTGGGTTGAGAAAGTTGACATGAAAAGGTATAGTAGTGAGCTCAGTTCTTGCATAATAAACCATTTGACAGTGCTGCTAAAACCCACCTTTGTAATAAAATGTTTTTTTAAGGGGAAATGGATTTAGAACAAGGGGAATATCATTCTGCTCTACTCTGCAGTAATCACAGCACAGTTAAAATACCCTGATTAGTTACTGACAGCTGATATTGTAAGGAGGACTAGCAAATTGAAGATAGCTCGCTAGGACAAGTAGGTGATAGATTATGATCTGTTTCAAAAAAAATCCAATAATATTGAGTGTTAGCGTGCTGGTGGGGGAACGGTCCCTCTCATGTTCTGTTGAAAGGAACATGGGCTGATGAAATATTTCTGAGGGACACCTTGGTAACACACACAAGGGCCTTAAGAACTGTATGTACCCTATGAAACAACTCTCACATTCCTAGAAATGTATTCTAAGAAAAATTTGTCTAAGTGTAGCAAAGATGTTATTGCTATAACACTTTTTAAAATTGGAGCTTTGGGAAATTACATACATTTTTAAAATGGAGATTGGCTAAATATACTAGATTATTCACAAGGGTATATATACTATACAGCCATAAATGAAATTTTAGATCACTACTGACACATCTCCTCCATATGGTCATCAAGCTGTTTTGTGAGAGAAATGAAATTAAGTGGAGATTATGGAAATTTGGCTCATAAAATCTGTGCACAGTCACCTTTTTCTAGATTGCCTTGGACCAGGATGTTGCTTAACCCCCTTTACATGCTGGGTAGCATGTGCCAAGAAACTTCTGTTAGGATTCTGCTGGCTGGTCTCCAAATTATGTGAAGATAACCTGAGGCCAAAAGGGCCCCAACCACTGAGGGAATAAGTCATAGTAACAACAACAAATTTTACATGTTTATTTTAGGGGACTGTAGGTCTTTCAAGTGGAGGCAGCCTCTGAAATGTTTGCTAGATTGGCCTGAAACTCATAAGAGAGTTTTGGGATACAGAAATAAGTCATTTAATAAAGCCATGACTGTAGATGACATTGCATATGAAGGACCTAGATTGAGAAAATGAGAGGACCTGAGACAGAAGCCCAAGGATACTCTATAGACAAGGGATGGACACTGGAATAACAGCCAGCAAAGCCAACTGGGTAAGACCAACTAGTGATGTACAAAGAAGGGACAAAGTTATAACTAGGGAAAAGACCTTTCCAAGTAGGAAAAGAGGAGCCAACCTTCAGAAAGGGCAGGTAAGCTGAGGACTGAAATCTATTTATTATCCCTAGCCATCAGAGACTACAAGTGACCTAGCTAAGGGCTTTCAGGGGAGAATGAATGGGGAGGCCAGGTTGAAGAGTGTTTGGAAGCATGAGGTCAAGAAGAGGGGACCCATGAATGTAGGCAAGTTTTTCAAGTGTAATCATACAGAGACTGGGATAAAGAATTAGTAGAAGGGAAATGAGAAGTTACTGGAGGCTGAATTCCCACTCCTCCTTTTTATCCTTGTTTGTTTAACAAAGGGAGCAGATTTTAAGACATTAAACGCTATTGGGAGGAGCCAGGTTATAAAGGGAAGAGGGGATACTGGCGTGCGTTCCTGGCAGATGGTTTGGGAGAGAATGGGCCATGGTGCACAGGTGGTGGGATCACCCTTAGACGGGAGAAAAGACTTGCTATCTTCCATATGCAAATGAGGGAGAGTGTGCAACCACAGGGAGTGTGGAAAGTTTGGTGTCGTGGACAACAGATGAGAGGACTGAACTAGGGAAGCAGACTGGTTGAGGGGTAATGCCAATAGAACAGGGGAGACCACACACAATGAATGTCTAGAGTCACCAGGCTGTGGCGCTGTATCATTTTCTCTGGCATCATCCAATAGCCCAGGCGGAGAGAGCGAGAATACAGACTTTCTCTGCCAGTGAAGTTAAACAACTAAGCCAATATCACAGAGTGAGTTCCTGCATTCAACAAACATTTACGGCACATCTATTATGAGTCAGGCAATATATTTTAAGCACCTGTGAACAAATGGAACCCACCAAAAGTCTACACTTATGAAATTTACATTTTTAGTGGACTCAGTTTTGGAATCAGATTTATACCTGTATAAATTCAAAATGTTTCAATCTCCTAGTGATGAATTTCTCTTCTACCTTTGGGGAAAAATTAAAGCCTTCAACCTTTTAAGGGAACACACAAAATGTCAGTGCAATTACAGTTTATACTGTCTACTTACAGCATATATACCACACAGTAGAGAACATAGTCTTAGACTCTAAGGAGCAATTTTTTTTAGTGCTTCTTCTCCTAGGCTCTGTTTTCTATTCATTAAGGGAATGTTTCTCATTCATCTTTATGTTCCCAATGCCTAGAACAATATCTGGCATATATTATATGCCCAACAAAAGTTTGTTGAATTAATGAATAAATTAGTTCAAACACAACAACCAGATAAATGGAAACAGTAATCTATAATAAAAAGTTGAATGTTACATCAATGGAAAATATGATGTTCCAGGATTATCTTTCATCATGTTCAAGGCCAGACATATACAGAACTCATTAACAATGCCAGATGCATCCATCATTATCACTCAGTATAAAAACAACAACAACAACAACATAGAAACTCTGTTTGGTGGTCATAAAGCATATGGAAAATCTGGGAGACGAATCATAACCCTAACGATATTAATTTCAGCAATTTTCACTCAAGCTTCAAGTTTTGGCATATTTTATCGCTAGACTTTTACAACCTCCAAACTCTTGCCATAAACTTCAATAAATTTTGAGTGGAAGATCCACTTAGCTGTGAAATACGGTTATGGTCTTGATGCAGTCTAGGTAATTTGGGGCCATAAAAACTATGGGAATCAGAAGAAACAAGGTTGTTTGTGGTAATTGTTTTCCTGAAAATGAAGACCAAAAATTGGTGAGATAGAAGAGGCCTCATCTTCACAAATTTCTTGTTGAGCCTGTGCAAGTGTTCTGTTCAATAATTCACTAATGTTCTGTTTTATTATCTAGAATATGAGCGTTATATTAGTAATGAGCGTAATAGTTGTTTAATAAATGTGTGTGGCTGGATGTCCTGCAAAGAGCAGACAGGAGACCTCAGTTCAAATCCTGACTCTGCCACTGTGTGTGTGTGTGTGTGTGTGTGTGTGCGTGTGTGTGTGAGTGATTTATTTAACTTCTCTTAGTTTCCATTTTCTTAGGATAATTCTTGCTAGGCATGGTCACTGTGCCACTCACAGCTCCCTTGTGTGGTTCCTCCTTAAAGACCATTTTTCAAGAAGTCTTTTCACACAAGTTGCAATATTCTGCATCATATGGCCCCAGATTAGACCCACAGCTCATCAAACCAGTGGGGAAAAGTGTCGCCATTAACTGCCTGCCCCAAAATGGACAAGAATGATTATCTAACCCAATCCGATCTTCCTTGGCAAATACTTTAATTTATATGTGGTACTTACTATATAGTAAATGCTCTGCAAACAGTAATTCATTTAATACACATAAGAAATTAATGTAGGAAGCACTATTATTACTTTACTTTACAGATAAGGAAACAGATACAAAGAAGTTAAATAACTTTCCCAAGACCCAGGATTTGACAAAGCCAGGATTCAGTCCTAGGTATTCTGGCTCCAAGACTGTGTTTTTTACTCCTGGACTACAGTAAATACAAATGTGGTTCATAGAAAAAAGATAATTTGCATCAGGTGAAGAATTTGAAATGTACTATCTAGTTAATTTATGCATTCAGGATGTTTACTGAGGATCGACTGTGTGCCTGGTGCTTGGCTAAGCGCTGGGGATGAGGTGGTGACCAACAACTGAAACAGACGTGGCGCCTGGCTCACAGGGCTAGTAGCATAGGGAGGAAGATTGACACTAACATAGCATCACAAAAATAAATGTAGATGATGAGGCTTCAAAATGAAAATCTGTTTGCATGCAAGCCTCTCTCTTCTTCTAGAACAGGCTCCAAAAGCAACCCCTGAGGGTAGGAATGGTTCTTTCTACATGGTAGAGAATTCATAAATATCCCTTGAATGAAATTCACATGGGAGCTAAATAATACTGAAAAAAGAAAAAATCTCTTGGTTTTGATACAGCAGAAAAAAATATTTAAAAATTAATATTAGTCCAGGTTACATAATATTAGAAGAAAGTTTGTGAAAATAAAACAATGGTAAACTTCAGTTTCCTGTAGTGTTAATTTATGTGGGATGTCTTATATCCTCACAATGTAGATAAATGAAGTGTTATACATGTTGTTCTCCTCTGTTTTAAATGTCTCTATGATAAATAATAAAAATAAATAAGTGGTGGTATTTGGATCCAAATAATCAAAATATATGGTTTTATTTTGAATAGAAATGGACAAAGAATTCATTTGAGACTTGTACCATAAATAAAGCAAGCATAATGGCCTAATTGTCTCTAGGAATAAAAACTGAACCACTCAGGCCGCTTTCAGGAGTCTCCACAACTCTCCATCTGACCACCTCTCTACTCCTGACTCCCTGTGCTGCCCATAGACATCTCCCCTGTGGTTTCTCTTCTTAGCCTTGGCCTCTCTTTCACCATGGTCCATGAACTTGGCATCATTACTATCTCCACTTACCTGTCTTCTCTATCCATTAAGGCCAAACACAAGCTCTGCCTCTTCTTGGATTGTTTTTGTCTTAGAAATCCATTTCTTCTCCCTTGACTCATCAGTTTTGTTTTATGTGTTTTTCTTTGAATACATTCTGCCCATGATATTTCCTTGTACCCTTCCATGTACCCAGTACATATTTGCCATATAGAATGATAACATTGTAAATGGTGGTAATGCCCTTTGGTCCACATTGTGGAGTAAGACTTTGCACAACTCACAATTTAAGATGTATGTTATATTGTGTGGCTCTGGAATCTACCAGTCCTTTCTCCTTCCTGGCCACATCAGAAGACTGCAGTTTCTATCTCCATCAAAATACCGTTGGGCCTTGGGACTGAATGATGGTCATACTAGATGTTATGTTAAGTACTTTCGTATATTGACTAATTTGATTCTCCAAAGTATATAAACGAAGTGGGTTTTATAGTTAAAGAAATTCAGGCTGATTGCAGAGTGGTGAAGTTAGGATCCTGCCCCAGGCCTGCCAATACTCCACCTCTGCCATGTACTTGCCCACCCACAAGGCTCTCCCTGCTTGGGGAGGAGGATCAGAAGTGTATTGAACAACTACAGGGTTCCAGTAACTGTGCTAGAGAAGGGGACTAGAAAGATGGTGCATCAGTCAGGATAGGCTATATTACACAAGGTAACAAATGACGCCCGCACAGCGTTTCTGACTTGTGAGCAAGAGTTTTTGAAAAGACACAGAGGTCTCCCATCCAAATAGAGGCAAGCCTTTCTGAAACATGTCACTGAATGGGGATGCCATTAGAGAGGATAAACACACAACCAGACACCCGATCTTTTCAATGAATCTGTTTTCTGTTACTTGAAATTACATTGGAGGTGTTAACATCTCCAATGATATGCATTCAAAGTTCAAAGAAAAAAAAGATTGGTTCAAATCCAAAACCTAAGTCTTTTATTTCCTTCCACAAATAGCAGGTTACGAACCAGAAATCAAGCTATGACTCAGTAATGTGCAGGGTAGAACTCAAGTACTATGAGTAAAAGCAGTAATTATTCTACGTGAGGTAACCAATTTGTCAAAAGAGACATAAACGAATTCAACTTTTCCTTGTCGACCATAAATATTTAGCATTTCTGAACACAACCCATTTAGTCTGGTGAGTAACAACTATTTGATTTATTTATCAAAATAAACTTGCCTCTCCTCCCCGAGCTATTGGAGCATTCACAAAATGTAATTATCTGCAAAGTGGCCACGTGACCTTGGGCAGGTCCCTTCTTGGACATCATACGTAAAGCAAGGACAGTTAGACGAGATGTGGAAGACTCTGCCACCCCAAGCTGGGTTATTTCTAGCTCTGGAAAAGCAGGCAGTACTCTGTGTAGTCAGAGGGCTGGGCCCAAGTTCTCCTCTGGAGAACTTTGAATTAAAGGAAGTATTTTTATTCTCTAAGCTTCAGTTTTTCACATGTAAAGTGATGACAACAATGTCTACCACTTCAAGTGTACGTGATAATCAAACCAAATGTTTGAAAAATGATTTGTGAAGTGGGAGCTGATATATATATATGTTGTATTAAATAGCTATTGAGGGTCTTCCACATGCCAGGTACCACGCTAATCTATACAGATACAAGGATGACACTAAGAGGCCCCTGCCTTCTGGATGTTCATCATAGTGAAGCGAGGGAATAGATAATGCACTAATAATGGATAACCTCTGTTAAGCACTTATGTGCAGACTCTGTGCTAATCTCTTTCCTTCATTCATTTAAAAAATACTTACAGGGAACCCATCAGTATCAGACACCGTTTTGTCACTTGCATTATCTTCTTACATCATGATCTTGTATTAATCTTCGTAACAAAGTTATGAGACATTATATTGCAACGCTTCTTTCAACGAGAGGGATTACTGAATCTCAGAAAGGTTTGGTAGCTTTCGAAAAGCTAATAATTAGTAAAGTTGGGTTATGAGCGGACGCCCTTCTGAGTTTAGAATCTCTATTGACCTAAAAATTAACTGGCCTGGAAAGAAGGCAGTCAGCGAAGTCTTCAAGGGGGGGAGGAGGGACATATAACCTTGATGTAGGAGATCTCCGGGTGGACAGGAGATTTGGGGAGCCCTTTTTAAGACAAAGGGTTCAGCAAATGTAAAGATGCAGAGGGAAACAGTAGGGCGCCCTGAGGAATCTGAAATGTCACTAAATAAGTAGGACTTTCATGCATGTATGTAGTTGTTATCTTATGCAAAACTGTCACATAGTGGCCAGGTTCATATGCCCCTTTCCCCTCTCCATGCCTCTTCCTTGCTCCTTCTCCCAACTCATTCTTTTGAACTGAGATTTGAAAGCAAAATGAGTCGGCCATTCTCAGATCTGGTGGAAGTGATTTTTTCAGAGGATCAGGACAGCAGCCTGCCTTGGTTTCAGCTCCGAAAAGACATACTCCCCAAAATAAACTCATCTCTGTCTACGCTTCTGCAGCTGTGGGGAACCAAGCAGACGGCAGTGAGGATGAGAGCAGCCTTCCTAGAGCACCTTGAAACAGGACTGAAAAGGCCAGCCTCAGGAGCCCCAGAAAGGAAAATTTGTCGTGTGTGTGTGAGAGTGCATGTGTGTGAAGCCTTCAAACTCTCCACAAGGAAAGCTGATCAGAAAGTTTATGCTGGAAGGAGCACCCAGCCCAACTTCCCAAGTCCCCTTTACCTGTCATAGACAGTAACTAGGACGGTGGTACAATGTGGTAGTTCAGGCTAAGTGGTCTGGAGCCAGGCTACCTGAGTTTTTAATCTAGTTCTGCCATTTCTTGGCTTTATGACTTTGGGCAACTTATTATGCGGAGCTACAGTTTTATCTTCTTCAAAATGAGGATAATAATTGTGCCTCTCTCCTAGGATCACTGTAAGGAATAAATGTGATCATTCGTGTGTCTAGCACATGGTAGGTGCTCAACAAATGATAGCTTTTTGTTTGTTGTTTTTTGTGTTATTATTATTATTTTATGGAGCATCTTGTATGTTTTCTTTCTAATCTTGGAAACAACCCAGTGATGTACACATCAATATTTCCTCTTTATTATTGAGGAAAAGGAGGTCTGCAAAGTTACAATGACTTGTTCGAGGTAACACAGCAGGTAAAAGAAATAGAATTTGAACCCAAGTCCACCAGACTCTATAGTTCATGTTTTTCCTGCAAATTCTGGTTGTGTCAGGGAATACAAATGCACCCAGGGATGACAGAGCAGGGACTAGAAGTCTGGGCAAAAGCGGTCCTAGGGTATCCACTGTGGTGTGTTGGGGAGGATGCAGTGTAGAATTACAGCCCTGGCTTTGACTACAAGCTCTGAGCTTACTGTCGGGGCCTCGGAAATTCATTTCATTTCACTGAGCCTCAGTTTTCTTATGTTTAAAAAGGGACTTTATAAGAGTTTAAAACAAACTTCAAGGGGCTTTTGTTGAGATTATCTCAGTTTAATTTTTAATGCCGTGAAGAAGCCTTTGGCCCCTTGACTAAATCAACTCTCTTGCAGGCGTTTATCACACTAGGCAACTTTCATTGCAGCCTGTAGTGCCTTGGTGATTTTATATTCATCCTTTTTGTTTTGGGTTTATGTCTTTTTCTCGTCCATGCTTGATTGTAGCCCCTATAAGGGCAGAGCTCTTGGCTCCAACACTCCAACATTCAGCACAGGGCTTGCAGGCACACAGTACGAGCGAGCTCCCTAAAAACATTAATGTCCTTATTTCTCCACATTCTGGCTCCAAGTGCAATGCTTGATCAACTGCTGATGATTGAGCTCCCCTGCACCCCGAAACTGAAGCAGTGAGTTTACGAACCAGAATGGAAAGACAGTGGGAAACTGATTTTCAAGGCTGACTTAAGCGACACTTTTCAGCACTCAAAATAAGTGACCAAAAGTTAAAATATGGCTTCTTGCCTTCTCTAGCTCTTCATTATTTTCCGTCAAAGCTGAGGAAGTACAGAAGTCAGTGATTCCACTCCTTCTAAAAGATCACTGAGGTTGAATGTCACGAGGAAACTAGCTAAGCTCTGTGCTCCTGCCCTTCGTGTAAATGTTCATGTCACCTTGGCTTAGGGAGATCAGCTCTGGGGAACTTCACCCTCAGCAGCCGCAGAAGAGAGACCCTGGGATCGGCCTGCCCACTCTCTTGGTGAGTGAGAGGCTCTGAGGGGAAAGACGATGGATGCATGCTTGGCTCTTATCTTATCTCAGCCACTAATTATCCACAGACCATCAGACAGTCCGGTTCCCTCTCCTGACCCTCGTTTCCTCTGCAAAGTAAGAGATTTAGCAGAAATCATGTCTGAGGGCTTTTTCAGGAGTGAGAACTCCCAATTCCATCTTGGTCAGAAAGTCAAAGGCTACGAAAGTTAGAAAGAGCTCTAGAAGTCTAAAAGTCATTTAGTGAAATCCTTGCTTGGCGTATGAATTGCTGTTGTCTGCAACAGTGGGAACAAACTCTTCCAGGTGTGCCTCAGCATTGTTCTGAAAGGTACAAGTCCACCTTGTAACCATACACACACATGGCTCACTATAGGGTGACTATTCAACGCCTGTTCTAGCATCAAGTAAAATGCAGTCTTCAGAGGTGAGCCTGAAATGCAGTTCCCACAACTATCTTCCCTTTTCAAGGCAGATTAGCATATCTTAGCACATGCTTGAGTTTTGGGGATCAGAGACACCCAAGCTCAAATACTAACTCTGCCATTTACTGTTTGTGTGACTGACTGTAAGGTCCTGAAACTCTCCTTTCATCATTTCTACAACGAAAGTAATTACACTGTAGATATTATCATTCTTACTATTAATTGTGATTGTCAACCCTTGAAAGTTGGGATGAAAACAAGGAAGCTAGTTTCAACCTCTTCTGCTAGTGGTTTTTTTTTTTCTTTTTCAGAAAAAGTAAAAACAGAGCAAGTCTATCTTGCCATTCAATATTCACAGCGTGTATATATTTTTATATAAGTTGTTTCCTGAGTAACATACATCCTTGCAATAATCAACAAGACTCAGGGACAGGATAACTTTGATTTATTAAGTTTGTCACTCTAGGTCACGTCAGGTATTAATTGCCAAGGCAAAACAAAGTAGTCTCATTTCCTCTGTGTGAATATATGAGGAAATGAGCCAAAGAGAGATAGATATCACTCCTGATGTAACCAAGATGATGAAGAAAGATGAGTGAGAAGCAGAACCATAAAGGATCTGCCCTTATAGGAAGGATGGCCAGTGGAAAGAACTGATCCCTGGTCACAGACAAGGTGAGTCTTTGAGAATGAACCCTACTCCTCCTGGATAGTAAAGATGGGGTATCACATAGAAATGCTATGCCCCAGGATGTGCCATTGCCCTGAGTCTGCAGTGGGCCAGATCCATCCCAGGGAGCTGTGCAGACATCTCAACATCTCTGTGTTAGACTAGGGCTGCCATAACAAAGTGTCATAGACCAGGTGGCTAAATAATTGAAATTTATTTTCTCTCAGTTCCAGAGGCTGGAAGTCCAAGATCAAGGTGTCACCAGGGTTGGTTTCTTCTGACACGGCTCTCCTTGCCTTGTAGATGGCCATCTTCTCCCTGCGTCTTCACGTGGTCTTCCCTCTGTAAATGTCTGTGTCCTAATTTCCTCTTCTTATAAGGGTACCAGTCATAGTGGATTAAGCCCCATCCTAATGACCTCATTTTAACTTAATTACTTCATTAAAGAACCTATCTCCAAATGCCATCACTTCTAAGGTACTAGGAGGTTAGGACTTCAGTATATGAATCTGGGAGAGAGAGATACAGCTCAGCTCATAACAATCTCCAACCCTCCGTCCAGGGCTAGAACAGCACTGTGTGATTGGCGCCATTTCTATGTTTTCCTTTTGACTCACACACTCATCAGACTTTTCTAAGTGCTCTGGGTTAATAAGTATTTGAGTCAACTGGTTGAGGAGGATATTTGAAAGAGTTGAAATAGGTTCTAAATTACGAAATTTAGCCCCTGAAAATATCAATACATGGCTCATTTTATTTGGTGCTAAGTCTCAGGCATTCTTTTTTGTGCTGGATTCAAAGAGTTAAAAGGAAAGGCCCTCACCCTTGTGAAGTCTAAGGTACAAAGCAAAACAGAGCAAGCAAAATGTAGGCAACTGTAGGTAGGGTCAATGCTATGGCTAGGTGATACGGGAATGTCTAATAACTCTGAACAGTGGGTTTGTGTATTCAAATGTAAGGGTTAGGGAGAGAAGGGGCTGCTACTTTAGAAAAAGAAGAGTCTTTGAGGAAACAACTATTCTGACTCCTTTGGAGAACCTCACCATGCTAGCTTGGTTGGAGCCTAAAGTACAAGGACGCGAGGGTGAACCGGAGACAAGAACCTCACATGGAGGAACTCAGATGGCAGCCAAGGAGTTTGGACTTCAGCCAGTGAGGACTGAAGAGTCTTTGAAGAGTTTGCAGCTGGACAGTAGCACACAAAAAGCCCAGGGGAAGAACAACTGTACACAGGGAGCCTGCTACTCCACCTGCCTGAGAGTCTAGGTTTCAGGTTGGCAAGAACAATCCCCTAGAGCAATTTGATGAACCAAAACTCAGCCCAGCCTACCTGCCAATTTTACCATCTCCTTCATTTTGTGCTTGTGCTATTTTTATTCAGTTATTCATTTTTTCCTACTAGAGATGGGATTCAGTCTAGGATTCCTTTTTGAACACTCTTTATAATGTTCTCTTTTATGTTTCTTTCCCTGAGAATGGCAAAAGAATGTGTCTGATCCTTCTCAAAGCTTCGCAGTGGGCATTCTTGCGTGTGGCAGCCTTCTGTAACTCTATCGTCCCTCCATCCTCTCAGCACCCTCAGGTCCTTTGGTGGTTGTTTGCCTCTGGAAGAGGCGGGCAAATTGGGAAGAATGGACTAGCCCCGTGCTTTGTCCTGACATCAGAGACACGGACTCATGCTGCTTTAAACTCCTGCCGCCTCAAATGGGCTGATGCTGGACCTTCCAGAGCTTATGGAGAACCTCAACCAGGGTATCACTGGACCAGTACCTTCAACCAAACTCAAAATGGTCAGTGATCTTTGTCCAGGTTAATAACGCACACAGCATGCTCACATATGTACGTTAGAAATAAGGCCTTGCTTGGAATCTACTACAATATGTAGTCACTACCTATTTTCATAAACATATACTACTCAACTTCTATCAGACCCTGGGTATCTTCCAGTTTTCTCCTCTCATCTCATACCTGAACGCTTTTCATGCAAGAAGCACTAAACCTCTCTCAAGCCCTCAGAACAGCCCCTATTTGCATAATACTTGTATATATTTATATAATATATAAGCCCATATTTCATTCATTCATTTATTTATGTGACAAACGTTTTTCGAGGTGCTCCCAAACGCTCTTCTGGGAGATGCAGAAGTGAACAAGGTACGTTCTTTAACAATGGCCTCCTTCCAGCGTTACATACTAAGGCTACCTGTGTAATAGTCTCACTCACCTCATTTTTTTTCTAGGTTATAACAGACTGCAGATTAGAAGGAAATAACCTACTGGAAGTTAAAACTGAATGATGATTGATAATAGGGAAAAGACAGACAAATTTCTAACCAGAAAAGTACAGATCATCTAACTCACAATCTCCAAAGATGTCTCCAAAATACAGCTAACATAATTTATTGATATGCATAAAGATGAGCGAT
Organism: Equus quagga; assembly: GCF_021613505.1. Taxonomy (NCBI): domain Eukaryota; kingdom Metazoa; phylum Chordata; class Mammalia; order Perissodactyla; family Equidae; genus Equus; species Equus quagga. Next base: position 11,290,380 of record NC_060282.1, read on the forward strand.
GCTTTTCAAGAAACCCATTTTTCCTCACTCCTTTCCTCATTTAATTTATGATCAAGTTCTACCAATTACACCTCCTTATCATTTTCTTTGTTAATACCTTCCTCTCCATTTCCCCTGCTACCATCTTGGATTGCATCCATACGATCTTTTGCCTGGATTATTGTACTAATTTCCTACCTGTCATATCTCTTTCCAACACCTCATGACTCCAGTCTATCTCCCTCAAAGCTACCAAGCTGATCTCTCTGTGATGGAACTGTCACTGAGTACTTTTTTTTTTTTTTTTTACCTAAAACTCCTCAGTTACTCCCTATTGTCAATGGTGTGTATTTCAAACTGGCATGCATACAAAGTCCTTCATGATTTGCTCCCTGCAGCCCTGTCCAGTCTCATCTCTAGACAGACTACCATTCACTCTTCTATGTCAAGTAGACAACCTGCAGTTTTGGCCTCCAGGCCTTAGCTCACTCTTCCCGCTGTCCCAGATCCCTTTCTTCCACCATACAGCCGGTAAAACCATACTCAGTTTCCAAGATTCCATGCTGTTGTTACTTCCTTTGAGTTGCCTTCTCTGACTGCCCCTTGCCTAACTATATCAACCACTTTAGCTTTGTGGCCGCCCCCCACACTTGGCAGATTTCACCAGAATTACTGTTTATAGTGCCCATTGAAATGAAAAAGTAGAATAAACAGATGAATAATGAATAAATACTTAGCTTCCTGGGTACAATAAGCCAGGGAAATGGGTAATGGTTTAGAAGGTTTCTATCACAGGTTGTTACAGCATCTTTAAAACATTTTGGGTATTTTAACAGAGATTTGTCAATATTCAGAAGGATTCATTGATTCAGAAAACCTCCAATTAGAGCTGTTAGGATTCTGTACTATTGTTGGTTGTTTATCCATCTACTTCCTCAGATAGACAGTTGGCTTCTTGAAATAGTGGGCCTTACCTTCTTCAGCACTGTATCAGTAACTGTCGATACAAGTAAATATGCTTCATAAATACTATTTTTTAATATTACCTTTTAAAATTGTGCTTAAATATATGTAACATAAAATTGATCATTTCAACCATTTTTAAGTGTGCAATCCAGTGGCATTAAGTACATTCACATTGTGGTGCAGCCATCACCACCCTCCATTTCAAGAACTTTTCCGTCATCCAAAACTGAAACTCTGTCCCCAGTAACCAATACCTCTCTTTGCCTCCTTTCCCTAGCCTCTGGTAACCTGGTGAGTAGAACAGTGACCATTGTTTGTGTCTCTATGAATTTGACTATTCTAGGTACCTCATATAAATGGAATCATACAGTATTTGTCCTTTTGTGACTGGCTTATTTCACTTAGTCTAATGTCTTTAAGATTCAATCACGTGGTAGCAAATATCAGGATTTCATTCCTTTGTAAAGTGGAGTGACATTCCATTGTATGTACTCAGCATATTTTGTTTATTCCCTCATCCACTGATGGATATTTGGGTTGTCTCCATCTTTTGGCTATTGTGAAAAATGCTGCTATGAACATCAGTGTGCAAATATTTGTTTGGGTCTCTGTTTTCAATTCTTTTGAGTATATACCTGGGAGTGGAACTCCTGGGTCATCTGGTAATTCTATGTTTAAATTTTTGAGGAAGCGTCATAGCATCTTCCACAGTGGCTGCGTCCTCTAATATTCCCATTAGAAATGCACAAGGATTCCAATTTCTGCACATCCTCACCAGCATTTGTTTTCTGTTTGTTTTTTTTTTTATAATGACAATCTTATTGGGTATGACTTCATAAATATTTGAAACATGAATGAAAAAGTAAGAGTGATCTACTGGAGTCCTGGGTAATAAAGACTCAGCAAGCAGGTTGGCAAGATAAATGTAACTGCAGGGCAGTGGTTGCATGTTAAAAGCACAGATTTTTGGTTAAATTTCTGGTTCTTCTGTTTAACTGGTAAGCAGACCAGGGTAAAATCAGTATTCTCCTGTTTCCCCATCTGTAAAATGGGTTTAATGATATCAAGTGTATGATGTTATTTTGACAAACAAAAATATCAGTAAAAGTGCTCTTGAAAGCGTTGCTCCAAGGAGACCTGCTAACAGTGTGCTTCTTCTGGTTTTAACCAGCCAGGTGTCAGAAGGGCTTGTGAAGTCCTGTCTTTTAACATCTCCTCCCTTAGACATTCAGACAAGAACAGAACTCCGCATTTTTGTTTCCATGGGAATGAGGGAGGACGCTGGCTGGAAGTCAGCAGTCTGGGGTCTGCATCCTGAATCCTCATATTTCTAGCAGATGACCTTGCTTAAGGTACCACACCTAGGTGTACTTGTTTCTTACATACGATACGATAAGCACCTCCGAGCATGGTGTTGAGGAGTAAATGAGACAAGGCCTGGTCAAAGTATTGAAGACCTGCAGTACATAATAGCCATATTTGACTCTAAATCTCTGCTCTCTACAGGGTGAAAATGGGGGTCAATTTTTCAATCAGAGAAGCTAATCTGGACTTGCATGCAAACCATCCTGAGTTCTTCTTTTCCCTACCTGCTGTGGAGGATCGATGGGATAATGCATGTGTCTAATTCTCTTGAAAGTGCTTTGGAAAGTCTAAAGCACTATAAAATGTGGGTTGTCATTGCAATTCTTATTAGGGGCCTGATTCCATGCTATTAAAATTCGACAGCAGGCAGGATGGGAAAGGCAGGCAGATTTCCAAACAGATAATAACTTTTATCAGCATCAGACTGTATCCAAAGCTTATGTGCCCTTCTGATCAGCAATGAAAATAGCTGCAATTAATTTGACAGCCAAGCAAAGCCATGAATTAATGAGAAGTCATTCTCTAAGGGACATTTTTCTACATGAATGGAAAAGAAATGACCAAAATAATTAGGTAGATATGTTGGTCATGCTGATTTGGAAACTGGTATCAGGGTAAATTTCATTTGTGAGTATACTGTGGTCACTTTGCTAAACATGAGAAAATCAAGGAGTAATCAGATACAGAGAGTAAACACTGTTGGGAGGTCATCAGAGGACACCCGGTCAATAATTGTACAGGTTGGAAAACTGAAAATCAGAAAGGAAATGATACATTTGAGGTCAGCCAGCTAGTAAGAAATGCAAATAGAGCTGGAATTCATGTCTCCTGAGTGTCACACGGAAAAGTATCATGAACCTAAACTCAAAAGAGCTTGATTTGAGTCCTGACTTTGCTGCTCTTAAGAGTTTGACCTTAGTGAAAAGTTGTTATTTTTAGGCTCCATTCAAGCCTTATTTTAAAAGTGTAGGGCAAACATTCCAGTGCCTTTTTTGCCCATTTGACCCAAAATTCCTTCAGCAAAACATTAATTGGTTACCAAGCGTGGATTATTTCCTCATTAGCTAGTCATAGCTGGAATCCAAACCCGACATAGAACAGAGCTTCTTAAACTGGAATGTGCAATCCATTCATCAGAGGAGCTTGTAGAAACTCAGATTCTGATTCAGACACTTAGAGATGGTTCCTGAGGTTCTGTATTTCTAACAAGCTTCCTGTGATGCTGATGCTGCTAGCCCATGGACCTCTCTTTAAGAGTCAAGAACAGACAGAATGCAGAGACCATCTCCCACACCCATCCTTGGGATATTTTATCCGAATGATGTCCACCAGCATCATGGAAATATGTTGTGCTATGCATCAAGCCCACATCAAAGAGTCAAAGATGGACAACAGTTGACATAAGCTAAGACTAAGTTCTCACTGCAAGATCCTTCTCACTGTTTTTCCAGCTTAGCCATCTTCCTATCACCATAACAGGAGCCAATTCACAATAAATACCAGGGTTGTTATAAGGAGAAGCAACCTGATCAAATTTGTGACATAAACTTTTTTCCTAATTATAGATATTTTTTCTCAGGCATTGATTTCATCATTTTGAGGGAGAAATGTATCTCCTCCTTAGCAATGGACAATTTCCTAACTAGCTGGGGTTGTTCTGATCTCTTAATGGCAAGAAAATATTTAGATCCATCTGTCTTCCTTGTAGCTCACGCCAGTTGATTTCAGAATCTCCCTTGATCTCAAACTGAAGGGAGAGAGATGCCACTGAGTTTATAATGATGATGATGATAGTGATCATTTAGTAAGTACTTAAAGGCACAATACATTGTTTTAGGCGTTTTACTGTGTGACTTTGTTCACTCTTTACAAGGACACTAAAACAGATACTATTATTAGTTGCTATTATTAACCAATCTGTCCAAGGTTGCACATCTCATAAGTGGGAAGTCAAGATTTAAATCTGAATGATCTGAGTTCCAAGTCCACATTCCTAACAACCACATAATGAAGATAAAGTTACCTTCTTATTGCATTGGTCTGCCATGACACTGGTCCTCAGAACCTTCCAGTCATAAACTCAGCCCTTCTCCCTTTATCCTTTACCCTACCTGTCAAAACCCTACTCATGTCTCAACTTCCAGCTCAAGAGGATTTTCCAGAAAATCTTCTTTGTAACCCCCAGGTTGGTGGAAATACTTCTCTATTTGCTCGAATGAAACCTCATGCAAGTTTCTAAACATTTTCTCATTCAGAACCACCTTAACCTTACCCCCCCACCAGCTCCTAGTTTCCAATCATCATGCTTTAATAAGATGTGTTTTATCATCTTGTCAAAATGTAGCTATTTTCTTCCAATGCTTCCCTTTCATTCTCTAGTACTTAACACACATTTTAGAAAGTGTTCTGCTTGCATATCCATCTCCCCATTGATCTAGCAGCACTTCAAGGGTGGGAATCAGATCCACCTTATCTCTATATTCCCAAGGCCTAGCCCTTGTTAACTGCTCAGTAAATGCCTTCAGGACTGAACCTTAGTGCAGTTACAGATGAGAAAACAGAGGTCCACATCCCCAGTGAGTTAGGGGCAGATCCAGTGATTAAACCCTGGTTGCATGGCTTATGAACCACTGATTGCTCCGCTGTTCACATGAACATGGATCTGTCCACCGTGCACACACTTTTAAAGATTCATACTGAGAGAACTGGAGAATACTCTTCCACATATCATGAATGAAAAACTTACTATTCTAGAGAAGCCAAAGGGAAGTATTTCAGAGAAATTACATGTTGACAATGCATTAAGAAAGATTCCTGACCTTATTCAAGTGGAATGAATGGGAAGAACTGTACCAGAAGATGCTCTGAAAGACCGGTGCCCATTCTCATGTGAACAGGACCTCTGAGTCTTGTTTCACTTCCACTCAAAGCCATTATTTGGGAACTAAATTGCTAAAGGGCAATCGTTTCCTTTCCTAGTGCTTCTGAATTGATGCAGCCATTATCTATGGCATAAAGGAAAGAATATAAAATGCACATTTCAAGTGTAATTTGGGGCTCACACATGCTGTGGAATCACCACTAAGGAAAATAATTGGGTTTAGTGAATATTTCCTCTTTGGTATAGAAGCATTTCTCTGGAAAGTAGTACATTTTACACATTCATGCATTATATAATTATCCATTCCACAAACCAACAAACATTTATTCATTCATTCATCACATTCATTCAAAAAAGTTCTGTTGAGCTTCTTTTGTAAGTTTCTAGGCATTGGGTGGGGCATAGAATAGTGATTGAAACAGATGAGGTACCTGCCCTCTCTGTGTTTCTAGTCCAGGGGTTGGGAATAGAAATATGATTGCTCCTGCCCCAAAGAACTTCAAAAATCACTCATTGTTTCTTTCATCAATTCCACAAGTAAGTATTGAGAATCTACATCCCTTTCAGCTTCTGCCTGCTTGTGGCTAAGTTTGGCTGGTTCACAGAACAAGGAGATTGTTCAAAGAACAAGGAGCAGGCGGGCTGAATTGACATGCACATTCTCCTGCACACATAGGTTCACCACTACCGCCATTTTCCCGATGCAGAATCCATAAGGAGCTCAGGATGGCTTAATTGAGTGGCCCAGTATGATGCAACAGAAAAGGAGAGGGAAGGATGAGAAGTCAGGCCCGTCACCCTATATCTACTCTGCACCTTCTCCACTATATTACTCAAGTCAGCACATGACATTTTTCAAATATTTAGTGCCTGAGTAACATGATAGCGACAGTCATCTTTTAATTTACTAGATATTTATTAGGTATTTAATACAGATTAAATGTTTTGAGATACAGCAGAACAAACACATGGCTCTTCTTCTCAAGCGCTTTCATACCCGCTAAACTCTTGTATTGTGAAGTGACCACCTCAGTGCCCTTCAGTGGGTAGTGCTGATCTGAGGAGCTTGCACCTCTACCTATCCTAAAGACATCCCATGGCTTTTAATTCCTTCAGATTTCTCCATCCTGACTTTGTTTAGTCATACTGTCTCAGTCCATTTGGGCTGCTATAACAAAATACCTCAGACTAGGTGGCTTATAAGCAAGAGAAATTTATTTCTCACAGTTCCAGAGGCTAAAGTCCCAGATGAGGGCACCAGCATGATAAAGTGAGGGCCCTCTCCCGGTCACAGACTTCTTGCTGTGTCCTCAGATAGCAGAAATGATGTGGGGTCGGTGAGCCGAGGAGTCAAAAGAAAGATTTCTTAGACTCTTAAGATCTGGCAGTAGTGCTCTTTTATTTAGAGAATAGAATAGCATGGGGACAGGACCCATGGGCAGTCAGAGCTTCTGCTGCCCCAAGTTGAGGGTTAGAGCTAAATTTAAGGCATAGGTATGTAAGTTATCTCTTTACAAGACAAAGAATATGTAAAAAGTTAAAACGGTATCAGTGCCCGTAGGGTCCGGCCATTTGGTGGTCCCAAAAACTTTTAGATAAGAATCAAGTCGGATTGAGTAAATAGCAGAAGTCACCACTTGAATTTTATCCTCAGCTAAAGACAAAGGAGGATCTGGGGGGGTGGGGGGGCGGTCAGTTACATGAGGTTGCCAGACAGTAAACAACTTAAGTTCTGGCCTCTGGCATTGATTAAGAGTTTCTAGAGATAAGACCATCTCCCTTCTTCCTGGCACAGAGAGGGAAGCATCTTCACAGATAGAGGTTTTCCTTAGAAATGTAAATCTTTCCCAAGAAAGGGACAAGCAAATTCCACTCCTTGGAGCCTGAATCTCATCTGTAGTTTTAAAACTAACCAGCCTAAAAATCCTCATCATAAACCGTTTTAAAATTAAGCAGCCTAAAAATCCTCATCAGAAGGAGCTAGGGAGCTCTGTGGGTCTCTTTTATAAAGGCACTAAAACTATTCGTGAGGGCTCTACCCTCATGATCTAATCACCTTCCAAAGGATTATCATCTTGGGCATTAGGATTCCAACTTGTGAATTTTAGGGGGACACAAACATTCAGACCATAGTACATACCAGTTAGTTTCCTTGTCTCATAACTTCCAGCAACTACTCTTTGTCTGCATCCTGACATCTTGGTTGTTAGTTTTCCTGTTTTGGTTTTAGCAACAGTAGTAAGACTGCAATGAGATTCTCCTATTTGGTCTTCATTTTTTTCCTCCTAGGATAAGTTGGAGGAGGGTAAGGCAAAGGGCCAAAATAAAGCAGGTCAGAGACATAGCAAGTCAACCTCAGTGAGGAGTGTTGCGCACAGTGGCACAGGTTGGTCTTTCATAGGCTGAGCTTGCAAGAGTCCCAAGTGAGGAGAGTAAGTTAGGTTTCTGACAATAGGATCTACTGAGTCTCCAATTTGCCCTCCCCAACACTCATGAACATCTTGTATGGCCTCTCATGTCTTCTGGTCACACATTGTTGCTCTGGGTATTGTTATGGCAACCCCTTCTATACGGGCATATCCTGACCTCTCCCTCAGCTGTGTGGAACACCCGATACATATCTTCTTGGCCATTCCCACATGTGCACCCACCAAAAAATTCCAGAGTTAACCTCTCCTGAGGTTATGGGCCTGAAGTTACTGAGTAAATACACCCCTCCCCTGTGCTTTGAGGGACATATCTGAGGTGCATTCTATCTAGTTCCTCAAAGGTCCCCAGTGGGACTGAACACCAGATGCCCAGAATAGTACCCAGCGTCCATAACACACAGTGAAATTGGCTTTCTTGTCTTTGTTTTTGTTCTAGTCACTCCACTGTCATCCCCTGAGGTCATTATCTAAAATAAATGACCTAAACACAAGCTCTTGTTTCCAGTCTATTTTTCTGAGAATCCAAACTAAGACAACATGTAAAACAATGTGTTTTGTACTCCTTTTAAATGAATGTGTGAGAGAACAAAAAGTAAGGAAAATATTCACAGGCCAAAACATGCAGAAAACACATATTCAAAGAAATGAGCAATTAGCCAAGTCAGGGGCTACCCTGGGGGCATTTGCTGACTCACGGTGGCCCAAAGCTTTGCTTTTAAAGAAATGCATAGGGGCAGGAGACAAAATTTAGATCAATGCAACGGAAGACATGGATTTGAGTCCCCTGCCCCCACAAAAAACCAGAACCCTTGAAATATGATACCCTCACAAAAAAGACTAAAAAATAAACACCCAAATAAAAGAGAGAATAAGAAAATTTTATTATTTTTGCCTTGGCTTTTGTGGAGGGGGAAATAAACTAGTCTCCCACGAGGAGATGTAATTATACTCCATTGATTATGGGATTTGAGAGCTAGAATTAGACCTCTTTGAAATGTAGACTATATTTTTAAAGGGTCCCAGATTTGTGGAACCTAAGTCTTTGCACCATTCTGGATTATCCCTAGAATGTGCTTTCGCTTTGATTTTAACACCCCTTCCATTTTGCACTGTGATTCATCCAGGCTTCCTCTGGTAGAGCTGGGGAACAAACCAGCGACATTCCTATTTTCATTGGGTTGGTGAGTGTGACTAACATTTTGAGGCAAGAGTGGAAGGTCCCAGTTCTATAGCAAGGTGTTGGTAGGAAACAGAATTCCATCCTTGACTCTCTGTTTCACCTTGGTGAATCTTTTACCAAAGCTGCAGACTAACAGGTGCTGTAAGATGCCTTCTGGCAATGTATGCCTTCTACAAAATGTATCTGACAGCAAGACTGAGATCATATTTTTGTATTTTTTTCCAACTTTTTTTGATATAATTGACATACAACATTGTGTAAGTTTAATATACACAACATGTAGATTTGATACATTTATATATTACAATATGATTCTCAACATGGGGTTAGTTAACATCTCCATGTTATCACATAATTACTGTGTGTGTGTGCATGTGTATGTGTGTGTGTGTGTGTGTGTGTGTGTGTGCGCGCCTGGTGAAAACATTTAAAATCTACTCTGGATGTGGTGCCAGATGGCATAAGCAGACTCTGAACTCATCTCCTCCCACAAACACAACCAGGTAACAAGGAGTTTCAGAAAAATTACCCAGGAGAGAAAATTGAAAACTGGATAAAAAGAACCCCCACAACAAGGGACAGTCCTGACTAAGGCAGAAGAGGCAGAAATTCCTGCTGGAGAGGAAAAAAGCCATGTTTGGGAGCAGCGGAGCTTCTCAGCTGGCCAGGCGGGAGCCACCCTAAGGTACACAGCCCTCCCTGGAGGAGTAAGGTCCGGAGCAGGGGCCGATACTGCTATAAGCATCCTTCAGACTCAGCCCAACTGAGACGGGGGTCTTACTGTCTGGCTTTGCTGGCTATTAACTGCAGCCGGATACCCCCAGAAGAGCTATTGGCTGAAAGCCGAAAAGACCTGGGTCTTAATGGGCCCACGCACAAACTCACTCATTGCAGCAACCTCAAATCACCAGAGAGAAGGCTAACAGTCCTTTAGTAAAATGAGACTCACCTGGTGGGTTCTGGTGGCATCTTGGTGAGAGGAGGGACCTCTCTAGAGACTGAGACATTGGTGGGGGCCATTGTTCTGAACTGGTCCAGGCATGCTGACACAGACCCTGGTGGACGTCACTGAGGTTCATCCCTGGGCCTGTTAGCCCAGGGGTCTGCCACGCCTACTAGAGCACAGATTTATCCAGTTCAGCCAGGGCAGGCAACCTATCCTAGGGACTGGCCCTACCTAATAGTAAGCCCTCAGGCTACTTTTCAGCCTGCATTGTCTGGGTGCCTTGATCCTCTACAGACAGGCAAGGGTGTCTGCCTCTGTGGAGCAGGGCCTGTCTGAGGACCAAGTGAACTATGGGGGGCATTGGTGGAGAGGTGGGGGCCGCTGCAGTGCAGTGTTGGGGTATGCTCCAGGGTGTCGAGAAGTGCTCATGGACCAGGACTGTGTTGACAGTGTGTATGGTCCTATGGGGAGTTAGGCTTATCAGCAGCAGAAGACCTGTGCTTCACAAATAGCCATAAAAAGGATCAGCCCCACCTTCCAAAGCCTGAAACAAGTGAGTGCTCCCATGCCTATGCCAGCTCCACTCAGCTGAACTCCTAAGAGAGCTGACAACAGTCTTGTAGGCCTGAGGCCTATCACAACTGTAACCTAGCAACCAGCTACACTGGGTACCAACCCAATTGAGAGGAAAACTGCAATAGGAGTGTGCAGATAGACTTTGTAGCCAACAGTGCTGAGGCTCCCCAAGCTGGATTTACAAACAGCTGGCCAGGGAAGGAAAGACTAGACTCCCTGGCTACCTGCAGGGGGAGCAGCCCTGCCACAGCAGAAGGTCACAAGTAACCGACAAAGGGGTCACTCCTGGATCTTCTGGACTGGTGACAAGAGGGAAGCACACAGCTGGGCCTCATAAGGCCACTTTTCCAAGATCAGGAGACATAGCTGACTCACCTAATACGTAGAAATAAGCACAGAGAAAGAAGCATAATGAGGGCACAAAGGAATACTTTCCAAGCAAGGGAACAGGACAAAACCCCAGAAAAAGGATTAAATGAAACAGAAACAAGCTACCTAGTCGACAAAGAGTTCAAACAAAATATCATGAGGATGCTCACAGATATGGGGAGAAAACTGGGTGAACACAGTGAGCACATCAGCAAAGAACTGGAAGATATTAAAAAAAATCAGAAATGAAGAATACAATACTGGAAATGAGAAATTCACTAGAGGGACTCAATAGCAGAGTAGAGGAAGCAGAAGAACGGATCAGCGAGCTAGACAAAAGACTAGAGGAAACCACCCAAGCAGAACAGAAAAAAGAAAAAAGAATTAGAATGAGAACAGTCTAAGGGAACTCTGGGATAATATCAAGTGTTCTAACATTCAGATTATAGGTGTCCCGGAAGGAGAAGAGAGAGACAAAGGGGCAGAAAATTTATGTGAAGAAATAATAGATGAAAATTTTCCTAATCTGAGGCAGGAAACAGACATCCAAGTTCAGGAAGCACAGAGAGCTCCAAACAAGGTAAGCCCAAAGAGGCCCACACCAAGACATATTATAATTAAAATGTCCAAAATTAAAGATAAAGAGAGAATCCTAAAAGCAGCAAGAGAAAGGCCACAAGTGACATATAAAGGGAAGCCCATCAGGCTATTAGTGGACTTCTCAGCCAAGACCCTACAGGCCAGAAGAGAATGGCACGATGTATTTAAAGTGCTAAAAGGAAAAAACCTACAGCCAAGAATACTCTATCCATCAAGGTTGTCATTCAGAATGGAAAGAGAGAGAAAGAGCTTCCCAGACAAGCAAAAATTAAAGGAGTTTATCAACAAGAAAGTAGTTCTACAAGAAATGCTGAAGGGACTTATTTAAGTGGGAAAGTAATGACCACAAATAGAGATGAAAAAAAAATTATCATCAAAAACAACAACAACAAAACAAAACAGGCAATAAAATCACTTGTAAAGGTAAAAATATAGTAAAGGTAGTAGATCAACCACCTGTGAAGATGCTATGAAGGTTAAAAGACAAATGTACTAAAATCACCTATTTCAATGATAAGAGGGTAATGGATAGACACACACTAAACAAGAGACTATATACGATTTGAAAAACATAAAATGTGGGAGGAGGGGAGTGAAAAAATAGAGCTTTTAGAAAGAGATCAAGCTAAAGAGTCTAGCAACTCGATATAGACTGTGACATATGTAGAATATTAAATAGGATCCTCATGGTAATCACAAATCATAAATCTATAATAAGCAAGCAAAAAAGTAAGAGAAAAGAAATCAAACATATTACTAAAGCTAGCCATCAAATCACAAGGGAAGAGAGCAAGAGGAAAAGACAGGAACAGAGAAGAACCACTAAAACACCAAGAAAAAAAATAAGTAACAAAATGGCAATAAATGCATATTTATCAATAGCTACTTTAAACGTCAATGGTCTAAATGCTCCAATCAAATGCAATAGTGTGGCCAACTGGATAAAAAAACAAGACCCATGTATATGCTGTATACAAGAGACACACTTCAGACCTAAAGACACTCACAAACTGAAAGTGAAAGGATGGAAAATGGTATTCCACGCAAATGGCAAAGAAAAGAAAGCGAGGGTAGCAATACTTATATCAGACAAAATAGACTTTAAATCAAAAACTGTAATAAGAGACAAAGATGGGCATTACATAGTGATAAAGGGAACAATCCAACAAGAAAATATAACACTTGTAAATATCTATGCACCCAACATAGGAGCATCTAAATAGATAAAGCAATTATTAACAGACATAAGAGGAGAAATAGACAGTAACACAATAATAGTAGGGGACTTTAACACTCCGCTTACACCAATGGATAGATCATCCAAACAGAAGATCAATAAGGAAACACTGTCCTTAAAGGACACATTAGACAAAATGGACTTAGTAGGTATATACAGAACATTCCATCCAAAAACCACAGAATACACATTCTTTTCAAATGCCCATGGAACATTCTCCAGGAGTGATCACATTAGGCCACAAAACAAGTCTCAATAAATTAAAGAAGATCGAAATAATACCATGCATCTTTTCTGACCACAAAGGTATGAAACTTCTGTAATTTTAAAAAATCTAATAAAGTACATTTCAAGAGGGTTATTTATTCATAGGTCTTAGACAGTCTGAAATGCTTTTATCTATCCTGACAATGTCTGGAGCCAGAACATTCTCTTAGCTGGTCACCTGTGACTCTGACAAAGGACCAATCCCCTATCACACAACCCCATCTCCCGCACTCTAAGTGGGAGAATTAGAATGCTACAGCCTGATTCCTAATTTAAAAAGCAGTCGCCATAAATCCACAAAGGACTGAATTTAATTTCACAGCTATGATGCTCCTGCATAGCACTGGCAGAGCCGGACACCCGGCTGCCTTTTATGGATAGTCCTTCTGTCACATCTTACCCGCTCGATAATGGTTCTCAAACTAGGGTCTATTTCATGTTTCTACTCACTCAAGGCCTGCCATTTCCTGAAAGCCCAGATCTCTTCAAAAGTGCCACATATCACCCAGACAAAAAAAGGCTGCACATGCTGGCGGGATGGCAGCTGTTAAGACTGAGCGCACTGGCCTCTGTAGAGCTCCTCAGCACAATCTTTTAATACCATATTACATGCCAGTGGGAAGACTACAAAACGCCTTCAAGTCTTTCTGGGAGGGCAGCAGTAGTTATGACTATTCTGCGGTTTTATATCATCACAGTTGTCATGGTTGAGTTGATAGGATTGTGGGCATCCTGACACTGACCTTGGGCTAGGATTTGGGAGGTTGTGGGGAAAAGGGATACTGGCAGCTTCAACTTAGGAATTTTTACTAGATCATTCACTTAGCACATATTCTGTATGTTCTCTTCAAGGGATACTTAGCAATGAGGTTAAGAGTAGGGGCTCTGAGGCCACAAAGAGTTAGGGCTTCGAATCTTAGCTCTGTGATTATGAAGAAATAATTTAATAAATGGGATTCATAATTATATGTATCTCAAGGTTACAGCAAGGATAAAGTATGACATATCTTATGTAAAGTACTTAGCACAGTACCTTGCTCATAAGGAGTGCCCACTACATTTTAGTTTCTATACACTAAGCACTGAATAACCAGTAGAAAGTAGAACATTTAGCTGGATCTGTAGGTCCAAATGGGTGGTCTAAATATGCTTTACTCTGTTTGGTGTATGAATGCAAAGACAAAGCTTTTAGTGGAATAACTGATTTCCAGCTGGAGAACCCTGAGACAGCTGTCAGATATAAACAGGAGACCATAACTCAGAGCACCATCCTCTCGCCCAGACAAACCAAGACAAGAAAACACAGAAGAGGGAATAAAACCTCTAAGAGTAAGAATAAGGGACTCAGGGGCCTGCCCGGTGGCCTAGTGGTTAAGTTCTGGGATCTGCTTTGGCGGCTGAGGATTCCCAGGTTCAGATCCCAGGGCGGACCTAGAGCCTGCTCATCAAGCCACGCTGCAGCGGTGTTGTACATACAAAAAATAGAGGAAGATTGGCACAGGTGTTGGCTCAGGGGCCAATCTTTCTCACGAAAAAAAAAAAAAGACTAAGGGACCCAACTCAACCAAAAGAAAAATTAACAAAGCAAGAACATTTTGAAAAGGATTTTAAAATTAAAATATTTCAACAGTTTTTTTAAAAATAATTTTAATTCAAGAGTAGATTTGAAAGAAACAAATGAAATTTTTAAAATGAGAATTATATAGACAAATTAAATCTTTAATATGCAGTTAAAAAAATAGAAAATCTCAAGAGAGAATTTACCTAGTCAAGATAATCTGTGTTGGGAGAGAATTCTCCATGAATTTAATCACATCTCGACACATCCAGACATTAACAGCCCTTGTGTTCCAGGACTATCTTTTCAGGAAAGCTGATACAAGCAGGCAGCCCCGGAAAGACGGAGACAGAAACTCACCTCTAGAGAAAGATTATTGACATTTTGGATAAGTAAAGATAAAGACAGTGGCTCCTTCTGGAGAGATCTCTCCCTGGGCATATTCCAGAACATTAAACCTGGAGATAGTTCCTTCCCTCCCCAGAGACATTTGCTTTCCTGCAAAGGTGCTAAAAATCATGTCTCTCTCTAGAGGTGAAGAAGGGCATTTTGGCCAGCAGCCTCTATATAAGATCAGTCTCTTCAAATTAAGATTTCCCTCCTGTAACACAGCCCCGCTGCATATGCAGGTGTTACTCGTTCCTCCCCAGACGCCGTAAGGGAGTTGGGGCTTGTCAATCCAAAATTACAATGTCATTCTGGCTGTTGCTTTTGCTGTGAGTAACAAACTTCCTTTGTCTCTGACCCAGAGGTCTTCTGTTTTCCTGCCAGTGTGTACATAAAACTTGACAAGCCAACTTGATTGCAAACAGTGTAAAATCTCAGACTCTTCACAGTTCTTCAGATAGCAACCTCAGGGCATCCTGCAGAACGTAGCTCAGAGCTGTAAAGAAAGGAAAACTACAAGAAAGATATAGAGGCGTTATGAAGAACAGATTGAGGAGATCCAAATATATCTAAAAGGAGTTCTTGGCCAAAGAAATGAAAGAATGGGGCAGCGATGACGTTCGAAGACGTAATGCTTTAGAACTTCCCACACACGAGTCTTTAGATGGAGAGAGTTCAAGTCTTGAGAAAGATTTTTTTTAAAAAACAATTCATTTCAGTGAAACTGCAGACCATCAATGCAATAGTGGAAGTTGATGACACATGTTTCTGATGTAAGCTCTAATTTTATGTAGCCAGGATTCAGAACTTAGTGGAGTTGAGGTGGTCCCATCCAGTTACGCGAATTCAGCTTTCCCCTTGGCTCTGGGTGACACAAAGGACCCACAGCACAGGTGGCTCTCTCCATGTGGAGAAAGTCCTGCTAACCTGAGGAGGAAGGAAAACCTGGTACCCCTTTGCATTTTTACACTTAGTTTCACACCATATGTGAGTGCTAGAATTATAACCTATATTAACAATCCCTGCATTTGTGTTCAATGGTTACAAACACGAACGACTCTCTAGGTCCCAGTCTAATACGCAGGCACAGAAAGCTGAGTCAGTGCCCAGATATCACTTAAGGGTCATTCTGACTCCAAAATGTTTCCACTTATAGACTAATGGCTCCACTCCTGGACTAATTCAATCCGACTGTCCCCAAATGCTTCTAACACTACTTTGGTCCAAGGACCTAAATTCATAGAGGTACAGACTGTGTTTATAGATAGGAAGAATAAACTATCATAAATATATCCTTTTATCCCAAAGCAATCAATAAAAATAATGAAATATCAAAAAAAAGATCACCATAGGGGGCCGGCCAAGTATGTAAGTTCTGGCGCTCTGCTGCAGCGGCCCAGGGTTTCGCTGGTTCGGATCCTGGGTGGGGACATGGCACCGCTCATCAGGTCACACTGAAGCGGTGTCCCACATGCTACAACTAGAAGGACCTACAACTAAAATATACAACTATGTGCCAGGGGGGTTTGGGGAGATAAAGCAGGAAAAAAAAAAAAGATTGGCAACAGTTGTTAGCTCGGGTGCCAATCTTTAAAAAAAAAAATCACTATAGATTTGATGTGTGTGTAAAGTAAATAGCTGATTCTAAAATGTGCATAGAAGTTAAGAGCCAAAAATAGCCGAGCAATTTTGCATTGGAGAAAGAGAAAAGAAGGATGAGGGAACTATTTAATCTGATATCAAGGCATTTTGAAGAAGTTGAAATTAAAAGAGTTCAGTATGTTATAGGAATAAACAAACTGACATGTGGGGCAGAATGAAGAACTCAGAAACAACCCACTCGCACAAGGAAACTTGGCATGTGGCAGACTTGGCATTGCAGGTCAGAGATGAAAAATGAGCAGTTCAATAAATGACGTGGGGAAAAGCTGCTTACTTTTTTGTTTTTTTAGGAAGATTATCCCTGAGCTAATGCTAACATCCACCACCAATCCTCCTCTTTTTGCTGAGGAAAACTGGCCCTGAGCTAACATCTGTGCCCATTTTCCCCTACTTTATATATGAGATGCTGCCACAGCATGGTTTGATAAGCAGTGCCATGTCCGCACCTGGGATCTGAACCAGCGAACCCCAGCCCACTGAAGCAGAATGTGCAAACTTAACCACTGTGCCACTAGGGCCAGCCCCGAAAATCTGGTTATTTTTATGTGAAAACAAATATAAATAGATTCCTGTCTCATACTACAGAGAAAAAAATATTAGATGGATTAAAGGCTGCAATTAAAATGCTTAAAAATTTAGATAAAATAGAACAATCTATTTTAGATAACTAAGATAGAATAACCTTTACTAATCAAGGATAAGAAATGAATTCTTAAGAAAAATTCTAAAAGTGAAAATTATAAATAAAATGACTAAAATATAACTACATTAAAATTAAAATGTTCTGTGTGAAAAATTCACTATAAACAAAATTGAAAAGCAATCAATAGAGTGGAAAAAATTATTTACGACCCACATACACATAAAAAATCAGAATTCATAAAATATTTTTTAAAACTTGCCAATTATTTTTTAAGTTAAACAACTCAGTAGAAAAATGGAAAAAGTATATAAACATCCAGTTTACAACAGAAGACACTGGAAAAGTGATAATTAATCTTCTCAACCTTTCTTGTATTCACAGAAAACATAACTTGCAATAAAATTAGATACAATTTCACTCCTCTTCAAGTTGGCAAAAGTTTAAATCTACAAAAACAATTATTTTTTAAAATGCAGGGAGTCAGGAACTCATACTACTGGAGGGATAAAGAGTTTCAAATATGTTGGAGAATAATTTGGCAATATCTAGTAAAGTTGAATATGCACCAAACGATACAACCCAGCAATCTGACTTCAATGAAATAGATCGGAAACTTTAATGAACACAAAGGAAATATGTCCAATATGTCCATTGCTGCTTTATTTGTGAGAGAAAAAAAGTGAGCATAACTTTAAAGTTAAGTTGTGTAGGGAGGGATAAATATAATTTAAAATATTCAAACAATAGAATGCAGTATAGTAAGCAAAATAGCTGAATTGTGTCTATCCATGTATCTATTCAAATCATCATGAGTATTTCTTGGAAACGTATGAGAAAGACAACTTCAGAATGCTATGTCAACGTGATTCCATTTAAATAAAAGTTTAAATCACATGAGAACATACTACAGCCTGCTGACAGGTGTGCAGACAGGGCCAGCACGTAGGATTGTGCCCATGTTGGGCAGCAGGCTGAAGAAGTGATCAGCGGACAAAATTTAGCCCCTATCCTGCTTGCCAAGCCTTGTCCCGTCTCAGTCTCAGAGCTTCATCTGCCTGGAGGATGCAACACCATGTTACTTACTTGAAGATGCTGTCGCTCATAAAGCTATCCGCATTTGGAGGTGTGTCCACCTAGAGGAGCACCTTTTTACCAGTTTGCACAAAGGCACCATGATAGACTGGAGGAGTCTACAGACATAGCATGGTATATGTGGTCTTCAGGGGTGGATTTGCTATGACTCTAATGGAAACTTCACCTTCGGTCTTCTCCGTTATGGGCCCCTTTCGAAATCCTGGGAGGAACTCTAGCAGGCTATTCTTATGGTCATATGCTTTTGTAAATTTTGCAAAATTCAGATATTTTAACTGTACCCAGTTAAGACCATTATCTCTTTCCACTCCTCTTTTCCTTTCATCACATTTCCTCTGGAGCCACTGACTTGAGAATGGCCATGAGAAATTTTAGGATCCACTAAGGCAAAATTAAATTGGAAATGTATTTAGTCTGGGTTTAGAGAAATATGTTTTTGTGGTTCAGTCACTTCCCTGTATACATATTGCCATGTAAGGATGGCTTCCAGGAGCACTCCTACCACCCTCTGTGCTAACTCACCTGGCATCGGGACATAGACGTGTAGAGCCAGAGGTCATATGTGAATAGGAATGTCTCTCAAGGCATCAAGCACCAGAAGGCATGGGTAGTAGATTAATCAGTGTCATCAGCTTAAAACTAGTCACTACACAAAAATACTTGCTTCACCCTGAAATATTACGCCTCATATATGACAGAAACTTAATCAAGTTTTCCCCAAATTGGACAACAATCCCCCAAGTTTACAAGACATTACTATGACAATATAAACGTTAAAGAAATTATTCTTAAGTATGAATAACAAAGAAACAAGTTTTAATCAAGTATGGTGAAGAAAAGATTTAATTCTCTCTCTGTTCTCTCCATAGAAAATGGTATTTACAAAAGCATTTCAATTTGAAGTGTCAATCAAAGTATATGCAGGCAAAACTGTAAGGAAAAAGTATTATAGAGGTGAGTCGATAAAATATTATGTTATTTTTCTGCATTTTGTCATTTATGTAACATTTGTCAGTTTAAATTTTTTCAATTGTTTTAAGTTTCACTTTCTAAATAAATATAAACTTTGGTGCCTAACTTTGAATTCTTAATTTTGTATTATTTTTCTTTAAAAAATTCCCCCCCCCAGATTGCATAACTTTTAGGCTCCATAACAATTGGATCTTTTCCTGGTTCCAAAATTGGAAAGACTAGCTTGGAGAGCTGTACTTCGGTGAGGGGAGGAAAGGAAATCAAAACTGTGAGATATACAAATTGAGACTTCAATAAAAATTATATTCTGTTTCTTGAAAAGCTATCTGAAGCCAATGACAAAATTCACATTTGTTCACTCTGAATATAGTTACATATGTTTTCTATTATTTTCTGAATTTTCTACATGTTTGAAACATTTCATAGTTTTTTAAAGGACTAAAAAAAATGTCAACATACCCACTTCATGGACTGAATGTAAGGAGACTAATTAAGAAGCTATTGTAATGCTGGTACCCTGGGCTAGGGCAAAGGTAATGGGAATAGAGAACAATGGATGAATCTTAGAAATGTGTTGGTAACAGAATCAGACTGATTGTGGGTAGACACTTAGGTATAAGTCCAGGTTGATGCTCAAGTTTCTGGTGTAGACAACCAGGTGAATGCTGGTACCACTGGGAAGTCCTTTGGCCTTAGAATAACAGATTATAGAGATGGGAGGAAAAATAGGTACCATTTGATCCTAGCCCCCTTCTCCACACATTATAGATGGAAAAACTGAGAACCAGAGGAGTGTGGTCTCTCACTCAGGGGATGCTATTTACAGTTTGAGTGCTCTTTCTGCCATGGACTTTTAGAACATTTTAAATATGGAGTCTCTATATAAACCAATTAAGAGTTTAGAGTTATATGGATCTGAGATCCAAGAACCAAATGAGAAACAAATTAGCTATATACCTCTGACACATTGCTTAACCTCTCTGAGCCTAGTTTCTTTTTCTCGATCGTGGCGTTGTGATGCATACCTTTCTGAAGTGCAGGGGAAATTATATGAGAACAAAATAAAGAGCTCAATAGCTGGATATACCTTGAGGTCTCCCATCTTCTTCCTCATACTCAGAAAAATATTTCCAACAGATCTCATTGTTAAAGAATGAATTAGCAGAGAGCGTTGCAAATATGTAATACTCCCAATTCGATGGCAAGCAGTAGGTTATGAACTTCAGATGCAACTTCTTCACTGAAAAAATAGCCAGATCTGATGTTATCCTCATTAAAAATGAATGTAGAATATAAAAGTTTTTGCTAAGTAAGTAACAATCAATTCCTTCCCCATTTATTTTTACCCACATATTTACCGTTTCCAACTCTTAATGCCTTTGGTAGGTTTGATTTTTCATCTAATTTCGTTTTTCTTCAGCTTGAAGAACATCCTCTAATATTTCTTGCAGTGAAGGTCTGCTGGGGACAAATTCTCGAAGCATTTGTCTGTAAATATCTTTATTTAGCCTTAATTTTGAAGAATTTTTATCAGGATATAGAACTCTAGGATGACATTTTTATTTTTATTTTAGCACTTTAAAAATAGCAGTCACTCCCATCATCTTCTGGTTGGCGTTGTTTCTGATAAGTCAGTGAATTTGTTAACAATGTTCCCCTGGGTGTAACATGTCTTTTTTTCTCTAGCTGTTTTAGATTTACTCTTCTGATTATTTTCATTAATTTTATTATAGGATGTGCCATGCTTGAAAGTGTGGTAAAAGCCTGGAAATATTATCAATGTAAGGACATGAGAACTGTGAAATTGTAGATTCTGTGATATCTAGCAGGTCAGAAGTTAACTGGGGGGAAAAAGGGAGGATTTACTTAATCCAACATTCTGATTGACAGAACATGATAACATAGACCACATTCAGATCATTGCTTTTCAAAGAATAAAAGACTCAAAGTTTATATTTGCATTTTTTCTCCAACATCGTAATGGTACAGAGGAGCTTAGAGATCACCTGACACAATTCCTCATGTCATATTGATATTGATAACAAAACTGAGGCATACGGTGACTAACCAGCCAAGTCAGTGCAGCTAATCAGCAATAGAACAGTAACTCAGTTCTCGTTTCGTAACTCCTTTATTACCAACGTTTCTAATCTCAAGTCATTCACATGCCACCATTTTTATCTCTTCCACATCAGTGTACCCACAGGGCAATGGTTGATATTTTTCTTTAAGTTAACTTGAAATCTGCTTTTAAATATTAGTCTTATGTTGAGCAAAAATATCCCTAAAATCATGTATGTTTGAAGTATTGGTAATATTTTTCTAATGTCTGTTAAAATAAAAGTGTAACTGTTCAAATGAGTCTGTTGAGATCATTCTGTGTATTGTGCTGTGTATGCCATGCCGTGCCACCCTGGGCAATGCCAGTCTGCCTCTTCCTGGGGAGTCTGAAGAGTAAAGCATGTTTTCTTTTTCTCCTGAAACCAAGGGGAAAGTCGTTTTACGTAACACTGTATCTTTTCTCTCGCCAGCCTCAGGTTCCCAGACCTAAGGTTTCTAGACGAGTTGGCTTTTGTTCTCTTTTCAACACTAGGATGCCGTGTGGCTTTGATCGTCATTCCATTTTTCTGAACATCATTTTCCTTATGAACAAATCAAAAGTCATTCTTGGAAATGGCTTTCAGATACTGTTTGGATCCTACTTTCTGGGAGTTAACAATGCATACAAGAACAAAACAAATGAGCTGAAGGCAAATATTATTTATATTGTTAATCTGGGTCTGTATATTGTAAATTGGAGGGATTAATAGTCAGACTCAAAATAATATGTATAGAAACAAGGTACCAAAATGAAGACTCTTAATGTCAAAAACAAGAATGCAAAATTGTATCTGTGCAATAGTTTCGATTATAGAAAACTTACGTAAGTATGAAAAAAAGAAAAAAAACCCAGCATGAGCAAATAGAAATTCTTGCTTTATTTGGAAACTTTTTATTGACATTGTTAGGATTGAGACCTAAATAAAAACTTTATTTTTTTGTCTGTTTTAGCAGTCCTTATGATTCCACAAAGACTGAGATGCATTTTAGATCTTCACCAAAACAATAAAGAGCCATCAATAAGCTTCAGTCCTTCAAAATATTTTTGTAATTCAGTCAATTAATTAAGTTCAGAGTAATCAAGTGACAAGAAAATTGAATCTACCTCAAGGAAAAGAAAAGCCAGATCTTTCAGGATTCTTGCTAAAAGAAATTTCTCCAGTGGGACGAGGCACCTGTTCCCCTTGTAGCTCCTGTGGTGATCTCTTACTGATTATTGCTGTCAAGACTATTTTGTCTCTGGAATTAAAGAGTAGTAAGGGAGAGAAAGGGTCATTTTCATGCTCATTATTGGCTTTATCCTTCAATATTATGCTTTGAAGCTTAGCTGAGACAAAATTCTAGCAAGCAGGCAAAATGTTCCTCATATTTCAGCAGATAATAGTAAGACAATAAACAGAAAATCATGTGAAGCTGGTTCATTAGGTTTCCCAGAGAAATTGACTCTCGAATACTCTTGGGTACGATCATTTCCTTGCTCCCAGCCTGCTGTCAGGGGAAGAACACTGGCTTAGTATCTTTATCCAGGATCACACACTCAGAATTCACCCTCTTTGTTCTAGACACAAGAGATTGAAATACAGAGAAAACAGGGAAATCTCATTTCTCATATCACTAGGGTTTGTCTTCTGAGTTATAGGTTTACCCTTTTTAAGAACCTGACTTTCTTCAAGTGATTAACGGTGGAAATTTATGGTGCACTTCAGCAGACTCCAGACTTCCCCTAGGGCCTTCCCAGAGCGCATCAGAGTAACCCCAACATTCACACGAACGGTATCAGAGTATGCATGAAGGCGAGGTGGAGGTGGTTCCAGGTCAACATAGACCAAGAGCTGCTCAGGAGTTAACCCAAGGAAATCTCCCAAATCTCTGGAGTTGGCAGTGCTTGCTTTTTCTTCCAAGTAGACATTGGAAGGAGGTTGTTTCTTGGTAAGATCAGACATGGGTATGGCAGTGGTGAATGCCAATTGGGTTTATTGACAATAGGAGATTGGCCTCACATTTAACATACTGTGGCCTAAGGGACTATAGAGTATAGGAGTAGCCCTGGGAAAGATCAAGGACATGCCTGAGGGAACTGCTTCTTGATCAAGCATAGGCTGCAGGTGTTAGGAATCATATTTCCCCCATCTGGATGGCACCTGGTATTCTGCCATAACAGCATCCTGATTTCTGTTGGCAACTGCAATCTAGGAAGCAAGATCTTGGCCATGGCTGAGGCAAGGTCAAAAGAGAGCTGGGAAAGAAATCACCAGCACACAGCAAAGGTCATGACTATGAGGACTTTAGGACCCCAGACACAATAGTCACTTTCCGCTGCCTGTGATTCAGTTACTCCTTTCAGTGCTCCCTCTCAGCTACCAGGTACTCCCATTGTTTATTTACAGGAGACTACATATTACAGACTCTGACCCATTCCAGATGGTTGGTATCGACATGCCATTAACTTGGGTCTCTGTGGTGTCGTTCTTTGGTTCTTCTCAAAACTCTTTTCTCTAAATTTTTAAAAGATGCTATTTTTCTAGAGCAGTTTTAGGTTCACAGCAAAATTGAGAGGAAAGTACAGAGGTTTCCCATATAGCCCCTACCCCCACATATTCATAGACTTCCCCGTGATCAACATTCCCCACCACAGTGGTACATTTTTTTAACTGCTGTGAACCTACGTTGATGAACCTGCATTGATGCATCATAATCCACCAATGTCTATAGCTTACATTAGGGTTCACCCTGAGTGTCATACATTCTATGCGTTTGGACATGTATCCATCGTTATAGTATCATACAGAGTATTTTCACTGCCCTAAAAATCCTCAGTGTTGTGACGATTCATCCCTCCCTCCTAACCCCTGGCAACCGCTGATCTTTTTCCTGTCTCCATAGTTTTGCCTTTTCGAAAATGTCATGTAGCTGGAATCCTACAGTATGTAGGCTTTTCAGATAGGCTTCTTTCACTCAGTTATACGCATGTAAGTTTCCTCCACGTTTTTTCATCACTTGATATCTAATTTCTTTTTCGCACTGAATAATATTCCATTGTTTAGATGTATGAAAGACTATTTATCCATTCACTTATTGAAGGACATCTTCGGTGATTCCAAGTTTTGGCAATTATGAATAAAGCCACTACAAACATCTTTGTGCAGGTATTTTTATGGGCATAGTTTTTTGGATTCTTTGGGTAAATACCTAGGAGTGCAATTGTTGGATGGCATGCTAAGAGTATGTTTCGTTTTTTAAGAACTTGTCTTCCAATCTATGTGTCTATTCTTTCACCAATACCACGTTGTCTTGATTACTATAGCTTTACAGTAACTTTGAAGTCAGATAGTGTCAGTCTTCCAGCTTTGTTCTTCTCCTTCAATATTGTATTAGATAATCTGGGTCTTTTGCCCTTCCATAAAAACTTTATAATCAGGTTGTCTATATACGCAAAATAACTCGTTGTGACTTTGATTGATTGAGATCGCCCTGAATCTGTAGCTCAAGTTGGGAAGAACTAACATCTTGATAATATTGAGTCTCTCTACTCATAAACATGGTATATCTCTCCATGAATTTATTTTTTATTTCTTACATCAGAGTATTGTAGTTTTTCTCCTATATATCTTTCACATATTTTGTTAAATTTATACCTGAGTATTCCATTTTGGGGGGTGCTAATATAAATGGTCTTTTTTTCAAATTTTTAATTCTACTTGTTTATTGCCAGTATATAGGAAAGCAATTGAGTTTGTATACTAACGTTGTATTCTGCAACTTTGCTATAATTGCTTATTCATTCCAGGAGTTTTTCTGTTGATTCTTTTGGGTTTTCTACATAAATGATCATGTCATCTGTGAAGAAAAACAGTTTTGGGTCTTTCTTCCCAATCTATATACTTTCTATTTTCTTTTCTTGCCTTATTGTATTATCAGGGACTTCCAGTATGATGTTGAAAAGGAGTGGTAAGAATGGGTATCCTTGCCTTGTACAGATCTTAGTGGGAAAGATTCAAGTTTCTCACCATTAACTATGATGTCAGCTGCAGGTGTTGTGTAGATACAGTTTCTGCCTGTGAGTCTCTGCTCTGGTAAGCTATTATCCACTCTATTCTCCTAGGACCTCTCTAATCTTGAGGGCAGTGGTTTGCCTTGTGTCCTCTCCTCTCTTGAGGATCCTAGAAGTGTCATCGATTTTTTTCAGTCTGTTTAGCTTTTTATTTTTTAGGACAAAGTGGTAACTTCCAAGCTCCTTACATGTAGAACTGGAAATGTAACCTTTCCACATTTATTTATATTCTTATTTTTCTTTTTTAAATGACACTTTATGGCTATTTTTCCAAAGTGTAGACACAAGTGCCTCGTAATAATGATAAGATGTTGCTCATTACTTATAACTCCATGTTATTTCTGTATTTGATTGATATTCCAGGGTGAAATTTTGATAAAATACGTCCTTCTGTGGGCTTCCTTAGCATTAGGACTCTGTTAAAAGTTATTTTTACTTTCTAATAATATATTGTCTTGAAAGCAACAAATCATTACCATGGATTTATTAACAAGTGCTTGATAAACAAAATCTGTTTGTACTTATTTTATAGTAGAAATTGGCTTGTTAAAACATGCAACTGAGTTCTTTCAGAGAAAAGTTTGATGAAAAAGCTCCAGGGTTATATATAAATCACAGCTAAACTTTAAATCCTATTTTTATAGCAGTTGACATTTTTCCTTCAAAATGCCATTTTACATGATTCTACATTTCAGAGCTTTAGAGAATAGCAGTGTCCAAAGGAGTATTTAATGAATATTATTTCTGTTTGAAAATTTGTGTTTTCCATTGTTCTATTGTGTCTCATTATACCAGTTAACCTCTCTGATCCTCAGTTTCTTTATCTGTGAGGTGGAGATAATAGTACCTACCTAATTGTGAAAATCAAATAGAATCATGTAAATAAAGGCATTTTATGTATGAGAAATGATCTTACACCCAAGGGATGACCCTATGGAAGTAATTACTATATTTGTTTGTTTTTAATCTTGTTTCTAATCTAGATGAACTGTGGAAATTGCTATAATAGTACTTTGAATTATACTTAAATTCACAATGATGTAAATTACATATCTGCCTACTGTGTATTCACCATTAGGGTAAATATTGTGGGGAATTTTTATAAAGTGATTTTACCTCAAATGTTTACCATCTAGTTATAGAGACAAATCATAGTGAAATAAAACAACTTAAAAACACTTTATTGCAGAAGAGGCAATATTGGAAAGATACTTGACTTTGGAGTCAGACATTCCATTGTTCGAACCCCAGTCCAGCCACTGATGAATAGTGTGAATGCTGGTGACCGAATCCCTGAAACGGGATGAGAAAACTACCTTACAAAGTTTCTGTGGGAAATAAATGACATAAAAATTAATACCCTGGGATGAAGCCAGAGAAAAAAGACACTTCACTCCCCCTCACCCAGCTACCCATCCCCACCCCCAGACGTAGATCAGATAATGTTGCATGGGAGAGTCCTACTGAGAAAGAGTGATCAGGGGAACTCCCATTTTGGGGTCAAATTGTCTTAGTTTGAATATCCAAAAATATGAAGTGGGAAATCTACCCCTAGTAAGAAAGGGAGGAAGCATAGCCTAAGAAAGGAACCAGAGGAGACTGAGGTATGATGCTTGTGTAGCACACTGAAGAAATTGTTCAGACTGGAACAAATAAATACAGGTGAAGGTATGTGCTGTTTGCCTCGCACAGTCCCCGTTTACACTTATTGCCTTGGCAATGAATACATTTTTTAATAGCTTTAATAGCTCCCCATTTCATTCTTTTTAATTTTTAATAGCTCCCCAGTTTTAACAGCCTCCCATTTCATTCTTAAATATATACCAGGTTTGGTGATAAATTATGGGGTTACCCTAGAGAAGATATATAATTGAGAAGGTCCAAGAATAGGGTTGGATAGGTTGAGAGAGGTGAATCATGAGATCCTTTTTAAAAAAAGACAATTAGAGTATGCTGGCTACGTAAGGAGCCATGATTTATTATTGAGTTAGAAGGTGTCCAGATTAAAGATAAACCATGATTTACATTATTTCTATTTGAGCTGTTATTCACTTAACTTGACAACTCATTCAAAAACACGTATTTGTTATTAATTTCAAAACCCATCCCTCCCGCAACTCTGAGGTTAAGGGTCCTGGAATAACATCGAGATAAATGCATTATGTTGGAGTAATATTTGGAGATCTGACCAGTGACATTACATCCATCCTATCATAGGAGTCAGGTTCTCTGAAGGCTAAATTGTCTCTAAATTTTTGAAGTATTACAATGTAATATATTCTCCAATATAATTCCTGCAGCTTTCCCTGTCAACCTACACAATGAATTCTAAAGAATCTAAAATGCCATCAATTGTAGCTTGCACCATCAATTATTTATGTCCAATAAAGAAAAAAGATGTCAATTAAATGACACTACAATGTTTTCTTACCACTTGAAATTTTTATTTTGTATTTATTGAAAGATGGTTTTTTATATTTTAAAGAAATAGGTTTTTATCCAACATCATTCGTGTGCATAAAAACAAAGGACAGAAGTAAAATACACTGGTTAAGTTTCTCCTAAAGTTTCTTCACACTATCTGATTTTTCAAAATCACATTGGGACCCAAGACATTGGAAACAAATTGTTTTCTTCTTGGCACAATCTCATCCTCTTTAACTACTATGTTGGAATTGCAGCATTTCTCCAAAGATGCTCCACTGTTGTTTCTGGAATTTGCTTCCAAGCTGTTGGCACCCCTTCTGTAAGTTTTGATGCGCATTAAGAGGTTGTAAGATCTAAGTCATGACCATTGCCTGGCTGTTAGTAATTTTGAAATCCATTCTAATCCAGAGATGTTACAGTTGGAAAGCGATATGTATCTTCGAATTGATGGACAGGAAGAATAGTCCAAGTGGCCCTTTGGTGTAGCAGCCTTGGCTTATTCATGGCCTTTCACAGTTACATCATGACCAGGATGTGTGACTGTGTTTTAAAGATAATATTAATATCAGTTAACATTAACTGAGTGCTGAGCACCTGCCAGACGTTGTGCTGGATGCTTTTTACATTATCTCCTTATCTTTACAAAAACACCTATGAAGTAAGTATTCATTGTCATTATTTTATTCAGATGAGGACACCAGAGTCGAGGTCCCAAAGTTGGTAAACAGTTCAACCAGAATGAAAACCTGCTAATCTGATGTTGGCAGCTAAGCGCTTAATGGAGAAGCTCCTTTGCCCCTCGAGGTTACTTAAATTTGCATGTGTGTGGAGATGATTCTTCTCTCTGGCATATGGGAAGTAACAGCTGTTTTCTAAAACAATAAGGTGGGACTACAAAATGGATGACCATCAAAGCTATTCAAAATATCAGATATTGAGTGTAGGCAGGAAAATCAGAGTTCTTTATCCCCCTTCCCAAGTTGCTTTCAATTTTACTTTACCATTAAGCATCCCTACGACTAAGAGTTTTGAACTGTTTTTGCGTGTTTTCATAATGTACAGATTATCCTTTCCTTCATTCACTGCATATTCTTTGAGCGCCTACTCTGAGTCAGGCCCTGGGACTAGGGCAGTGAACAAAACAAAATCCTGCTCTCAAAAGACTTATAATTTTGTGAGCGGGTGAGAAAAGAGGGGTACAGTTAAAAAAATAAATATACAATGTGACAAGTAGTGATAAGTGCTATGGAGAGAAATAAATGAAGGTAAGGGGCAAAGGGGCCGGAGGAGGTGAAGGATGCTCTTTTAGACTGGAACTCCAGAAGGTGCTTCTGATACATGACATGTAATCAGACACCTAAAGAACTGAGAATCAAATCCTGCATCATCTGGGGCAGGAGATAGGTTACTGCCTCCTCTCTCAGGGAGGTCCCAAGAAGTGGGCGTAGCCCAGCATCGGAGAATTGAAAAGCAGGTGATTTTAATGTAGTGAACACATATTGAACGCTCACCCCAAACAAGTCACTCTCCTCAGTGCTTCATGTGCATCTCCTCCTTTAAACATCAAAAACTCTGTGCCACATTTAATATTGCTCCCATTTTACAGATGGGAGAACTGACACGGATACAGGATAAGTAGCTTGCCCAAGGTCATCCTGTAGTTGACCCACTTTCTCTCCTTGGAGTCTATTCCCTGAACCACTGTAAATCGTCCATCCCCTAACAAATAGATGGTGACTAATAAATAATAGTAATAAATAATAAAGATGAAGCATACAAGGCACAGTTAATAAGCAAAAAGATCATGACCTAGATGACGAAACATTCTTGGTAAGAGCACTATGTTGTTTTTTCTTCTAGAAAACTCCCTCCCTCTCTCTTTTTCTGTCTCTCTCTCCTTTTCTGAAGCATTTCCTAATCTTTTCATTTTTTGTGGCACCAGCCACAATTTTCTTTTTTCACTTTCTAACCCATTTTCATGACAGACTAAGCAAATATTTTCTGCTGTACATTCTCTCACAGATCAGAGACCTTAGCCATGCACAGGCATGGACACAGAGTAAAGACAGATGCCCCTGGGAGTTGGCATTGGCCATGAGTGCTAATGTCATATTTCTGAGCCAAACAAAGACTGTGTGCAGAGCATTGAGCCTCATGGTGAATAAAGTGATGAACATAGAATTTTCTAAACTGCAGCATATAAATCGTGAAAATGGGCATAGGTTCTCCTAAGATGATATTCCCATAAAAACAATGCCAACACTGACCAAGTGGGAGATTGTATAGTGACTCTTTGATAGTGCTGGGGGAGGGGATTCTGAAAGCAGATAACAGAGCTGGCGACGAGTGTGAGGTCAGAATGAGGACCCTGGCCTGGGAAGAAGGACGGGATTAAGAAAACCAGGCCACTGGTCCTTGAGGTTTAGGAGTGTTAGGCTGTTACTAAGGAATAAATCCAAGCGTGGAAAGAAAAGAAGGCTCCCTAAATGCAACAAGGAATGAAACTGAACTAGGTTTTGAAAATGTGCCATAGATGTGTTCATTCATTTATTTGACTTGTCATAGGTTTATAAGCACCTGCTAGACTCCAGTCACTCAGCTATGCACTTTCATGGATCTCTTTTAATAGTATGCACTTTTCATCTCTTTTAATAGATAAACCAATCTTGAGAGATAAGAGCTATTTTTACTCATTTTACAGATGTGAAAACAGGAGCAAAGAAAATTGGAGCAACACGCCTGAAGCTACACAGTTGCAGAGGCAGGATTTCAACAAATATCAAAACTATGAAAAGGTGAGACTTTTAGTCAGAGAGGCTTGGTGCCCAAATGGGTCCTGGGGCAACTTTGTAGCACATGCAATCCAAGAATCACCTGTGTTATCTGGGACTTGTCAAGAATGCAGATTCTGGGGACCAGGGTCTCAGACACTCCTGTTGGGGGATATAGCGGAAAGGATGCTGGCAATCTGTATGTTTAACAATCTTTTGTTCCTGGGGACCAGGATGAAGCTAACGCAGGATGTTGTGGAGAGAGGTGGCTAAGATCAGGCAAAATCGAGGCTGGGAGAATCTAAGTGACTGACACAAGGGCATGCAGCCACGCCAGGCCAGTCCCGCTGCTCTGTGCACCTGACATTGAGGGACAAGAGAAAGATGATGTAGACACTTCCCCAGTCGCTCTCTTTCATAACACCTGATCATTTATTCTGTAGCCTTTATTATTTGGAGAAATCATCCAGTTGGCTGTTCTCTTGTTTACATTGTTTATATTATTTTTTGACATATTTACATTTATTTTTCCTTAAAGAAATAAAATGTTACAGACATGATTGAATGTTTTCCCATTCCATTTCCATCCCTCCTTCCTCAGAGAACCCACTATCTTTAAATTGGTTTGAATCATCCCATCCAGGTTTTAAAATGATGCATATCTATTTATCTGTCTATCTGAATCTATAACGGATGCTATTATTTTGTGTTCTTAAAACTTTTACATAATAACATACTATATGTATCCTTTCACAGCTTGCTTTTTCAAAGTTTTGTTTTTAAGATTTATCTTTGTTGAAACCTGTATCTAACTAAGTTCATTTGTTGCACCTACTAGATAGTGTCTCTCTGTTTCTGTGTATGTATATACATATACATGTATTACTTATATAGTCTCCTATTGACAGAAAGTGACATAACTTTCTGCTTTGCATCATTTCAAAAGATACTGCCCTGACCAGTGTTGCATATCTGTTCTCGTAGACATGGGCTAGACTTTTCTAGAACAAATTCCCGGAAGTAGAATTGCTTGGTCCTAGGGCATGTGCAGATCTACAATTTTAGAAGACACTGTCAATTACTCTTCCAGGAGATTGTGCCAATTTACATTCTCATTATCTGAGGTTAAGAATTCCCATTTCCTTCCATCCTTAACAACTCTTGGTATTGTCAGATGCTTTGATTTTTGTCAATAAAAAATACTTTCTCATGGTTACCAGAAGGCAAGGGGGTGAGGGGAGAGTGAAAGGGGTAAACAAAGACAATTTATACAGTGACAAATGAAAATCACACTTTTGGTGGTGAACACAATGTGGTATATACAGAAGTTGAAATATAACGATGTACACCTGAAATTTATATCATTTATAAGCCAATGTTACTTCAATTTAAAAATTATGTTTATATTATTTCTACAGCTTCATTGAGGTGTAATTGATACACAAAAAACTGCCCATATTTAACGTATGCAATTTGATGGGTGTGAAGATATGCATATACTCATGTAACCATAAGCATATCCATCCCCTCCAAATTTTACTCTTGCCTCCTTTTTCTGTGTGGTAAGAGTATTTAACTTGAGATATACTCTCTTACATTTTTGTATTGTGTACAAGAGAGCATGGTTAACTATAGGCACTATGTTGTACAGGAGATCTCTAGAACTTATTCATCTTGCATAACTGAAATTTTATACCCTCTAAACAACTCTCCATTCCCCCTTCCTCCCAGCCCCTGGTAACCACCAAATTACTCTTTGCTTCTATGATTTTGACTACTTTAGATACCTCATATAAGTGGGATCATGTAACATTTGTCCTGTGGCTGACTTATTCTACTTAGTATAATGTCCTCCAGGTTCATCCATGATGTTTCATACAGCAGGATTTCCTTCTTTTTTAAGGCTAAATAATATTCCATTGTGTATACCACGTTTTCTTTATCTATTCATTCATCAATGGATATTTCGGTTGTTTCCATATTTTGGTTATTGTGAATAATGCTGCTATGAATATGGGAGTGCAGATACCTCTTCAAGATACTGATTTCACTTCCTCTGGATATGTACCCAGCAGTGGAGTTATTGGATCATATGGTAGTTCTATTCTTAATTTTTTGAGGAATCTCTACACTGTTTTCCATACTTGTGGCACCATTTTTCATTCTCACCAACAGTGTTCAAGAGTTACAATTTATCTACGTCATCTCCAACCCTTGTTATCTTTTGTTCTTTTGATAATAGTCATCCTAATCTTGACTGGAAATTAATCTCCATGAAGACAAAGACTTCCATGAAATTGTTTGCCTCTGTGTTGACAGTGCTTGGCACAGAGGAAGCAATGCATAAATACGGGATGAATGAATCAATGAACAAATAACATCCAGGAGTGTCAAGCTTTTTTTGTTTCTCCCCAAGCCTGATGTTTCTTGTAGGATCTCCAATGACTGAAATACACTTCTCCATTTTACTGTTTCTTCCTCAGAGGAGACAGAGGAATTGGTAAATTTGGGAAGCATAAAGCGGACGTGATCAGCTCAGACCCTCCCTTCTTGCAACTAAACTGTCTGACACCATATCTGCTGCTCCTCCTCCAGGGACAGGCTCTTCTCAGCCCGTGGACGTCTGCCGCCATCCAGAGCTGCCTATAACCCCATGCATAAATTAGCTTAATCCTCAAGTTTAGGCAGCAGGCCCATTAGGCGCTCACTCCAAGCTACGTACTCCAGTTCTGCCTTTATAGTAATGAAGGGGAGAGTTTGGTGCTCTATCAGCCAGGTGTTTGTTTTTCTCCTATCAATTTGTCTAGAACCTGGATAGAGAATAGGGGTGCTATTTATCAGGCATCTGCAGAAAGCTTCGGCATTCTAGGACTCTCAAATAATCTAACAGAGCCCAAATGCTCTCTAAAGAATCCAACAAGTTGGAGAGAGCTAATTTTCTGGAAGCAGCACATGACAGTGGGGAAAGTCTAGGGGTCAAAGTCATGGCCGCCATGCCCAGTATCACCATTTACCTGCTGGGTGGCCCGAAAACAGCATTTGACCTACGGAAGTCTCAATTTCGTGCCTGCTAAAATTGGGATATTCATTCCTGATAGCACTGTTTGAGGAGCAAATAAATCAAGTAGATTTCCATTAATGAAAGCACTTTGTTAAATGAAGAGCCACATATATATTCAAGGAAATTATTATTATTGTTGAACTAGGACAATGCTACATAGTTTCATAATCATTATTGGCTTAAACGCAATGATTAAGTTCTCTTTCCCTGAGCAGACACAGATAAAATAGTGTGCATATTTTACAGGTGTACCTCAGACTTCATAAACTGATTCATTATCATAAGAGGATTATTCCTATTTTTGGATATAGAAGAAGTATATTTTCTGAATTGTCTAAAATGGTGCTATTTTCTTAGTTATGGAATGGGGTTTTTTATCCCGTACTTCAAACTGAATGTTATTTGGATCTTTTCAAATTTCTTCAATATGTGGATTTCTTCTGTAAAAAGCCGTCCATTAATAAATTTGTCCACATCTAACTTCAGGAAGCACAGAGGTGGCAATGAAGACATCATGAGGATTCAAACTCATTGCTATATTGGGCCCATTTCACATTTTAAACTGAAAAAATTTCATTGGGGTCAGTATTTTATTACTTGGAAAGAACATAGGTTTTGAAATTCTGATTTCAATTTTATGACATTTTTGCTGTGTTACTTCAGGCAACTCACCTAACCTCTCAGAGCCTTGGTTTCCTTACCTTAAATGAAGAATAAGGGAATTTAATGAGGTAATGTATTTCAAACCAAAAATAAGGTACATATTAGAAACTCCATAAATATTCACTTAATCCCCCACCCTTGGGCACTGGGTAAAAATCAACTTGTAATAATAAAATTTCTGAATTTCATAGTTTAAGTACATAGAATAAGAAATAGCAAGAGAAGTCTAAATCAATAGAATTGTATTGGCAGGGATCTCTGCGTCATTTGCCAGAATTGTCTAGAGCTGCGTTATTTTGGCACCATTGGGAAGTCATTTTTTTTAAAGTTGTTTTAAGAAGTATTGAGCGATCATTAAGCTTAGTAGATCTATCATTGGTTTTAAGACATAATTAACTAGATACTCCTGGAAAGCCCCAGAAAGTCATTCCAATCAGTTGGAAAGTAATTTTAACTCTTTTAGACAATAATGGGATAATTTTAATTTTTTCACTGTGATTCCCACTATATGGCCAAACCTTATTAATTGTGTAAAATTGAGAAAAGGCCCATTAGAATCCCTCAAAATAGACATCTATGGTATGGTTGGCTGAGGGATAGAAAACCCCAGCCAAGTGGTTCATTACGAGTAAGGTCTACAAACTCAGAGGCATTGTGTGAGGTCATGATCTCTGCCAAGTCAGAGCCCTGGAGGGTGAGCTGTCATAGAAAGGGGAGTGTCTTCGAGGGAGCCTGTGACAGAGCAAGAAACAGAACAGCACTGAAGCGCTCCTTCTGTTAGTTGAGTAACGCGTTCCCTCTTCACGTAAATTAATGAGGAGAAAGTTGAGTGCGGTTGAAAAGGAAAATTGAACGCACGTTTTGGTGTTTGAAGGGGCTTATGAACACTAGTCCTCTCTTTCTCATCCAAGTTCCAAATAAAATAAGATGTAGATACAGGAGTCAGGCAGGTAGAGATGAAAATTGACCTACATTAATAAGATCCAAAAACTCGGTTTAGGGGTGAGGTTAAGAGGGTTTCTGAATACTTTATCTAAAAAGTAAACTTAGTTCCTCAAACTATGGGTCAGTTCTGCAGGGAAAGAAGCTCTGTGCTAACTTTGCTGCGGAGCCAAAAGCCGATGAAAACCTGCGCTGAAGGAAAGCGGGAGCACCCGTGAATGTGCAAGAACACACTCAGTTAACAAGGACAGACCTACGATGCATTCTTGACTCCACCCACTCTATCACCTCCACCCCCCACAGACTAATTGGTCACCCTGTCCTACATCCTAAAATGTCCCCAGTCCCCTGAGTTTCTATTCCTACTATAACTGCCATAGTTCTTGTCTTAGTCTGGACTCCTGCGTCAGGGTCCTCTCCCATTCCTCCTCCTGCCCAAATTGAGTCTTAGCATCCTCTCCTATCATGGCCCCTCTCTTGGCACTTTACTCTGCAGCCGCAGTGAACCAGTTATCATCAGCGAAACACCAACCTGTTTCATGCCTCTGTATCTTTGCACTTGCTGTTCTCTCTCCCTGAAGCACAATCATAGCCTTGCTGTATTCACCTGTTCCACTTCCTTTCTCTAAATGCATCCCAGATGTTGCTTCTTCCAGTTCCTCCTGCTGCACAGACCATCAATCCTTCCTCTGTGCAATCCCTGTACTTTCACGGGCCCATTTCATTGCACTTGCCACGCTGGACTCTAAATCTGTGTTTAGTTGCTTTTCTCCACTATCAAATATTGAGCTTCATGAGGACAGGAATCACGTCTTTTTTATGTTTATATTCCCAGCCTCTAACACAGAGCTCAATAATGCTTGAGGCATTGAATCAAATGGAATGTGTGGTCTGAAGAGTATGAGGCATGGCTTCATTAAGCAAGTATGGGGAGGGTTTCCATCAAGTCTGTATCATAAAAGGAGAGAATTATTTTCTTGCTTCCAAATGCACTGGGGCTATAACCCACCGATTACTGCTGTGCATGAAAACATAAGCACAAGACTTTCAATTCCATTCTGTGGATGTTGCCATATAATTCAAACGAATCCACATTTTGCACCAGCTGTTAATAACCTTCCCATGTTCTTATCGCTTTAACCAAAGGGAGAGACACAGGTAATGCTATGCAGCATGTTGCAAAGGAGCAAACGCGTATCTTACCTCCTGTCTGGGCAAGATTGAGGATTCAGACGCACTCTTCCGTGAAGATTAAATTCACTGTCTCTTCACGGGGAGTTATGAACCTTTTGGGGCGGAAGAACTGAGCACTTGAGACCCGAAGCACTAATGAATTTTTCATGGAACAATCTTCTTTATTGTGAAGGGAAGAGGATGTATAGCCAACTCTGGGTTCTCATGAAGTTCTCATGAATTTCTACAGAAAAGGGGATAACTGGGGAGCCAGTTAAAGTTTCCCTTTAGCTATGAATGTCCTACCGGATCTCAGCTAAATTTGAAGTTTTCTGCTCAAGGACAAACCAAGAAAACTGTGGGAAGTGCAACTGGGTGGTGAGGAGGCATTTTCAGTCCACGTGACTGCAACAAAGCCATCAGCACTAAAGTCAGCACTGCACGCAATGTTAGACATGGAGACCCCTTAAAAGTGATCAAACCAAGTCCATTTTACAGATAAAGAAGTTGAGGCTCAGAGAGAAGTGATATGGCAAGATACAATCTAATTCAAAATTTCGTGATTTCCTCTGGCCTAGAGTATTGCAAATGGCTACTGTAGATGAAGATGCTTGAAGATGCTTTTACTGTCCTTTCTTTTTTTGTTCCCCCGTATGAAAGAAATTCCAACTTCAATTTGAGCTTAAGAAAAAGCTGAAACATATTAGTTGAGTAAATGTCCTGAAGGGTTCTCAGGCATGACTTGATCCAGGCACTGAACATTGGTACCTGTCTCTCTTGGCCCTGCTCCCATATGTGTTGCCTTCTTTTTCAGGCTCCACATGGTGACAAGAAGGCTGCCTTCAACATCAAGCCTATATCCTCCTATACTCAAACCCAGTAGAAAAAGCATGCATCTCACTAAGCAGACTTGGTAAAAATCTTGTGGTCTTTGAATGGCATCTCGTGAACTTTGAATGGCTCCTGTGTCCATCCCTGTGTCCATCCCTGAAATTACTGTGGTCCAGAGTGGGTAGTGCTCTGATTAGCCAGACCAGAGTCACATGCCCACCATTAAAGTGAAATCAACACCAACTAAAGCATGTGGATTGGGAGTGTGAGAAGAGGTGATTTTTTAGAATGAATTGGGGTAGGCCTATCCAAAAGAGAGTGAGTGGATGTAGGGGAGAGAGAAATGCTCTTACACTTTAATCACACACATACAGAGAAGTTCACAGAAAAATGCGACTCAAAGGGGCAGTTAGAATTTGGGGCTTCTATAATATCTCCATAAAGGAAAGGGATGGGGAGAAAGGGCACTTTGGAGAAAACAAATGGCCTTTTGGAAAAACAAATAGGCTCATAGAAGAATAAATGGGAGATAGTTTTGAGATGGTCTGTTTAAGTTTGGTGTGCAGACTCCACCTATCTAAGGATAAGAGTTGATCTTCTCTGCCCACTCTGGGGAGGGGATTGATGACAATTGACTTCTTCAGGCAAGGTGCTTTTAGGAAGATAAGGGATTTCAGGAACTCAAATGCTTTCTGCTCAAAACAATTTTTATGCCACAATGGCATATTCTGGGCCCCCCAATACCCATCCAGAGAGGCTCATTGCCAAAGATGAATCCCAAGTGTACAAAGTATTCCAGGCTCCCCATGACCTTGAACACTCACACAGCCTCTCCATGACCTGGCCTTAGGCTCTTTTTCAAGTTTCATCTCATCTCCTGGCACTCACTTCCTGCCTCATCCACCTTCGTTTTCTCACCAAATCTCATTGATCCTCCTAGGGTCAGCTACAGCTTGATATTCTCCAAGAAATCTGTCTTGAAGCCCAGCTTAAGTTCATGTTTCCAAAGTACCCTCCTCATCACCCTCCATTTTGCTACTCCTTTGCATTGAAATTCTGCTTATGTCTGTGCATCTTTCTGTTCTATTTGCTCATCTAGAGCAAGAGTGTGATTTATTTATCAATAAAGTCCCAGAAACTCAAACAGTGCCTGGCACACTGAGACTCCTCAATCAATGTTTGCTAAATTGATTCTTTATTGAATGATTTGTAAAGCCAGCGTGGTTTATTGGAAAGTGCATAAAGTTCGGAAGCAGGCATGGAAGTGAACTCTGGCCTCCGCTAACTCCCAGTGCAATATTGGGAAAGTCATTTAATCTCTTGGCCTGAGTTTCTTTACCTGTAAAGATGGAACATTTATTCTTTACCTTGAAGGTTTATTGTGAGATCGTGTAAAGCTCTTAGCAGTTTCCAGCATACAGCAGATACTCAAGAAATGTACCTGTGGTGGGCTTAGAACCCAGATCTCCTGAGTCAATTCGCTGTATCCAGCAGCCTTCCACAAGCTCCTCTCAGTGTCTGCCGGTTCTTGTTGTGGCAAATTGGACCCTCACTGACCCGTTTTATTCTGCTATCTTCACTACATGGAAATACCCTTGCTCACTTGACACCAAACAAAGGCCCAGGCACACTCTTCACACAGCTTAACATCTCAACCCAGAATGGGGTGGGCCTTGGTAAGGGGAAGAGCATATTGCTTCATTCTTGAGAGTCCGTGTCTCCACGAGATTCCACTAGTAATGGAAGCCCAGTAAGGGATGGTTAAGTAAAGATGACCATCCTACCTGCACATCAAAGATCCCTGAAATTACATTATATATCTTTGCTATAAATGCTCATTCTACTTTCTGCCTCTTTTTATGTGTTCGTCACAGCTGTAATTGCTTATAGGAATACATGAGCACATGTAACACATGTGAGAATGGTGTTTGACCTATAGTGAGCATAGGATAAATTTTGGTTATTTTAATTTGTCTTAATATTTTAAGACACAGAAGTCTAAATTTTGTGTGGTATAAGAGGCTTTCCAAGAGACTTTAAGAAATGTAGGCTTTGTCCTCAAATAAGCACCTTAACTCCTCACGTTTTATCCATCGAGGAACCCTTTAACTTCCATCTCCTGGCTCTCCTCCTAAGCACTTTCCATTCTGATCACCAAGGGCCCGCTTCAGGCTTCCATTGTCTGCAATAACTTCTTAACTCATTTCCTCACTTCCAAGCTTGTCTCTTACAAATCTTTCCTTCTTGCCACTGGAGAGATGTTTCCAAAACACAGATCTGATCATTCACTCTTGGACTAGCTGAGAGACTCTCAGTGGCTTTCGTAGCTTAGGGATAAGGACAAACTCTTGCAGCACATAGAGTGATCTGTTCCCTTTTCATCTTCCTGGCTGCCTTTCAAACCTCATTTCTTACTCCCTTGACTCTTGTCTTACACTTTCTTGAATGTTCTGTGTTCTTTACCTTTTTGGTTCTGTCATATAATCCCCCCTCTGTTGAGAATGCCTCCATCCACTGCCCTTGTTGAGTGTAGTCCTCAATGTCCAGGACCCTGGGAGGGGGTGTGATGGGAGGGAGGGTTTTTCTGGGTCTAGGGCCATGGGACGTTGCCAAGACCAATCATTGCAAAATATCTCTTCATATAGTTGAAACTGTTTACGGTGTGTCTGATGCTTCACAGTAAAACAGCTTTCTAGAGGGCAGGACCTGGGATCCAATTCTAGGCCTTCCGTTTTCAGGTGCAATACCAGTTTTACAATGAGTCAGGAAATAAAAAAACCTGAGAGAAACAGAGACCGAGAAAGACAGAGAATCAGAATTCTGTACCTGTGTCAGGAATCCCAGAATTAAATTTCCCTTATCTGGGTGGTTCTTCCTTTCCGAGGGCAGAAGGATATATTCTGGATTGAGATGTTTGGAGGCGGATTCTCTGTCACATTTCACACACACTGCAGGAAAATAAAGGTAAATCTGACAAACCTGCTGCTTCTCCTCCTCCCCCACCCTGCCTTTCCTGAAAGAAGGACTCCAGAGGAACACCATCTCCTTCGCTAAGATAAGTCATGGAACCCTCCATGGTATTAGAAGACCCAACTTTCCCTCGACTACACTATAAGCTCCTGGAGAATAGGGAATATTTATTTCTTGCCCATTGTATCTTCAGAGCCTCACGCACTAATTAGAACATGAAGTGAGTCAAAAAAGAATGTTTTTCTAAATGAACGAATAAAAAGGAAGAGTTATATAAGCAGCCACATGTTCCTGGGTTCTTCTCTCTTCCTCTCTGGTTCTTCTGCCTTGCAGGCCTCCAGAAGGTCATTGCTCCCCCTCTTAAAGTACACAACCTTGTTTCTCCTCGGTGCAGCCTGGGAGGCCAGCACTCACTAAGAGAACCTGGTTAAGCACCAACTGGTAACAGAATAGTGCAGAGATGACAGGTAGATTTCTAAGGTCACGTTTCTGATGCTCCTTCTCTGCACTCCAGCTCTGAGGAGATAGAACAGCTCCTCAGTCACTGGCCGAGGTGCTGCCCTTCCTAGAACTCAGCCTGCTTTGGTGTAAACAGTACCGCTTTGTGTCTTTTCCTACCCTGTCCCCACTCCCGGATGTGTTGTCAGGTAACTTGGACTCCATCAAAGGCAAAGCCACAGAAATCAGGCTGCGACTCTCCCTTGCCTCCGTCTTCTACATCTGTGTCCTCTTCTTACCTGTTTCAAGCCTGGAATCTAATATGAAGGAAAGTCACATCCACAGTCCACTGGTAAATATCCCAGGGAATAAATCATCTCTGTGCATCATCTTCTTGTGTGCACCTGTACAAAAGGAGCCTGCGTGGCCGTTGGGTGTGCCATTCAGATCTCCCTTCAAGAGAACTTGCCATGAGAAATGTAACGGGGTGACAGCCTTCTGCTGTTGCATCTTCAAATCTGCTGCCTTCGTCTTCCCATCAAGACCATGCACTGCCTGAGCTGCTCCCAGTTCCCGGGCAATGACTCAGCATGATGGGATTACTAGAGTTCAGCCATTTCTGCCCAGCACAGGACTCCTCTAATGATCAGTCTTTGCTAGAAATCTTTCCATTGGCCCAGCCAAGACTTTCAGAACTGCCCTGGAGTTTGAAGCCACTCCTATCCAGTCATCCTTATTTCCCTCTCCCCTTTTACAGGTATCACACCTACATCTCATTCTGAAGGGTCCTCCTGGCTATTCCTGCTCTCTTGTCCCTTTTTCCTTCATGGGCATTTCCCTCAGTACATCTCTTACACATCTAATTCCATTTGGGTGTATATTTCTCAGAGACCTGAAACTGACACAAAGTATATCATTCAAAAGTCACAATTAGTCCTACATCACAGCAAGGGCAAAATATTCTTTCTGTTTCTTATGTAACTGGAATATTTGGTTTCATATTCCCAGGGAGTAGAATAAAGTCATAAAAACCTGAGATCAAATTCTTTGTCACTTATAAGCTGTGTGACTTTGGGAAATATAGTGAATCTCATAACATCAAAGTAATTCCCCAAATGGGGATGGGAGTAAGAGGGTTATTTTTGTCTGTGGTCCTAAATCAACAGTTAATTGGGAGAAAAATTAGGAAATATGGGAGTATTAGGAAGTAAGAGGAGGTATTAGGAATTAGGAAAATAGATAGTAGATGACAAATCAGTATTTGTTCTCATCTAAGTTTTATCACCAAGTCAGAGTATATGCTCAGCAAGAATGTGAAGAATGCAAAATGTGTGGATCGTGGCCCCCCGGAGCCAGATAGCCTGAGTTCAAGTCCGGATCTTAGCATTTTCTAGCTGCGTGGTCTTAGGCAAGTTGCCTAACTTTTCTGTGCCTCCCTTTTTTATCTGTGAAATGCGGATAACAATAGTGCCTACCTCCTGAAATTGTTTTGAGGGATTAAATGAATTTACAAATGGCAACACTGAGTGCGTGGCACCTGGAAAACAGACGTCAGTGTTCACCAAGGCAACTTGCAAGGCTTTTCGCCCTTCTTTATTTGCTTTCTCATCTTACCATGTCCCTCCTTCCCGACCCCTACCCCCAAAACTACACACAGTAAGTGGTCTTAGCTGGATGCCTTGATGCCAACAGCCACCCCCCTCTCTAAACCCGCGCCCCAGCACACATATTTTTTTAACATTTTGGCCCTGTGGATTGTAAATGATAATTCACTTTATCAAGGTCAGGAAGAAATAAAAAGATATTTTGGATGCAATCGGAATAATGTTGCCCCAGGGTACTTTTCTTAGTCTTTTTTTTAATAAGCACTAGATGTCAGCTCATTTTCTTGTGATTTTCCTCTTTCTCTGCAAATTAGAAGCACGTTATCCTGCTAATTAAGGAAACTGATTAGTTTGGTTTCAGCCTATTGAAGATTTTATTAAACATTGCTCTCAAACATTCAGTTCTAGATAAAATAGTTTCACTTCCTAACTTTCATAGACGATATGAAAATGTATGCAGTCCCTTTAACTGCATTGTCTCATTTAAAATCACAATGTAGGGGCTGGCCCAGTGGCTGTAGTGGTTAAGTTCATGTGCTCTGCTTCGGGGCTCAAGGTTCACATGTTGGGATCCCAGGTGTGGACCTAGCACCACTCATGGAGTGATGCTGTGAGGGTGCCACACATGCAAAGTGGAGGAAGATTAGCACAGATGTTAGCTCAGCGACAATATTCCTCAAGCAAAAAGAGGAAGATTGGCAACAGATGTTAGCTCAGGGCCAATTTTCCTCACCAAAAAACCCCCACAGTGTCCTTAAGAGGTAGGAATTTTTATTTTCATCTCATGCAACTACTGACTTTGCACAATTAGTAAGAGCCACAGCACGGCTGAAATCCTCAGTGATTATTAATAGGCTTGATTATTATAATAAATAAATATTGTTTATTATTCTTGATTCATCCCTGGGTTCAAATTTTACTCATTTTTTAATTTATTTTTGGTAAGGAAGATTGGCCCTGAGCAAACATCTGTCCCAATATTCCTCTATTTTCTATGTGGGACACTGCCACAGAATAGCTTGTCAAGCGGTGTATAAGTCTGTGCCCAGGATCCAAAACCTTGAACTCCAGGCCCCTGAAGCAGTGTGTGCAAACTTAACCACTACTGCAGTGGGCCAGCTCCCAAATTTTATCTTCAATGCTTCCCAGCTGTGTGAGTGTGAGCAAGTTCCTTAATGTCTCTGAATCTGTCAAACAATCCCTCTGGTGTCTCTTCCTCTTCTTAGGACAACAATTCTATCAGATTAGACCCCCAACCCTTGAGTTTACTTAACCTTAATTACCTCCTTAAAGGCCCCATCTCCCAATACAGTCACATTAGGTGTTAGGGCCTCAACAAATATAATTTGGGCTGACCAGGCAGCCATTAAAGGTGAGATGCAGATGTGCATGATCCTGTGTACATGCATGATGTATGTACGTAAATGTGTGTGTGTTATTCTGGAAAGATACACAAGAAGTGAATGAGGTGACTGCTGAAACGTGAGATAGAAAGGCTTTGTTTTAAATCCTTTCTTCTGCTCTATTTTATTACTTGTTTGAATTTATAATTACAACAGAAAAGTCTAATTAAAAAAGAAAAGTAAATTGATAAGAAAATTTAAAGAGTATGCAATTTTAAAGCCAAGTATGTGGAAGAAGTTCTAATATGCAGTAGGCAGTATTTTTTAATTAAATTTTTAATTCTGAGATTATTGTAGATTCCCATGCAGTGTGAGAAATAGCACATCTTGCCAAACTACAGTACAGTATCACCACCGAGATACTGACATCTGGACGGCCACTATCCAGAGCAGTCCCATCGCCACGGGGATCTTTGTGCTGCCCTTTCATGGCCACTGTCACCTCCCTCTCTACCTCCCTCACCCCTGACCTCTGGTGAACACTAATATGCTCCCCATCTCTATATTTTTTTCATTTTAAGAATGTTATATAAGTGGAATCACAGAGTTTGTGAACTTTTGAGATTGACTTTTCTCCACTCAGCATAAGCTCCTAGAATTCATCCCAGTTGTTGCATTAACTTTCTCTTCTTTTTATTGCTG
Source organism: Equus quagga (assembly GCF_021613505.1). NCBI lineage: Eukaryota > Metazoa > Chordata > Mammalia > Perissodactyla > Equidae > Equus > Equus quagga. The sequence goes on from NC_060282.1 coordinate 11,334,565, forward strand.
AGTGGTATTCCATTGTATGGCTGTATCGCCATTTGTTTAACCATTCACCCACTAAAGGACATCTAGGTTGTTTCCAATTTTTAACTATTAAAAATAAAGCATCCCCAGGGCCAGCCCCTTAGTGTAGTGGTTTAGTTTGCACGCCGTGCTTCAGCGGCCCAGGGTTCGTGGGTTCAGATCCCAGGTGCAGACCTACACACACTCATCAAACCATGCTGTGTCAGCGTCCCATATGCAAAACAGAGGAAGACTGGCACAGATGTTACCTCAGAGCCAATCTTCCTCACCAAACAATAAATCAATCAATCAATAAAATAAAGCATCCATGTACAGATTTTTGTGTGATCATAAGTTTTCATTTCTCTGGGACAAATGCCTGAGAGCTCAGTTTTTGGGTTGTATGGTAATGGCATGTTTAGTTTTATAAGAAACTGCAAGAGTGTTTTCCAGAGTGGCTGTGCCACTTCGCATTCCCACCAGCAATGTATGAAGGATCCAGTTTTGCCATGTCCTCAGCATCATTTGGTGTTGTCACCAGTTTTTACTTTATCCATTCTAATAGGTACGTAGTGATATCTCATTGTGTTTTAATTTGCATTTTCTCAATGACTAATGATGTTGAATGTCTTTTAATGTGCTTATCTGCCATCTGTATATCCTCTGCAGTGAAATGTCTTTTTATATCATCTATCCATTTTTCAACTTGAATGTTTGTTTTTCTTCACTGTTGAGTTTTGAGAATGCTTTGTAAATTCTAGTCCCCAGTCTGGTTGGTTATGTGATTTGCAAATATTTTTCCCAGATTGCAGGTTTTACGTTCTTTCTCATCATACGGGTTCTTGCTGAGCAAGATTTTTTAATTTTGATGGGGGATATTTTATCCATCTTTATTTTTATGGGTCATACTTTTGACGTCACGTCCAAAAACTCTTTGCTTAGTCATAGATACCAACGTTTCCTCCCATGTTTTTTTCTAAAAGTTTTGTAATTTTGTTTTTTGCATTTAATTCTGTGGCAGATTTTGAGTTCGTTTTTGTTTAAAGTGGGAGGTTTAGGTTAAATTTTTGTTTGTTGGTTATGAATGCACAATTGCTCCAGCATCCTTTGTTGAAAAGGCTATTTCCTTCAATGAATTGCTTTTGCAACTTTGTCAAAAATTAGTTCTCTGTTTCTGGGTTCTCAATTCTCTTCTATTGGCCTATGTGTCTGTCAATTGATCCTTTGCCCAAACCACACAGTCTTGAATACTGTAGCTACTATAGGAGGCCTTAATATTAGATAGAGCGATTCTTCCCACTTCATTCTTCTTTGTCAAGATTGCTTAAGATGTTCTAAGACCTGTGCCTTTCCATGCGATTTTTAAAGTGAACATGTCTTTGTCTACAATTCTCCAATTACATTCCACCTGCAGATAAACTGACAGCTTTCCTATGTATAGTTTTCCAATCCATGAACACAGGATGTCTCTTTGTTTATTGAAGTCTTCTTTGATATCTTTCATCAGCATTTTGTAATTTTCCATCTAGAGACCCTGCACGTGTTCTGTTAAGTTTAAACTAAGTCTTTAATTTTCTTTGGGGCACTTGTAATTGATATTGTGTTTGTTTCTACATGTTCATCGTTAGTACATAGGAATGTGATTAATTTTTATGTATATCCAGGGTTTTTAATTAAATTAATCCATAAAAATATTTGGCTTAAAAGTATTCCCTCACTTTATAGATTCAGACTTCTTTTCTTCTCCAAAACAAGAAAACCTAAATCCTCGCGGCATTGGTTTGAACTTGAACTTGACTCCCTGATGGGGCAGTTGGCCCAGGGACAGTAGGGTGGGAGAGGGAGAAGAGGAGGAGCTTTGGAGTCCAGGAGATGTGGGTGTGAATTCTGGTTGGCCCCCTACAAGCTCTGTGACCTGGAACAAGTTAAGTCAGTCCTCAGAGCCCCATGGCTGTAATAATAATAATGAAACAACAACAGTAATAAGAGCTATTTCAATAAAGCATTTACTGTGAGATAGACTTTGTATAAGAGGTTTACATTTTTCTCATTTAAACCTTGTATCCCCTTATGAAGCAGAAATTAGAGGTCTGCAATGCGTTCTCTGCAATTTGTATTCTACAAGTTCAGAAAAAGAAATCTTTTAAAAATATAAGCTTGAGGGGGCCAGCCTGGCGGTGTAGTAGTTGTTTGTGCACTCCGCTTGGGTGGCCCAGGGTTTGCAGGTTCAGATCCTGAGCATGGACCTAGCACCAACTGTTAAGGCTTGCTGCATCAGCATCCCACAGAAAATAGAGGAAAATTGGCCTGGATGTTAGCTCCGGGCCAATCTTCCTCATAAAAAAAAGAAAAGACAAAAATGTATATAAGCTTGCTGCTAATTCTTTTGGCATAAAAACCTAGCCTGAAGTGATGTGAAACCAGTTATAGCTTATCTTTATGTCACCTATTGCGGATAATGGTGTTTTTACTGTGGAAATATTAATGCTTTTGATTACAGGGTGCTTTTTATTACAGATACGCCTCTCTACTTGCAATGTTACACAAGCTATTCTGTATATATCACATTAGCCTTCAAACTTCCAAAAAGGATTTGCAACTAGAAACATTTCTGGTCTGAAGATGATCAGATAAAGGACAGGTAACCTGTATGATTATCCCCTTGATTTTATGGTTCAGGAAACAGAGACACGGGATGGTGAAGTCCTGCTCATCTCACTCACACATCTAGATAGTAGAGAAGACTGTGAGGCCAGGCTGGCTGATCTCAGAGCTCCAAGTTCTGGTCACCATGCTCTCGGTATCCTTGGGCTTCATGTACTTCATAAAAAGGCCTGGGACAGAGTCCTTAGGGAGAATCCTGAAGAAACCTTTAAATTTGCCTGGAGCTCTTCAGGGTCTGCTCTCAAGGACTGGGAGATGCATAATGCAGGCAATGAAGGCAGCCACTTGAACCCATCAGCAGGGAGCTGGCCTCCCGTGACAGGCAGTTTCACACATTTCAGGAGACCTTTCACAGCTGGTGGTATGATGTCCCTTCGTTGTCTGCAGCCTGAGATTTCCCCCAAAGGTGTAGCTGAGTCAAGCTTCTGACAACTGCACTCTTCAGTTTGTTTACGCTGACTCACTGCCACTTTTCTCCAAACTCGGGTAGACTAAATATTATCTTACCAGTTAGCATCTCCCTTCCAATTATTCATTCTTTATGCAACTGAACACGCTATGTTCCCCCACACCCCCTCCACCCTGACAGAAGTAATACAAAACCTTATCATTTAACTTGGATTTAATTGCTTTTGAATGGGTCTGATTATGAAAACACTCTTGGCTCATTATTTCCTGTGGCCAAGATGAATGATATGTCACAGTGCCACCAACAGTGCTGGAAGAGGTCAGCGCTCAGCTGATACCAATGTCACATTGGCCACAGTGATGCAGGCGTCTGGACTCAGTGCCAGAGAAACTGGCAGGTTGAACGACAGAAGCCACTGGATGCTGAAAGAGATTTTGTAAACACATAAGGAAAATATTTAGAAGTAAAGAACAGAGGAGTTGGAAGAAATCTTAATGATCATTCAACTTTCTAATCTTACAAATGTGGAAACTGAGCCCAAAGAGGGAAAGAGACACACCTAAGGTCATATAGCCAGTTTCTAGAAGAATTGCTTGGGCGGTTACCCAGGACATGAACCCTGAAGTCATCCAAGATTCATCTTTTTAAAGTCACATTGCTTAGCTTTGCCAATTCTATTCTCCTAAGGATTCAATGGATAGCTCAACATTTCAACAGTGTTCATCTCAATTTCCTTTAAGATACTTAAATAGGATGCTTACAATTTCCTCAGATACTTAAAATAAATCAAGGTCAATAATGTATGCTCATCTGGAAATATGACGTTCCTCTTATGTAATATTGCTGCTTCCTTCCCTTTTATCCACTCTACATTACTTTTCCTCTAGCTAGTTATCCTTTAGGAGAAAAATGCATTTCTGTGGCACTAAGGAATCCACTATGATCCGTGATTATCTCTGCAATCATCCATGTATGTGTGACTGCTTTTATATTCTAGTTGAGTGGCTTTAAATGAGCAGAAGATGAAAAACAGCTTGCTCTTACCATCATGCCCAGCACATGTTGTGCCCTCAATAAATACATGTTGAATATAATAGATCGACTTATTAATAAATGTTTGCAGGGTTCAGTTAAAAAAAAACAACAACAACCATAGCATAACTCAGTAAAGAAACTGTTTTCAGGGCAAATTGTTCTTTGACCAAAAGATGATGGGCAGAGATCGAGGGGAGGCCTGAGGGAGAGAGAAGCTTGTCTACCAGCCTAGAAACTGACCTCTTTGGAATTCTATAACTCAGACAGTAAATACTTACTGAGGTTACGTTATTGCCCCGCATTTTCCTACCTCACCCCACTTCCTTGGAGAACGATTATAGATCTGCTCTCGTTGCCATGGGACTTGCAGCGTCCACCCTCACCAAGGAAGGAGTACGGTAGCACGCCCCTTATCCACAGTTCCACTTTCCGCAGTGTCAGTTACCTGTGGTCAACCACGGCCCAAAAATATTAAACGGAAAATTCCAGAGGTAAACAATTCAAAAGTTTTAAATTGCACGCCGTCCTGAGTAGCGTGATGAAATCTCAGTAGACCGGCTCGGTCCCACCCAGATCATAAATCATCCCTTTATCCAGCATATCCATGCTGTATGCTCTACCTGCCCGTTAGTCTTGGTTATCAGATCGATTGTGCGGTATCACAGTGCTTGTGTTCAAGTAACCCTTATTTTACTTAATAATGTCTCCCAGAGCACAAGAGTAGTGTTGCTGGCCAGTCTGACATACCAAAGGGAAGCCACAAAGTGCTTCCTTTAAGTGAAAAGTTGGAAGTTCTTGACTTAATAAGGAAAGAAAAAAAATTGTTTGCTGAGGTTGCTAAGATCTGTGGTGACTTTATTACAGTATATTATTATAACTGTTCTGTTTTATTATTAGCAGTCGTTAATCTCTCACTGTTCCTAATTTATAAGTTAAACTTTATCATCAGTACGTACGTGTAGGAAAGAACATAGTATGTATAGCGTTCACTACACTATCCAATGTTTCAGGCATCCACTGGGGGTCTTGAAATGTATCCCCCACAGATAAGAGGGGACTACTGAATTTCTCTCTGACCCCCTGGTGTTGAGGTTGGCCTTGTGATCTGCTTTGGACAAAGGATGGAAGCTTTGTTAGTCCCACCTGAAGGTAGTGTAATTTCCCACTAGATTTGTTTCCCTTCTCCAGGATAAGGGTATTCTCAAGAGGACCTGCTCGTTCAATCTGGGCCCCAAAATGAGAGGATAATCAAGAAGAGCAATAGAAGCCACCCCATAGCTGCTGACATAGAATCTGAGCGAGAAGTCAAGGCTCCTCATTATAAGTCACTGAGATTGTGGACTGTTTATTACTGTAGCAAAGATGACTAATACGTATATGAAATTTAAACCTTTTCATTCATCAATGGTCACAAATTATGTTTCCAAAGCAAAATGTGTTATGTAAGGAAGACTTTTTTGTTCGAAGTACAGTTATTAAAATTCAGTCCTTATTTACCCTGCTATTTTTATCACACAATTTTTCCCTGACTCATTTTTCTGTAACTGTCCATTCTATCAAGTCATGGGACACATGATTAATTGTTGCCTAATCTTTCAGACATCTTCAATAATTCCAATATTTAAATATGTTTTTCTCTTTATAAAAGTGCACAAGTTTATTATAGGGAAATTACAGACTCATAATGGAAAATGCAACAATGGGTATATTAACTTGGAAAGATCTGACATTGTATCAATAGTCAGTCTTTCTTTTCAACAATATAGTTTTTTTATTGCATTTACTGAAGCTATACTTTCTTGTTGAAAATTTCTGCATATAAGCCCTGAACATTTTCTGTGAAATATATTACTATGTATTTCTTTAAACAATGTTAGTGTTATGAGAATGGGGTTTTATTTATAAAATTTTCTGTCTGGTTATAGCTGTAGTATAGAAAAATGACTAGGTTTTTTATTCTGTATGAAGCCACTGCCTTGAATGTTTTTATTCATTCTAATACTTTTCAGATCACTCCTGAGTTTCCTTACCTCATTGCCTATAAATAATAATAATAATTTTGTATCATGCTTTAAAATATATAAACCTCTATGTTGATTTCATATCTTTGAAAGAAAATTCCCATGGAAATATTTACCAAAAGTGGCAATGCAGTTGTCCTTGCTTTTTTCCTTATTTTTGATAAGATGATTAAATAATATTTTTATAAAACCAAGAACATGTCCTTTTATTCTTAAATAATTATATACATTTTTGTTTCATTAGGAATAGTAGTTGAATTTCCCAAATGTTTTTCCAACATCTATTAAGATAACCATATTTATGTCTTGTATAAGGAGCATAAAACAATTTGCATCAAGTAATCAGACATCCTGTCATGCTGGAGTATTTGAAACGCTAATTTAAAGCCATTTAGAATAACCTGATTGGAACAGAACTGAGTCTTGAACAGACAGAGTCGGGGGTATGGACAGCCTTCCTCCTCCAGTTTACCGACGCTTCCTCCTCTCACTACCCAACCAAAGCAGACCCTGTCCAGTTTCCACTCCTAGATTCAGTCCAAACTGGCATTACTGCCTCCATTCTGAGCTGCTTTCCTGGTTTATTTCATCTGCTGCCTCATAGGAATAATTGCATTCATTTGAATATTGAGTATTACTCTCTTTCCCTAGAATCTAGGATTGATTTTTCCTTCATTCAAGGTCACCTTTTTTCCCCAAGGAATGTAATGTTTTCCTTTTTACCTTCCACCATCACCTTGCCTCTAGTGCCACAACCTTAATAAAGCAGAGTTCCTGCCTTCATGGTACTTAAGTTCTGAAAAGAGAAGACAAAAACGAAAGCATGTGTCAGATGATAAGCATCAAAAATAAAAATAAAGTAGAGGAAGGGGCCAGAGGGATGACACACTAGTGTTAGCAGAGAGCTCTATAAAGTAAAGAGGAAGGACAGAGATGTCTAGTGAAAAAGCATTCCAGACAAAGGGAACAGCTAATGCAAATACCCTGGGACAGGGCATGCTGAGCATGTGTGAGGAACAGCAAGGGGCCATAACAGACAGCTGCATCAGAATGAACAGTTGGAAGGAGCATGGGGATGTGACCTGAAAAACAGCAGAGGTCCAGGTAGCAATGGATCACTTAAGCTACAGTCAGGGCTTGGGTTACTAGTCTGAGCGTGGTGAGTAGCCTTTGGAGCATTTTGAGCAGAGGAGTTATTTAGTTTGCTGTGTGGAGGGTAGACTGGAGTGAGGCAGAAGGAGATGCAGGAAAACCAATTAGGAGACCGTTGTAATAATTCAGGTGAAACATCATGGTAGCCTGGATCAGAGTGACAGTGGTAGAGGTTGAGAGAAACGGTTGGATTCTGTGTATATTTCAAAGTTAAAGCTAAGAAAGTTTGCTGATGAACTGAATGTGGAGAATATGGAGAAAAGAGGAATCAATTACTCAAAGTGTTTCTGAGCAAATAGAAGAGAGTTTCTTTTTCTTGAGATAGGGAGTCATAGGAGGAACAGATTTGGAGTTGGTGGTGCAGGCACAGAGTTTGTTTTAAACATGTTAAGGTTATGATGCTAGTTGGACTTCACAGTAGGGAAATCACATAGTTTAAGTGTAGAATTAAGGGGAAAAGTCAGAGCAAAGTGTATATGATGGTTAATTTTATGTGTCAGCTTGAGGGCGTCATGGGGTGCTCGGATATTTGACTAAACATTATTCCTTGGTGTGTCTGTGAGGGTGTTGCCAGAGGAGATTAGCATTTGAATCTACACTAAGTGAAGCAAATTGTCTTGCTCAATGTGAGTGGGCATCATCTGATCCATTGAGATCCTAAACAGTACAAAAAGACGGAGAAGGGAGAATTCACTCTCTGTGCTTGACTACCTGAGCTGGGACATCAGTCTTGGTCTTCCCTCGCCCTCAGACTAGGACTTACACCATCAGCTCTCCAGTCCCCAGACCTTTGGAACTGGACTGGAATTATACCACGGGCCTTCCTGAGTCTCCAGCTTGCAGACAGCAGATCATGTGACTAACTCAGTCCTTATCATTGTGTGAGCCAAATCCTTATACAGTAGTCCCCCCTTATCCACACTTTTGCTTTCCATGGTTTCAGTTACTCATAGCAACCACAGTTCAAAAATATTAAATGAAAAATTACAGAAATAAATAACATATAAGTTTCAAATTGTGCACCATTCTGAGTACTGTGATGCAATCTCCTGTCCTGTCTGGGATGTGAATCATTCTTTGCTGGATCCTCAACCATCAACATCATCTGCTCCTGACATCCAACCATCAACCTCGCCTTGGCTCGACAACAGCAATCCTCCTTCTGACATATTGTCAGAAGGTCAATAATAGCCTAAAGCTGTGTCACAATGTCTACAGCATTTACCTCACTTCATTTCATCACATAAGCATTACATCATCTCACATCATCACAAGAAGGGTGAGTACAGTATAATAAGATATTTTGAGGGAGAGAGACCACATTCACATAACTTTTGTTACAGGATATTGCTATAATTGTTCTATTTTATTATTAGTTATTGTTGTTAATCTCTTACTGTGCCTAATTTATAAATTAAACTTTATCATGGGTATGTGTACTGTAGGGTTTGGTACTATCTGCAGTTTTGTTCATCCACTGGGGTGTCTTGGACTGTATCCTCTGTGGATAAGGGGGGCTACTGTAATAAATCTCTTTATCTATCTATCTGTCTACCTATCTATCTATCTCCTATTGGTTTTGTTTCTCGGAAGAACCCTGACTAATACAGGTTATAAGTTTGGGAATCATCAGAACATCAATGTTGTTTAAAGCTGCAATATTGGATGGGTTAATTTAGGGTGTGTGTAGAGATGGCCAAGAGGTCAGAGGGCTGAGTTCTGTGGCATCCAGCGTCTGGAGGTCAGAAAGATGGAGAAGACAAAGCAAAGATAACAGAGAAGGAACAGTCATCAGACAAGAGGTGAATCCAAAGAGAGTGGGACCTAGAGGCCAAAGAAAGTATATGTTCCAAATAGACAATGAGGCCACATGCGTTCTCAGAAGGCGCACCCTGGAGAATCCACTTTAACAATTTTAATATTGAAATGTGTTTATTTATTATTTTTTGTGCATAATATGGTCAAGAAAATAAAATCATTCATCAGGTAATTCACAAGCCACATTTTTAAAAGTTAAAGTGGAGCACAATTAAAACATATTCACTGGGGAGCTGCAAAACTAGGTTGTGGTCCTAGGGTTACACAAACCAAGTGTCATCTTGTGCAGAGCACTTCACTTCTGGCTTCAGAGTTTGGATGGTTCTTCATCCAGAGAATGAAAAAGTAGGAGGAGATGGTATCAAAGCTTTTAGCAAGCTACATAACGACTGGTCTATGATGATAGAGAAATAATATGATGATAACGCTCAGTAATAATTGAATAAAATCAAGGAACAAACAAATGTTCTTTCTAACTCCAAGATTTTATAACTAACGTGCCCTTTCCCTTTAAGAAATATGGGTAGAACTGAGTTGAAATGGTAACGGGGCACTTTACAGCTTTTTCCTTTATTCCTAGTGACTTGCCTGTAGAGATGCTTAATTATTTATACTGCCTTTAGGAAGTGCCACTGGGTTCAGCGGCTTTGGATGAGTTTCTATTATTATTCGTCTCAGAGCTATTTCTTATTTCCTCCAGCACAAAGAAGGTGGTGAAATAAGTAACCACACTTCCCTTTTCCAAAGCCCTTGGAGTGCTCAGCTCAGCAGTAGCCAGACTCCTCGAGCATTTAATGAGAACTATGGAAGACCTAATTTCCTTTGTTGTCCTTGGTTCCTGCGACCTCAGATGATCAGATAAGGAGCAGTACAAGAGGATCAGTGGGTTATTTCAATGATTTCTCGACATCATTTTCTGTTCAGGTGCAATCCCAGCATACCTGGTTTTTTTGTTAGCCTTTTTTCAAAACTTACTATACGGTAGCTTTCTCTATCTTTGCTGCAAAAAAACATCTGCAAATGCTAAATATTTGCTTGCTGGATAGTGCTAGGAGTCTTCATTTTTTGTGACTTCTTTCTTTCTTTCTCTTTCTTTCATTTTCCTCCATTTTTCAGGTTTTTTTTCTTTTAATCAGAACACTAATTTAAATTATGGAATGTTCTAAGACATTCCAAGACATTCCATAATAAATGTTTATTTAATAAATGTTTATTGCATGGCCCAGTGCTATGCACAGTGTTTACAGAGGTTAGAAGCACGTAACCTCTATTATGGAGACAAATGCACTCCAGTTTAAAAGGAAATGTCAGCGTATCTGGTATTCAGGAACTGTGATCATGATTTGGTAATAAATTTGATTTACGTAGTATATGTTGAGAGCCTGCTATGTGCAAAATTCGACATTGGTACTAGTAGTAAATGGTTGGCACTCTTTGGGGTCATTAATTAGTGGGAGGTGTGTACATATATGTGTTATTATTTTGTAAAGCTGACAGACATCAGTGTAGATAGTTTTTTTAAAAAAAAAATCAGTACTGAGAGTGAAAACTATTTTATTACAGTTGGAACTTGAGTTAGGATGTGAGGCGAAGGCAGAGCTTCAAAAAGTGCATATGAGTTTGTGAATATTCTAGATGATCTTGGTGGGAAAAAAATACCAGCCTGATAGGCACAAAGGGAAAGTTTTTGAAAAGGCAAGGTAGGTTAAGGATACATAGAATTTCTTTGTATTATTTCTTTCAACTGCATGTGAATCAATTATTTTCCCAAAATAAAATGTTTAACTTAAAAAATGAGTGGGAAATGGTGTCACTGAACGGCAAAGTAATAATGGCTGCCATGCAACAGAGGACTTGGTCCTTCCACCAAATCAACCATTGAGCTGAAAAGAGTGATTGGAATTAACTATATTGGAACTCTGGAACCTGATCTGACATCATGACTAGGACATCGCTTGGTGAAGGGAGAGGCTGATGATCTTTTATGAGTGAGTAGCATAGTGGAACCAACTACCATCTCTCATTCATCAGTTGTCGGCATAGCATCTTATACTTTGGAGTGGCAGGCAGCGGGACCTTGCCCTCCAAAAATTTACAGTTGTGTGTTTAGGTTGGTCTGGGAGTACCCTGAGGGACCTGTGCAGATACTTGCTTTGGTTTTGGCCCTCTTAACAGAAGCAGCAATTCCCAGCAGCATCTATCAGAAGAGATAGTACCCCTTCCTGTTTTCTCTCCCTTTTTAGAGCCAGACATTTAAGGAAATATTTTCAGGTCACTGGCTTATTACAGAGAAAATGGAACAGAAACTTCAATGACCACACACAACATGGAATGCACAATTTGAAAAAATAGTCTGGAACTATTGAAAGCTAAACTATAATTCAAAGCTAAAACTATAATACTCCTGGAAGAAAATACAGGAAAAAATGTTCATGACCTTAGACTTGGCAATGATTTCTTAAATATGACACCAAACCACAGCCAGTTAAAAAATAAATAAATTGGATTTCATCAAGATTAATAAAAGAAAAACTTTTGAGCATCAAAGGACACTTTCAGGACAGTGAAAAGACAACTGACAGAGTGGGAGAAAATATTTGTAAATCTTATATCTGATAAGAGACTAATATCTAGAGTATATAAAGAACTCCCACAACTCAATAACAAAAAGATAAGCGACCAGATTAAAAAGTGGGCAAAAGACTTGAATAGACAATTCTCCAAAGAAGATACACTGGTGGCCAATAAGTACATGAAAAGATGGTCAACGTCATGCGTCATTAGGAAATTGCAAATGAAGACTGTAATGAGGTACGACTTCACACTCACCGATGGCTATTATCAAAGCAACAGAAAATAACAAGTGTTGGCAAGGATGTAGAGAAATTGGAACCCTTGCAAATTGCTAGTGAGAATGTCAAATTGTGTAGCCACTATAGAAGACAGTTTGGTAGTTCCTCAAGATGTTAAACATAGAATTATCATTTGACTTAGCAATTTCGCTTTTAAGTATATACTCAAAAGAATTGAATATAGGCATAAACCAGATACTTGTACCCCAGTATTCATAGCAGCACTATTCATAATAGTCAAAAGGCAGAAACAACCCAAGTGTCCATCAAAAAGTGAATAGATAAGTGGTAAACACATACCTTCAAATATTATTCAGCTAAAAAAAGGAATGAAGTTCCAATACGTGCTATAACATGGATGAATCTTGAAAACACTCTGCTTAGTGAAATAAGTCAGACCAAAAGGCCAAATATTGTATGTCTACACTTACTCGAGGTGTCTAGAATAAGCAAGTTCATAGAAACAGAAAGTAGAAAGGAGACTACCAAAGCTAGGAGGAGGATAGAATCAGGAGTTATTACTTATGGGTATAGTTTCTGATTGGGATGATGGAAAATTCTGGCAATAATCTTGACCATTGCACAACATTGTGAATATACCTAACACTATTGAATTTTACAGTTAAAATGGTAAAATTTTACAGTCTGTATGTTTTACCACAATAATAAAAAATAGTCCTACTCCCGTTAGAAAAATAAGAATGGAACAAATGTAAGTCATTTAAATAAATAAGTGATGATTACAAAACATCAGTCATGGGTCAAGCTGGTTGTTTCTTCTCGGTTTGGCTGGGCTTGCTCATTCATCTGTAGTCAACTGACAGTAACTGGGCAGCTCTGTTTCTGTATGTTAGTTGATTGTCAGCTGGGCAAGCTGGGCACTGGGGCCCAGGTTTCTCATGTGTTCCTATGCAATCATCACCAGAAAGTTAGCCCAGCTCTCTCAGAGCTCCAAGAAGCGGGGAGGAAGTGGGCAAGGTCTCTGGGTGTGTAGGTTCAGAGCCAATACAGTCCCTTCCACCACATTCTATTCGTCAAAGCCGAGTCATAGAGACCTATGGGAAAACAGACTTCACCTTTTTATACAAGAAGTTTCAAAGTTGCATTGCAGGAATACAGAGAAGTGTGGAGATTTGTGACCAGTTTTTTCAGTCCATCAATATATATATGTCGTACAATAAAGGATTGAATAAATGAATGATTGAAATGTTGAAATAATAGCTATTGCAATTTTAAAAAGTATTTAATGAAATGTGGGAAATGCCATACGTAAAAGTAAATAATATACAAAATATTAATATATACACACATAAGTATTTGGTGATGTGTACAGATATATGAATACATATATTTATTCTCTGTATTTTCTAAATTCTAAACTCATAAGTTCTTGTGAAATTAGGAAAAAATTAACTTTCTCAAATTATAGTTTTATTAAATGCACTAGGATTTTTTTAATTCATAAATTCTTGAACTTGAACCTTGGGAACTAGTTTATAAAGATCAAAAATTTTAATATGGCCTTTGTTTTATCTCTCATAAGATTGATCATAAACTATTAGTAATCCAGGATTAATTTAGATCCTACTATACTGGTACTGTTCAAAAGACAATAATGGGTATTTTTAGCATTCTACAATCCACCTTTATCTCAACCTTTATCTTTTAATCTAGATATTCTCTGCTAGAAGCAAGAAGCTTAAATAACCAGGACAACAAATCAGAACCAATGTACTTTCTTGAATCTGACCGACAGGAAGGGAAGAAAAACATCACATTCTACTTTAAGTTCATTTGTTAGTGTTCAAACTTGGTTAAAGTTCACTTCCCAAATAATGTTTTACTTCATTCGGTGCATAAACGCTCACTGAACGGTTTGCCCAGTCCCTGTGTTTGAAGAGTGGAGAATCCAGTGGGAAGACAGGCAAATGAGCAAACTTTTTTTATTGTAGCATCTGCTTATTTGCTAAGCTAGAAGGCAGTGGATCGTGCTGTGCGAAACCCTCTTATTCAGACTTATTTTTGATTTCGTGGGAGAGGGAGGCGCTGGAGAAAGTTTAAGCAAGTTGACCTTTAAGAAGATGAATTTGCATTTCTTCTTTCACCATATATTTAGAGTCTGCCTACCTTGTGCCCACGCTCTATTATGTGCTTTTAGTGGAGCCGTGAACGAAACTAAGCTCCTTCCCTCATTCTGGGCACATTCTGGGTGAGGAAACTCACAGCAAACAAATAAATATATAATATATCAAGTAGTAATAAGCGTTATGAAGAAAAACAAGTGAGAGAAGGAGCTCAGAGAAGATCTAGAAAGTGTTAAAGGCAGAGAGGCAGGGCTCGGGCTGGCCCTGGCCACGCTTCTTTCTGCCTCTCTCCTTCCTCCTGTGCTTTGAGGTACAGGCCTCCCTCCAGTTATCTTCCATTCCATCCAGTATCTGGAGCTGAGATAGTCAGCTTACTCTTCTCTAGGAATCAAAGTTGATTAAGCCAACATAGTCTTTCTCACACATCCTGGTTTCTTCCACTGTCTGAAAGTTTGCTCTAGGCCACGTCGCTTTTAGGAAAGACCTTCATTAGTGCCTGTTTCTGCCAACAGAAAGCGATCCAAAGAGGATTTTCACTTTTACGAAAAAAGGCAAAAAGTGAAAATAGCCTTCAGCATTTGTTTTGCAGAGAGCCCTTACAGAGGCTGGGCAGTGGAGCATACTGTAGTATTTCCTGCCTTCCACATCAGCCACATCAGCCACAGCAGGCAACAAACCTCAACCTTTGACATGGAGGCAGGCAGACAAATAAGGTGTAGAGGTTAGTGATCTGCCTGCCCTGATGGATTCAGACAACGAGGCGATGTTAACAGGTGACCCTCTTCCTCTCTCTCCTACACCCTAGACTCCTGTAACTTTCATCACTCCAAACCTCTGACGACCCAGCCTAACACCCCATCATCACCACCACCACCTCTCAGCCTTCCCGCATGCCTGCTGTCTTCCCGACTCTGGTGAGTGAAACATCACTGTACATACATTATTTCTACTTTAGATAGGCTGTGTGTTTATCATGTCATTCCTGTTTTTAAAATATGTTAGTGTTATTTTAGGTTTCATGTGTCATTTGATATGATTTGGTAGGTTATGTTTTGGATCTAGGAACGCTCAGAATTTTTCCCATATAAATGAATGGTAATTTCTTCTTTGCTTTAAACCATTTCAACTTAGGAAAGTTTCGTAGAGATGCTCTACTTTCAGATAGCAGCGGACACCTGTGCCTGCCAACTCACCCATACTTCCAGGATTTCAATTTAAATATGTATGTGAACCAGATGGATAACACAAACGAGTGAGTTGGGTGAACTATAAAGATGTTACAGGCATTGTGGGACCTGAAGTGTACTGGATATTATGTTTCAAAGAAACAAATGCCCGTATAATTATTCATAAATCACCCCTTTTTGGGGCAGCAGTTTTGGATCCCTTCTATAAGAAATCTTTGACTCTTAAGTGGCTTAATCGAGGCGTGCATTAAATTGCCAAGAATGAATGAAATCTTCAGAGCTGCAGAGACAAATTACATTTGCCAGAGCCAGCGGAATCATTCTTTTGTTATGCAGATGAGAACTTGAGAGAGTAATAGTTTGTGGATACAGAGAATTAATCTCCCTTTAGATGCCTCTGCAGTGAAGAGCATTTGCTCCAGCTTCCTCCACTTCCTCCTGACTCTTCTTTAGGGAAACAACCCCTCCCCATTGTGATGTTCAGGGTGTGGTCAACGACCCAGATCCAGTTCTACTTTGCTCTTCTAACCATATCCCCCACTCTGCAACCCCAGCCCCAGTCAAGGAGTGGGCATAGGATCCAAGGCTATGCTAATAACAGCTTTCTCTCTCCTAGGGTATTCCCCCCTTCCTTTTTCTTATTGTTGTAAAATATGGATAACATAATATTTATCATTTTAACCTTTTTTTTTTTTTAAGATTGGCACCTGAGCTAGCAACTGTTGCCAATCTTCTTTTTTTGTTTTCTGCTTTTTCTCCCCACATACCCCCAGGACATAGTTATGTCGACGAAAATAATCCATAACCAATCTATAAATGAAAATTTGGGTGAGTTTATTCTGAGCTAAAATCTGAGGACCATGGCCTGGGGCCTTTCTTCCTGAAGGAAGAAAGGGCACCAAAGAAGTGAAGTATACAGAGTGGTTATATACCCCCAAACAGGACGTTTCACATATAATTGAAATGTCCCTTTCACAATAGTCACGAGATTGCCCTGTCGGCCCAGCGATTGATGGACACAGCAGGTAGTGGGTCTGCTATTCCAGAGGGCGTAGCAGGAGGCAAGTCTATTGTCTCGAGCTGGGTGGTCACAGGTGAGCGCAGCAGCAATCAGTTCCTAGCCTAAAGAAAGATGCTTAATCATTAAGGAAATGCCGATGTTGAGAGGGGGAGGGAAGTTGCACCTTTATCTCAAGGGCCTTTGCTCTTGCCATAGGGAATATCTAAAGCAGATATACAATGCATGCTCAACGGTCACGGTCAGGCCCTTTTGGAAAAACATGGTCAGGTCAAATTAGGTTTACACCAAATGGCTTCCTCATATTCTCCAATATATCGTATTGCTTGCCATTTCTATTTGTCAGTCGTATATTTTAGTTGTGGGTCCTTCTAGTTGTGGCATGTGGGATGCCGTCTCAACGTGGCCTGATGAGCAGTGCCGTGTCCGTACCCAGGATCGGAACCAGTAAAACCCTGGGCCACTGCAGTGGAGCACGTGAACTTAACCACTCAGCCATGAGGCCGGCCCCATAACCATTTGTGAATGTAGTATTTGTGTCTTGTGAGTGTAGTTTAGTGGTATTAAGTACATTTACAATGTTGTGTAACCGTCACCACTGTCTATACCCAAACTGAAACTGCAGACTCATTAAACAATTACCTCCGCATTCCTCACTCCTCCCAGCCACTGGTAACCTCTATTCTACTTTCCGTCTCTATGAATTTCTACTCTAAGTACCTCGTATAAGTGGAGTCATACAGTATTTCATCTTTTGTGTCTGGCTTATTTCGCTTGGTGTAATGTTTCCGAGGTTCATCCATGTTGTAGCCTATATCGAAATTTCGTTCCTTTTTATGGATGAGTAATATTCCCTGGTATGTATATACCACAATTTGTTTATCCATTCATTTGTTGATAGTCACCTGGGTTTTTCCACCTTTGGCTTTTGTGAATAATGGTGCTCTGAGCTTTGGTGGACGAATATCTGTTTGAGTGCCTGCACTCAATTCTTTTGGAGATATATACATATAGTTTTATCTCTTCGTTTCCAATTTGAATGATCTTTCTCTTAAAGTTTTGAATCTTAATCTTGGAATCTGAAATTAACTGGCACTGAGTTATCCCAGAAGCAATGCTCTCTAGAGACAGCACCTGCCACTCAGATTCACAAGGGTGACTGCTGGCCACATGCTTCCAAAGGCTGGATTTTGCACTCTTTTCTCTTTAATCCTGTGATAATTTTTTTAACAGAGTTTGTTTCTGTTGCTTATAACTCAGGAGCCCTTGTTGAAGTAATACCTCATCCTTACTTCTTTCAAATAAACAGAATTCTTTTAAGAAAAAAACCTAAAGGAAGAAGGGGAAATGTGGCCTAAAATGGGACTGAATTATCATCTCATCCAATTCTCCTCACTAAGTTCTCAGGTTTTAGATTACATCAGAATTTCCCTATTAAATTATTTAAAAGGCGCATTCCTGAACTGTATGACCAGAGATTTTAATTATTACTTTTTAAGAAACATCCCAGGTGATTCTCAAGTATATGAACTGTGCACCACACTTTGCGAACCGCTGAATGTTTTGCAGGGTAGACCTCTATATTTGCCAAATAATGGCCTAGTTTATGACTCAACTCCCCTAGGAATGCTAAACTCTCCACCCCACATAGTGAATCCAGTTTATTTGGGAGCAACGCTTCAAAAACAAAAAGTTTCCCATATTTTTAGTACTATTATACCCTGTATGAAACTGAATCATCGAGTTGTAGAATTTTATGATTATACAGTTATAGAGGATTTCTCATTCCCATTCACTTAACAGGAACAATTTTAAAGAATCAAATGAGCCTGATGAGATGTATATCTTCACATAAATGTTTTCCTCTGAAAAACGTGTTCACTTTTGTTCTAAATAATTTGATTTCACATAAGGATTTGTATAGGTGTCTCCAATGATCTCGTATCCATGGTCAAAAACAGGGTGACTTGCTGGGCAGATCCCCAATTCCCCAAATAGCGATCCTCTTGTTCCCATCAGAGGTTTATTTCCTTAGCTCTTGACGACTTTTCTGCCTTGAAGAGTGAAATCATGCACACCCCCAGTGAGGTGCTAAGCTCTACCAGCTAATGACTTGGATACCAGTGACACCAGGATAAGGGTGCTGAGAGGGAAAATGAAAGTGCTATTGCTGTAACAACTGTCAGATTGTTTTACATTTCTTAATTTCCCCTTATTCCGGATTTTCATTCACTTATCTGTTTCTCCATAATGATCGGTATTCAAATTCTTAAAAGAAAAGCAGCATGTGCTGCTGGAATAAGATGTTTCATTTAAATAAAAGGATAAATGTCTGATAATTTACTTGTGAGTTCGCCCAAAGTTATCAGCATTAAGACAATCAAAGCCTTACACTCATAGGATGAAATTCTTACACTGTGATGGAATGGTTGGTGTCAGCTAGTGTTTGAAATGGGCTTCTTGGTGGGCGTGGTGGGAGGTCAGTCAGGGGTTTTCTGTGTGCTGTCTGAAATCTCTCAAGTTCACTAGCTCGGTGTGCTAGAAAATAACCTAATAAGAGAGAACAGTTTAGCGGAATGAAAGTAGACTAGAATCCGGGACATCTAGCTTCAAATCCCAACGGCATCTCTTTCCACTCCAGGTAAGACACCTGATTCCATTGATTCTCACTTTCTTTATTTGCAAATGGCAAAAACTAAGAACCATTCTTCAATGGAAGAAGTTGATTCAATTCCATTTAATTTGATTAAACAGATATTTATTGAGCACATGCACTGTAAACTGGCCGGGACTGGAGATACAATGGTATTTGAGAGATTCCCCACCTTTGTTCAACTTAAATTTCATCAGGAAAGACAAACAAAAGAGCAACAAAAACAACACACAAGGATCAACTGAAATAAAATGTGTGCATTATACATCAGGGTAAGAATTTTGACAGGTGTGCCACAGATTAAATAAGAAATCATCTCAGTTTTCCTTCTTTCTTTTTACTCTGTGGAGCATGGAAATGGAATAGCAATTTAATAAAATGCCTCCTTAATTCTGATATACTTATTCTCAGAAGGGATTAGCACCAAAGCCTTCAGGGGTGTGTGTGTGTGTGTGTGTGTATGTGTGTGTGTTCTTTAGTCACTATTTTCGTCATCTGTTAAACTGCACAGTTGCACTAACAGTTAGAGCCTTCCTCTGGAATAGATTCTTATTTGAGATATATAAAATTAGCTTCATGACTAGAAAACAAACGAAACCAAAAATTAGACAAGTCAATAGACTTGTATTAGATTGAAGGTGTGAACTGAGAGTCATCAGGTCTACCCACCAGATCTTACTAAAATAGTCTTGGCTCAGGGAAGAGGGCTGACCCACCAAGGTCAATGAGTGCTAAGATGCTTAGCCATGAGTAGAACACTGGTCTCCTGATTCCCAGTCCAGGGCCAATTATGTCAGTCAAAGCCATGTTGTCGGAAATGCCATCTATCCCAAAAGTGAACCCCTTGAGACAGAACCATGACTTTATCTGCAAATAACCTATCTTCAGCCTCATTCCTAGACAAGGCTGAGACTTTTCAACAGGCTTTTTGTCTGACAAGACTGTCCCCAATCCAGAGAGAGCACAGGTGGGGGATCTGTGAAGCAGAAGTGCATAGAGATCTTTGAAAATAGCGGCTTTACTAGACAGAAGAACCCCAAGCTCTCTCTACAGTGCTGACTTGGATGAGTGTTAGCTAAGAGCTGATTGACCCTGAAGGGTTAGCATTTTAGCACGTCCTATCCATTTACCTGAGAACTTTGAGTGCTCTCTTTTCCAAACCAATGAACTCCCTTAACAGCCGCATGGCTCTCCATGGTTTATATCAGGAAGGAGGAAGTCCCAGAGTCCTCAGCTGTCAGTGTAGATAAGTCTTGTTAAGGGAGGGAACGTTGAGATAAGGTCTTTAGGAATGAAGTCATCTTACAATCACAGTCTTTCCTTCTACTCTACACAGTCACTAACTGGGGAAATCAATAAAGGCAGACTTGAGTAAGTCTAGACATTTTTGAGTCTTATTAAATATATGTAAGAAGCATTTGGAGGCAAACCAGAAACGACGATAACATATAAAGAAGCCAAGGAAAAACAGAAAGGATCAAACGTAAGAGCTTATGATGATTTGGAGCTCAAACTCTGACAACAAGCAGTGGAAAGGGGAGTAAAGAATGTTTTCACCGGCTCTCCATTGCCCACACACACGGCTCGAGGCCCTTCACAGGGACCAAGGGCATCCTCCTTCCAACTCTTGTCCATCACTATTCCATTGAGTGTATTGTGTACTTCAACCTTGATGAGCACGATGACGATCATGGGCATCAGGACTCCCTTTTTTTCCCTCACTTCATATGATGAGAATTTACAACCACATACAAAGTTAGAAGAGTAGCTCAAGGATTGGTAAACTGCCTGAGGGCCAAATCCTGCCATGCCGTTCCTCTGTGTGTTGTCTGTGGCTGCTCTGGCACTATAAGGGCAGCACTGAGGAGCTGAGGCAGAGACCTTATGGTCCACAAAGCAGAAAATGTCTATTATTTCCTGTCTTCATGATTTTTTGTAAACGGTATTACCTGTAAAGGTAGCATTTACATTTTACAGAAAAAGTTTGCTGACCCCTGGACTAGCACAATGAACGCGTGTATCTCCCAACAATTGTCAATAATTGTTAAGATGTTATCATGGTTGCTTTCTTTCTCTATATTCATCTATATGTAAACAAATATATTAATATATGTTTTCCTGATCCATATGAAAGTAAGCTGCAGATATCATGACCTTTCTTCTTGGAACACTTCAGCTTGCCTCTGCTAAGAATAAGACATTCTTCTACAAAGCCACAATGCCTCTACCACATAAATAAACTATTATTTCATAATTTCATCTAATAGACGGGTCCTATTCATAGTTCCTCAATTGTCCTCAGAATCTTTCTATACATTTTTTATTTGTTTTAATCAATATCCTTTCAAAGTTTTGTGCATTGTCTTTAATTATTACATTCCTCCAATCTCTTTTATCTAAAACAAACCTATCAACCTTAACTTTTTTTATTCTTTTCCCAACTAACATTGACTTCTGTAAGAGTTCAGGCTTGTGGTCTTGTAGGATATTCTACATCTGTATTTATCTAATGGTTTCCTCCTGGCATGATTAAACATTTTGAGATTTTTTTTTCTTTTTCCTGCCTCCCACACTTTCTATAAATTAAGCATTGATTCTAAAAGGCTTGATTAGATTCAAGTTAAATGCTTTCGGCAAGGCCATACTATATCACAAAAGAAAGTCTTTTGGCATCATGGAATTTCCGGTTTCCCCCCAAGCTTTTTATTTTATGATTTTTGCTTCCCTTGGTGATCAGTGCCTAAATCAATAAAAATGACTCTTGTTTTTTCTAATTCTGCAGTTCCTTCTACTTATTCAAGTGTATATTCTTCTGTATAGAAGAGTTTTTTTTTTCCTCTTTTGTTTTCCTCTCTTCCTCATCATTATAGATTTATGGATTTTTAAAAATTTAATGATTATAGTCATTATTCTGTTTGATGTTTAAACTTCCAAAAACTGGCCAGTAGGAGCCTCTTCCCTCTGCTCCTATGTTCTCTGGGTCTGGTCCACTGGTCTTCGAGTTCTTTCTTGCTTCCTGCTACAAATTATCCCAGGCTTACCTGTACTTTCCCTGTCTCAGACCTGGAATCAGCCATTTCTCCAAGGATGTCTGGCTTTTTATTGGATAACGGTATTCAGAAATCGAGATGTAGGCAATACAGTGCTCGGTACTATGGGGTGCCTTTTTTTCTAGGCTTTTTCAGTGTACACATGTATGGATACATACTTACATAAAATCATGAGTTTATATGAACCACCAGGACTTTTCTGGCTGCAAATGAAAGGCAACTAACCCCAAAGGCTTAAGGCATAAAAGAAGTTAGAGTATTGACAAACCCTTGTAAGAGGAAGTATGGCTTTAGGAACAGCTGGATCCAGGACCTCAAATGATGCTGCAGGTCTTACTTGATGTATTAGATTCATTCTGCACCACCATCACCTCCACCTCCACCTCCAACAGGTGATGGCAAGGTTGTAAAGCGGTAGTTCCAGTCTATTATAAACTGAAAGATTCAACACCTCCAAACCCTGGAGTTCTGTTACCATTACTGGGATGAGGTTCAGCAAAGACCATGAAGGTTTCCCTCTAAGTCTCTTTTGTTCCTCATAACTGATTAACTCCTGATGAAGGAAAGTCTCCACCCGATTTGAGTGTTCTCCAGCATCGCTTCATTGCTTTGATATGGCCCTGAGCCACGATTTTTCTTTCACACTAATTGCCCTATCGTAGTTTTCCATATCCTAGGCTCTGGCCTGTTTCTCTTACCTATAAACCTTTGAGCAGGTGTCTCAGAGCCACAGGCACGTCCACTGCTTTTTGCTGACATCTCTCTTAGAAGAACTTCAGTCTGCTTCTGGTTTAATTACAGTGTCTCTGAGGATCTGCCAGTATTCTTCCATTCACAGCCTGCTCAGTGATAATCAGCTGATTGCTTAATTCCCCCAAATCTCCCGTCATAAAGCTCTTTCCCATCCAAAGCTGTACAGTGTGACTCTTTCTCAGCAAACTCTAGTTACCCAGATAAACTTAGACTATAATATGAGCTCTGAAAGTCACTGTAGGGGTCCGTCTGTCTATTCTCCAATGCATACCATTTTACCTCGAGGAAAGGAGGGCGGGGGCAGGCCTAAGATCAAGCAGTGAATGACTGGAAATCATAGCCCCTAACTTAGGACTCTTAAGTCTTAGCCAGTTTGTGGCCAAGAAATGATATCAAGCAGACCAGTGACCCAAGTGGCTGTGCTATGTGTCGTCCTGAGAGGACAGTCTATGGGGAAGCAGCAGAAGAGGGTCCGAGGACGTGAAGAGAGGCTGGAGTTCTACTGCTGTCTCTGACTCAACCGGTTTTACGACTTCCAACTGTGCAACTTGACCTTCTGTCCATAGAAGGAAATTAGTGATATCCAGCTCATTTTCTCTGAGACCCTGTCTGCACGAGGAACCTTATTGCCAGAGAGGTGACACGATTTTCCCTGTTACCATCATCAGCTCTATGATCCATACTATTAAGAGAACCCCCTGCTCTGAAGCCAGATAGTCCTGGATTAAATCCCATCTCTATCATTATCATTGCATATGTAATTTATCTCTTTGTATCTCAGTTTCTTCATTTACCAAACAGGAATTTCTGTTTTATTGGTAGCAGAGTATGGTGGTGAAAGACGCAGCCTTGGCTTTTCTGTCTTTCTTTAGTCTTGGTCTTTCTGTACCTCAGTTTCCTCGTCTCTAAAATGGGGATAATAATGGTAGCTTACCCATGGTAGGGATTAAATGAGATACTACATGCAAGATGCTTAGAACAGCGTCTGACACATAGTACACACTGAGTAACCATTTATTATTGTTATCATTGTTGTTGTTGCTGAGATATAGGTTGTGTGGACTGTAATGTGCTGTGACTATCTGCTCACCTGTCATCTCCTCTCCTAGACTGTGGGCTCCTCCTGGGCAGAGATTGTTTAACTCACCTCCTTATCCTTAGAACCTAGCACAGGACTAGCACACAAAATACTTGCTTAACAGATGCTAACTATTACTGTTATTGCATGATTGCCACGAGGATTAAATTACACTGTAGATGCTCGTGCTTAGCACAGGACCAGGCACATAATAAGCACCGCCATCAGCACCATCATTGTCATCTTCTTCGTATTCCTCAGAGCAGTCAGCTATTTTGTGGTACCCCAGCAATCTGGCAGAGCTCAAGGTGGAAGCAGGCACTTCTGTTAAGACTGCTCTCCAGAGGGTGACACCCACTCAGGCCAGCAAAGGAATTCGCCTCAATATGAGGAAAATCTAAGCCCTCCTGATACGGCCGTGTTGAAGGAAAAGCTTTGTCACAGGAGTTGAAAGACAGTTCAAATCCTCTCTCTGCCTTAAGTCACCAAGTAAAGTAAGAACAAGTCACTTCCCCCAGTCTCCCCTAATATACCGTGTGTCAGTTTTCTGTCTTGCATAGACTTGATGAACTCAAAGTCTGTTACAACGGAAGGTTGGGCAGGAGGAAGAGGGCAGTGTGGGAAGCACGTTTACAGCAGGAGCAGACAAGTGCAATACTGAAGCCTTCAGGCCAGGAACTGAAAAGAAAATAAATCCTGATTGGTAGTCTTTGCCAATTTCCATGGAGTAAATACTCACAGCATCTTTAAGCTGCTAATGTAAGCTTAAAGGGCTCACAAAATTCTTCAAAATTTTAGCAATCAGTTCTTGTGAACTGATATGAGCCAGTTCCAGAGCATCAGGATAGAGGTAGGAATTGCTATAATTTAGAAATTATAAGAAGTTCCAGAGTCCAACCTTCATACTCCACCTCCTGGGGCCCCATAATCTTAATGAAAGGCTCCTATTCTTTCTTTATTTCTTTTCCATAATTGTTTTTGCACTATGGGCCTCCAGGATTGAGGACACATATTCGTTCAATAAACTTTTGTTGTGAACTTGATGCATGCCAGATATTGAGATAAGCACTATGGAATTGAAATGCTGCCTCCCCTCAAGAAGATAGAGGTAAACAAATGCTTTGTTAGGGTGAGAGATATGGGCAATATTTGTTAGAGGAAGAAGTGTCTCATTCTGCTAGAGGAAGCTGGAGAAAATAAAGCAAATTGCAAAGACAGTAATTAAGAAGATACATAACCTTCATTGACTGTCTCAATGCTCCCTACCACTCCATCACTCAACTCAGTATGTGACTTGGCAAGTCACTTAACCTCTCTAAATCTCCCTTGCTTGACCTAAATATGGAAAAAATAAGCTGGCCTTGTTCCTTATATGGAGAGTATTTGAGGTGAAAGAAAAGATCAGAGAAAAGGACCTTATAAACTCTAGGAGGCTATACACACAAAGCAGACTGTTGTAGCAGAAACCAGGGTCAATCAGAAATCACAGCTAGACGCAGGTGGACAGGAACATCCATCTACTAGAGCTGGGGATTGTGGGAACCTCACTCAGTATTTGCTTCACTTCAAGCAGCTTAGCTAGTTTTACCTAATCCCCAGGTTTTTCCTGTAACATGGAAATCCCAACTCACAAAGGACCAGCTGTGTACGAGAGATTTTTCTTTCTAAAATGGAAATAACTTTATGGTTTTATCTGTTTCTTAAAAAAAATAAACAATTCAGAACAGACAAACAAAAAGAATGGTAAAAGTTACTTGTGAGCCTGCCATTCAAAGATAAGCATTGCTAACATTTATGTATATACCTTTGGGAATTCAGGCAAACAGACAGGCACGCACATGCACGCACACAACAGATTTTACCAAAATGCAGCCATGCTTAACATACCCGCATACATGTCTATAATTTTTTTAAACCTAGTATGTAATGGAGTTATTGCATGTCATAATTATAGATTCTGCATCGTCATTCATTACGTAAGTTATTTTTTGTATCAGACAGCTAAGAAGTGGACTAACAGGTCCAACTGATTAAAAATGAAGATATTAAAAGAGCTATGATTTATTTGGCCAAATTCCAAAAGCATATTGAAACAAAGTAACATCATGGAAAATACATGGGCGTTACAATATGGGACCCCAGGATTTGAACCCCAATACCAAAACTTACACTGTACCTAAGGAGCCTGACCTCTCTGAGTCTTCTTTTCCTCACTCATACAATAGGAATAGTGGTGAAGAAAATCTCCACTTCACAGGTTGGTACGTTATCTCCATTTCCTCCACTATATGCCAGTGTCCACAGAGCTCTGGAGGTACGTGATGAATAAAACTTTTGACTAGTCTTCAAGAAGCACACAAACAACAAAAGAATTGTGATCCTTAAATGATAGATAAGAGAGTCTGGTTTCACATTGCATAGAGCTTAAAAGCATAGTTGAGTTATTTTAAAAGAGGTACCTCAGAAAGTGTCACAGAGAACAAATCCATTCACTCACATACTCCACAGCACTCACAGACTGTCCCTTAGCACATAGGGGAAAAGCACAGTTCCACGGGAGGTTTTAGAGTCAAGCTTCTTAATATGCGCTGTGCTATATAATCTCATGAACCTGCCCAGCTGACTCCTCTTTATTACTGGGTTGTGGCATCACTTCCAATGAGCGACTTGCCCAAATTTCCTCCACTGGAATAAGCAGATAATGAACTAAACCTTCTGTTTGGCTTAAGTACTCTCTGATAACAAGTTAACTCCATAACTCTCCTTCCAACCTCCCCAACCCCTCTCTGAATTATGTCTCCCTTTCCATAGCAAAGATGCACTGTAATAGGCATTTCTCTAGCAACACCCACACTCACCCCACCCACACATAGTCTCGATTGTGCATCCATCCTCTCTGCTCCCAGTCTTCTGTGTTTTCCTCCATCATTACGTAGACTATAATTGTCTGTTTATGGTTGGTTTTCCTCAAAGGACTTAAGCTAGCTGACAAGATTCACATTTTATTTATCTCTACCAGACCCTAGCACTATGACTTGCTCACAAAAACAACTTAATGGTGTTTCTTGGTCTGAATTGGATCTGATGCAAATAGAACCCCAATAAAACTGAGACGCTTTGTGGTCCTTGCACTTCTGAATGATGTTCCATTAAAAATAAACACAAGTTTGGCATCCAAAAGAATTGAAAAGCAATTGAAATATTTACAGTAGTCTCTATTAAAAAAATCAAGAAGAGTCTCCATCACGTGAACTAGAGTAAAATGGTGCAAAATCCTCTTATTGTTCCACCCAACCTGGTGGCACCAGGAACTATCATAATGTGTGCCCAATATGGAAGAAAATTGGAAACATTGAGTGTATTAGTCAGGTATATATGAAATAATGTTGTTTAACAAATCATCACAACATTCAGTGGAGTACGATAGTTATTATCTTGCTCTTATTATTTCTTGCTCTTGTACCTGTGGGTCATCAGAGCTTTGGTTAATCTAAGCTAGGCTTAGCTAGTTTTGGTTCCAAGTTCCAGCTTGGGTCTCAGTCTATTCCGTATGCCACCAATTCTCCTGGATTTACAAATCATAGAAAAGAGACAAGGCCCAAACACATAAGCACATTTTAATACTTTGCGTATATCATGCTCACTAATGTCCCATTGGCCAAAGCAAGTCACTTGGCCAAATCCACTATCAATGGGGTAAGGGTGTCCACTCTTTCTGAGAAAGTAATAGGGAAGGTGTGATTATTTGTTGAAAAATATATAATCTCCAACTGTTGCCCTCTTGTTTCTATGGGGAAAGTGTCTGATATATGGATTTGCATGTAAATAGCTTGTTGGGAGCAATCTCAGGAACAGTTCTGATTAGAGAGGTGGGATGCAGGATTGGATAGAAAGAGAAGATAAACTGTAATGAAGTTACAAAAAAGCCCTCGGTCCGTAGTATGAGGAGCTCTAAGGCTCAGATGGCCCCAAATTGAGACATGGAGGCTAGACTTTTGTACCACTGAATTGACCCACCATTTGGATTGAAGCTGCACACTTGGGTGAGGCAACTTCCTTAGGCTAAGGGAAATTCCTGGGAAGGGACTCAGCTGTGGGTTATAAGTAGGAAAGATTCCAAGAAGTTACAGGAATGGTATCTCAGTCCCGATTGGGGAACTCTGGGCAGCTCAGAACAACACCCAATCCAACCCATCCCTCACACCACACACATCCATTTGCTTCCAGTAAGTTCACTCGTATGGGAATAGGTTCTTGAGAATTTTCGTTCATCTCTCTTTCTGGGGAAACTTACAGAACAAAGTTAATAGGATATACTCTAGCTCCCACTGCCACAGCTGGTCTAAGAGCAGCAAGTGCCATTTTTCATTGCCTTCCTCTACTACTCTTCTGGATTCTCTGTACCCTCAGCTAGTGGTTCTGCTAGTCCAAATGGCTTACCTACTGTAGTAACCCAGACCTTCATCCATGAGGGGTTTCAACTCACAGCCATTCCATCCTTCTCAAACCATGGCTGCTATACTTCTCCATTTTTAGTCAAAGTTGAACAAGAGACAGATCTATGAGTCAGCTGGGTGACAAATGTATGTCTCCCTACCTCCGTTGTCTAGCAAGACCACTGCCTTCTCCTGGTGTTTAGGGTCAATTTCTTCTGCCAGAATGGTCACTCTTTGCCTGATGTTCTCTTGGCATAGGAGTGTGTAGTTACTAAGTAGCAGCCATTGCTTAAAGTCTAATGGAACTCTTATTATACCCCTTGGTTGATTCATTCACTCAATGAGAATGAGGATCTCTGATCTTGCAGAGCCTAGAATAGCCAGGACTGGAAGCACTAATTCCCAAAGTGTCCAATGCTGGCCAAAGTGCTGGGCCACTCCTGTTTGACCTGATTTATAAATATATGTATTCCACCTTTTGGAGACAAAGTACTATATAATGGTTATTGATTCAGAGTTTACACTGCTTCTTGGAGAATGGCACCCTTCATCACAGGGCAGTATTATCTCCAGAATAGCATCTCAGCTATGCTATCACTCTATCAGGCCAACAGGTTTGGGTTGTGTGCAGTATGTAAGAGGATGAGTGGAGCATGTGCCCACTGTCCACTTTCTTTGTTCTAAAGGGGGTTCTTTGGTCCAAGGTGATGTTATGCAGTCTCTCATGCCAGTGGATCAAATATTTTGTGAGTCCCTGGAAAATGGTGGTGACTGAGGTCCTTAAGGAAGAAAACACAAACCCATCCTCAGAATATGTGTAAAGTCAAAATTACTCACTTCTCTTTCCAGGGAAAAAGAGGTCTAATGTAATGTACTTGTCACCAAGTAGTTGATTGGTCACCTTGAGCAATGGTGTCATATGGTATCTCAGCATTGGTATCCATTACTGGCAGGTTAGATATGCGGCAGCAATAGTAGATAAATGAGCTACAGCAAAAGGCAGCTATGCTATTGGGCCCAAGCACAGACTCCACTTCTGCCATCTTGTCATTGTCATTCATGCATCCATTGTGCTGATTGATGTCAACTAGCCGATTTTTCTCTCTACTTGGTTGTTTAGTACTTCTTACACGATGGATGCTTTCTGGTGTGCATCAACATGTGAGAAAAGACTTTTCCCATTTGTGCCAACTCTCATAGGTCTATCCATCTATTGCTTCCTTTGGCCTCCAATCTCTGATCATTCAATCTTTCTCCATTTAGAAACTTGGTGAACCAGCCATTCACCACTGCCAGTGAGTGTGTGGTACATATACACATACTTTAGCTTATTTCTCTTTCCACTCAAGTTGTACTACTTTCACTGAACTTTTCAAATGCCCGAGATATTGAACTTGCCAGTGTATTCCTTCCCACTGCTATCCTACCCCAGTACAGCATTTGCAAAGGTTTTAAAAATTGCACTGCTGCAGCAATCTAGGAGATATCCACACTCCATCTACCACTACTGATTAGGTCCTCATTGTCAGGCAGACGAGGAGTGATCCGAGTCTCAACTCCCATTTTAGATTCTACTTTCTTAGACCACGCTTCACTCCAACTTTATTTGGTTGTATTTCTTGGCCACTGACTATGAAACAGATGTTTTCTTAGGGGAGGTTTATTGGCAGTTCTCTCAGGAATAATGCCTGTGAAAATAAAGGAAGTAGAGTTAGACAGAAGATAAATTGTGCTGCAGTTCAACAGAGACTGCATCTGGATAGCCCTTCAGAGTTGTCCCTGACTGAAACAATGTGGGCTGTCTCAGAGGAGAGAGTGTATATTTGGTGAGGCAGCTTCCCCAGGCTGATGGTAACTCCTTGAAAGAGCCTCAGCTGTGAGCCATCAGCAGGCAATAGTCTGGACAGGAGGGGAAATGAGTACTTTGGTCCTGCATAAGGAGATCTGGGTAGGGTAGTATGTCATCTACTAAAACCATTACTATTCACACCTCTCCCACCTACAAAATACATTGACCCAAACCTAAGATCTCCAAAACTCTATCCAGTCAAGACATCAGTATTGAAGTCCAGAATTGTGTATTCTACATTAAGTCCAACACGAGCTCCTCTTGATACAGTGACTAACGAACAAAAAGACAAGTCATTTGCCATCCTCAGACCCAACACACCATGTTGGAATGTGTACAGGATAAACAGCTTTGAACAGGGAAAGAATAAGAGGTACGTGGTAGCATATGGCTTTTAGTAATTCTGAAATCTCACCGGCCAAATAGTACCTTGTAAAAACTGTTATCTGATTAGGTCCTCATTCTGCTTTCTGGAAGTGGCTTCTCAGTCTACTGTTTACACTGCTCATGGTCCTACTTTGTGGGAGGTCCTCCTCCTTGGTGACTTCTTAAGAAGATGTGCAAGGATACACCCTTTGGTATCTGAGCATATTTCTCAGCCTGCTTCCTCACTGTAGAAATTGGGGGAGTGGAGGTATTTTTACATCTTTAACAATCTCTGTCTCCTTTAGTCCAGTGTGTGTGTGTGCGTGTGCATGTGTGTGTGTGTGTGTGTGTTTTCCAATACAGCTTTCTCAAAACGTTTGTGGATTTTCTGTCTGTTCAATTCCAGGAAATTTCCTGTGCCAAAAGTGTGTTCCACGACTCTTCTTGAAACTTTTCTCCTCCTCTTTCTCCTTCTCCTCCTTTTTCTCCTCTCACCCTCTCTCCTCAGTTGCAGGTATCTGCAACATCAAGATACTCTGGACCATGCTTTTAAGCTTTCTAGGAGCCCCTTTATCCAGCTAAAAAAGATGTGAACACCACATTAATTCCTTCAGAAGGCTTGACAAAACATATTACAGCAATGTCATTGATGTGGTCTTTGTAGACCATGACACGATGGCAGAACCCTCTGTTCTAAGGCTGTACTTTGTTGGGAAACCATTTTAATTTCTAACCATGCAATTCCTAACCCATCTATTTTCCTTTTAAATTATGTTTGTAGTCTAGCTTATACTTTGAAGAAATCATCTCTTTCTTGTAGTGCCTGATAAAATATAGCTAGCAAGAGCCAGTTCACAGACAACATTTTTCTCTGAAATTTATTTGCCTAGTGCAAAAATAAATTAGGTACATTTTCATGTCTTCCAGTTACCACAAGTGACTATTTTACTTAATGGTTTCCCCTACACAATATAAGTTAACATTTTTCCAGCCTCCTTTTCTGCTACTCAGTTCCAAAGCCAATTTCACATAGTTTAGATTTTGCTTATGGCAGTGCTACACATTTAGCTACCATTTTTCGTCTCAGTTCACTATATCCACAATAATGCAGCCTAATCAAACAACCCAAAACTCAGTGAAATGCAACAATAAGAATTTATTACGTGTTCGTGTGTCTATAGGTCAGTTGAGAGTTGGCTGATCTAAGTGGGGTTTGATGGCAGTTGGATTCAAGTTATTGATTAGGTACAGATCTGCTCTATAGGTTTATCTTACTCCTTGGGACTAATGATTACCTAAGCCATGTTTTTCTCACGGCAGAAGACAGGAATGCAAGATAAGAGCCAGACCACATAAGCACATTTCCAGTCTTTGCTTGTGCCATGCCCACCAACATCCAAAGTAAGTCATATTGCCAAACCTACTATTACTGGGGCAAGGAAATACATTTCTCTCCTGAAGGTGAGGGGGGTGAGAGTGAATATTTGCTGAACAATAATCTAATATGCCACATCCATCAAATAACACTAATGACTACTATATTCTTATGTATTTGTTTGTTATTGAGCTCATAATATTTGCCAGACACTGTGCTAAAAATACTGAGCCTATTAAATAGAGAAGGAATTCTAACTTGTTTGCATGAAAGTTAAGTAACTTGTATCAATTAAAATCCAGAAAGAAAGTAATGACAGATATGCTCAGGGAGCTGCAGGAACAAAAACGCACTTTTTGCCAAGGCTTGGAGGAGGGCGAATCAGAGAAACCTTGCCAGAGGAGGTGAATCACAATCCCTGAGCTAAATCTTGAGGGGAAATTAGTTGATAGAATGGCGAAGAAGACAAAGAAAAGCATTCCAGGAAAAGGAAACTGTATATGGAAGAATATGGAGCTGTGAGAGTACTGCAAAATCTCAGAAAATGATAGAAAGGAATTTCTAGAGATGCTAGCAGGATTCAGGTCATGCTGATATTCTAAGCTAGGAAACAACTTGATTTTGATAGACTGAGCATCATTACAGGATTGTCAACACCACTTTATTTATCTTTTTGCTCAATGGATTTCAAGCAACGCATGCATTCTCGCAGGACATTAATGTACTCTTTACTGCTCTTTTGAGCCACATGGGCCCCTACCATATTCACTGTTTATACAATCTAAATTTTGTTTAGATACTCAAGCACACCTAGCCCAGCCTAGTTATGTCACCTCTCCATTGTCTTCATCATCATCATCATCAATTAGCATTTCATTTTATCTTTACAACTCTATGAAATAGGAACTATCATTAATCCCATTTTATAGATGAGAAAATTGAGGCTTAGGAAGGTTGTATCTCTTTCTCAAAGGCACATAGGTAGTGAGTGGAGGAGAAAATAGGATTCACAACAGGTCTGTCTGACTTCAATGCTATTCATTATAGGTGGGAGGAAAGACTCAAACTATGAGATCATATGTTTGGGAAGCATCTTTAACATTGATTAACACAGCGACCAATAGATCAACCTAATAAGGCCATAGAAGTACAAAAGAAGGTTTGTATAATTCAGAAAGAGAGTCACTTATTTCTCGTCAGGTCTTTGAAGAAGACATGAGAGGACAGAGAATGGAATATTTCAACTGGCCCTTGAAGAATGGGTAGACCCAACAAGCAAAGTAGGAATGGAAGAACCTTCCAGGAAGAGGGTTTAGCTTAATCAAAGGCTTGGAGAATGAAAACCAAAGAATATTCTCAAAGAGACTTGAATAACCCTATTCGGATATAAGAAATAGACTAGTGAGACCGGATCCCAGAGACTTCTGAATGTTAGGCCAGAGAACATGTCAATGACAGATATTCATATGCTCTCAGAGCATTGCTCTCTTTTTCTCAGGGTTTTGCTGGTTTTCAAGGTACAAGGCAGATATCCATGACTGATATATATATTCAGCTACATAGAGGTAAAGGAATATCAACAGATAAAAAATGATATAGCTACAACTTTGTAAGTAATTCTTTACAAAGAGAAATGACTTTTAAAAAAATTCTCTCACTGTTCTAGAGGGTATATCAGAGATCCTAATTCATCGATCATATTACTGATGTATCTATCACATATGTAATATATTAAAAATAAATCTGTGCCACCTAATGAACCACTCTTTTAATATTCCACTTGATCCTTGAGAGCAATATGTTGCCATGGAAACCTAAGTCTGTCTAGTCATTAGCACCTTTTTTTTTCCACATAGGAATTTGAGTGTAATGTTATTTTCTTAGCAAGAATTAAATTAGCAATTATTCATCCAAAAATAGCATCAAGAAGATCTAAGCAAACACACGGCACTAATGATTTGTTAAATTCACATAAATTATCTTTGAATTATGCAGTGGTTATAGTAATCTAGTATAACTGGTAGCTACATCAGATGCTTGAAAAGGAAGACAAGGAAGGCAGACTTTGCTATCTTGGGTCAGGAGAGTGCATTTGGCGAACAAAAACCATCTTCTTCATGAATTTTTCCATGACTTTCCCTTATTGGATAAAATCTTCCACTCTATGGGCCTCCCTAAGCACTTTTTTCTGAACCTCTCTTATCCATTGATCACCTTCCCTGAGGCGTGTATCTGATAATCTTGTCTGCCCAGAGTCCATCCCCTCTTCTGGTAGCACCATCTTGGTTTTCCTCTGGAGACCTAGTCCTGGTTAATTCCTGCATCTTAGTGAGAAGGAGGGATGCGAACTTCTTGTAGCAGATTCTATTGATGCCCCTGCCCCACATCTCCATGACCCTTAAGGTTCTCCACTATGGGAGCTCAGTTGTTTGCAAACCAGAGCAATCCAGAAGTATGGGATAGTAGCGCACTTGGGAAAATCTTAAACAATGGGGCTTGGCAGTCTGTGAATAGACCTTTCAGCTTCCCACCCTCCAAAGGGATGATTCAGAAGTTGTTCTATGTGGTTTACCAGAAGATCTTTTCTCCTTTCCCTGTCTCACTATCCCTATTTTCTCACAGGTTTAGTTAGTTCCTGGCAGCACCTCCCAAATAAACTACAAGCACCCAAGTCTTTGACTCTAGATCTGCTATTGGAGAAATCCATACTAGGATGCCTCTTATGGCTTGGATGTTATATGTGAACCACATTCAGCCAGTTTAAACCCTCTCCCACAAATTTAAATCTGGAGTAATGACAAAATGACAGGAATGGTTGGAGTTGGTGACTAACATTGTTTTCCCTCAGACACTGCCCTGTGGTTGCTGCTCCCAACACCTGCAGATTGGTCTCTATCTATAGATGTGCTTTCCAAGATTTGATGAACCAACTTTTCCTTCGAGTATGTGAGGTCCAATTTTTTTTCCAAGAAATTCCTTCTTAGCTTTAGTTAGGTAAAATTGGTTTCTTTTCTTTGCAATCAAGAGCTCTAACTTGCATCTCCTGTATTTCTTGATTCAACAAACATATTCTGAACTCCAACTATGAGCCAAGAAGCTGTGTGTGTATGTGTGTGTGTGTGTCTGTGTGTGTATATACACTAAGGTGGAGCTGGGGAAGAGTAGATGTTTTCCGTGAGATGATGTTTATGGTCTTTATACAAGGAGACTATCAGGCTTTGTGCATGGCTGGGGCATATTGTATAATTAGACACATGGTAAGTGAGGAGGATGGAGACACTATGAATATGTCATGAAAGGTCTGGTCAGCAGTGCTTAGGAGTTTAAATTTTATCTGGTGTTGAAACTGAGAACTATTGGAATGAACAGGAGAGAAACAGGAGGTCGTTCAGATAACCTCTATCTTCTCAGGTTGGTAAATGATCAGGCCTTCTGCTGGGAGGGAGAGAATATAGAGGGGAATTAGCTACTTGAAGAGTATGACAATGGTTTAGGGCAGTCTCTGCAGAGGTGTGATAGGAATCTGCAGTGGGTAGCTAGAAGGCTTCGAGAAGATTACCAATTGTTTCCACTTTACAGTTCTTAATGCTGGCCATAAGCAGTGAATGAAAGATATATAGCTATGTGTGCATCAGAGCGCATCAGAGTCACCTAGAGGACTTATAAAAGCACAGACTGCTGGGCCTCACATCCAGTTTCTGACTCAGTAGGTTCACCTGGGGCCTGAGGACTTGTATTTCTAACAAGTTCCCTGGTAACTCTGATGCTGCTGGTCTGAGAACCACACTTTAAGAACCTCTTATATATGAACCCTGCCCTTGAGAACACTGTGTTCTGATAAGTGGATAAAATAAAGCAATGTAAATCAGGGAGACCTCACAAATTTCTTCAGTAACTCAAGGGCAGATGAAAACGCCAGAGGAGGGGCTGGCCCAATGGCGCAGTGGTTAAGTTCGCACATTCCCCTTCTCGGCGGCCTGGGGTTCACAGGTTCGGATCCCAGGTGCGGACATGGCATTGCTTGGCAAAAGCCATACTGTGGTAGGCATTCCACGTATAAAGTAGAGGAAGATGGGCACGAATGTTAGCTCAGGGCCAGTCTTCCTCAGCAAAAAGAGGAGGATTTGCAGTAGTTAGTTGAGGGTTAATCTTCCTAAAAAAAAAAAAAGGCCAGAGGATATTACCCAGACCCTGTTTGGTTACCAAAGATGGAGTCCTAAATGTCCACTCATTAACTTACCCACTCATTCAAAAAATGCCTAGAGATCTTGCTATGTGGCAGACATCATGATTGATACAGGAGCACAAATACAAACAAGATACATCTCCAGCCTACAAAAATCTCAGCTTAGATAGGGAGGCAGATGCACAAATGATCAAGTGTGACAAAAGGCTCCAGGTACTGTGGTAGCTGTCTATAGAGACTATAGCAAGGGTGTATAGTTGGCAGAAACCAATTCTACACAGGAAAGAAAAGAATTCTCAGGAAGAGTATTATAAGGAAGTGAGCCTTGAACTGAATTATGAAAAGCGGGTGTTGTTGTTGTCAGGTGATGAAAGGGGTGAGATCAGTTTTCCACAGAGAAGGAAGGGCAGGAGAAAAGGCACAGAAGCCTAATTATACTAGTCATATTTGGTAAGATGCAAGTAATCAGTAGTTCAGATGTGTGGGGTCACAGGGTGTGGGGGATGAGGCTGGAGCTGCAGGCTCTGATTCTGGATATCATCTGAATTCCACATGAGCACAACTTAATTCCTCCCACTTTTCTGCTAGCCACCTCCCTGACATCACCACCTTCATCTTCATAATTCCATCAACACCACCACCATCATCATCGTCATCAATCATAATGCCCACGGTTTATTCAGATTGTCTTGGTGTTTAACCTAATCCCATTTTTCTGCTCTAGAATCCCCACCCAAGATCCATGTTACATTTAGTTGTCGTGTCTCCCAGGGCTCCTCTTGGCTGTGACATTTTCTCCCACTTTCCTTGTTTTTGATGACCTTGATGATTTTGAGGAGTTCTGGTCAGGTATTTTGTAGGGTGCCTCTCTATTGGAATTTTCCTGTTTTTTTTGTGTGTGTGTGATTAGACTGAGGCTATAAGTTTGAGAAGGAAGATCACAGAAGTAAAATGTCATTTTCATCACATAATATCAAAGGTATGTATTATCAATACGATGGAATACTGTTGACATTGACCATGATCACTTGGTTGAAACAGTGTTTGTCAGATTCTCCACTGTACACTTATTTTTTTCCCACTTTCCATACCGCACTTGCTGGAAGGAATTCACTATCTCACACTGAAGGGGGAATGAGGAGTTATGCTTCCTTTCCTCTGGGGTAGAGTATCTACAGAATTTACTGTTATTTTTATCTGCCATAGGATTTAGTTTATTTAGGTTACTCTAATAAAGCATCGCCTCTTGATTTTTAATTCTCTCTAAACTAATTTATATGATAGCACAATTTAAGGTAGTCAGGGTTAAGTAGCTACAAGTAGTTAGAGTAGAAGCTGGTATCTCTAATTTGTGCTGACCTCTGGAGAAACTTCATCAATTTAGAATCCTGCTAGACTAACCTTCTCTTGGGAGAAGGAAGCAAATCAGACTGGGATCCATCTGAGCATCTATTTTGGGGACTTCGTCTGGGTATCCAGGATGCCTTGGGGAAACATGTAATCAGTGTGGCTCTGGAAACTCTGCTTTGCTCAGCTCTAAAGATTGGCTGGATCTGGGGAGCTGGGGTATGAAGTTATTTGCAGCTAAGCAAATTCATTTCACACAGGCCACACTTAATGAACAAAATAAGCTGCACACAAATGGTCAGCCCGATTACTTTGCTCCTTTAATGCTTCTAGAAACTATTTAAAAATCTAATTGTTAGCTGACTATTAAGGCAATTGAAAAAACGGCTTCAACCCTTAAGAGGCTGCCAGCTGATTTGCCTGTAGAAAATGCCTTAGTAGCTCTTCTGATACTAATCAACCTTCACAAACCACTGCTATTTTTGTTTTTTTAAAGCCAGGGATCTCCAAACTTAGGGAACTTGTGATCTAACTGAAAGACCACAGGGCTTGGTGTCAGAGAACCTGAAGTCAAGCCCTTGCTCTTCTCCTTACAGCTGTGTGAGTCTGAATAATTCACAGCACTTTTCTGAGTCTTAGTCTCTTCATTGTAAAATGGGAATAAAAATCCTTGCCTGCAAAATGCTTTATGAAGGTATGAATGGGAACCTAATATTGTAGTGGTGTTAATGAAAACAGAGACCTGTTATTTACAGAAAAACTATCCCGTGAAAAACAATGTTATTATTGATGATGAAGATGATAATGACAATGATAGGAGTGGTAATCATGGAATTATGATAATGAGGGTGGTGATGCGTAGAGATGACTAGGAGAAAAGTCAGGATATTTAACATGTATTTGTGTCATATTCAGGTGATATCCAGAATCAGAGGAAGAGGGCAGGGGTGGGAAGAATAGGAAGCAAGGAGTTGTAGTGGTTCTCAACCCTGGCTTCACACTGGAATCATCTAAAGGTTGAGAGCCACAGATCTCAGGCAAACAGGCAATGGCTACTGTTCTCTTCAGGAATAAAGAGGTGAACTGAACATCAAATGGCCACATTGGAATCTGCACCAACCTTGCTTTAGAGTATATGACCTAAACACAA
This sequence comes from Equus quagga, assembly GCF_021613505.1. Lineage (NCBI taxonomy): Eukaryota > Metazoa > Chordata > Mammalia > Perissodactyla > Equidae > Equus > Equus quagga. The sequence goes on from NC_060282.1 coordinate 11,373,045, forward strand.
AATAAATGACTATATTTTACAATCTTCTCAAGTCTATACTGTATGTTTAATCATGTGCAATGGAAGTACCTCAACTGACTTCCCTATCAAGGATCTAGCACTGGCAATGACATGCACTGAACACCTATTTTGTGCCAGACTCTACATTAAGTGCTTTTCAAATGTTACCTCATTCAATCCTTGTGAGGTAAACATCACTGTCCTCATTTCTCAGGAATGAAGGAACTGAGGTTGATGAGGGTACTGATGATGATGAAGCAGAGAAATATCATTGTGATATGGTGATTTATAATAAGAAATATATGTTTGATCTTGGCCCCATTTCTGGCACAGAGCTCCCAAAACCCTTGGAATTTCCTGGGGATCAGAGTGATGAAGGTGTCTTTAGTCATGTTAATAAGGTGACATTTGAAAAGCCCCTAAGGAGAGGGGCTGGTGACCAGTGGAGCCAACCGTGTGATTAGAAGGTTAGAACTTTCAGTTCACCCCCAGACCTCTGGACCTCTAGGGTAGGGAGAGGGGCTGATGATTGAATTCAACAGCCAACGGCCAATGATTTATCACTCATGCCTATACAATGAAGCCAACATAAACACCCAAAAGGACGGGTTTGGAGAGCATCTGGGTTGGTGAACACGTGGAGGTGCTGGGAGAGTGAGATGTTCTGAGTGGGCATGGAAGCTCCACACCCTTCCCACATACCTTGCACTATGCACCTCTTCCATCTCGCTATTCCCAAATTATATCCTCTTATAATAAGCTGGAAATCTAGTAAGCAAAATATTTCTCTGAGTTCTGCGAGCCGCTCTAGCAAATGAATCTAACCCAGGGAGAGAATCATTGCAACCTTGGATCTATAGCCAGTTGATCAGAAGCACAAATGACAGTGTGGACTTGCTGTTGGCATCTGAAGTCGAGGGGGTCAGTCTTTTAGCACTGAGCCCTTAACCTGTGGGATCTGGTGCTATCTCTAGGTGGATAGTATCAGAATTGAGTTAAATTGTTAGACTTCCAGCTGGTGTCTGAGAATTGCTTATCGGTATGGGGAAATGTTGGAGGAGGTCATTGAGAGCACGTGACTGCCAGTTGTCCCTTGAGATGGACCTAGGAAATGAGAGGCTTCTCACCCCCTCCCCTGCCCTTGGAATGTACGTTCTTCCTGTTGTTCCAGTCTTGAGAAAGCAATGTGTTGTTGAGACCATCTGGACAGTATACATGACTGAACCCAGTTAAGGCCTCTATATAAACTCTTAAGATTATGGCAGGCAGGTGCCGAGATCTACCCATCTTGTGGCCACCCAAGACAAGTCTCGTATGTAAGCTCCCTTGCTTATTAAACCTACCACTGACCAATCTGGAGTGGCCTGTCTCTTTCTTTAGTCTCCTTGCCCTCTATGTATGGGAGCCAGTTTGCAACCCAACAGGAAAAACAAAACCCTGTACATTGTGATTGGGTGCAGAATCTTATTTATGTTCCATGACGAAGGACCATATCCCCTTGGGAACATGTCTGCACATAAAGAAGGGATGAGATGGTGGGGCAGAAACCACAATAATCAAATACTCTACGTACTCTCCTTCACTTCCCAGACCGTGCACTATAGTTAGAGCCATGTGACCAGTTCTGGTCAGTGGACTACAATTGTCACTTTCTGTCCAAGAAGGTGAAGAGTCTTATGCCTCCTCCTTCTCCCACAGGCTGCCATGTTGCCCTTGAAGGCCCAGTGTAATAGATGGTAGAGCTGGAAGATGGCAGATAGCCACCTCACTCACACTAGACTTCTTGTGAATGAGAAAAAAAGTTTATTCTGTTATACCCATCTTAGTTAATTTGGGCTCCTATAACAGAATACCACAGACTGAGCAGCTTATAAACAAGAAACAACTTTTTGTCACGGTTCTGGAGGCAGGGAAGTCCAAGATCAATATGCATGCAGATGTGGCATCTAGTGACAGCCAGCTTCCTGGTTCTTGACGGCCATCTTTTCCCTGTGTGCTCACATGGCAGAAGGAGGAAGCAGCCCTCTGGGGCCCCTTTGTAAGGACACTTACCCATTGGCGAAGGCTTCACACTCATGATGTAATCACCTCACAAAGGCCACACCTCCCAGTACTATCACAATGGTGACTAGCTTTCAACGTATGAATTTCTTGGGGAGCACAAATATTCAGTCTATAGCAGCCCCTGAAACTTGAGGTTTCTTCCTCCTGTTTTAGTCATCCCATTCTGTTAATATAGCGCCAAGAACAATTCCGTATGCTGACATTTCATCTTCTCTGCCATAACCATTTAAGTGTAACCATTTAAGTGCCAAACCATAAGCAGATATTGAAATAGTCTCTTCTTGTCTCACTTTCTGCCAAATTTTTTGCATTATCAAGGAATAAAAGGAGTTCTTGGCCACCTGTCTCTTCTTCAGGCAGTGAGCTCCCATTTAAGTCAGCGACAATACCTCAACCATGACAGTAATGGGGACACCTATTCAGGCCTTCAGAAGCAATTAGCTTAAAGTAAGGGTGACAGTTATTTGCCCAACACAGTGGATTTACTGAAGACTAGGTGCTCTCCTATAATTCAATCTTAGAACTTGAGGTGTTATTTCTCAATTCCAGAGAGCCAAATTATATTTATAACCACCTCCACTCTCTGTCACAGCCAAAATACAGCCTGCTGAATGCTCACTCCTAGAAGAGCTCACCAGGCTGGCCCCCATGGCCAGCATGAAGATACTAAACAGCATTTCTTTGGGATGTTTTTTTAAAATAAACTGAGGAGATAGAGCCTGGGTAAGTATGTGGGAATTTCATAGCCCCAAAGGAGTCTAGCTGGATAAGTGTCCTAAAAAAGATTGAAAATGTAGAGGCAGTCAGTCTTATGTTTCAAAAGCAAAACCTTCAAAAATAATGGTGTTTTAAAATGCAGTAGATTTTCTTGGGCATGCATTGATTTGCTGCTAATTTATACTTTGCAATTACTTGCATTTGCATCACAATGCATTGCTAAAAATGCAATGGGGATAGAGATAGTACTTCCTCTGAACTTTCCCAACTATCTTGCCTAAATCAGGGGTGAACAGTCTTATTTTTTTTTAATAAAGTGCTCTAGGTTTGTTTTATTTTTTTAAAGATTGGCATGTGAGCTAACTTCTGTTGCCAATCTTCTTTTCTTCTTCTTCTTCTTCTTCTCCCCAAAGCCCCCCAGTATATAGTTGTATATTCTAGTTGTGAGTGCCTCTGGTGGTGCTATGTGGGATGCCGCCTCTGCATGGCCTGATGAGCAGTGCATGTCCATGCCCAGGAGCCAAATCAGCCGAAACTGGGCCGCCAAAGCAGAGCGCGCAAACTTAACCACTCAGCCACGGGGCTGTCCCCACAGGGTGAGCAGTCTTAGCAGAGGAGAGATGGAGCCTCTCCCTCCTGTGCCAAAGCTACAATGGTTGGCAGCGGATAGCACCACCTTTTGGACCTTCATTGACCTGGGAGGCAGGGATTACTGGGGTACAGGTTGACCAGAAACAAAATGGAAACTGGAGGATAGTTTTGTCCATCTTGTGTTTGCTTATTCACTCTTCGTTCACCCACTTCCTACTCTTCCCACCTCCAACTGGAAGCATGAGGTGCTGTACTATTGCCATCTGAAATTTCCATCCTGGGCAAAAATGGCCAACACACTGGAGGTAGGTCACTGATACTTCTTACCAGTATTGCTATTAGCAGTCATAAATGCCAACAGTAAAGCTTATAACATTTACTTTTAGAATATGATTTCATTTAGCTCTTTTCTCAAGTTTTCAAAGTCCTAAAGGTTAAATCATCTATCTACAGTCACACTATCTAGAACACAGGATCAAAATCTAGAACTCATACTCTTTCTATTCAGCTGCACTGCTTGCAACAACTTAATACTGACTGTGAGATTTATTCTGGCTAAATTTTTAATGATGGATAGGTATGTAATGTCATATCCACCCACAACCTTCTTCCACCAACTGGCAATAACATGAGAGGGTTAACATGGCAGGATGGGGATGTTCTTTCAGATACCTCTTGTGCTCTGTCTCCCCTCATCTTGTCTTCACCTCCAATTCCAGCAATGCCTATATCAAATTATCCTGTGCTGACTTTGACTCACTTTCTGCTCATAGCATCTCACCTCAAGCATGAGCCCTATGCCTTGGATAGTGCTCAGGGCAGCCTGCCCCAAAAGATGCCACTTGGGCATGTTGATTATTTTGAATTAAAGTTACTTAAGAAACAGTCAGTGCAAAAAGGACACCCTGACCTTCCTTTGTCCCCTGAAAGCAGGAAATAAATCTCCCATGTGAAAGTATGTGCCTTCCTGTACCAGGAGGTAGAGAGGCATTTTTATCACCAGAAATAGGAAATTCAGGGTCAAGAAGGGTGTATAAATAAATCTTGTTACTTCCTGACTAATCTTTACCACTCCAATCCCAAAAGTCTTTGCCTTGTAAATTCTTCACAAATTTATTGTTTCTTCATCTAAAAGGTATAAAAGCTGCCTGCTTTGGTCATTTCTTAGAGTTTCATATTTCTATGAGCTTCAGTACCTATGCAATTAAATTTGATTTTCTGCTGTTAATCTGTCTTATGTCAATTTAATTTATTAGGTCAACCAAAGAATCTAGAAAGGAAGAAGGGAAAATTTTTCCTCCCCTACATCTTTCACTATTAATCCAGGGCTTTCAAGACACTGTGTGGTATGGAACATCATTGGGGTCTAATCTGAGGCAAGCTTGTGCAGATCTGAAGGGTGGGGGATTCGACACTCTCCAGTGAAGACCTCAACCAATGGGGACTGGGCTCCTGGGGAAGAAAATTATTCTCCTTGTTGCTCAGGTAGGAAATTTTGAGAAGCATTTATAAGCTCCTCAGAATGACCTTTCAGGAGAGATCCTGAGTTGCCTTTGGGAGTGACAATCCTATAATGCATCGTTACGCTTGCTATTCCTTCTTCCTTCTCTCATTCTCTTTGATTCTCCTCCTTGCTCCCTGTGATCACCTCCCACATAAGGTACCTGCACACAAGTTGTTGTTTGAGACTCTGTTTGGTGGGGGGAACCTAGATGAAGACAAACGCAATGCAGAGAACATTGGCTATGGCACAAAAGACATTGTTCATGTTCTTTATCTGCACAACGGGAATGGTAATAGTTCATACCATCATTATAAGGATTAAATGAAGTAATGAATTTGCAACACCTGGGGCAAACCAGGGACCTAAGAGCTATTAATTCCTTCTCTGTTCACTCCCTTCATATTTTCATACTCTAACATGAAGAAGTAGCTGATGGGAGAATTTTAGCTTGGGCCAGGGGGAGAGCACTTGTGTCGGGGGACCCTTTCAACACCCCCCTGTGTGATGTGGGGTCTCATGTGTGGGAAGGCCTCTGCCCAGCTCTTTCAGGCTCTCTGAGCAAAAAGTGCTCAGACCTTAAGTAGTAGCAGCTGTCCTACCGTGAGCATCAGAGGGATTGCTGAGGATTAGGAAGGTGATATTTATACTTTCCACTTTGTAGGAGAGGAAGAAATTTTCTTCTACCCTTCTAGGTTCTTCTGCCTGATCTAAGAATTAAATTGACAGGAGACAGCATAACAGGAGAAAACCAAAGTTTCATAACAGGTATACATGGGAGAGACCCAGGAAAACTGAGTAACTTGCCAAAACGGTGGAAGCCACCACCTTAAATATCATCTTCAGCTAAAGAAAAATATGTTGGGAGTAGTGCTTGGGACTTCAAAGCGAAGGAAGGCAATTCACATGGAGATGGGAAAGCAAATGTTTGGTCAACAAATGTTTGCCCTGCCTTGCAGAAACCATGGGACACAGAGAGGCCTTTGATCAAAGGGGCCTTGCTAGGTTCCTCTCTGTCTACACACCTAGTTCATGTTACAGTTATCTGTGGTGACAGCTCCTTCCTGGGACAGGTCTTCAGTCTTAAATCTTTCAGGAAGTTAGAGGGAGGGTCAAAGTTTCTTGCTGAGTCTTTTATTCTTAAAAATAAACCAAAGAGACACATTTGGGGGTAGCACATTCTGCTCCCCTATAACTTGAAGGTATACAGGAGGTATACATTGTATTAAACTTCTGTGTGTTATTCTCCTGTGAATTGGTCTTTTATTACAGAGGAGTCTCTGCCAAGAACCTAGAAGGGTAGAAGGAAAACTATTTTTCCTCCCCTACACGTGCTATAGAAAAACAATGTTATGTAAATTCCTCAGTGTCTGGGTAGGCTATGGATGGGCTCTGATGAACAGAACGAATGCAAAGAAAAGTATGATGGGGGCTCGGCTAGCCGAGGAGTCAAAAAAAAGATTTCTTGGACTCTCAAGGTCTGGCAGTAGTGCTCCTTTATTCAGAGAATAGCATGGAGCAGCATGGGGACAGGACCCATGGGGAGTACAGAGCTGCAATGAGTTGAGGGTAGGGCTAAATTTATAAGGCATAGGTATGTGAGTTATTTCTTTACAAGACAAAGGAAAGATTATGCAAAAAAGTCATTAAAATGGTATCAGTGCAGGTGGGGTCTGGTTATCGGGTGGTCCTATAACTTAGGATACTAATCAGATTGGATCAGGTCAGGACGTCCTATGCTTCCCAGAGGATGATATAGATGGGTATGTAGGGCAGGATGCCTTGGGCTTCACTCCCTGAGGCAGCCTTGACCCTCCTCAAGTATAGTGAAGGAAAAGGTGACAAGAGGACAGTAATTGCCTCTGGAGAAAAGATCAATACCAGAAATACACTGCCCAGTGTTAAAATACATAAAGTAAGAAGGAAGCAGGCGGAATTCTAGAGTCTGAGGAGGAAATCCTCAGACTTCTTTGAGAATTTTAGGCTAGTAAGTTGCAAGAGGAAGAAATATTTTCTTTAAGGATTTAAAAAAGAGTCAGCGATGGGGGCTGGCCTGGTGGAGCAGCGGTTAAGTGCACACGTTCTGCATCAGCAGCCCGGGATTCGCCGGCTTGGATCCCGCGTGCAGACATGGCACCGCTTGGCAAGCCATGCGGTGGCAGGTGTCCCACATATAAAGTAGAGGAAGATGGGCATGGATGTTAGCCCAGGGCCAGTCTTCTTCAGCAAAAAGAGGAGGATTGGCAGAAGATGTTAGCTCAGGGCTAATCTTCCTCAAAAAAGAAAAAAAGAGTGAACAAGGGGGATGGTGGAGGAGATGTGGGAGAATGAGGAGTAAGAAATGAGAGAAAATAAGTGTTAGTCCCCGTCCTTCCCGGCTGAGAATGGGATGCATCGAATGATAGTACACAAATCAATCTTGACTGGTTTGGGGTCCTCATTAGCTACCTGTCACCACCAGGTTACATGCAAAAAAATAATATTTAGTATGGGCTTTATATGTGCAAGGCATTGTACAAAGCTTGTACATATTAGCTCCTTGAATCAAAATAGCCCTTTGAGTTGAGTCCTGTTATCGTTCCCATTTTGCAGACAATGAAACTAAGATTCAGTATGTTTGTAGCATCTTGCCCTGAGGCAGTACATTTAGACCATCTTGAGACAGAATTTGAAACCAGGGCTGTGTCATACCAGAGCCAGGCACATAACCACTGGAAAATCACACTTGAGAATGAGACTTTCTTTCATAAACGTGGTATCCAACTTGCCTGGAGTTAGCCTTGATACCTGCGTGCTCACTGGTCCTGAGCAACTGATCCCCTGCTTTTGCTCTAATGTGCGTACCTGCCATGCCTTGGTTCCCTTGGGGTTTTTATCTTTGTCTCAACCCTGAGCACATCCACTCTTTCTTGGGCCCTGTTCTTCCTGGGGTTGGGATGATATAGCTGATGAGCAAAATGGCGGAAAGTAGACTTTCCAATGCCTGCCTCGTCTTTCTTCTGGTGAATGTTTCCTATAAAAGTGGACAATAAACCTTGATTTAGTTCTGCCTATACCTTCTCCAAACCTTTCTCATCTTTGGGAAAACAGAGAAACTTCAAAATATACCCTTGAGACAGGGTTGAGAATACTCCCTTGTCCCAAATCCATATTACTCCATGTGAGCCCCAGGGCGACAGCTCTGAAGTCTGCACGTGCTATATGAAGCTAGCCAGAGTGGACTTAAATACAAGTTTTCATTTACTTTTTCTTAGTGGCAAATCTCTCAACCTCTTTCGGCCTCGTTTTTTCATCTAATAAAATAGAGATGAGAATATTTAACACTACTAACTGCTACAGTAGCCTTAGATAAAATATGCACCATAAAACATAGGAAGTGCTTTTTAAGTGTCAATCTCCATTATTTCCTAATTATCATCTCATTTCATCCACCTGCATGAGGGCCTTGGAAAATCCTGGTGGAGACTATGAATATTGCCCATTTTTAAATAAATATAAAACATCATCAATAGAGGAAAAAAGAACTTCTCTTTTTCTTTCCCTAGCAGAGATTATAATCGAGTTTCAGTATACGTCCTTAGAGCCACACAAATTTACAAGGCTTTCAAAAGGTAAGAAAACTCTGATTAATAAATTTGTATTATTTTCATGAATTATAAGCATTTTTATGTGTTTCAATTTTCATATTTCTTATAGTTTCAAATCTAGTGGATCTAGTCTGGGAAATGGTTCACAGGTAGCAAAAATCAAAAAATTTTAAAAATTTTCATTAAAAAAATAAAACGTCTCCTCTGAGAAAATTTGATGCTCAATAGCCCCACCTACTGGGAGAAGACGCACCAGACTGGCATTTCTGCCACAGTATCTTTAGAAAAAATGACCTAAGAATAGGAGGGAAACTTAGGGACGAAGGGGCCCCACTCTTCGTATTTATAAATGAAGTTACTGAATTTGGCCCAGAGAGATGTGAGTTTCCCAAATTTTCACAGTCCAGCAGAGAGTCGGGAGGAGAATTTGTCCTACTCCTTTGAATTTATTTCCTTTGACAGCCCACAGGCCAATTTAATAGATTAGAGTGATTGCTTCTGATAATGCTTTACATTTACCTAGCATACTATAGTTTAGAAAGAATTTGCACAGATATTATTCCAATTACATCTTGTAATCACTCTGCGCCTCTACTGTCATTCCCCAAGGTCACACAGCTGGAAAGACACAGAACTCAAACTCAGTCAACCCAAGACTCCGGGTTCTGCCTTTCATGTCAGGCTGCAGTCTTGTTTTCTCTAAGCTTCTTTCCTTTCTGGGCCTGCGCAGAAACCCCTCTAAGGAACCATGGGAAGCTGCAGTGGTAGTTTGGCCTACAGCCATTTGGATTCATTGTTCTATTGTCAAATGTCTACTCTGGTGGCGCAACCAATTGACATCTCTCTGGGTGGTTATAAAGGCTGCTGGTAGAAGTTGCTAGTTTTCTGAATGCAGATATGGTGAAATAAATCCAGGAACAAAGAGAAAGAATAGAAAGTAAGGTAGATAATGCATCCAGGGCTCAAATCAGACAGTTTTCTCATGCATGGGATTTTCACTCAAATCAAGGAAAAGATGCTTGCAGATAAAGGAGATTAGCCATTTGAAGACTGAATAACATTTGATTTTATAATTGTAACCAATCTCCTCACCGCCCTCTCCTGCCTCAGCTCAGACTGAGGACCCTTGGGAATTTCCCTGATTTGTTCACCCTGTGGCAGAATGGAGGCTGGAAAAGAGCAAACAGGATAATAAAAGCAAATAACTCTTGCTGTTTCTGAAGCATTTAACAACTCAATAAGCACTTTCCTGTGCATTAATCTCATTTGACTGCTAATAACAAATCATCCAAGAAGGCAAATCCAGTGTAATTATTAGCCCTAATTTACAGATTGGTAAACGGAGTTTTGGAGAAGTTAAATAATTTAGAGACAGAAAAGTAGGGAACAACTAAATAACCTAATAGCAATGCCTTCTTTACTAAAATTTTAAAATATATTGGCATGCTCTTACACATTTTTTTTCTTATACGTAGAAGTTTCCTTATAACTCTAAAATTGACAGAAGAAAACCTGAAAGTTTGGGGGTATAATCCCATAATTATGCAACATATGTTCATCAAGCACCTATCCTACTATGTATCAGGCACTGGTCTAGATGTTGAGAATATAGTAATGATGAAAGAGATAAGGTCCCCAATCCATGCAGCTCACATTTTTGAAGGATGTAGAAAGACAGTAAGTGGGAGCTGGCCCAGTGGCGTAGTGGTTAAGTTTGGCATGCTCTGCTTTGGGGGCCTGGGTTCACGGGTTCAGAACCCCAGGCACAGACCTACACCACTCATCAAGCCATGTTGTGGTAGTGATCCACATACTAAATAGAGGAAGATCGGCACAGATGTTAGCTCTGGGCTGATCTTCCTCAAGTAAAAACAGTAAGATTGGCAACAGATGTTAGCTGAGGGCCAATCTTCTGCACACACTCAAAAAGACAGTAAGAAACTCAACAAATAAATCTATAACTGCGTAGGATGAGCTGTAAATGGAACAATAATGAGCAGGTTGATCTGGTGAGAGAAAGAAAGAACTGGGGAGGCATTGTCGAAGAGGTGATCTTTAAGCTGAAATCTAGATGACAGGAAGTTTGATATCAACTGTATTAAGTTTGATATCATCCATATTTAGCAGTAAAGTGCCTCAGGTGGGAGAATAACATGCAAAGACTCTGAGGTTTGAATGAGCTCAGCCTGCAAGAAGTTAGGGAGTCTGAAGCAATGTGATTTCAAGGGGAAGATGGGTGAGAGATGAGTTCAGACAGAGACAAAGACATCTTTGTCTTAAACTTTGGCTTCTATCCCAAGGCCAGTGAAAGGTCATTGGAGAATCTTAAATGGGAGTGATATGATCTGATTTATGTTTTAAAAGATCACATTGGCTGCTTGTGAAGATTAACCGTGGGAGGTATGGGGAAAAAGTAGAAGCAGGAAGAACATTTAAATGCTACAGCAGTGGTTCTGGAGAAAAATTACGATGGTAGGGGTTAAGGTGATGGACATAGAGATGAAGAGAATTATACTGATTCAAAAGGTACAACCGACAAGAGATGCTGATGGATCAGACATAAGGAGTGAAAGATACTCTTAGGTCTTTAACTTGAGCAACTAGGTTGATAGTGATGCCATTCTCTGACGTGGAATGGCTGGGATTGAACATGTTGGGGCAAGGGAAAGGGAGAATCAATGTTTTGGTTTGATCATACTGTGTTTGAGATGCACACTAAATATGCAAGTGGAGATGGCAAACAAGTGAGCCTGGAGTTCAGTGAGAGGTCAGGACCGGAATGCAAATAGAAATTTTGGAATAGTCACCATATATATGATACCTAAAGCTGTGATACTGGATGAACTAATTTGGGGAGAAAGGGCAAAGAGAAAAGACAATAAGATCCAGAAACCAATGCCTGGAGCACCCCAATATTTAGAAGACAAGGAAAAGAAGAAGAGGTACCAAGAAATTTGAGAAAGAGTAGTCAGGAGGACAAGAGGAGCATCAGGAAATGTAGTATCAAGTTCAAAAAGGACTTGATGCTCAGCTCTGTCAAAGATTGATGAGAAGTCAAGTAATAGGAGAAAGGAAAATTTGCCAAAGAATAAGATATCGTGGAGGCCTTGACAGTAACTACGGGGATGTGGAAAGTTGTTTTCGGGTAGAAGATTCTACCACATCAATAATAATGATTACTTTTAGTACATTTATTTCTCATTTTTTATGTATGTCCAAGTTTTACAAACTATTTTGTATCTTACTTTTCCCTTGACACCATGATGGCATCAGCTTACCAACTTATTATAGATTCCGTATCCAGTTTTTAATGGATATAAAACGTCTCGTTAAATGAATTTGCCATAGTTTGTATATTATTTGAGCCTTTGTGTTGCCTCTAACTTTTCACTACTAGAATTGGATATTTTTGTGCATAGATGTTTTCCATAATTTGGACTACTTCTTTAGGTCAATGTCGCAGAAGTGTCCCCTGAGACAAATTGCCAAAAGCCTTTTCCAAACAATTGTAATGATTTAAAATGCTGCCTACAGCATATGGGATTATTTCACTCACCCCCCTGTCTTTACCATCGTGTCTAAGTATTTGGGCCAGGTGATAATTAATAGGTGAATCAAGCACTGTACTGTTTTATGTCATTTATCTCATGATTATTTACAACAGTAGTTTTTTTCTGTGTATTTTCTAGCTGAGACACATCTGTTTATGTTTTTTGCTTGTGTATCCGATTAGGCTCTTGACATTTTGTTTTCTTTACTTAAATTGTCAGTGAGAAGAGTCCCAACTTTTTATTGGATATAATTTCTTGAGCCCGTCATTTATCTTATCATTTTAGTTGTATTTCGCACTTTGGTCACTTATGGAAGCTTTTAATTTTGATGTAATTAGATATGCTGATCTCATAAGTGTTTGATTATCTTAATGTGCTTTTTCTCCTTCACAGATTGTCTATAATAAAATCTTCACCCCAAACTTGGGGACTCTCTCCCCCTTACATTCTTTGGCCTAGGCTTGAAGAAAGCAAGCTTGTTTAATAATATTAATTTAGAGTGCTGTATATATCAGCCAAGAACCAACTGTGCTGGCAAAATAAACATCTAATAAAATTCCTTCTAAAAGGGAAAAGTTGTAAAGCTTTTTTTTCATCTATTTTTTCTTATCTGGACAATGTCAGCGATCTCCTGGTTTATTGGGCTCAGGAACTTCCACAAAAGAAAGGACTACGTATCAAGGATAAGTCCACATCATCTGGAGGAGGAAAGGGGCATCCAGCATATTTCTCTGGGCCCCTTAGTAGAGTCTAACCAAGCTCCTGCTGTAGAGTCTGTTAATAACACAAGCCACAGTTGACTGAGCACTTACCATATATTAGATACTCTGCATACATTATCTCATTTAATGCTGTCAACAGCTTTCCCAGATAAGTGTTATTATCTTCATTTTATAAGTAGTGGCACAGACAGGATTGCAAGTCAGGTGTGTCTGACTCTCAAACTCATGCCTTTGACCCCTACGCTCTCTGCCTGTCTGGCACTGCCCTTGCCTGAGCTTCTGGATCTTGGCTCTAAGACCTTCCCTCATTAGTTCTGGTCACTATGGGGCTCAACTCTGATCTCTCTTCTCCAGAACTGGTCACAACTACCTTGGGCTTCTGACTTTTTCCATTCTTAACTCACTCTCTGGCTCTGCCCCTCGGTAGGGCACAAGAAACAATCAAATCTCTTAAGAGCATGGGATTGCTTCTGCAGAGATGTTTAATACAATTAAAGGTGCAGAAAATATTACTTTGTGAATTAAAAGTATTCTAATATGTTCAGTGTTGTTTTCATGGCAAATACATTTGTGATAAGTACCTCTTTAAAAACTGCCAAACAATATAAGGAAACTGGTAGTCTTAAAATTTTGTATTTTAAGAGTTGTCAGCAACCCTGGGAATCAAGGTCATCTCTAGTTCCAGCTCTGTTTAGAGATGGGTGCCATACAATGGGAAATAAAGACTTCCCCAAGGTCCCATAAGTACTTGCAGAGCTGGAAGCAGAACCCGACTTTTCTTCCTGTTTATGAATCTGGCTGCTATTGCCTGCTGGTTTCACCATTCAGACAAGGAGAAAAGGAAAGAAACTAAGATTTATGGGGCAACTCATGTATCTGGCACCTTAGTCAGCACTTTACATCAATCATCCCATTTAATCTTCTAAATACTATTAGTATACTTATCTCTGCACTACAGATGAAGAAAGTAAGGCAGAGAATTGAATCACTTGCTCATGATCAATAGTGATAGAGCCAGGATTTGAATCCGTGTCTGTGTAACTCTACACAGGACGCATTGGCACCCCACTAAGAGTAACTAGGAAAATCACAAGGGGGCTTTTGGCCACGCAGCTCACCCACTTCAGAATGTGACTCCTTGTGCAGCCTCTGCCTCTCCTGACTACAATATTCCAAGGATGACCTGTCCTTGACAAAGCACTGAAATGCTAATGGCCGTTGGCCAAGGCAGAACCCCACAATCTGAAGAAGAGAAACTAGAACAGTCAAGAGGACAGCGACCACAGTGGTGTGGTTCAGAGGCAGGGCTGAAACAATTGGGCTTATTTAGTTTGAAGAGAGGCAAATGGATTGACTTAATAGCAGTTTTCAGATATATCAAACATTATTATGCTGAAGAAGGTGACCAACTGCTCCTTACCGTCTTTAAGAATGACACCAGAGGAATCTACATTAAACGGCAGAAATGAAGAAAAGGTAGAGTTTCCTGTCTTCATTGCAGAGAAGGTGGACAGACCATGGGGCAGTGACGAAGTCTTGTTTGGAGAAGCACATTCATCAACTTCTTGGAAAAAGCTAGCGATAGTTCTGTACCAGGTTGTACAGAATTAATGATGAGATAATGTCCCTCCAGTTTACTCCTTTTAAGAATCTAGAAATTTATAAACACTAGTAAATTTGTCATAAATCTAATGATGATAAATAAAAATAATAAATATGATGATGATAGTGGGCAACTATTATTTTCTACTCAGCAAGCTGCCTTCTTATGTGGACATCTCTACTCTGCTGGTTCTTTTGAGATGACCTCCCCTCCCATTTAATTTGTTTGCCTGCAACAGGAGCAGCTCCTGTATGTGACCACACCGTCTGGACACATTTGATTGACCCAGGGGCGGGGCCAATGAGTCCCTTCCCTGGGATTTTTCGACTTGGAAAGCAGGGATTCTTGCTAGAAACAGTAATCTTGGGAAATATATGAGAAGTTTGGGAGCTGTCATTTGCCATTTATCACACATGGTGAACCTGAGAACAGGAGCAGAGATGAGAGTGGAGGGCACCTCACTCAAAAAGAGAGAGAAAAGTAGACAAATCAGATTCAGAAAGAGAAACAAAGACACTTGACCAAAGATCATATCACTATTGAAGTTTCTGCTTCTGATTTCTCCTAAGGTGCAGGCGCATTCCTGTCTCATGCAATCCCAAGGCTGTTTGTAATAAACTGTTCTTTTGTTTAAGCCAGTTTCCGTATTTACTAATATTGGGTGTTTACTAATATTGTGACAACAATGATGGTGAGAATCACTACAAAGGAGGCCACCGCTAATTATGTGATCCATGTTTACATTACGATTTCTTACTTTCTTTTTCTGTGTTTCTATAAACATCTCTCTGTTCTTTTGGATTCTGTAGTTGTCATATTGGGACAGAGAAGACTAAATTCAATTAACGATATCACTACAAGACATGTTGACTGGACTAGAAAAGAACAAAACGCCTTTCATTCTACCTGAAGGAAGATTCAGTCATTTTTGAGGAGCAGAACTCAAAATGATGCTTGACTTTACTTATTCATGAAACCCAACACATTCCAGCCTCATATCTTGCTTTTCTCCTTCTTGCTCAGGCTGCTGACTCCTCAAATATTCCTAGGTCCACCTGACCCCAGGGCCTTTGCACTGACTACCCTCTCAATGTGGTACTCTCTTCTCCTAATATCCACATGGCTCATTCCCTCATTTTCATTTAATCTTTGCTCAAATGTCAATTTCTAACCATCTTGTGATTTGAGTTAATACAAATGAAGTACTAGGAGAATGTTTGACACTTCATAACTACTCAGTATTCCCCAGGCTACGGTGGCTTGCTGGCATTGGAAATGGAAGGAGGTATACAATGAGGTTGTAACAAAATAATAATAATACCAACAAAAAAATAAATTTCTAGTCCTCAACAGTTAAATTGCTAAGCCCCATCCACTCTCAAAATCTCACATGAAAGAATTTGAAAGTCAAGTCCACCTGGATTATATCACATGTAGTCCCAAATGGCAGTCCTCCTGACTGCCATATGCATTTGTCATCCTTTCTCTCTGCTGCCTCCGGCTCAGGATGAGTGATTAACAGGTTTCTGCAGAACTATGTCCTGCACTCCTAACAGCCTCCTGGCGGGGTCCCCAGAAGACTCTGCACTAGGTCACGATAGGGGAAATTCTTCATCTGCTCAAGTATCCTCGGTGACAAGGCTACATGGCTGACTTGTGCCTTCTGAAGTAGGTTCATTCACTTCCATTTTCCCACACTTTAAAGTCATGTCAAATCTAGTTCATTTAGGAAGCCTTCACAACTACCTCAGAGACCAAGACTTTAGCACTACAATTTTCTTTTTTCCTATCTCTATGAGAGCTGTCTTTCCATGAGTCTGGTGGGAGAGAGTAAGAATAAGAGTCGATTGGGACAGAGGAAAATTTGAATGATGTTCACAGGGCTGTCTTCAAAATCACTTCTCCCTTTCAACCGTTGTTCTAAACAACCTTTGTACCTGGACAGTTTCCCTGTCAGAATGAGCTCTTGATCCACGAGGTCCACTGCTGGGGATGCTGAGGCGCCATCTTGCTTCCTGGTGTTTTAAGGAGAAGGAGAAGGGGGGTGCATATTATATGTCATGTGTCTGTCCAAACACTGGGCTAAACACTATATTTACAATTTAATCCTCACCATAATGCAGTGGTGTAGACAACTCTATTCCTTTTTTCTATAATGGACCAGATTCTCAGAGAGAACTTTCCCAAGGCAATGCAGCTAGGAAGTGACAGAGCTGGAAACCACATCTTTGTCCCCCAGATACTGAATTTACCGCACCATGCTACCTTCCACACCAGTTACTGTCCTTCCCACATGTAAGAAAACAGAGCCCTGGACCATCACCTCAGCCCCCCAGACAACATAGGACATGAAAAGGATTAGTAAGCCCCCAATTTAAGAACCTATCTGGTGCATGACAAATGAAGAGACTGAGACCTGGATAGAGGAAGTGACTTAGTTAAGGTCACTTGGCCAGCTGGTGGCTGAGATGGGGTCTCCTGACCCTTCCATCAGTGTTTTATTTTCCCCCAAAATCACTACAGTTGGTAGACAGGGAACAGCACAGGCAGAGAGTGTTTGCCTCTTTCTGAACAGTCCTGAGCCCTAACTTCACAAGCTTCGTTGAGCCCAGGGTGACAAATTATGGCCCCAGGAGCACCTGGCATCCCCTTCTAATCTGCTGACTGCTTCGTGTAGCTTCTGGGGCTGGAGGAGGGCTCCGGCTTGGCACACGTCTAGGGAAACTATGGAGCAAGTGACTCTGAGATAAACAACTGTTTATTCGCTCTTGAGATGACCTTAATTACACCTGTCAATAGATTTCCGCTTGAACAGATTTAACAAGAAAACTAGAGGGTCAGTGGACATTTAGAGCTCTAAATCCGAAAGGTTCAGCAATTATGTTCCTCTGGGGCCACTTTCTCTGGGCTCTTACCAGGTTCAAGAGCTGCCGGCAGCCAAGAGCAGGCAGAGCAGCAGTGGGGTCCAAGACAGGCCTCACTGGGGCAGGTGGCTTCTTTATCACAGACACTTCTCGTTCTTCCACCTCTGAAGGTAGGAGTCTCTGAGACTCAATCTCACAGACCCTAAATCCCGGATACTGAAGGCCCTTCGAAGATTATCTAATGCAAACCCAATCCACTGCTGCCCCAGCTCTACTTTATCCCTGATAAGATCCTTTGGCCTCTGCTTGAATTTCTCCAGAGACACGAACTCACTATCAAACCTCATCCCCGTTAGGCAGTGATGGGCACAGAAATGAGGGCTAGACTCTGCAGAGGTGTTAAGACCTAAGTTTGAATATGGGATTCCTGACTGATTCACTGTGATTTTGGCCCTGTGTCTTAGCTCTCTGTCCCTCAGTTTCTCTGTTTGTGAAATGAGGATATTAACACAATCAGAGCCAATGGGAGGATTCAGCAATAGAATGTCTGGACTGTGCCTGACACGGGGCCTGGTACTCAGCGTACATTCAACGAGTGCTAGTCCTTTTCCTTGTCTTCTCTTCCAATACAGTCTTTCTACAATATCATGCAGTGTTGGAGGAGGTCATCGAGAGGATGTGACCGCTGGTTGACCTGCAAGCTGGACCCAGGCAACTGAAGGTTCCTCCCCTCTCCCCTATTGAAATGTACATTCTGCCCACTGTTCCCACAGTAGGAGTCATTTTCAAGGACGTAGCCTTGAGAGAGTAAGGTGTTGAGAACATCTGGATGATGTATGCAACTGAACCCTGTTAAGGCCTCTATATAAACTTTTAAGATGCTGGCAAGCAGGTGCAGAGATCTACTCGTCTTGCAGCCACCCAAGATAAGCCTCATATGTAAGTTCCTTGCTTGTTAAACCTGCAACCTACCAATCCAAAGGGGTCTGCCTCTTTCTTTGGTCTCTCCTTACCAGTTTATGAACCAACATACAGCCTTGAATAATACTATGCAATTTAAATGTTTAACCTCTTTGGAGGTTACTTCTAAGTATATAACCCAGTCCTTGATATTTTTAGTGTCTTGCCTAATAGCCCTACATGTTTAATGAACATCTCCACCTGGATGTCCCTTTGGCAACCCCAGTGAGCTTGACTTGTTAGTTATCAAGTTAAGCACATGTAAGTACAGCCTCACTATATCACAAGCTCTTTTTCTTGTTTTTAGTGCCCTTCCTCCATGCTTAGCTCTGTTACTAGGCTCATAGATGGAGGTCTGTTCATGTTCGTTGACAGAGTGGACGAAAGACGCACATATTCAGCGCTAGAATTCAACAGCTCTATCCTGAGCACCAAGATATCTTTGCAACAGGCACCATATTAAGCACCAGGGAATCACTTTGTCTCATAAGATGCAAAACTTATAAACTATAAAGGAGAAAATGTAATCATGGTTTAAATCATTGACGTGCATACAATTCTTAACTGGCACATGGAGAATGCTATGTTTTTACCAAATCCTGTTTCATATTCCTCATTCCTTGACCAAAGAAATACTAGGCTTCTCAGTCCTTGCAGCTAGGTAAGGCCATGTGGCTATTCCTTCCCCACAAAATGTGAGCAGAAGCAATATGTATTTCTTCCAGGTTGAGCCAGTGTGAAATACCGAGCAATTCTCCAGTTTTTCTCTTCCTCTGCCATAGCAAATTGTCAAGACAACTGTTGAGATAGTGGAATCTCCATCAGCTTGGGTCTTTGAGTGGCTTTATGGAGTAGAATCCTCCCCCACCAATTTGCAATGAATATGAATGTATACAGGAAATAAACATATGTCTACTTATACCACTGATATTTCAAGGTTTATTTAATTAATTAATTAATTTATTTGGTGAGGAAGATTGGCCCTGAGCTAACATCTGTTGCCAATCTTCCTCGTTTTGCTTGAGGAAGACTGGCTCTGAGCTAACACCTGTGCCAGTCTTCCTCTATTTTGTATGTGGATCGCTACCACACCATTGCTTGATGAGTGATGTAGGTCAGCACGCAGGACTGGAACCTGTGATCCTGTGTGCTGAAGTGGAGCATGCTGAACTTAACCACTACACCACAGGTTTATTTTTCACTGCAGCAAAATCTAACTTATCCTGACTAATGCAACGCTTGTTAAGTAACTATAACAAGGGTATGAGTGAAGGTGAGTGAAAGAAAACACGTATTATTGTAGGAAAAATACATGCTTTAGGAAACTTCCCTTTTTAAAGGTCACTATTCATCTCAATTTTCCTAACTAAATTATGTTATTTTATAACTCAGACTGATGGTTAAAAGGCCAGGCCCCATAATGAGGGTCCCCTAATCACAGCCACTAATAAATACTAATTAAAATCATGTAACATTTATTTCCTGAGAAACCCAGCATGAAATATTTTCTTATTAGTGCAGATTTATAGTCCCTTTTAACTTCTTAGACTAAAAATCTGTCCCCTTTGACTTCTGCCACGTGTCATGAACCATTTCATCTCCCTTTCCTGACCCCTCACGTGATTATTTCCTCTACTTTGGGTTTATTTCTAAGTTCGTCTTTGGAGCTGAAATTTGAGAGCATATTAAAATATTTTCATGGTGCAATAGGGCACAGAAAAATGTAAACTCATGTACCATGCTCCGGTATCAGGCACTCTGTCTCTTCTTTCATTTAATCTCGCCTTCTACCAGTGAGAGAAATGTCATAGCTCCTGATACACCTTGAGAAAGCTGAGACTCAGTACATTTAAGTGACTGACTGGAGTGACACAGGTAGCAGAGGACTGAGCCAATATCCCAGTCTGTAAGCGTTTGGTTCCAGAGCCTGCAAGCCAGGGATCCAGATTCTAGTTCTTGTACCTGACTTCACCTCTACCCAGCTATCTTCAGTGGTTAGAATCCACTCATTCGGCCATGGGACAAACATTGATTGAGTACTTAAACTTTTACAGAATATTTTAGATCTTGAAACTCCCTTCAACTTATTTTCCTTTTATTTGACCTTTACGACCTTCCCTTGAGTTAGCTTAGCGTGAAGTTTACAGTTTGAGGAGGCAAATGGCCTGGCTCATTAACTCAGTAACTGTGAGGCTCAGGCTCATTTCAACGTTCCTTTGAATCTTGATTTTCCCTTCCATACAATGGAGGCCAGCATTGACTGCATCAACATAGTAGGGTCATTAGCAGAATTAAATGAGATCGTTGATGCAAAGCACATCTGGTGCGGCCTGGAACTTGGCACATGCCCAGGTGGTGTCATCTTGTGTTGTTAATGCTGCTTAGTCTTATTTACTGGAAGAGATGAAGACTCGAGGATAGGAGAAGTTGGGAAAGGAGAGGAAAGAGAAGTTCACCTTCAGTGATGTTCCCATACCGCGTAGAAGTAAATGGCAAAGCTAAGACTCAAAGACACGTCTTCTCCCTGCCTGTCCACTGTTCAGCCTGCCAGACCTCAACTTTATGGGCCAAGTTACCTCCATAAGGAGGCTGGGAATCCTATTGCCTGGTACATCTATCTTGCAAGACAAAGGGAAAATAAAAAATAAAATTATATAAAATAGATTTGCAAAATGTTGGCAGTATTACTTAATCACAAATTACAATAACTGCAAGGGAAAGCGATAGAACAAGGCAGCTATCGAGTGGAATCAGACGGACAGGAGGCTGCATCTCAGCTCTGCCGCTTACAGTCTGTCTTTTGGGGCAGGTTACTTAAATCCTCTGATAATCAGTTTCTTTATCTGGAAAATGAAGATAATAATTCTATTTACTTCATTGAATTTGTGCAAGAAGTAAACGAGAGAACATAGTCCACTGCTGCTAGATGCACAGAAAAGATCTAATAAGGCTGGTAATTGTTATTCTCATTCTAAAGATTTAAGCAAAGTGCTTAGCTCATGCATATTACAGCACTAACTCAATGCCAGCCCTCACTCTTGGTACAGGGTATGTAAGTCAGGGAGGGTTGGAGACTCAGGCCCCAACAGAATGATGTTTGGTGACATGCAGCTCACTTCCCCTGGTTAGCTGTGACTCAGTAATAAATGGGTTACAGGAATAGGAAATCATCATTATCATAAGCGTATGAAAGCCACAGCCTCTATCACTTTGTGCAAGTACCTCTGCAAACACTTCTTAATTAGTCTCTGTACCTCCCACTTTTTGTGCCTTTAGTTCACCTCCTTCCTCTTCTTGGGGTGCCCCTTGCTTCTGCAGCCTGCTTTCCCTGACCCTCTACATGCTCACCGCCCAGCACCTTCAACCTTTAAGGATCTAGGTAAACTCTACGTCCCTACGGGGCTTCCTCACTGCCCCCTGCTCCCCCAGCAAAAGCGGGCTGGGTGTCCTCCAGCTTCTCTGAGCTTGTATCCCTTTCATACTCCATTCATTACCGCACTGTTAATGCTGTGTTGTCACTTTCAGTTTTCCACAAGGCATCAGTTGCGATTTCAAAAAATAAAAGTCAGCAAAAATTCCTTGCAGAATTCCAAAAGAAAATCCTTGACTTGAGGAGGGATAGAAAATGTGAATAAAGAAAATGGCTAGCTGACACCTTGGTGGGAGGTTGTACTCAATAATTATATACATGCATATGCGTGTGTGTGCGTGTACGTATATGCATTCCCCAAGAATTCTGTAAGGTACGCTGTGAATGCAAGGTTGAACTGCACGTGGAATATTTTCCTGAAGAATACTCAGATTAGAGATCAGCCGCATGCTATAAATGACCACTTAATACAAACGATAAGTAATCTGTGCTCCAGATTGTAACCATAGATAAAACGTTGATATAGGAAGGGAGAAGGAAGAGAGAATTATAGTACCTGTGTATGTGGTGGAGAGAGATTCTAGAAAGGCTTCTTGGGAGAGGTAGCTTTCGGGTTGGATCTTAATTAATGGATAAGATGTGTGTGTGTGTGTGTGTGTGTAAATATATGTTAATATGAGCTGGAAGGGGATTCCTGGAATAAAGAATGCAATGAACAAAGAAATCTGGTAGAACAGGAGTGGGAGTAAATGAAGAATGAGTTGAGTGGTATGGTGGGGCAAAAAATGCACGTATGCGTATTTGGATGCATGCATGTATGTGCACATGTGTGTATATTGTGAAAAACAAAGTTGGAAAGAGTCTGAATGTGGGGGATTATTTTTGCTTAATGACTTTTCTAATTTATTCCATAGAGCAGAGAAGTTAACCTTTTTAAGGATGAGGTGACAAGATAAGAGCCGGACTTTAAATCTGGGAGCTGTGTGGAGGATGGTTCGGTTAAGGGAGGGACTGGACAAATTAAGATGCTAATTAAATGAAATTTGGTTTAAAATATGGAAAATATCAATGCCTTAAGTCACCACACTATAGACGCTAGCAACGCTTAGTTTTGCCAGATATTTTGGGCATCCACTTCCTCTATCAGAGCCTCAGCATTCAGCACTGAGTCAACAGGGAGAAATTAGGAAGTTACAGATTTTGTACTAACCAACTGATGTTTTAGAAATGAAGTGGAAAACACTGTGAGAAATTGTTTCTAAGGTGTTAATGCATTCCAATTATTTGGAGAAATGCTGAAATTCAGAAGTTAGGCATGGGGCCATCCTTCTCCTACAAGCCAAAGCTTTGGCTTCTGAAAATCATTGTTAAAATTGAGTTTCATTTCCTTATTGGGAATTCACTGTATCTAGAAAATGGATCAAAATAGAAAATAGCTTTTTTCTGGAACTTTTAAGTGCCCTTTACATGGATTGTCTGAGGATTACATGAAGTAATTGAAGCAAAACAATTTGCATATATGTCATAAACACCAGATAATTATGAACTGCTATTAATTATATTGTTGCTATTATCATCTCTAATCCAAATGCTTCATTCTGAATGTGTGGCCTCTCGGGGGTTTTTTTCTCTCTAAATCTGTGGTTGTGGAGACAGGTGAGTGGATTTCTTCTTTTGGTAGGAAGAGCTGCTCCCTGCTTGAGGCTTCCCCCGTTGTCCATGAAATGCTGCTTCCTGTGTCCCAGCATTACATATCTTACTGCTACAGTACCTTAGGGGTAGTGCTATTGAATCATTTCATACTCTATCATGTGGGCTACAGTTTCATGCAATATATTCTCATTTAATCATCTCAACATTGTTTTTGCAATACTTGAAAATGTTAACATTGTGCATTTTTTTCCAGAAATCTTACTGTTATTTAGGGAAAATATTAGGAAACAAATCTAGGTTTTTCCTTTTGCAAGTGGAGTGTTTTGCATTCTTCTGGACATGGCAGTGAAGTTTGTTAAATTTGGTATGAATTTAGTGCTTTCCACACATCTATCTCCCCAGAATCTATCCCAGCTCTTCACCTAAAACCAGTGGTGTGCTGGAACCACCTCAGGAATTTTGCAAGTTCAGTTGTTACAAACAATTAGCTTGAAATTGGGCATGGCAGGAGTATTTTCACCACACAAATTGCTAAATGCTAAAATTCTGGGCTCCCCCACCAAAATAAAAGATCTGGTTATTAAACATATACCAGCAAACCAGTGGAAATAACTCAATAATTCAATGGTGAATGAATATCCTATCAGCTAACCAATTCCCCTCCATTGAACACATCAGTAAATTTTAAATCTGAATCCACATTGTCAATTACAGGAAATTCCACAGAATTGACCGAATCTGATCTGATAAAGTTCTTATTATTTTTAGAATAAATGTGAACTATTAACTATGTTAGTGGTAAAAAAAATAAAATCTATTCATTTAATTAATATTAAAATTATTAATTTGTAATTAGCTGTACTTAGAAGATTGTAGTATGACTCTAACGCCTGTTTGCCTCATTTTTCTTTGCCAAATTAGTACTTTATAAACTTACTCAGATGTCGATAATGGCTCCTTCACCATGAAGTCCACCATAATATTTTCATGCTGGAGGGAATTTTGGCGAGCTCGGTCCTTCTCCTGGGAGTTCCCTGCCCTCAGCATGTGACAATAAACTTGCACGCATCCTACCAACACAATTATTTCAAATGGTATCATGAAATATTAAAGTGATCATCTGTGCAGCTTTGGGCCTGGGAGAGAGGTAGTTGAGCTTGGATTTAGAAGATTATTGCACAAAGAGATTTGCATCCTCTCCTTAAAATAGTCTGAGTGCTCTTTTATACTACTGGAGGATTTCTGTTGATTTATTTTCCATAAATGTTGCAGCGCACATTTCCTAGGCTGAAAGAATAAGAAAGGAAGAAAATAAGCATTTATTAAGCTTCCGATATGAGGTAGGTACTTTACACGTATTAGTTACTTAATCCTTATTGCAGCCTTGTGAAGTATTACTATCATCATTTTACATGTGGAGTAACCGAAGCTCAGAAAAGTTAAGTGACTCATGCAAAGTTATGCAACTATTAAGTGGAATAAGGGATGCTAAGAGCAAAGATACATGGAAGAATGGGAATGGGGAGTACATGGGGAATGAGTTAGTGGTATAGTGGGGGTAAAAATGCATGTGTATGTAGGTGTGGGTGTGCATGTGTGTGTGTATATTCAAAATTAGTCCTCTTTGATTCCTAAGGTATTAAGAGAATGTATCAGACACATATTAGGCACTTGCACACTGCATTTTGTTTAAACCTAACAGCAATTCCTATTGGGGTGTTACAGTAGTACCTTATTTGTTTTTTTTTTTTGCAGGGAAAGATTCGCCCTAAGCTAATATCTGTTGCCAATCTTCCTCTTTTTTTTCCCTCCTCCCAAAAGCCATAGTGCATGGGTGTATATCCTAGTTGTGAGTCGTCTTAGTTCTATGTGAGCCACTGCCACAGCATGGCAACTGACAGACAGGTGGTCTGGTTCTGTGGCCAGGAAACGAATCCGGTCCACTCAAGCAGTGTTAGCGCTGAACTTTAACCACTAGATCATCAGGGCTGGCTCTACAGTAGTACCATTTTAGAGACAAGGTCATTGAGGTTCAGAAAGGTTAAGTAACTCGCCACCAATGACACAGCAAATACAGTATTTAATACTTAAAACCAGATCTGTTTAATCCCATGCTATTTAGAAGACGTAAATCAAAATAGGGGCAATACGTTTCATGATGATTTTACTTTATTTATTTATTTATTTATTTACATTGTCCCCCACCACCCCTCAAATGTAAGTTAGGAATCATGCCCACTTTTGGTGTAATTCCAATGCATAACTACAATGCCTGCATCATGGTAGGCACACAAAAACTAATGTTTGTATAAATGTGTGAAGCAGAAGAATATAATCTTAGACCATCACATTCAGCAGCATTTCTCTCTGATGAATTGGGCGTAGTATTAGAGTAGGTTCAAGTTTGGCAAGGCCCATTGAGGGACAGGACTACTGCCATGTTTGGCTACTGTGCATGTACAGGCAAAACAAGCACGTCCAACAGATGGCAGCCAGCCCCAAACTCCATGAACATGCAGTGGGGACAGCGGAAGCCGGGCCCTAAACCGTGAGGTTTCTCCCCAGAGAGAGGAGCGTGACAAGAGAGAATTGGTGGATTGTCATCTGTTTCCTTTATTGGCTTCATGACCTTTGCTCCTGAACATGAAGGAGATAGGCAGGCTCCAGTTGACTTGATTCTGGAAACTAGGAAATAGGAGAGAGCTGCATTATTGCAGCTAGGCATCCTTGTGCAAAAGGACAATGTTGGGCATACTGATAGTTATCACTGGGTAAGAAGGAATGGGAAAAGGAAGAGAAAGAGGGAGGAAAGAGAGACATTTGTTGAGTTATTACCCCACACCAGACACTGTTAAGTAAGTTAGTGCATTTGATATTCATGACAGACCCATAATGTAGATATTATCTCCGTTTTACTTAGAGGGTACTCAGGTTCAAAAAGCAACTTGATCACATAGCTACCAAGTAGTGGAGCTGGGTTTGAATATGGGGCACTATGGCTTTAAATAATAAAAGAAATAGTTATTATTTGTAAGCACCATCAACACGAGAGATTCTGGATATTTAACTCACATTTAAGGCTCGTAACCACGTTGCAAAGTAGGAATTGAAATCCCTCTTTATGGTAAGAAATCTGAGACAGAGAGGGCTTCTGAGGCTTTGTCAATGTCACAAGGATAAGTGATGCTCCCAGGATTTGAAAACTGGTATATCTGACTCCAAAGCTTATGCACTTTCCCCCCACTCTACTCCCACCCTTGTGTATGATCCATTTCAACAGGCAAATTGCCCTGTAAGACCATAGCTCTGTTTTCTGAAATTGCAAATACTTCTAGCAACTTGGGACTCTTAAAGTCAATGCCCCATCCATGTGTGTTACCTCAAAGCATTTCTATTATTAATGATACTGTGGGGGACTGGCATTGGCCATCCCAAAATATGTCTTTGGCGTGGGGATTATTTGGGGCTGGTTGCTTTGATAAACTGGGATGGGGAGGGAGGCTCTGAGGAGTGGAACTTGCTTGCCCTTTGTTAAGAAACATTTACATTGTGAAGGAGATCTCCACCTGTAAAGACATCTCCCTCTGTACCAGGAAGAAGCGGAGATGACCTTATCTCTAGAAACTCTTAATCAATGGGGAAGGCAAGGACTTAAATCTGCATTTGTTTATTGTGCTTGTCTGGTAACCTCCTGTAACTGACTCCCCCACCCCCAACATCCTCCTTTGTCTTTGGCTGGATATGATGTTTAATGTGGTGGTTTCAGCCATTTTGGCAAGTTGCTCAGCTTGCCTGAGCCTCTCCCATGTATACATTGAGAGGTGGAAATGGCAAGCAATAGGATATATTGGAGTACATGAGGAGGCCATTTGGTATAAGCCTGGTTCGGCCTGACTTTGCTTTTTTCCAAAAGGGCCTGACTGTGGCCATTGAGCATGCATTGTATTTCTGCTTTAAACATTTCCTATGACAAGAACAAATGGCCTTAAGATAAAGGTGCAACTTCCCCCCACATTGGCATTTCCTTAAGGATAAGCATCTTTCCTTAGGTTAGGAACTGATTGCTGCACACACCTTTGACCACCCAGCTCACCTGTGACCACCCAGCTCGAGACAACAGACCCGCCACCCTGCTGTGTTCACCAAGACAGCAGACCTATCCGCTGTTTCCATCAATCGCTGTGCTGACAGAGCAGTCTCACGACTATTGTAAAAGGGACATTTCAATCCTATGTGAAACATCCTGTTTGGGGGTATATAACCAATCTGTGCACCTCACTTCTTCAGTGCCCTTACGTCCTTTGGGAAGAAAGGCCCCAGGCCATGGTCCTCAGATGTTAGATAAAGCTTTGTTTAATTTTCTCCTGTTATTCTGTCTCATGTGAATTTAATTCGTTCTCTGGCCAGAAGAACGCAGAGAGGGTGGAGGAAATGTCTTCCTCCCCTACAATACCATTATTTTCTCCATAGCAACACTCCCTTAAATTCTAGATCTTATGAGTGAAAAAAGATTAAAGCCACTTAGAGAGAAGATGTAGAATAAGAACAGAGTGACTTCTTTTTCCAAAGTGTAATTTTGAAAAAAATCAGAATTTTAGAAATACCAAGAATGTAAGAATTATAAAGCTAACCCAATCAGATTGTTAGATAGAGATTTGGGGAATTTATAATGGATGTATGTATCATTACATGGTGGGAAGTGGAGGAAAGAGAGCAAGAACCATATTCTCTGGTGTTTGCTATCAATGACACACAACACACTTCTGCACTTGACATGCTTACTTATCAAGATAGTAGCACTTTTAGATGATGTGCATAGAAGGCCACCGACAAAATGCAAGTGTTTTGTATATTTCATCTCGTTCAGAACTTACAGCTACCCTAGGAGAAAGCTGATATCCAACGGAGTTAACTCCTTCCTCCCTCAGCTTAGGTGGCAGGGCTGGAATTTGAACCTCAGCTTGCCTGACATCAAAGTTCTGCACCCACAATGCACACATCTAATTAAACCAGTCACCTAAGGATTATTCACATATATTTATTTTCCCCAGTCCTCTGATCTACTGATTTAGCTACTGACAGCATAATATGTATACTCTTGACTGAGGCAAAGAAAGAACCATGAAAGGGCACAAAGTGTATGAAAAATCAACCGGGAACGAGCTCTACTCCAGCTCTGCCACTTTCTAGCTGTGTGCCTGGGGAGAAGTGCATCCCTCTGTCCTTTCATTTCCTCAACTTTAAAACAGGAATAAAAATACCTAACCTGCAAATTACTGGGAACTTAATGAAAAACTGTGTTGCAAATGCCCAGTGAATCTCCTGGAAAATATGATTAACACATCTAGTTTTCTTGTCATTCTTGTTTCTCACAAAACAGGAAGCTTGTGCAAGCCAGAATAAAGAAGGAAGAAGGCAAACTCTTTGGGAGGAATCATAAGACGTAGACCATGGGCATGTTAAAAGATGCCAGTCTCCTTCCCTGGTCTTTGTTTCTGTTTTCTCTGATAAGCAGAATAAAAAGGAAATAAATCTAGAAATGAGAATGTGACATGAGTTCCAAGAAGAAGAAAAGCCCTGAAGGAAGATCATGAGGGAAGGCTGGATCTTGTCCATTTGTCACCCAGCTGAGCTCCATCCCTACTCACGTGAAGTCTAATTACTCATTGAAGAAACGGGAACTAGGAACCTACTAAGTGCCAGGCCCTGCTTTTGGTGCCAAGGGTAAATGGGACCTTAGACACAGCTCCTGCCTTGCCCTCAAAGCCCTAAGGGTAAAGGCAAAACACATTTTCATTTTAATGCAGTGTAAAAAAGTGCTCTTACAGGGAAAGACAACCTGCACGGAGCTCATCTTTTAGGGCCATGGGGAGCAGTGACATCTAAACTGAGAGGGGAAGGTGGATTTTCTTGAATTAAAAATGGAAGATGGACAATGAGGCTCTAATGCTTTGGTATGAGGACTGGGATGGATGGATGGGAGAGCCTTCTAAAGCTAGGCAGAACTCTGGTCTTCATTTCAGGGTCACGAGGAGTTGCAAAAGTAGACACACAAGCAGACAATGTGTGTATAGGAGGGGTGTGTGTATTAGTGTGTAATTGCATGCTCATACATACACACGCATGAATGTGACAGCAAAGTTCGAGTGTATGTGGCACGTCTGGTAATAATTTTCTCTTGGGAGACCACTACTTCTCTGGGCTCTCACTTACTCACCTGCTCTGGTCATTGTTTTCTCAAACAAGCTATTTCCACTCCCTTTGTACTTGACCACTTTTTGCTCCTTAAGAGCAGTTTCCACGGCCTTTCTCCTGGAGAGTCCCTTATTTATCTCTCTGCAGACACCAGCTCATCTGCTTCGGCACACGTTTTCAAGATCCACCTTCTCTCTCCCAGTGCCAATTTTACTACAGGTTTCTTATACCTCCTTTTGAAAGCCATCTCAGGCACCTTATTTTCTTCCCCAAACTGTGCACAAAGGCTGAAATGGGCAAAGATTCATCAAAAAGTGGTTAATAGGCACAGCTGGAAAGGTTACATTGAACACAGTCTTTTATATAGCTCATAAAGCCCCAGGCAGCTCTAGGAAAAGGGGATACGATCCAAGAAAAAATGGCCAAGTATCTTGTGCAGAGACTGCCTCACATGGAAGACACCCTAAAGCCACATTAGGAATAGTATCCTCTTCTATACAGGTTAGACAACACAGTTTTTAACTATACACACACATATACGTATTTAATTTTTATTAAAGTAATGCGTGATGTTTAAATACACACACACACACACACACACACACACACACATGGTTGAGAACAGTGACCAAGAGCTCTTTGCTCCACACTTTTCACCCCCATCCAGCTCCACACAGATAGGCACTTTTAATTATTTTAGCTTTCTTTATATTTTTTCTAGTAGTTACTTATCTTTAAATATGGCTATACGATTGTTATCACTTTGGGTCATGTTGAGTTGACTTTAGAACTCCAGGCTGCTTCTCCCCCGCCTTCTCTCCCTGTTTCCTTCTCTGGGTGTCAGACATCCCTTGCCTGCCCTGGCTGCCTCCCCATTTTCTTTCACAGGTATTTCTCCTACTTAAATCCTTCCATGTGGAATTGCATTTTGGCCTCTGCTTCTCGGAAGACCTGGGTTAACGTAGACTGTTAACCTTCCGTGTCGTTCATCCTTCCGTGTCAGCTGCAGGATGACGTTCAAATTCCTCAGCAGAGCATACACAGCCCTATGAGACTTATTACCAGTGGAAACCCATTTCAAACTGTATCCCTTCACACATGAAGACAGACACCCTGCTAACTGTGACCCCTTCTTCCTCCTCTGTCCTTTGCACCTGCCATTCCTTTCTCATTTCTGGAGTTCCCTCTCTACTCTTGCCTCCTGGGAAAACTCCTCATTATTCAAGAGTTTGCCCAACCACCCTCTCCTACCCTGCATCTGCACGACGGGTACAGTGTCCCCTCACTCTCAAATCATTCTGCCATCTTCTACTGTAGCCTGACCACAATGGGGGTGACTTTCTGTTTTGCACTTGAATCTCCAACTGGACTACTGATCTTAGATGGCAAGTAGCATCCCCCACCTTGCCTGTTACTCTGCCAGTTGGGAATAAAGTAACAAGTCTGCTGTGAAGAGAGAGACCTGGATTTCAATCCCAGCTCTACCACTTATTGGTTGTTTGACTTAGATCAAGTGACAACTTTTTGAAGACTGTTTCCTTCTGTGGCAACAACACTGAGGTGACCACTAGACCTGCCACAAAGAGCATCATTCTTAATCCTTCATGTGGAGACTCCCACACATCCCCAAACTCTGAAGTTTGATTTGATGTACAACTGAAAGGGACTTCTGGGTTTCTCATTTGGAGGAGATGATGGGGCAGTGTATTTTGTTTACTAGAAGGAAAGTGAACCAAATATTTGGAGTTCAAAGGAAGAGCTGTGTTACTTGTTACTTCTGCCTCCCAAATATTTCTAGGTCTCCTTTTTTCCAGGCCGATGGCAGGATTACACTTCCTTGGCCCCTTGAAGGTAGCCTGGCCATGTAACTTACTTTGCTCAACGGAATGTGATCAGAAGATATGTGTCTGCCTTCTGGGCAGGAGAGTTAAGGACTGGCCTGCACTCCAGCTTGTTCTCACTCCCATTGCTGTGCAACTGTGATGCTCCAGATGGCGACTGCTCCTTCAGTCTGTTTCCTAGAGTGAAGGCATTGAAGAACAGGGCTGGAGTCAACCCATGATGGACTTGTTCATAAGTGAGAAATAGCCTTTATTGTTGCCAGTCACTGGAACTGTGGAGCCATTTATTACATGTGGTAGAAAGAATTCTAGATGGTCCCCATAACCTTTGTACCCTGGTGTTACTCCCATGATGATGATAACTTATACAGCAAAAAGGATTTTGCAGATGTAATTAAGGTTAATAAGTGATTGATAGGGAGATTATCTGAGTAAGTTCTATCTAACCACATGAGTCCTTTAAAAGTGGAGAGTTTTCTTTGCCTAGCAGCAGAAGAAGTCAGAGAGATTGCAGGTATGAGAGAGATTTGTTGAGGTGGAGATTCTCTGCTGCTGAGATAGAGGGGGCCACGTGGAAAGACCTGAGAAGAGCCTCTAGCTGCGGAGAGTGACCCCAAGCCAATAGCCAGCAAGGAATTGGCTTCTGCCCACAACTTGAATGAACTTGGAAGCGAATTCTGCCCCAGAGACCCTAGACAAGAGCCCCACCTGGCTGACAGCTTGGATGAAGTCTTCGAGACCCTAAACAGAGAACTGAGACTTCCACAGATTTCTGACCTACAAAAGTGTGAGCTAATAAATGGGTGAGCTTTAAGCTGCTCAGTGTGTGGTTGGTTGTTACACAACAATAGAAAACTTGTACATTGCAGCTCCATAACCTAGCTCACTCAGACTGACCCACAATTCAGATTTGTGGTGAGGACCATTCCACTGTGAATTTTTTGAAGGCAGAAATTGTACCTTAAAGCCTTTGTTTCTCCAGAGCCTAGAAAAGTGCCTGATATGTGATTTTTATCAGGCTGAGAAAACAAGATTAATGCAATGTCTTTAACAAAGTACCTGACATGTACTTAATAAAGAGGGTTTTTAAAAATCGTGTTATAATTATCACTCATATGTAAATTGAAAAGTCTATCACAGCTCTGAGAAACTGTTAGGGATGACGACTCTTTCCTTCATTCCTTCCAAATCACATAGTGGCATCTGAATAAAGAAAGTGGCAACGAGAAAGCCTGCATCCTTGGGAGTCTGAGACCACTTATATTTCACCTCCTCAAGAAGCTTTCCCTAAATCTTTAAACTAGGTGGGAATCTTCCTGGCATATTTGTTCAAAGCATTCTCTATTTCTCCTTCAAGAAATTTCTCAACTATAATTAGATAATTATTTGTATAATTGATTGCTTAAAATCTGGTTACTCTCTCCGAGGACAGAAACTACGCTTGGTTGATTAGAGTTGTTTCTCTATGACCTCACATAGCCCCTGACAGTAAAATAAGTGCTCAATATACAATTCCAGCAGAAAGGAGGAACAAGCCAGGAGGTACCAGAGTCATTCTTCAGTGATGTAAATGCTACACAGGGCATGTAAATGC
Source organism: Equus quagga (assembly GCF_021613505.1). Classification (NCBI taxonomy): domain Eukaryota; kingdom Metazoa; phylum Chordata; class Mammalia; order Perissodactyla; family Equidae; genus Equus; species Equus quagga. The sequence continues at coordinate 11,405,858 of NC_060282.1, forward strand.
TTATAGGACTTATTGTTCCGAGGATATGGACTCAGACAGAGGAACACTGGCCAGCATGCTAGGGACGTGGCATTAGGTTGTCATTCTGTGGAAGGGTTCTGGCAAAAGCCAGTTGTGTTTCTAGAATTTCAATCCAGTGAGTTGGAGTTTAGGGGAACTGGAAGGCAAGCAAGGAAGTTCTAGGGGGTAAATTCCGGCTTTAGGATTGGGCTGACGCAATGAAAGTTGTAGGGAAATCAGACTGGGAACCAGGTGGACTCCCAGAGGGACTCATTCCAGAGATTATGGTGTCAAGTCTAATTGACAACTGTGCCCCAGCACCAGAGAAGCTAACATTGCTGGATCAGATCAGGTATAGGCTGGGGAAACGGAATTAATTCTAAGATCCGTAAGATGCTTGATAAATATAGACAGCGCTTACCTAGCGCTGATTTTGTTCTAGGAACTGTTGAAGCGCTTTACATGTATTGTTACAGTTCACCTGCAGAGCAACTCCTAGAGGTAAGCACAGATATTATCTCCATGTTAGAGGTAAGAACCTGAAGCAAAGGTTCTCAAGGTCATAAAGCCAGTCTCAAGGTCATAAGGCCAATCAGCGTTCGAACAGGGCAGTTTGAGCTCTGAGCCCACACTCTTTAACATTATGGCAGTCTGATGTGGTCAAAAGGGAGTATATGTTGGAAGTCATAGACTGAGGTTCAAATCTGACTGTTCCATTTGGCAACTGGGCCGACTTGAACAAATTTATTAACCCCTCCGAGTTTCAGTGTCCTTTTTACAAAGTAGACACAAGTATACTTACCTCCAGGAGTGGTGATGGAAATTATATGACAATAGTCGTGGCAAGTATCAGAGTAGATTTTCAACATATATTACATACCCCCTTTACTTTCTGCCTCTTTTTGCAGTTGACTTGGGCACCAGAAGGGGACTTTATCTGCATGTGAAGATCCCCAGAACTTGCCCCAGCTGGGAGGGTCAGAGAAAGGCAAGGTGAGAGAATCAAGACTTGCCTGCCTTATTCTTTCTGTGCCTGTTTGCTTGCTGCTGAATGAAGATAATAGTGCTTAGCTTACAGGGTTTTTATGAAGATCAAATGAGATCATTTTTGTGAGTGCTTTACAAATGTAATGTAAGGGCACGTCTGTCTCATTCAACGGAATAAAGGCAGGAAGAATCCCAGAGGCTAAGCATTGTTAGGAGATAGATTCGTGTTTTCAATTGTTCTTCTTGGAAATTCTAAAAGTAGTTTCAGCCTGAATGAGTATTGAAGTGATTTCAATTTCCCTTGAAGGTCTGAAACCTATTTTATCTCTATCCCTCTGCCCTTCTCCTCCAGTTTCCAATCCCAATTCTTATTTCACAGGATCTACTCAGTTAATACATCATTAAATTCCATACCTCTGTGCTTTTCCTATACTTTTCCCTCTGTCTAGAATGCCCTTACCTCCACCAGCCTCGCACCACCATATACAGACTTCTGTGTTTGTGCTGAAATCTCACTCATCATTTAGTTATAACTCTAACACCCCCTACACTGTGAAGTCTTCCTTCTCTGTCTGACTCTTGATAAACAAATGGCAAGCAATAGCATATATTGGAGTATATGAGGAAGCCATTGGGTGTAAAACTAATTCAGCTTGACCTTGTTTTCCCAAAAGGGTCTGACATAGCCACAGAGCATGGGTTGTATATCTGCTTTAAGCATTTGCTATGTCCCAAAGACAAGAACAAATGCCCGTAAGATAAAGATGCAACTTACCCCGCATTGGCATTTCCTTAAAGAAAAGCATCTCCCTATAGACTAGGAATTGATTGCTGTGCCCATACCATGACCACTGAGTGACCACCCATCTCAAGACAATAGACCTGCTACATACTATGTCTATCCACACAACAGACCTGCTACCTGCTGTGTGAATAGTTGTGCTGTGCCGGCTAGGCAATCTCATGATTGTTGTAAAAGGGATATTCCTATCATATGTGATGTAAGCTCTTTGGTCCAAGATGGTATATAACCACTCTGTACACCCCACTTCTTTGGTACCCTTCCTTCCATAGGGAAGGAAGGTCCCGGGATATATGGTCCTTTGATCTGTCTCATAATAAATTCACCCCAATTTTGATCTATAGATTGGCTATGGATTATTTGTGTTGACACTCTCAACCTGAATTTCTGTCTTTCTCCCCTTGGAGTCATTTATGTATCCATCTCTCCATCTCTCCTTCCCTCGCTCCATTCCTCCCTCCTTCTATCCCTCCATCCATCCATCCCTCCCTCCTTCCACGCATTCTTCTCTACCTCCTTCCTTTCCTCACTCTCTCCATCCATCCACCATTCAACATCTTCTAGGCACTGTCCAAAACCTTAAAGTTCTAAAATGAGTAAAAACAAACAAAAAACACTAAGTCTCAGTCTTCAAATATCACTTTATTTAATATTGAAAATTTCAAAATATTGTAGTTGCAGAGTGTAAATGCGGTAACAGTGACAGATGAGGATGGAAAATGTTTTTTCATGGGTGAATCAGAGACTTCAGATAGGAGGTGATAACCACACACCCATTTGATGGATGAGTAAGAAATTGTCGTGTGGAACACCTGCACTACAGCAATTTTCATACTGTTATGTGCTTACTTGTATATGTGGCTTCTTACCTCCACTATTCTGGGAATCATGCGAGGACATAAATTATACACTCTTATTCATTCTTAGTCCCTTTAGGAATGCCTGGCACACTGAAATGACTGAATGGAAAGACACATGGTAATGTTTATGAAGAAGAAAATGCTTTCTTTTTTTGAAACAAAGGACCTGATGATGACAAGACAAGAGGAATTCTAGTCTTAGAGACTAGCACTGTGAAGGCTAATCTCATGCTTCATTGTGAAGCAATACTAACTAATGCTTACTAAGCACTTTAATATATTCCAGACATTTGCTGGATATTTTCTTGCATTGTTATAATCAATCTACAGAATAATCCTGGCATATAGGGATTATTTTTATCTCTATTTTTAAGGCTAGAAACACTGACATACAAAGAAATAAAACAACTAATGCTAGGTCACATAATCATGATTCAGCTGAGATTCAACTCTAGCTCTGGTTCCAGAGCCCAAGCTCTTAGCTGCTGCAAGATACTACCTCCGTGACAGTCCTTCTTCAAGTGCTTCAGGGAGCAGCCTAGGGCATTGTGGGGAATGCTCCCCCATCACATCAAAGCAAACCCATACCATGCATCTCTACCTAAAAATTTGGTTCAACCTTAAGGGACACCATGAATTGGATCCCTTGACTCACTCTACATGGTACATAAAATCTCCTCTCTGGGATTTTGATTCATAGCATATTAATGGGTGACATATTCTGTATTGCATTATGGTTAAGCATTGTCTTTGATGCTAGGCACCCCAGGGTTCAAACACAAGCTCTGTCATGCCCGAAAGATCTCAGACAAAAGCAAAGAAACAAAAATCTGTTCAATATAGGTCTGCTTACATTTCATCATGTATAATAATAGTATGATGACACTTAATGTGTCAAAATTAAGTGAGATGACATATGTTAAATGCTTATCATAGTACCCATCTCATGGTCAATGCTTAGTAAATGTTGGTTAACACTCAATATTATTAGCTGATATTGATATATAATATTTATATTGTATATAAACGTATAATACCAAAACTATAAAATATTACATATTATGTAATATATAATATGTTATATGTATAGTTATATATTTTTCCTTTCACTTCCATCTCATCTTTTAGAAGCTGCTGTACAGCGTACTTATCACGAGTACCAGTTTTGGGGTCTGACTGCCTTCGGATGAATCCTGTTCTTTCATTCATTAGCTATGTGACCTTAGACAAGTCATTGAACGTTAACAAGAATGACAATGCTAGGCCATCTCAGAGGGTATTGTGAGGATTAAATGAGGCACAAATCACTAAGCAAAGTGTTTGACAAATAGTAAGTACTTCATAAATGTTGTTGTCATTGTTGTCATTAGCATTATCACCACTATTTTCCTTGTCTTCTCAAAATCCCTGGGCATATCTGAAATGCAGGATAAGACTTTTTGCCACAAGAAATATTTTGAAAACATATTTCTTAAGGAATGTGCTAGAGCGCATATACGTTACCCAGGTACATAACCTGAACATAGGCATGTAGGGTTCCTGAATAACTTTTGCACAGAAAGCAAATCAATTCTTTCAGAACCATTGCACTTTATTTCATTCCTTGACCATATAAGCTCTTAATATCTGTGCATTTTCTTTTCTTCCAAATTTTCATAATTCCACTGACTTCCTTCCTCTCCCTTCCTTCTGGGTACTATACAAAGGTGAAAAGAAATAGTGTAGCGGTAGAAAGCAATATTTATAGGCAGGAGCATAAGCAAAGATGCAGAGGAATGATAAAGATGATGACACATTTGAGATACAAAAAACAGACCAGTATTCCTGAAGCACAGAGTACCGACAGCAATTTGTGTTACTTCCTCAGTAATTTCTTTCTTTCTCATAATGGAAAAGATTTATGCATTTTTGAAAACCTATGCATTGTGTCTGGTAGAGAAGTACACATTGACTAGATAAGAGAGAAGGGCTGGTCAACAGTGTAAGCTCCTGAGAAGCTGAGAGACATAGACCTCGGCTGGGAGGAAGGATGGAGATTCTGTTTTCATGAGGAGACACAGGAGAAGAAAGAGACAGATAAAGCTAAGCGTGAGAGAAGTCATGCGCCATACTTACTAACTGCTATTTCATCCTGGAGCTTGTAGACAGTCAATAGTATTCTCAGACTGGTTTTCTCTACTGGTCACTCTGGTGGCAGTACAGAGAATAGAATGGAGGAGGTGAGGCTAGCTGAAGGGAGCTCATGAGAGACCTGTTGCAGTCATCCAGGTACAAGGAGAGATCATGGCCTGCAGCTAAAGTAATGTAGTGGAGAAGTCAAGATGGGGGCCATTTGAGAGACACTAGGAGTCACTGCAGCTTGATAACCGACTGTTTGCAGATGGTGGAGTGGAAGTGGGGGAAGTAGTTGAGGTTGCCTTTTGGTCCTGCCTCAGGCAATGGCAGACAGCCGTGTCAGGATGAGCAACACTGAGAGGAGCAAGACAGATGAGACTCCTGTGGGACACTCAATTAGAGATATACTCCTGGCAATTATGCATATAGGTCTGGAGTTATGAAGGGTCTGGCCTTGAAATAAAGACTTAGGTGTAGTTAGTAAATAGATGGGAATTAAAGCCATGTGTCTGCTGGAGTGACCCAGGGAAAGGAGAGAGGATGCAGAGAGAAGAGGAAATTTGGCGTGTATAAATGACAAGGGGAAGGAGCCAGTAGAGATGAAGAAGTTGAGGACAAATGAGGATGGTGGGGCTAAATCATTGAAGCATGGCACATGAGAGGGGGATAAAATCCACAACATACAGAGCAGGTTAGCTTTAGATAGCAAAAAACTAATTGTCTGATGTTTAGAAGGGAATGAGAAAAACCCAGATGCAGATACAGGTAAAATGTGCGAGTTGTCACTTGTATTTTCTCAGGGTAGTAGGAGGCAACGGGATATACCAAGATTGAGAAGGAAAGGTTTGGAGGGTCAGAGGTTTGAAAAGAAAAATGATTTGAAATAAAATTGTTCTAAGGCAGTGTGCAGGACCTGGTTAGAGTGAGAGGGAAAAAGCTCATTTTAATTTCTGGGTGACTGGCATGTGCAGTAGAGAATGACAGGAGAGAATGAAGGATGCTAAAGCACCTGCAGCGTCTGTATTCCATGATTTTAACATCTGTCTTGTACTAATGAGGGTTCTTCAGAGAAACAGAACCAATAGGAAAAGATGATACAGATATAGATACAGATTTATTTATTATAAGCTATTGGTTCTCACAATTATGGAGACTGAGAAATCTCATGATCTACTGTCTACAAGCTAGAGACCCAGGAAAGCCAGTGGTGATAGCTGGAGAGCTGGTGGTGTAGATTGCACTTGGAGTGTGAAGGCTTTAGAACCAGGAGTGTCCAGGGCAGGAGAAGATTGATGTCCAGCTCAAGCTGTCAGGTAGAGAGGGGGTGAATTCAGTCTTGCTCCACTTTTTTGTTCTATTCAGTCCCTCAGTGAATCGAATGTTGCCCACCCGCACTGGGGCGGGCCGTCTGCTTTACTCAGTTCACCAATTCAAATGCTAAGCTCTTCCAGAAACATACTCACAGACACACTAAGAAATAATGTTCAATCAGATTTATTGGCACCTCGTGGCCCAGCTGACACATAATTTAACCATCACCGTCCTCATGCAGCCCCCACGAGCATCCAGTCACCGTCTTAGGGGCTTCATCTAGGAATCGCACCAACTTCCAGACCATCGAACATTTGTTTTTATTCACTTCTAGACTCCAGCTCCCTTTTGAGGCAGCACTCATGGGATATTTTAGAGGAATTGAGACACAATCAAGCCATCATGTTGAGTTGACATAGGTCTTCTCAGTTACCTTCTTAAGTAATGGGATGAGGCTTAAAATAAAACTCTTTCGATTATATTAGCACACCACTAGGTTAAAGCTGACCCATTTCTATTTAGCTGATCAGGAGTTTAAATCACCTTAAATCTTGATCTTTGTATAGTCAGGCAAATCTCATTATAGCCTTTCATCCCATGGCCAATTAACACAAGAAATGGTGCGAGTTCTCTGAGCTTTGTAATTAGCCCTGAGTTGGAATCCTGGCTTTGCCACTAACCAGCTTTGAGACTTCGGGCAAATTAGTTAAATGCAAATGCATTATACCTTAATTTCCTCATCTGTAAAAGGAGAGTGTTGAGGTATTCTTTGGAGTATTGTAAAAAAGATCAGAAAAAAATACCTTTTTAATGTCTAGAATAATACTGAGTAACAGATACTTCACAATATTTTCTCTTTATAAAAAAGAGTAAGTCCCGATAAAAGGGAGTGATATGCTCCCAAAAAGAATAATGCGTTTTCTTTGTAAGAAAAAAGAAGCACCTTGTTTATCCTGGAGAGGAGAGTAATGGCAGCTGAGTCATCATGAAGTGAAGGGAATAGATTTTTCCTCTGTTCTTCTTGAAACCAGACCAAGAACAGGAGAGCTAAAGTTCTGAGGGGACACATTTAGGCTTATTGTGATGATTAGCCAAAAGAGAATAGACATCCAGCTGCGACGCTCTGGCTGGCAACAGAATCTAGCTGGAGTTTAATAATGCCGTCTTCTCTTTGTTGTTTTGTGTTTGCTTTATTCATTAACTTATTTTTAAGTTTGCATTTCATTTATGCTAAGTGATTCTTATTTTCCATTTAAGATGGTAATTGATGTTTGTTTTTCAAGAGAAATCTTTGTAGAAAAAAGTGAGTCTGTTAAAGGGAAAATATTAAATGACAGTATTTTGTACATATAGCGAACATCCTGAAGGTGATGCAGAAATGACTGAAACTTGGGAAATACCGGCTCAAGGAAGGGGCAGTCTGCCTGCTCCTAGATCCCTTCCAGCTCTCGCCCGCTCTCATTTGACTTTCCTAGGGGAGTGAGATGCAATGCTTGAGAACCTGGTGGCAGTGGTTCTCAGGGGAAGCAATACAACTCTTCAAAGCGCATTTTGGAAATTTATAGGGTGCATTTTTGTTTGTCTCAAGAATTGGGCATAGTGACCAATATTGGGAGCTGAGGATGCTACACGTTCTGTGTTGTCAGGGACACTCCTTCATGTAAAGCATTATTCTACATCTCATATGATTTTCAAAGGTCCTGCTGTATAGCCATTAATAAATTGTTTATAATTATTACACACACACAGAGTATGCTTTTCATGGTTTTAAAATAAAGGTAATTGTCCAGGAATGCAACTACCATGTAAAGTGACAAAAGATTTTAATTTGATATTTTTAGAATGCTACCAAGGGTTGTTACTCATTGGAAAAAATCACTGACGTTAATAACTTTGTGATGTTTGAGTTGCCAATTTAACACTCAGGGTCCATGTTTGTAGCTGTCACAGTCCTGGTGAGCCAGTGATACTGGCAAAATCTGACCGTTTGTTAAATCCTCTAGAGTGTTCATGTGCCAGCAATTATACATGATTAAATAAATAACAATAAATAGTTATGTACATAATAAAATGTTTATAATGCAATAATGTTTTATCTATTGTACTGCAGATTTTATTTTACTAGAAATTAATTTTATTTCTTCTCTATGCTATGTTCAGTTCTTTCTGCTGGCTTTTCTTGAAATCATTTTGTAACTAGGTTATATTATCTATGAATTCTGTTTCATGATTTTGCCAGGAGGCCTTGCAAAATATTTATTAAAAGTGGAAGTGTTGGGACAAATAGCATTGAGCAACCCGCATGACACTGTGGAGTTCTCCAGTGTGGCCTCACCACCGTCTCCCTGTGTGATCCTGGGTAGTCCTTGACTTCACAGCCTGGGTCCCCACCTGCAAGGAGGGGATTCTATCAGTGTCCTCAGGGTTATATTACACTCTGTAAGTGCTTAGAAGAGCACCTGGCACATGTTAAGCACTCAGAACATGATAGCCTTTCTTTATAAATTGTAATTTAGCATGGATTACTTATCCCTCTGAGCCTTGTCTGTGAGATGGGCTAAAAACCTGATCTCAGAGGATGGCTGGGAGCATCCACAGATATAATGTTTGTAAATTCAGCACAGTGCTTGACATATAATGGATCTTAACCTATTAACTCACTTCTCCTTATGCGTGTTAATCCTAACTCTGCAGTCATATAATTCTTGTTCCTAAAACCATAGCCCTTAATACGGTGTAAAGGACCTAGAAGGTGCTCTATAAATTGATTGTATTGAGGAAATAGATGACTATAAATGGGTATGCAACTCTAAGGTTGGCTTTTATATGACAGTTGCATTTCTAAACCTTGTATGCTTCTCTTTGGTCTCCTTGCAATGGGAAAAGTAAGCTTCAGATATAAAAACCAGATTGGAGGTCTTCAGGTATAAACTGTTTGCGTTTTGGATTACAAAAGCATTTAAATGGCAATCCAGATAGTAACCTCAAGATAAAACGGAAACGATGTGCATTTTTCCACTCTGGCTTCTTCAGAGGGTCAGCATTACTCACACACTTCGCTAGAGCTCTAAGTACCCTGTAAATTACAAATGTGCTTGTACCGTGAAGAGTCTCAGATCTTCAGTAAATAACAGAATCATTCACATCTCTCTGTTACCTTGTCCGTAGTCCACCTGTCCAGGGCTAGGTACTGGTGGTGCAGAGGCTGCACAAATTGCACCAGTGCTGATTAAGGACCCCTGGAGTACACGGACTTTCTCATGATCGTTTCCCCTAGGCTGCCTTTTCTCCTCCTCTGAATTCCCACCTCCTCCTTAGCCATCAAGGCAAAGTCACAAGGAGCATAAATTCTTGGCTTAGACGTGGGTTTGAATCCTGATTCAGTCACGAATTAGCTATATAACATCATTCAAATTCTTGTCGCTTCAATTTCCTCATCTGTAAATAGCTATCCCTACACTTGTAATTAAAGGAGACAGTAAATAATAGAGACGTGAAATGATGAGTACAGCATACATAAACTTTTCTTCCAATTGGTATTTTCTCCCCTAATGAATCTTTCTTTACTTTTGAATCTATCCCCCAGCTAAACCAGAACCAATTGTCTCTTCTTACATACATCGCCAAAAGTTATCCACACTTACCACGGGGTACTCAACACTGTCTACCTGACATAATAGTCATTTCTGCTTACTCTCCTCTTCCTCATAGTAGAGAGGAAGCTGATGAAAGTGACCACGTCTTTTGTTTGTGTATCCCTAGCCCTAAAAGTTTCTGGCATATAACTGAAGACAAATAAATGATAGGTTTTATAGATATGTATTCCAGACAAACAAGCATAGCAAACATAGCAAATAAACAGTCAGCAAAATTAAATATTCAAGAGAATTTACATTGACAAGAAGCAGTAGGCATCACCTTTAATTTATACATCAGTTGGTTGTCTACTGAAATACTTTTCTACAACCTTTAGCACATTGAGACAAGAATTAATATTCCAATTTGATAGAGGGAGAAACTGAAAAGGGATATGGGCAGATCACCTGATGGGCCTCTGGTAGTGAAGCTGGTGAGTGTCCGCATCGGTTAAGACTCTTTCAGTTGCTGGGGCAGAAAACCCGATTCAAACTAAATAAGAAGGGGAGTGGCTGCTCATGTAAGCTAAAATGTTCAGGGGTAGATCTAGCTTTAGCTGAGTCCTGTTTCAGGGTCCAAATGATGTCACAAGGCTCCACTATTTTGCACTGGTTCCTCTGGGTGGAACACATTAATGGGTTCTGCCTGGTGACTTCAGTGGCTTCAGGTTATCATCGCTGTAGCATCTGTTCCAGCAGAAGACATCATTCGCTTCCCTGAGCATGGCGACACAAGTCAGAGAACTGAGCTTTGGTGACAGTGAGTGGCCTGACTTGGAGCCTGTCTCTGTGGCTGGGGGGTTGAGTGCATTGACAGCATAGCCTACACACCCGGACTCTGCAGGGTAGGGTATGGGGAAGGTCAAGTCAACATTATTCACCTATGCATGTGGACCAAAAGAGGAGTGGTTGTTCTCCCAAAGTAATGAGGATATTGCTCTCAAAAGAATGATATTTTGATGGGTAAAAATAATAAAATTCTACTCCAATTGCAGAATCAAGAGAACGCCCTTCTCCTGCATGGAGATACATCGCCAGACCAACAGATAATTCTAGGATGAATCAAGGAAAGGACAATTGTATATATGTGTGTATGTGTGTGTACATACATATATGTATGTGTGTGTATATATATATATATATAAATTATATAGTGCTATACTCTATATGTCACTTTTGGTTAAAGCTTCAAAGGTTAGTAGCAAAAATGCAAAAACCTGGGCATATGGGGCCAGAAAATTAACTGTTACCCAGGAAACTGGCTCCAATATATAGTCTAAAAATATTAATCAAAGACGCCAAATAAGGAAAGGACACCAGTGACTATTAGGTCAATATTTATCCTTCCTGAGAAAGAAAACTAAAGGTTCAATGTCTTACCCACTATTACATGGCTATAGCCTATATTTTTTTCTCAAGTTATATTACCAGAAACCTACTTATGAGCTATGTTGCTTTAGTTTTCTGCAGAATTAAAAGTTAATATATACTTTATATTAATAATAGCCATTATGCTAACTTTTAATGTTGGATCAATTAAGGAATAATTGTCTAGAAAACGCTTCTGAATTTTCATATATCAGTTTCTTAAGACGCTGATTGTTATATTCACCAATGTGTCCTAGGTAAGACTTTTGAAATGAAGTGAAATAAATTCCTCCAAGGGATTAATGATCAATCAAAAAGCTCACCTTTCTTGAAAAATTAGATGGAGTTCATTTTATTGGGAAAAAAAATTCTGCATGATGAAAATGATGCTCATATCTAAGCTTAGTGTTCACTTACAGTGATCATTCATTCATTTAACAAATACTTATTAAATATCGAAAGCTTGTTTTCAGAAATGTGAGCATGACAGTGCCAAAGAAAAAGTCTCTCTTCTAATGGAGATTTTATCCTGGTGGCGGATAGAAAAATACAAAAAAATGCATAAAATAATATCAAGTACCAATAAGAATATTGAAGAAAAGATATGTTTAGCCTCAGTTTTTGCAATTCCTGTTTCTTCCCTAGTACCTCACTGACCTCTCAGTAAAGTTTCTCCAAGTTTCTCATTACTATGAATCCTTTGAAATACAGATTTTTGATTGTGAACTGCCTTATTTCATTTTGAAATTAGGCTTAGCATAAATGTAAATATCCCCTTAACTTGAATCAAGTGGTTAGATTTGTTCCTATCATAGCCAACCAAATGCACTCATATAGAGTCCCTCTTATGGACTGAGCATTGTTGCTTGTGACTGACATTGACACAGTCAAGAGATACAGGAATATGACTAATTGCAATAAAGTGTAACGTGTTATGCTAACCAGAAGCAACATGAATTCCAGAGACAGCTGAGGGCACTCTAGGTAGGCAGAGGAGCGTGGGTGGTGAGATGGGGTGATGAGGGAGCAGGGGCAGAAGTGATTAGACTGGAAAGCGGTGGCAGGGACCACATTGAGATGAGCCTTGAAGGTCATGCTAACAAGCTGAGATTTGATCCTGTGGATTTAACATTAGCCATCAAATCTGAGCGAACAAAAGACAAACAGAATGGCATACAAGTGATATCAACTCATTGCTCAGTCTGATCAAAGTCCCAGACGTTTTCCCTAACAACACATAGATCTCTTAATCAGCTTTCTGAATCGATAGCAGACTGAGTTACTTCTCTGTCCAATAGCTCCCCATTTTACATACAGAAAACCAAGGTCCTTGAGATAGCTTGCAAAACCCTACATAATCTGACCTTCTGTTATTCCTCTACTTGTCTCCTCTACTCTTCCTCTTGTTCACTCCACTCTTGCCATACTCACCTTATTGTTACGTAACAGGCCAAATAATCTTCCTCCTTTGCACCAGCCCTTTCTTTTCCTTGGAATGTCCTTTCCTTAGATGCTCATATGGCATACTTTCTCTTCTCTTCAGTCTTGGTTCAAATGTTATCACTCAGTGAGATCTACCATTGAAGCACTCCTCATCATTCTCCCTTCCCCATATCCTACTTAACGTTTAGCCATAAAACTGAAACCCTCTAGCACATTATATAATTTACTTCCTCTCCCTACTACAATATCAAATCCAGGAAGGCAGAGAGTTCTGTCTCTTTTATCCTCTGCTCTATCCCCGGAAGTCATGCCTTTTGGTAAGAGCTTAACAAACATTTGTTGGATGAATGAAAGAATAAGTGTATCTCTCCAACTCTAGGACTTTTCCCCAAATCTCTGTTCAAAACTAAAGAACTACAGTTCCTTCAATTTTTCCACATAAATTCGCATTTCATAATCAATTCATGCTAAGGGTAATTTTTCATTGCACACAATTTTATTGTTACATTTCCACCATTTATGACCAAAGTGCCAAAGTGAAATGAACATGATGAAAATAGACAAAAGTAATAGACATACTTTTTAGATGTGCAATTTTCTCTTGAATCATTTGTCCCTTTTTAATCAGGAACTGATGGTGCACAAAAGCAGTCAACAGATCTGAAAGAATTCAGGGGAATCACAAAAATCAATGTGCTGATGTCCAATGATGCATTTCCTTTATGTCAATTACTTTCATCGCTTGGACTCTAAAATTATTCACTAAAAGCTCAACTTGATGGGTTTTCTCCTTTCTTCAGGTTATATAACGGCATTCTTTCAGGCACTCATTTTCCTGTGTTCTTGTTTCAAGATTGTCTAATGTTTTTTCTCCTTCAAAAACAACCCAACATAGTAATTTGTTAATGCTATCTTTAGTATCTCCTCTTCAATTTTGGTGGCAAGTAAGAGTGTTTTTATTTTAATTTCTCTCCAAGAAGTTTTTTTTTTCTCTTTACTGTTAAAAGTTGACATTACTTTCGGAGTGTCTGAGTAAGGGGCTTAGCAAATCCCATCTCCAAAAATCAACAGTAATACTGCACAAAAGTGACCAAAACAACCATTTCAGGACTCTGGAAATTGATCAAAGGCATACATGAAATTGAGAAGTATTTATTCAAGAAATAACTACTATAAAAAACCTGCTAACCCTCGGTAAAAACAGTGATTTACTTTTCCTGTTTTCTGTTTGTAATTCTTCCACCTTACCTCTGCTTTCCCCGGCTCTTTTCTACAGAAAGAAATCTTGTTCCTAACCAGGTAAGTCTTACCTAACCTGGCAAGTGTTTCTACCTGAGTTTTAGCTACTGTTGCCGTACAATTTATAGCAGGGACTCATTTTTTCAGCAAAGACAAAAATACACTCGAAAACACATTCCACAGTGGGTCACTTCTCTAACTTTTGACTCTCCTCCATAATTTGCCCACTTTTGTTTACCTTTAAGAGTCATCAAATAACTGTCCTTGTATTTTGTTCAGTTTTTATTTTTAATTAGAGGAGGCTCAGGTGATAGGAAGTTCACACTTCCAAAGTGGAACAGAAACTGCCCAAATCAAAGGTTGGCAAACTTTTTCTGCAAACGCCAGTTAGAAATCATTTTAGGCCTTGAGGGACACATATGGTCTCTGTCCCATGTTCTTATTTTTTAAACACCCCTGAGAAATGTAAAAAACATTTTTAGCTTGTGGGCTACTGAAAAAGTGGATAGGATTAGGCCCTTGGTCCGTAGCTTGCCAAATCCTACCCTAGATCTTTGCCTTTTTAAAATTAAACTTTTTATTATGGGATCATTGTAGACTCATATAAAGTTCTAAGAAATAGTACAGAAGAATCGCTTGTACTCTTTCCCCCTTTTCTCCCTATGATAACATCTTGAAATTTGACGGCACTCTGTCACAGCCAGGATACCGACATTGACACAGTCAAGAAAAAGTCATTGAGTTTTAAACCTTTCTACTATTTTAATACAAGCATTTAAATTCAAACGTTTTCCTCTAACCGCTGTTTTGGCTGTTTTTACCATAAATTTTGATACGTTTTGCTTTTATTATCATTCAGTTTGCAATAACTATTTTCTCATTTCTCCTGTGAGTTCTTCCTTGACCCATGGATTAATTATGTGTATGTTGTCTATTAATATAAATTTGGGGATTCTTTTCAGAATATCTAGTGGCTATCTAATTTCATACTGTTGATGTCAGAGAATACACTCTGGAAGATTTCAAACTCTAAAATTAATTAGGCTTTTGTTATGACCCATGATCTGACCTGGCTTAGTGACCATTCCATGTGCATTTGAAAAGTTGCACATTCTTCAGCTTTTGGGTTTATGTTCTGCTAATGTCAATTAAGCCAAGTTTATTGACATTGTTGTTCACGTCTTCTATAGGCTTACTTGTATTTTTATATACTTATGTTGTCAAAAATGAGAGAAGGATATTAAAATCTCCCATTATGACAGTAGACTTTATTTCTCCTCATATGTCAATTTTTGCATATGAATTTTGAATTTCTGTTACTAAGTCCATATATAGATAGAATTGCTATTTCTGATGTATTCTTCCTTTCATCATTATGAAATGTAATACTCTTCATTTTGAAATATATTTTCTCCGATATTAATATAGCCAACTCAGTATTCTCCTAAACAGTATTTGCATGATATATCTTTGTCATCCTTTTATTTTCACCTAATCTGTATCTTTTATATACAGTACATCTCTTTTAGACAGCATATAATTGTTCTTGAGTTTTTATCTAGTTTAACAATCTTTCACTTTTGATTGGAGTATTTATCCATAATTTAATGTACTTACGAATATGATTGAGTTTGTCTATGTTCTTTTGTTTTATTTTTCCCTTGGGTTTCATTTTTCGCTTCCTTCTTTCCTGCTTTTTTTTTTTTAGTGTTCCATTCTATTTTGTCTTTTAAATTTTCAGCTAGACTTATTTTTTGTAGTTTCCCTGAGGTTAAAATTATGCATTCTTAAATTATCAAAATCTATTGAGTCAAAAATATTTGTAGCTATGTGTGGTGATGGATATTAACTACACTTATTGTGGTGATCGTTTTGCAATATATACAAATATCGAGTCATTATGTTGTACACCTGAAACTAATGTCATATGTCAATTATATCTCGAGAAATAATCTATTGAGTCAGTATTATACCACCACACATTACACCACAGATCCTTCACACACCCTACTTCACACTTCCTACTTCACGCTTGCCATTTGCACTACCCATTTCACAAATGCAATAACCTAAAATACTATAATTCATTTTCCCACCTCTCTCATTCTTGTACCATTGTTGTTACATCTTTTCTTTTGTTATAAACCTCACCCTACATTGCAATTATTTTTGCTTTTAAAAGTTAGTTATCTTTTCCGAAAACATAAGAATGAACAAGTCTTTTATATTTACCCAGATATGTGTTATTTCCAGTGATCTTAATGTTCTTTCCTGTAGATCTGAATTCCTATATGATATCAATTTTTCTCAGCTTGAGCAACATACTGTCATATTGCTTATAGTACAGGTCAACTGACAATGAATTCTTTCAACTTTAACCTTATGAAAAGATACTTATTTCACTCTCTTTTTTTGAATTTCACTGGCACTTCATTTTTACAATGTGATGGAATTATACTTGACATAGACTAAAGCGAACATATTTAGAGTATATAATTAGATGAGTTTTGTCATATATATACACCCATAAAACCATAATTAACAAAATGAATATATTCATCACACTCAAAATTTCCTCATTCCCTCTTGTTATTCATCCTTTCTTCCAAATCTGTAACTTGTCCTCTCACTTTTCTAACAATGTCTTTGAAGAACAGTTTTTCATTTTGGTGGGAAGTTTAATATACCAATTTTTAATAGCTCATGATTTTTGTGTCCTTTATAAGATATTTTTGCTACATTCAAGTTACTAATATATTGTCCTATATGATACCGTAGAATTTTAATAATCTTAGCCCTTTCATTTAGGTATATGACCCACACCATATGGATTTACCCCTTTTGTACATGGTGAGAAGTACGGTGCAATAATCTTTTCTTTTTTTACATGTATGCCCCAATTTTATCAAATACTTTTTATGCATCTATCGAGAGGACCTATGATCTTTTTTCTTTTGTCTATTAATATGGTGAATTACATAGATTTGCAAATGTTAAACCAGCCGTACATTCCTGAGATAAATCCTACTCAGTCATGGTGCATTATCCTTTTTAAATATTCTTGGATTAGATTTGCCAAAAAATTGTTAAAAATATTTATGTTTATGTTAATAAGGGATATCAATCTGTAATTTTTTGTTGTAATTTATCCTTCTGATTTTAATATAAATTATTTTTTCTGCTCCTATGTCTTCTCATTCTGTACTTTAATTGCATGTATATAGACTGTCTCAATTTATCTTATGGTTTACTTTTGGACTATAAATATTTTAGACTCTTTTTTTCCATGATAATTACTAACTCTTTGCAACATATTAAATAAAATAATAAACTATTATTTGGTTATTGCAATAAAATCAAGAAGTATCAATTATTATTTACATCAGGAACACTTGTTCCTCATTATTTATGTTTCCGTGTGAAGAAAATTCCATTGGCAGGTTCTAACCTGAGTCATCTACTCAGAAAATGTGCAAAGAATACACTGAAAATCTTGGTGCCATTATGCTTTCAAAGAGTAAAAATCCTTTGCTTCATTTACAATTTTGATTAAATTAGCATCTGTTCCTGGAAATTGTCCAAGGCGTTTATGTGAAGAAATAATACAAATCCAACAACAAAGAGTAGAAAGTGCTTGCAACCTGTGTGTTAAGTTTCCCAGCATCCCATTTATCAACCTTTCTGATCTGTAGTCTAAAACTTAACCCACTGTGATTTTTTCCATTTATTCCATTGGGGTGCCCCAGGGAGTCCAAGTGGTTTAGTGAAACTCTGACCAGAGCCTCCCCAACTTCAAAGTTAAGGTTGGCCTTAGAGTTTCTGGATTGTTCTCTATAAATTTTAGCCTGAGATGCTTCATGAAGCCTTACCACTGCCAGTCTGCTCATTCTCAGAAAAGGAGATAGATTTGTCATCAACATCTACTTCCAATTGTGTCCCTGTTGATGACGACAGTGACATTGCAGGATTTTCTCTCTAATTCCATGAAGATTGTAGGGTATGCTTGGTCTTCCAGGAGATAGAGCAGTGGGATGCAAAAGGTGAGTTGTGGCATGCAAATCCAAGCCAAGTGCTACAGTAAAGCTTAAAGATCTGAATCCAAGACCTGCGTACAATGATTACTGCTATGTGACCAGGGGCAAGTTCCATAGCCTCTCTGTGCCTCAATTTCCCTCAAATGGACACAGTGAGAATTAAATGTAGTAAGATTTGTGAAAAAAAAGTTTAATCTATGAGGAATTATATTATTGTTGTCATCTTATTATGTATAGGAATTCTCACTAACTATAAAATGAGTCAATGGAAATACACTGAGGAATGTTTAGAAAATAGAGGTAAAAAAGAAGGAAGATGTTATCCAGGCATTCTTCAGAGGAGTCGTGAGGAAGAAGAGGGAGGGTGAGAGAATCTATTATCCTTATGGAAGGTAACTGGTGAGACTACCTCTAAGTAAGAAGGGCTGGTCACATGCAGTCTACCAAGCAGTTATCACATGAAGAATTAAAACCATATAAGCAGTATGCAATTGAAGCTTACACACGTCAGAAGTGTGGAAACATGGAGGAGATAATTTGGAATCATAAAAAAATTCAAGTAACCAAATGAATGCAGTGAAAAAAAAAAGGGGGGGCAAAAAAATAAGATGCTATCTTTTAACCTAAACATCAATAATTGCATTGAGTATAAATGATATAAATACCCCAATTAAAATCAGAGATTGATAAATTGGATAGAAAGGTCACAAGACCTAGCTATTTTCCGCCCACAATAAACATAGTCCAAATATAAACACACACCAAGGTTAAATTAAAAAGAATGGAAAAGATATACCACGCAAATACTAATCAATAGTTTGGAGTAGCTATATCAATATCAGACAATGTATATTTCAGAGTAAGGAATATTATCAAGCAGAAAGAATCTTCTTTCATAATGAAAATTGGTCAAGTCATCAAGAGGACCTAATGATCCCAAGTCTTTAGCCACTTAACAAAATACATGATGTACAAAATGCATAGAATTATAAGAAGAAATAGACAAATCCACAATTATAGATGAATATTTCAATACCCCATTCTCAATAATTGATAGGTCAAATAGAAAATCACTCAGTATGCAGAAGACTTACAAAACACGGTCAACCAACTTGACCTCATTGACAGTTTGGAAAACTCTACCCCAAAACTGCAGAATTCACATTTTTTTCAAATACATATGGAATATTTATCAACATAGACCATAAAACAAGTCTCAATAAATAACAGAATTTGAAATCACACAAAGTATTCTATCTGGAATCCTGGAACTAAATCAATAACAGAGCAAGATCTGGAAAATCTTCACATTTCTAGGTATTTGGAAAGTAAAAAAACTACTTCTAAGGATGGATGAATGAAATAATCAAACTGGAAGTTAGATAATTACTTTGAACTACTGAAAGTAAAAACATAACAGAATTTGTGGGAATAGAATACAGAGTCAATGAAATAGAGTACAGAAATCAATTGAAAAAAGTAACAAAACCAAATGTCAATTTGACAAAATCAATAAACTTGATAAACATCTAGCCAGACTTATCCAGCCAGAAGAAGAAACAAATGACCAATATCAGAGTGACAGGAGTGAAATCAGTGCAGATTCTTCAGATATTCTTAAAAGTTAATAAGAGAATATTATGAGGAAAAAGCAATTCTTGTTAACTTACTATTCCATAATCTGGAGGGTTTAGAGATCTTGACATGATTATTAATATACACACATTTGTTTGTTTAAGCAACTACATTGTTTCACGGGAGAAATGCAGTATGTTTGCTATGAAAAGTTCACCTAGCAGCCTTCTAGATTTAATAGAGAATTGTCTATGATAAGAAAGATTAGGGGCCAGCTCAGTGGAGCAGCAGTTAAGTTCGCACATTCTGCTTCAGCAGCCCGGGGTTTGCCAGTTTGGATTCCAGGTGTAGACCTACGCACCACTTATCAAGCCACGCTGTGGCAGGCGTTCCACATATAAAGTAGAGGACGATGGGCTCAGACGTTAGCTCAGGGCCAGTCTTCCTCAGCAAAAAGAGGAGGATTGGTGGCAGATGTTAGCTCAGGGTTAATCTTCCTCAAAAAAAAAAGAAAGATTACAGCAAGAATGTCTGAACTAATATATGAACAATCCACAAGTACTAAGGTTTCAATATCATCTAAACTTATGTGCAAAAATTAATTTAAAATTAATTTTTATAAAATTCATATAGCCTTTTGTGTATCAATATGACTGTGGACACTATAAAAAAGACTATTATGAACAACTTTGTGACAAAAATGCGATTTAGATGAAATTGACAATTCTTTGAAAGGCACAAACTACCAAAGCTCACATTGTGGCCCGAATAGCCCTATGTTTATTAATAAATTTAACTTTGTAGTTAAAACCCATTCAACACAAATTCTTCCAAAAAACTGAAGAAGAAATACCTCATAACTAATTCTATAGGGCTACATTCCCTGAAACCCAAACCAGACAAAGACACTACAAAAAAAGACCAGAACAATATTCCTCATAAATGTCAGTGTAAAAATTCATAACAAAATTTGAGCAAAAATACGTAAAATTATAATATATCATGACTAAGGAGAGTTTACTCCAGGAATGCAAGGTTGGTTTAACAGTCAAAAATCAGCAAACGTTAGGCAGAATCTAAACAAAATAAACAAAAAGTCATATAATCATCTTAATAGGTACATAAAAATCATCTGACAAAACGTTACATCCATTCCTGATTTTTAAAAAAAACTCTCAGCAAACTGCAAAGGGGAAAAAACTTCCTCAACTGATAAGCCTCTGTGGGAAGCCAACAGCTAATGTCATTAATAAAGATGAAAGAAACAACACTTTCTCCCAAATAGGAGGAACAAGGCAAAGATGTTCGCTCTAACAACTTGTATTCAACATTATTCTAGATACTTTAGTCATGGCAAAAAAAGCATGAAAACAAAACAGCAACTAGATTGCCAAGGAAGAAGTAATAGTGTCTTTATTCACAAAGCACATGACAATCTTTGTATAAAACTGAATAAAACCTATAAAAACATACGCTAAAACTAATAAGCGGGTTTAACAAGTGTGAAGGATACAGGACAAATATAAAATTAATTATAATTCTACATAGTAACAGTGAGCAATCAGAAAATTCAATTTAAAAAGCAACCATTTAACAATGTATTCTATTATAAAGTTGTATCCCAAGGGGCTTGGCCTAACAATTCTGATACTTTTATACATGTGTACCAGAATTGAACGTTTACTTAATATAAATAGATGGTGGATAGTGGGAGCCAGATTTGACACTGTTGGAGTGAGAATTTATCGGTGAGCAAGGGGAGGAGGGTAGAATGATCCATAAGAATGGATTAGAATTGGAGACATCAGTATTAACTCACATTTAATTTTATATATATATGTGTGTGTATATACAGATGGTTACATATAGGAATATAGATACGTGTATATGCACGAGTTAGAATACACACATATACTTACTTATTCCGTCACTTGAGAGGGCCTAGAAGCAATGACACTCCAGTAGCAACACCACACCTGGCATGTGGATTTTGATTTCTCCCACCATTCTCCAACAGAAGGAGCCAGGTCTCCTTGGAGGAACGACTGATTCTACGTCTGGGGCAGGAAATACACAAGATGAGTCCAGAGTGTCTTATAGTGCCAGAAAGTAAGAAATTGCTTAAAAATAAAACAAGAAACAGCACAATCGTGGGGAGGGGTCACAAAGGAACACAGGAGCCAACTGGACATACTTTCAATGGCCAAGGCTGGAATAATCCTAAGCAAGAAAATAAATAAATATTATATATGTATATGTATAGTATATACACTACAAAGTAGAATCAGATTGTAAACCAAGTATAAAATAAATATCTGCGAGTCTATATTGATATATATAAATGATTAAATAATAATAAATGAATTACAAGTAGTACACCTTGGTTCAATTACAATTTTTAGACAACCACTCTGTGGCAGGCATTGCATGATATGCATTATCTAAGGAAGCTCATATAACCACACACAGCAACTCTTTAAGGTCGGTGCTATTGTCTCATTTTGTAGGTGAGAAAATGTAGATTTAAAGAGCTTTAGCTACTTGCTCAAGTTTGCTATGCTAATAAGTAGTGGTCAGATGTTACTGAAAGAATATTGGCGTTGATGAACTTATCTAAGTACAAAGTAGGTGAACTCAGACAAGTCCCTTGTTTGATCTGAACTTTATTTTCCTCATCTGAAAAAATCAAAGGCAAGGACTGCATTGTGTGTTATCTCTACCACCATTTGCAGTCAAGGAGTCTGGGGCTGTCAAGTTTTCCCATTTCATGTGACTTAGCCTATAGACAGCATGGCTATCTGAATTATATGAATGATAAGGATCCTGCTTTGATCCATTTCAGAAACCCTGTGCTCCTCATCACCCACATCTTTTATTGCATCCTGGTTCCATAGCTAAGTGTCACTTACCTTCTCTTTCACAGACTTTGGGACCTTGTGCAAACACTGCCACAAACATCTGAGAAAGCAAAGCCTTGAGCAGAGACAGGTTTCAAATTGTGTACAGAGTGAAAATAAATTTTCCCAGTTTTAAAACTGACCGCAAAAAACCCTTGGGAATAATGTAATGGCAACAACTGGTCCAATTATATGTAAAGAAACAAATACACACACTCTGAGGGCATTACAGGATATGCCAACAGGACCCCCAACTCAGGCCAGAAAAGAGGAAACAGTAAATAAGGTAATGTATTGTGAAGTTGGTGGCCTTGATAAAAAGCAGCATTGTGACAGTTATAAAAGGTTCTTTTATTATTTTTTATTACCTTAGGAGGAGAGGAGGAAATGTCCCTTGTTCCTTTTCTTTCTTGAAAGGCATTTGTTCACTCCCCTCTGCGGTGTGGAGAACAAGGACGTAGTCACCTTCAGGGTTCCACCTTTGACTAAGCACGTTGTGGTTCTTGGGACCGTTACAATCACATTTTTTTTAAAAGAGCCTCTGGGTTGGAGCATACAATGTTTGATTAATTGAACAGGAACCAGTTTATCAGTAAGAACAATCAGACCACTTTGATTCCGAAGAGAACGAGTACCGTAGAAGAGGACGGATGGATCCCAGGCTCTGGGCGCCTCCCTAGGACCACGAATACCTGACTTAAGCTCCCTCAGCCTCAGCTGACCCACTGGTTAAGTTAGAAGAACATTTAGAAGTCAGTGTCCACTCTCAAAACATCCTGATATTTTGGTTTATTAAACGTGAAATAACTTCTTATGTATTTTGCCCTGTGAAGATAATATTAGCGTTAATTAAGCCCTTAAAATATGCCAGGCACTAGGCTAAATAAATGCATTGTCTCATTTTTCGGCCAGCTTTATTGAGGTATAATTGACAAATAAAATTGTAAGATATTCAACTTGTACAATGTGATGATTTGATATATGTATACACTGTGAAAGGGTTCTCCCCATCTCGTTAATTAACATAACCACCACCTCACATATTTACCTTGTTTTTTGTTTCTTTGAGGAAGATTAGCCCTGCACTAACATCTGTGGCCAATCCTCCTGTTTTTGCTGAGCAAGATTGGCCCTGAGCTAACATCCGTGCCCATCTTCCTTTACTTTATATGTGGGACGCCTGCCACGGCATGGCTTGATAAGCGGCGAGCAGGTCCTTGCTCGGGATCTGAACTGGCAGGATCCGAACCCGCAAACCCCGGCTGCAGAAACGGAGTGTCTAAACTTAACCGCTGTGCCACTGGGCTGGCCCCTTTTTCGTTTTTTGGTGAGAACATTCAAGTTCTACTTTCTTAGCAAATTTCAATTATACAATGCAATAGTATTGCTGTAGTCACCACCTTATATATTAGTTTCTCCAACTTCATTCATCTTTCACCTTTTACAAGGGTAAAAGTTCATATCGTTTTATCAGCCTCTCCCTAATTTCCCCAACCCCCAGTCCCTGATAACCACATTTCTACTTTGTTTCCATGAGTTTGACGTTTTTTAAGACTCCACATGTAAATGATACCATGCAGTATTTTTCCTTCTCTGGCTAATTTCACTTAGCATAATGCCCTCCAGGTTTGTCGATGTTATTGGAAATGACAGGATTTCCTTCTCTGTTAAAACTAAATAACATTCCATTGTATATATAGGTATACCACATTTTCTTCATCCATTCATCCATTGATGGACACTTAGACCACTTCTATAGCTTAACTATGGTGACCAGTGCTGCAATGGACATGGGAGTGCAGACATCTCTTTGAGATAATGGCTTTGTTTCCTTTAAATAAATGCCCAGAAATGGGCTTGCTGGATCATATGATAGTTCTGTTTTTACTCTCCTGAGGAACCTCTATACAATTTCCATGATGGCTAAACCAGTTTACATTCCATCAAAAACGTACAAGGGTTGCATTTTCTCCACAGGCTCACTAGCGTTTGTTACCTCTTGTCCTTTTGATAATAGACACCCTAACAAGTTGGAGGTGATATCTCATTGTGATTTTGATTTGCATTTCCCTGATGATTAGTGATGTTTAGCAACTTTCCGAGTACCTGTCGGTCATTTGTATATCTTCTTTGGAACAATGTTTATTCAGGTCCTTTGCCCATTTTTAACTTAATTATTTGATTGTTTAAGTT
Source organism: Equus quagga (assembly GCF_021613505.1). Taxonomy (NCBI): domain Eukaryota; kingdom Metazoa; phylum Chordata; class Mammalia; order Perissodactyla; family Equidae; genus Equus; species Equus quagga. The sequence goes on from NC_060282.1 coordinate 11,430,317, forward strand.
GTGTGAGTTCCCTGCATTTTTTTGCATATTAACCCCTTATCAGACACATAGTTTGCATATATATTTTCTCCCATTCCATAGGTTGCCTTTTTATTTTGTTGATAGTTTCCTTTGTTGAGCAGAAGCTTTTTAGTTTGATGTAGTCCCACTTTACTTTTTCTTTTGTTGCCTTTGCTTTTGGTGTCCAAACCAAAAAGTTATTGCCAAGACCGATGTCAAGGAACTTACGCCCTACATTTTCTTCTAGGAGTTTTGTGGTTTCAGATCTTACATTCAAGTCTTTAATCCATTTTGAGTTGATTTTTATGTATAGTGTAAGATAGTGGTCCAGTTTCATTTTTTGCATGTGCCTGTCTAGTTTTCCCGACAGCACTTATTGAAAAATCTATCTTTTCCCAGTTGTATATTCTTGGCTCCTTTTTTGAAAATTGACTGTATATGCACGGGTTTATTTCTAGTCTGTCTATTTTGTTCCACTGATCTATGTGTCTGTTTTTATGTAATACCATACTGTTTCAATTACTGTAGCTTTGTAATATAGTTTGAAATCAGGAAGGGTGGTACTTCCAGCTTTGTTCTTCTGTTTCCAGATTGCTTTGGCTGTTCAGAGACTTTTATGGTTGCACACAAATTTTAGGATTGTTATTTCTATTTCTGTAAAAAAAAAGTCATTGGAATTTTGATAGAGATTGCATTGAATCTGTAGACTGCTTTGGGTAGCAGGGACATTTTAACAGTACTAATTCTTCAAGTCCATTAACATGGAATAGCTTTCTAATTCCTTATATCTTCTTCAATTTCCTTCACCAATGTCTTATAGTTTTCAGTATAACATATTGCCATCTCATTTAATCTTTACAAGAACCTTGAGAGGTGGGTGTTATTCTAAGTCCCTCAGGTTATTTATGAAGAGACTGAGGCTCAGAGAGATAAGTCCTCTTACTTTAGATTAAGGTCCTAGATCACACAGCAAGTAAACTGATAGAGCCTAGACTTGGCTCCGGGCAATCCGAGTGAGCGCGAAATGGGTAAATAGGGAGCCCCACAAACCATGATGAGCGACAGAAGAGGAAGGCTTACCCACGTCCCATGAAGTGTCTCTCGACATCCATGTAGACAGGTCAGCATTTCCCAAACTGCACTTATAGGTAAACCTACTTCTCCATGTTGCAGTGTCCCCCTTAACTGGGTAGCCTGGCGGTGCTGGTAGTCTGCATAATCATCACAAGATGGCGTTTACCTGGTCCTAAGTACTAATATCTGTAAAATCAAGTTTGGATATGCTACTTATATTTTTTACAGAAAAAAAACATTTGAATAGAATTATTTTAAAAAACAATAAAAACATAGCCATTGAAAAGTGTCCTTCTTCTACCTAAAATCATTTTGAATACAAGCCCTGCACTTTGGGAAGCTCCAGACTTGCAAATGAGAAGCCCTCAATAAACACTTGTTAAATTGCATTGAATCCATTTTCAATTCCCAATGAAAGAATTTGGGCCCAAATTTGGGAGTTATATTGCCTACTCCAAGTTACACCCTCTCCCTTCACACAGTTCACAGGAGAGAAAGCAGTAGATAGAAAGGAGGGGTCAAGTGCTAAGATTACGGAGGGGCAAGTCCAGCACAAATTCTGCCTAGAAAGCAGGATGCATTTCTCAGTTCAGGTGCAACCCAAGAGTCAAGCATTTGCTAAAGTTCCTGGAGGAAGTAACTCTCCGATGACAAAGGAAATTAAACGTGAGATTGTCCAAGTGGAAAATGGACACAAAGGCTAAGTGTATCCTGAAAAAGTGTCATTCCAGAATAGACCAGCAAGGGCAGGGAGAGCGTGAAACACAAGAGCCAATTCAGTGCACCTGGAAGATGTCAAGGTGACCATCCTGAGAGATGAATCCCCTGCTCAGAGTTTCTGCTAATTCCGTGAGGAAGAGTAACTCTTACCTTTACATCAGATGCTCCTGTGGAACTTTAGTATATGGGGCAAACATTTGCTTACATAAACCAAATAGGAAGATATATTGAGCCTTCAGCCCAGAAAGTGGATGACAAAGTCAGGCTTTATAAAATCCGCGGTTGAAGAAACCCCCGAGGCATTGTAGACAGAAACATGAACTGGACAAAGTGTGACCTTGTTGTACACTTGGTGGCAGTGCCCAGAACAACAAATCAATTGAGAAACTTCCCTGATATTAAACAATAAGACCTGTTTCTCCTTGGATTTGCCACACACAGCCCTGATATAGACAAAAGGTAGAAATTACCAAAGATACCAGAACATTTTAAGTTAAAAAAAAAGAAAGAAAGAAAAGAAATTTTGACTTTAATTTGCGTGAATTGAGAAAAACGAACTCAGAGAGTGCTGCTAACAAAGTCAAGTTTGAGAGTCTGGCCTGGTTCATTTCTGACTCAATCACAGATTTTTAACGGATCTTGACTAGCAATTCAACTTCTCAAAACCTCAATTTACTTATTTGAAAAATGGATACAAAAACAACAGCAAACCTCATAGAGCTGTGGCGAAGTTTAAATGAAATAAGTTCTTGATAAAGAGCCTGCAAATAGTAACCATCCATGAAATGTCAAGGTTTTTCCTACTTTTGCATCAGAACACTTTGGTCCACACTCTTTATCAAGATTCTAAAGAAGCCTGGTATGCAAATCACAATGGTTGTTATAGTAATTGAGTTCTACAACTTTATAAATAGCAGTGTGTTCTCAGGTACACACTGAGAGTCAGTATCAGTAAATGGTAGAGCTGGAGGTGAAGGGGAAATGGAGGAGATTCCTGTGAGCTCACTTAGGAATCCTGAGCTTCATTTTACAGATCCACTAACTGAGGCTCTGAGAGCTTAAGCATAGTGAACTAGTCTCTGGAGTCACTGTGCTTGGGTTCAGATCTCAGCCGCTCCACTCACTACCTGTGTGACCTTGGGCATGTCATTTTATTCATCTACAAACTGGGGATAAAATTGGTGTCTCTACTCATAGATTGTTGGGGGGATTAAATGAAGTATTTCACGTAAAGCTCTAGAACAGCACCTGGCACATGGCAAGGGTTTTGTAAACATCAGCTGTTGTTGTTACTATTATTTTATTCCTAGTGTCGTGACAGGGCTCCCTCCTAGAACAGCGGTCCTCAAAGTGTGGTCTCTAGATCAGAAGCACCAACATCACCTGGGATTTTTTAGAAAGTTAGAAAGGCAAATTCTTAGCCCCAGACCAGATCTATTAAATGAGAAATTCTGGGATAGGACCCAGAAATCTGAGTTATCAAAAATTCTACAGATGCTAAAGTTTGGGGACCACTTTGATAAAGGACATTCTGAGCATCTTCTTGTATGCCGTCATTTCCACCTGTGACTGGAAGGATGAGGCAGGATGCAGCCCTCATCCATGTACCTACTTTAGCATACGTATTTAAAACACTCTGTTGGCCTAGTTGTCTCTCTGTTCTCCCTCTCTCTCTCTCTCTCTCTTTTCTCTCTCCAGGCATGCCTAGGTGTATAAAGTCTTGATTTATAGTTGGAGAAATTCTCTAATATAGTTTAATTTTTACCAAATACTTGCCCAGATTCACGAAAATTGATATTTTGCTTCTCGTTTATCTACCACACTGTGTTTTATGCTCCATCAGTAAGACCTTTGGAGGAGAAGAGTAAATATCCAACAAAAATTCATTAATATTTCTATTTTCCCATTCCCCCAGACAATACTCCTTAGGGGAACAGGTTTTAACTATTTTCTCTGGTCTTCTTTCAGGAAGGTGGAGAAGCATGCATATTATTCCACTGAAAATACCCTCTGGACCTACGAGAAAGGACTAACCTAAAGTCAAGCACAGAGAAGAGATAGATATCATCAAATTAAAAAGTACAATAGAATTGTGTGCTCTTTTTCCCCAATAAAAAATAAAGAAGTGGGGGCTACAACCTCAAAGTGAACAAACAGAGAGAAAGCAGAGATCCTAATATCTGATGACTTTGAAAGATCTTTGAAGAGGAACCCATCTCAGAATTCAAGAGAGATCTGATTTTAATTCCCAGCTCTACCATCAAAAAGTCCAGTCTGCTCCCCAGTGTCTCTAAGTGTAGAGAGAGAAATTCTTACCTTGGCTATCAGCTATCACCAAACTTACTATAGTGAAGAAATGAAGTTACAATTATGACAGGAATATCACAATGCCATGAGGATGCAGGATTTTATGATCTATTCCAAGAAATAAGATGATAAGGAAAGTTTGTATGCAGTAGAAAGAATATGGGATTTGGAGTCAAAGTTATGTCCAAATTCTGAGTTGACCCCTAATGAACTGCGTTACCTTATAAGTCATTTAACACCTCAGCCTTATTTTTCACAATCTTACAATATCTACTTCATGGAATTATTATGAAATATCAGATAATACATGTAAAGGGTCTACAATTGTGTAAGGCCCAGAGTGGGTACTCAATGAAGATTAGGTATTATTGAAAAGTGTTAAATAAAACATATGAGGCGAAGAAGGCAGAATGCAGAACTAATATTATGATCTAGTTTGTGAGAACTTCATCCTCCTAGCTCCATGAATAGATTACTTACCGTGGAGAGGAACATAAACTTCAGGATGTAAGATCAACTTTATTTATCTTTTTTTTTAACTATTTAACAGTTTTTTTAATTTTAACTTTTTTTCATAATAGTTTACATCATTGTGAAATTTCAGTTGTACATTATTTCTTGTCTGTCACCATATAAGTGCTCCCCTTCTTCATCCCCTATGCCTACCCCCCACCCCCCTTCCCCTGGTAACCACTGAACCGTTTTCCTTGTCCATGCGTTTGTTTATATTCCACATGTGAGTGAGTCATATGGCGTTTGTCTTTCTCAGTCTGGCCTATTTCACTTAGCATAATTCCCTCCAGGTCCATCCATGTGGTTGCAAATGGGATGGTTTTGCCTTTTTTCTGGCTGAGTAGTATTCCATTGTATATATATATATATATATGTATATATACCAGATCTTCTTTATCCAATCACCGGTCAATGGGCACTTGGATTGTTTCCATGTCTTGGCTATTGTGAATAGTGCTGCAATGAACATAGGGGTACGTGTGTTACTTTGGATTGTTGATTCAAGTTGTTTGGGTAGATGCCCCGTAGTAGGATAGCTGGGTCATATGGTATTTCTATTTTCAGTTTTTTGAGGAATCTCCATAGTGTTTTCCACAGTGGCTACACCAGTCTGCATTCCCGCCAGCAGTGCATGAGGGTTCCTTCTCTCCACACCCTCTCCAACATTTGTCATTTTTAGTCTTAGCAATTATAGCCATTTTAACAGGTGTAAGGTTGTATCTTAGTGTCGTTTTGATTTGCATTTCCCTCGTGATTAGTGATGTTGAACTTTTTTTTTCCTTTTCATGTGTTTATTGGCCATCTGTATACCTTCTTTGGAAAAATGTCTGTTCATGTCCTCTGCCCATTTTTTGATAGGGCTATTTGTTTTTTTGTTGTTCAGCTGTGTGAGTTCCTTATTTATTATGGAGATTAACCCCTTGTTGGATACATGATTTGCAAATATTTTCTCCCAACTTGTGGGTCATCTTTTTGTTTTCATCCTAGTTTCTTTTGCCTTGCAGAAGCTCTTTAGTCAAATGAAGTCCCACTGTTTTTCTTTTGTTTCCCTTGTCTGAGAAGACATGGTATTCGAAAAGATCCTTTTAAGTTAGATGTCAAAGATTGTACTATCTATATTATCTTCCAGGAGTTTTATGGTTTCAGGACTTATCTTCAAGTCTTTGATCTATTTTGAGCTTATTTTTGTGTATAGCATGAGATAATGGTCTACTTTCATTCTTTTGCAAGTAGTTGTCCGGATTTCCTAACACCATTTATTGAAGAGACTATCTTTTCTCCGTTGTATGTTCTTAGCACCTTTGTCAAAGATCAGCTGTCCACAGATGTGTGGATTTATTTCCAGGATTTCGATTCTGTTCCATTGATCTGTGTGCCTGTTTTTGGACCAGTACCATGCTGTTTTGATTACTATGGCTTTACAAAGTACATTTTGAAGTCAGGGATTGTGATGCCTCCAGCTTTGTTCTTTTTTCTCAGGATTGCTTTAGCAATTTGGGGTCTTTGGTTACCCCTTATGAATTTTAGGATTCTTTGTTCTATTTCCATGAAGAATGTCATTGGGATTCTGACTGGGATTGCATTGAATATTTCTTAATACTTTAAAATGGTTTCCTTATGGTATGAGGCAGGAGATGTCCCTCTTTAACAGCTAACATCTTCCCAGGAAAAGACCTAAGAAATGTGAAAAAGAATCCAAGATGCTGATCTTGGGGACATTTAACTGGGTGATCTTGGGTAAGTTCTTAAGCTCTTTGAGCCCCATTTTCCCCTCTGTTAAATGGTGTTAATGGCCTGCCTCAAAAATTAGTTGCACAGGTCACATTTAATCATGTATGTATAAGCTCTGAATATAATGGTGCAAATACTAATGTCACTGGGTTGTTGTGGTGGTGGTGGTTGTTACTCTTTTTGTTTTGACTATTGCCTTAAGAATTCTGTAAAAGAAAGGACAAAATTCCAGCTATCTTTATAAATTATTCGAGGAAACATAGCTTATCTTTACAGGTTATCACTATAAGGAACCATAAATCCTTTAGGTATAAAACAGGTTATGTATTCATAGAAGAAACAATAAAGTCACAGCATGCTTTTTAAAATTAATAAGATAAGCCCACAGCCTACTGGAATCACAGACTCTGTGGGATGGAAGGAGGAGTGTGGTCAATTAGAAAAAAATGGCCAACATGTTTTATTCTTCCATTATCTACACCCTTTGCAGTAAGAGGTTGCAGTTCTTCTCATTGAGGAGGCAGAGTTTATTTCCCCACTCCTTGAATCTTGACTGCTCTTGTGACTTATTTTGGTCAATGATATGCAGTAGAAATGTCAGTTTCAGAAGAGACCTCAAGAGGCCATGAGCTTCTTTTTCTCTTGGATTCCTGCTATCGCTATATGAACAAGTCCTAGCTAGCCTGCTGGAATACGAGAGACATCATAGAAGAGCACCTATTTGTCCCAGCCAATGCCATCCTCAACCAGACTACAGCCAACCACTCCTAAATATATGGAAATGCCCTGCCGAGATCAGCAAAGCCACCTCACACAGATCAGCTGAGTGTAGACACAGGAGGGAGCCCCAAGACTGAAAATCAAGGCTGAAAGAACCATTCAGCTGTCCCACAGACAATGTGAACAATAATATATATTTATTGCTCTAAGCCATTGAGTTTTGAAGTGGTTTGTTACACAGAAATCGTTAACTGATACAGGAACTTTGAAATCTCTAATCCAATCTCCCACGTGATATTGGAGCTCCATCTCCAACATACCTATCAAATGCTTATCTGGCCTCTGTTAGATGGTGATTAGCAACATGTCCTTTCTTGATGTATGGATCCTCTCCTGATATAGATCATTCCACCTCTGAACAGATCCAACTGCTGTAGGGTTTTCCTTAGATTGAGCAAAGTTGGTACCCCAGAAACTTGTATCCCATGGACTTAGTCTTCCCCTTGGGGTTGCCCAGGAGAGGTCTAATGGTTCATCTACATTTCACTTAACTGAAAGAACTCTCAACTGAGATTATAAACCAGAAGTATTTCTGAGCCAGTCCTATGTCCCTAGAAGATGAGAAAAGTTTGTTTTGTTGTGCCCGATTTCCACTTTATTCCACTTGGTCTGGTTTCCGCTGGAAAGGAAAATTACGACATTCCGGAAAGTGTTTCTTCCTTTATTGAAGCCAAGAGATGTGAGAATCTTCAGAACTAAATCTGTCCTGGTGAAATTGAAGGGAGGCAGCTTCCTCTAGAAGTTCTGGATCAAGGATGAAGAGTTAATAAGGGCAATTAGCTGTTATGGGTATGAACTGACTCTACAGATCTTTGAGAGGTGAGCTGACCATTAGACTGCTAAGGTTCTTCACTGAGCTGCTTTGTAGACCCGGGAGAGAAGAGATGTGTTAAAGTGTGGCGACTTTTGCAGGACCCTCCAGTGACCACCTCCTGAGCTATCCTAACAAGGCCGCGCTTTGACTGTAGATTCAGACGTATCAACAGACTGCCTGAAGTTCATTGTTCATGTGCCGGGTTGAGCTCTGGACATTCACTCATTTGGTATCTGAACTGAAGAATTTCTCATCCCTTGAATTAATTTCTCCATTCATTCAATCAGACTTCTGCCTCAGTTTTCTGTTTAGTATTCTGCTTTCCAATCCTCAGCCTATTTTGTTTCCCTCATACATAAGAACTGTTTTTTTTAATCCCATACTTGCAGTCAGAGCTTAGAGTCCACTGCCAATGAATAAATAATCCAGAATTCAGACTTAGTGATGATGTAAGCACAACTTCACCAATATCTGAGACCACATTTGCCAGCGTTATATTGATGGTAGAGTGATTAAAAGCAACAGGATTTAGAGAGAAACAGAGTACTTTTGAGTTGTGTAACCTGTAGCAAGTCATTTAACCTCTCCGATTATTTAGATTTCTCTTAAGTGAGGATCTCTATTACCAATTCATGAAGATGCGGTAAAGGTTAAATGTGATGCTGTGGGTAAATCTCGCAGGAAAGAGCCTAGAACATAGATATTCAACACCTGAGAGCTGATGTTGGGATCAATACTAGTACTATTGCTAGTATTAATATTATATAGATTAACTCTCTTTCGTAAATCATAAATCAACGCTACTTATAATCTCAAAGCCTCCAGACTGATTTTTCCCTTTTTAAAAAAAGGCTCACGTAGCTAAGACTGCCTCAAAACTGAGCTCATTTGAGTCCTGATGAAGTTAGTGGATGAAGGGTGTACATGGAGGGATGGCAGGCTCCCATAGAGACACTACATTGCATGGAAGCAAGACAGCTAAGTATTACTTTTTTCCAAAGTTACCCAGAGTCCTCTTTGAGTCACAGTGCAATACTGCTACAATATGTTGTCCTTCAGGCTTTCCAAGAATCAGGAATGTGCAAAACAATAGACATGCTCACAATAAGTTCCATCAATCGAATTCAAGCACAGTCATATGTGCAGTGGAGCTCCAACTTGGCAGCCCAGAGTATATTAACTCTGAAATTCACATTCAGGCGTGCCTTAAGACAGCTCAAGGACTACAGAGGAGACTTGGTAGGGAACTATTTGCATGCAGGACCAAGAGGGATCTCAGAATATAATTTGTCTGGAAGGAAAAGAGAGCCGGAGAACTTGCATCTGCTCCAAGGCCATGGGGCAGTAACAGGGTTGTAGTACTTCCGAATACAGCTCAGGAAATATTAAAAAATGTCCGACAGCCTTGCTCTAATGAACACACTGCTGGCTTCTGTAGAATTCTGTAGAAATTCTGTACAATTAAATAGAGAAAGAAATCAGCATGGACCTTTGAAAGGAAAAGTAACAGGTAGATTCAGCAGTTTCTGGTGAAGGGGGACATGGCTTCAGCAGAAGTAAGAGACCCTAGGCGTCCCACTGTTCCCTGGGTCACATTCCTGATAATGCAAGTATATGATTCCTATTAATTGAATCTTTTTTTCCCCAGCTTTATTGAGATATAATTGTGGTAATCACTTTGCAATACATAGATGTATCAAATTAGCACATTTTACACCTTAAACTTACACAATGTTACACATGTATTGATTGAATCATTTCTTTACATATCTGAGGTGATCACCTGAAAACGGATAGCCTATCAATAATATAAATGAATATTATACTTTTTAGTAATTTTTTCCTGATTATACGAACAACATATATTCTTTGTAAAATTGAAAGAATGGAGAAAATTATAAATAAGTTAATTAGCATTTCTTTATTGAGCTATTTGATTATAAAATTAATAGAAATCTTTCTATGTAAACAGGATATGGGAGACTTTCAGAATTACTGTACAATGACTAATAATACAAAGTAAGAGAGGCTTTATTTTTACTAGAATTTCATAAAGGGTGATGTCCACATGCCAAAAACATTGAGCACTTGCTACAACATAAACTAAAAACAAGACTGGATTGAAGACAGTGTCAACATGACCAGTAATTTGCCACATGTCAAGGAACAAGATGCTTCAGAGTTGCAAACAGGGACCCACGCAATCTCTCAGAGAAGCTCGCTCTCATCCCATTCATGGAAAATACAAAGACCTCAGTGGAAGGACAGGAAATGAAGAAAAACCGGGGATATGAAGAAAAATACTATAGTTCAAAAGATTCTGAAAATGGATAACTAGGAGAAAAATTTCACATCCTTAAATTAATTTTCTCATCAAGAGTCAGGAAGACTTAGAAACTTTAAAACTAGAGCTTGCAGTCATAAAAAGGAAATAATTTCATATCAGGAAAGACTAAAGAGAAATGAAAAGCACATTTGCCATCTTAAAAAGAATAATGGAGGGCCTGCCTGGTGGCGTAGGGGTTAAGATCGCACACTTTGCTTTGGGGGCCCGGGGTTCGCTGGTTCCAATCCTGAGCGGCAACCTACGCACAGCTTATCAAGCCATGCTGTGGCAGGCATCTCACATATAAGTAGAGGAAGATGGGCACGAATGTTAGCTCAGGTTAATCTTCCTTAAAAAAGAAAAAAAGAAGAAGCAATGGAATTAGTAAACATTACTTTGGACCAAAAGAGAAAACAAGTCCACAAATTGTGCCCAAATTCATATTCAGAAATGAAGCCAAGGTGAAATTCACAATAGAACAAAAATGACATGAAAGACAAAAGAAAGCAAATAATTTCAATAACGATAATGATGAAGAACTTCTCTAACCTAAAGAAAAATCTGAAGCTTGCAAATGAGAAGTACACTGCAGGCAATAGTAATGAAATGACCCTAATCCCTTAACACAGTCTGTTGTAATTCTTCCTATTTTCCACATATAAAGGGGGGAAAAATTTCCTTCAACATTTAGGGAAGAGAAAACAAAACAGTTTCCCTACAAAGGAGCATAAGTTAACCTGGACTCAGAATTCACTTCTACCACAAATGAACTTTTATAAGTTTAAGTATAACGTGGTCTTCAGTCCTGCTTTATTTTCAATTGCTCCACTCAGCTCTCAGCCAGTTGTTAGATCTTAGAAAAGCCAGAATGTCTCAAATAACGTGAAAAATAGTTGGGACCCAAAGAGGGACAGTGCACATCTTTCTCCTCAATGAGTTCATAGAAGAGTGGGAGTGGTAGAAACATAGATAATGATCAAGTCAAGTGTGGAGGCAGGGATGAAGATATGCTCAGACTGTAAATGGGATCCAGAGTAGTGGCATGTAATCACGTGGAGGTGGAGAGTGGGAGGGATCATGAAGACTCTCTGAAGCAGGTGATGCCTGAGTTATATTTTAAAATAGATGTAAAAGTTAATGAGACAAAAATGGTACGGGCAAAGCGAGGCAGCCCACACAGTGGAACGAGCCTGAGTACCACTGGACGTTGAGATTGAAAAGACAAGCACAGTTTGACTGAGGGATCTTAATTATTCCCAGAATTTACCAAACCTCTCTAAGCCTCATTTTCCTCACCTATAAAACAAAGACAATCCTAGTATGGTTGAAAAAATAAATGAATGTAATGTGCTAAAAGCCTGGTGCCTGGCACTCAGTGAGTATTTGTTGCTATTAGAATGATGATGATGGTGATGTTCTTAATCATCTTCGTCATCCTTCTCATCATCATCCAGTCCAGTAGACATAGTTATATTTGAATTCCAGTGTTGCCACTTCCTGCTTCACCTAGGGCAGGTTATTTCTCTTTGCCACAGATTCCATCCTATTAAAATAAGGATAATCATGACTACCTCATAAAATTCCTGGAGAAATTCAATGAAATAATATATGTAAAGTAATATGTAAAGTACCTGACACATAGAAGGGGTTTAGAGAGGTACATTTCCTTTAACAAGCCCTATGTACTACTACGAGTAACAAAGCTCTAAGTACAAAGAAACTCTCAAGTTTGCATTCAACTCTGTTTGAAAAAGCCCAAGATACTCTTGGGATCCTATCAAACATCTTAAAGTGGTCTATCTCTTCAAGCTTATTTCTCTCCACACCTCTTGTCATTCTCCTTCCTTGATCCTAAGAGTCAAACACAAAGAATTTATAGTTACTCCAACTCTCCAGGACCTCTCTCCCTCTGGCCTTAATACTGGCAATAAGCCTGGCTTGGATTGACCCCCTCATCTCCCAGGATCACAGAATCGGATGAGGTACCTCTTGTCTGGGGCCCAACAGACCCTTCTACCCCCATCACAGCATTTACCGGGCTGTTTTGTGATTGTCTAATTGATTATTGTCATCTACATTGATCTAAACTCTCAGTGATGGCAGGATAAACGACTGTTTTGCTCACCATTACAGTACCTGGAACACAGCACGATGTCTAGCAAATAATAGGTTATCAACAAATATTTTTGTAATAGATAATTAAACAAAAGAACTCCTGATCAAGTTTTTATTTTTAGGATAAAGGCAAAATTTTTTATCAATATGTATAAGTATGTAAATTCATCATAAATACACATTGTCACTCATCTCAAGGCCATATAATTATCTTAATTCCCATGTTCTATTGGGGGAATTTGTGATTTCTTGGATTTTCTGCCAGTTTCTATAATGACAGACTTTAATGCTTGGTATTTATTTCATTTTTAGTAATAATTACTAAGCACTAAGTTAGCTTTATTAATTATTTATGCTTTCACAAATTTTCTATATGTTATTGATACTTATATTGAAATATTCCTTCAAATGGCTTAACCTATTTTAAGACATGTCCTTACATGATCTTAATTTCCTTGAGAAATTATCCGGATGGTTTTTTCATAGAGATCATATTAATAAAATCAGCTTCATGGTACGATGAGTTTAAAATCTGAAACATTTACTATTAAATTAACATTAGATAGGCATATATTATTGTTGTTGTCTATATATTTTCTCCTCTATAGCTGTCATCTTTTTCTCTTGAAATAATCATCTTTCCTTTGCATTTTTGTAGAGCTGCTCAAGTTTGCCCTCCACATCATGAATTTTGTGTCAATTTGTGCCTTACCTACTTCCCATAGGGATTTTAATTCTGCTATTGAATGGTTAGTTCCTTTGCAGTCCTTGTTTATCTCTCTTAGTTCTCATGTCTTCTCAGCCTGCCATCTTTGTGCCTCAACTGGTTCTCTGCTTAAGCCTTTCTGCCCGTTTCATAAAGGTCATTACTTCTTGCATTCTATCAAAACATTTAGTTTTCTAACATTTTCCTCCAATTCTTGTAAAAAAAATTCATAGGTGTGAAGATCTCCTGGATGTTCAGGATATTTCTTTTCACTTGTTCTGCAGTAGGCTTCATGTTTATTTTCCACTTTATTCATTTTCAAATGTGATGAAATTTATCTGCACTGTGTTCCTGTACTGTATATCTATACGCCAAATGTTTGCCAGCCTTAGTTTCCAGGCACTGTTCATTTGGATGATGGTTAAATAGCCTTCTCAAAGAAGAAATGGAGATACGCAGCTCTAAAGCCATCTGCAGGTCTGCTCGACAGAGGTTAAAGTTTTTCCTATGCCCGCTGTCTGGTTCATTGTTCTTTGAATCAATGGACTACAGTGGGGGGAAAAAATCACAAAATAATCTCCTAAATAATCTCTTTTTCTTTCCCAATCTATGATTTTTTTACATGAAGCGCTCCAGCTTCCAAACGCAGTGTAGGACTGCCAACTGTCTTTTTTTTTAACCATAGTTTTTTTTTTTTTTGTCAGCAAGGGAATGGTTGCAGTCCAAGAACAAAGCAACGTTGAGCACATACTACCTCCTGGGCTCTCTGCTAGGCATTAAAAACACCATAATGAACACAATAGACATAACCTCTGCCCTCCTGGAGGCCATAATTTCCTTAAGAATCAGATATTGAACAAACACAAGTGTGATATGTTCCACATATACTAGACAGAGCTAACCGTAGAATAAGACGAATAAAATGGAAAGGGCAGGAGTGGAAGCTTCATGGTGACTACTTTTAACAGAATGCCCCAAATGAAAAAAAAGATACCAGCTCCAATTCCTAATGGTTTCAGCTTGATATTTCAGCATCACAGACTGAAACCACAGAATTTCCTACTGTTTTTTCACAATGGTAAATTTGATGTGTTTCCACTGGCTCCATAGGAATTTGTTAAAAATTATTTTTTTAATTTTTTTAATCTCTGGTAACTTGTTAAAAATGATTTGGACTCTAGTAATTTTTAACACTTTTAAAACCTGATGCTGTTGACAAGTTTTATCTTTTTTAAAAAAAATGTATTTTCACAGATATTTTTAGTAATAAGTTGGAGAGAAACTACATCAAGAACAGTTAGCCAGAATCCATTTTAAAATTAAAGTGAGAAGTCATATTTAAGAGACATTTAAGAGGTAAATTCTATAGGGACTGGAGACAGATTAAATTGAGAAATAGAGGGAGAAGTTTAACAAGACTCTTAGACTTTGGCAAATGAATATATGGTTGTAGGCTTTAGGAGGAAGTCTCGGCTAGAAATAAGAATTTGAAAGTCGTGTTGTAGCCAGTTGCCATCTGAAACCTGAAAGTCAGGAGTAGAAGATCTCAAAGCATTTATTTTCTTCATATGTTGAGTCTTGAATTATGCCAAAAGATAACACAGGTGAATCAAATTTTGCTCTGTGTGACACAACTTACACTTTTTAAAAGAATAATAATAATAATGCCTATATTTCTCCTATACCTACCAAGAATCTCTTGCCTCACTCATTTTTCTGGAACCACAACCCATTCAAAATGAGTCCCATTCACCTTCAATTCTGGTATACTCTATCCATTTTAGAATAAGTCAATTAGTTTCCCGACATGATAAAATGGGGACTTTAATGAGTAGGTGACAATGCAGCAGAGAGTATGGTATAAAGCAAAGAGCTCTGTGACTTCCATCCCATCTTCTTGTCGCCATCCTCCTCTTTTACTTATTTAGAATCTCATCTCTTGCCATCCAACTACTGTGACGATCTCTTTACTTGTCTCTAATAATTTTTCTTTACTCCTGTCTAATCCACTCTCCACTCTCTCTTTAGATTTTTTCTGTTTCTCCTAAAGCAGAATGAAGAGCTCAAGGCTTGGTTCTTGCCTTAACAATCAGGGAAAATTGCAACCTTTCCCAGAGTCTTCCTCTACAAATTGGGAAAAATCAGAGTGTCTTGCATCCTTCTTAACAGAAAGGGTAAAGGAGATAAAATATGTGAAAATAAACACAAATTCTTCACATATGATGGTATGTTATACTAGTCAGGGTAATACTAGTGGTGTATGAGATAAACAGTGACATCTTAACAGCTTATCAAAATGACTTATTTTTCTCTAGCGCAACAACCCAGTGTGCAGTCTTTACAGTAATTCAGGGTCCCAGGCTTCTTTCTATTCACCCTCTTCCGGGGCCTCATAATTCTTCACTCTCTGCCAGCAAACAAGAAAGGGAACAGAAGAATCACCCACGGGAAGTTTTCAAGGGCCAGGGTTGGAAATCGTGTATATCACTTCCAGTTCCCTCCAGTTGGCTAGAACTTGGTCACATGGTCATATCTCATTGGAGGCTGGGAAATTCCATCCAGCTGTTTACATAGGATGAGAAAGAAGTGAACTTTGGTGAACACAGAGCAATCTCTGCATTTCGAGATGTTCCTATAGCTCTGCTAGGTGAAGGGGGTCCAATATAATAAATCTCTGCCCTAAAGCAAGTCAGTCATTGGGATGAATCAAACATACAAATGACCAAATAAATGCTAAATTTCAGGTTCAAGTGCTAAGGCCGTGTGGTACACCAGAATTTACTAAGTGCCACAGCCTTTTCTATGTACCTGTTTATCAGTATACCATCATTAGATTTACAGAAGGGAAACATTCAGGTTCAGTTAAACCAGATTAATCATCAAAGTTCAAATGACTATATTTAATGGTACATCTGCATTCAAGCCCAAGATGAAGCACGGATTGATTTTGCCCAGGGATTTGAAGGAAGAACATTTGACCAAAGAAACATTTGAAATGAGTCCTGAAGGAGAAGTACAATGCAGTTTTCACATAGTTGACAGAGTGAACATCTTAAAAAGTAAATCAGAACTTGTTACTTCCCTGCTTAAAAACCATTGATGGCTTCCATCACACTTAGAATAAAATCCAGACTCATCTTTGCACTGACTTGCAGAGACTTATGTAATCTGGTTTGTGATCATCTTTATGACCTCATCTTGTATCACCCTCCCACCCCCACCTGCCATTGCCTCCCCCCTCCCCCCGTCGTCTCCATTCTAGCCCCTGACCCATTGTCTATTCCTCAGTTGTGCCAACATTACCAAAGGGCCTTTGAAATAGCTATTTTCAGCTATAATTAACAAGACAGGAAACAATAAGTGTTGGAGGGGATGTGGAGAGAAGGAAACTCTCATATACTGCTGGTGGGAGTGCAAACTGCTGCAGCCACTATGGACAACAGTATGGAGTTTCCTCAGAAAATTAAGAATAGATCTACCATATGATCCAGCTATGCTGCTGCTCGGTATTTATCCAAAGAACTTGAAAACACAAATGCATAAAGATACGTGCACCCTTAGGTTCATGGCAGCATTATTCACAATAGCCAAGACTTGGAAGCAACATAGGTGCCCATCAAGGGACGAACGGATAAAGAAGATGTGGTATTTATACACAATGGAATACTTCTCAGCCATAAGAAACAATGAAATCCGGCCATTTTGCAACAACATGGATGGACCTTGAGGGTATTATGCTAAGTGAAATAAGTCAGAGGGAGAAAGTCAAATACCCTATGATCTCACTCATAAGTAGAAGGTAAAAACAACAACAAACAAACACATAGCAACAGAGATTGGATTAGTGGTTACCAGAAGGGAAGGGGGGAGGGAGGAGGGCAGAAGGGTGATTAGGCATGTGTGTGGGGATGGATGGTAATTAGTCTTTGGGTGGTGAACATGATGTAATCTATACAGAATTTGAAATATATTACCATGTACACCTGAAATTTATATAGTGTTATAAACCAAGGCTGCTGCAATAAAAAATTTAAAAAAAAAGAAATAGCTATTTTCTCTGCTTGGGATGCTCTTGCTCTTGACCTTCATGAGTCTCAGAGAGGCTTCTCCTGATACCCCATTATTCTCTACTATCTCACACTATTGTAATTCTCTTTCCAACTTTTATCATTATCTGATATCTCCTTCCTTCCTTCCTTCCGTCCTTCCTTCCTTCCTTCCACCTTCTTTCCACTCTCTCCCAATAGAATGCAAACCCCTTGAAAACATGAGCCTTTTCTATCTTGTTTATTGCCATAGTCACAGAGTACGGGCTCGAAATTTACTTGTTAAATAAATGAGTCCTATTTCGACAGGTAGAGAAGGAGGGAGAGTAAAGATATTAGAGACTGAGGGTACTTTCAAGAACCAAGGCAAGTTATAGATCAACTCAAGGAGCCATGTACTTTTATACCTAACATTTTTCTCTTAAATCTGAATATGCCATATTCTCCCATTTTACAAGACCCAGGGTGTCTGTTGGCAGAATACTGTGTGCAGTTCTGGTACTTGTTCTTTCAGAAAGACTTAATGACGGTTGAAATGTTCCCAAAAAGGGCAAGGGCCAGCAGAAGCTGCTGTAGGGTTCCAGACTAAAAATATCAGGATTGTTTTGCCTTGAAATATTAGGTTGAGAAGAGGTGGGAACAAAATATGAAGGGATTTGGAGGGAGTAAACACAGCTTTATTCAGCAAAACCCAGAATCCTATTTTGGCTCGTCTTTAAAGCTGGAAAGAGAGCACATTTAGGGCAAATAAAATATTATTACCTTTCATTGGCATGACACTTTATGTTTACAAAATGCTTTTTTCTTTTCTTTTCAAAATATCCACACAACATCTGTATGGTAAGTATAATTTTCCTATTCTGTAAATGGAGGGTATCAAGTCTCTGAGAGGTAGTTTGCCTGAATTCTTCGAGGGAGAAAACCATGTCTGATTCATTCTTTTAGTGCCATTTATAAAATTTTAAAAAATATGTAAGATCAATAAATGTCTATAAAATTGAAGTGAATAAAACATGGATGAATCAGGAACAGACTTCCTAAGAATGCCTTGCCACTGGTGCCCATTTCTTTATTGTTAAAGGTGAAGAGAGATAATTCATTTTTATTGCCCTGAAGTCCAAAAGGCCTCAGCCTTGAGAGATAATGAGCAGAATGAACTTAGAAATTTAAATTGCAACCAAAAAGATGTTAACATCTCTAATCTGAGCCTGGAGGAAATTAGTCTCAGAAGGAAAGGAGATTGAGAGCTTCCTGTTTTCATTTCTTGACAAGGTGACGGAAGAACCTAAGATCCTTTTCCTTAAATCAGCCCTATAAAATCTAAGCAAGGAGAGAGAAGCAACACATCCCAAAACAGTTTTAGTCCTGGTCAAGACTGAGTAAGCACACTCCACTCTGTCTCTCCTACTAAATGCAATGAAAAACCCTGGACAGAAGGCACAGAGTAGCTACCTGACGAACATAAAAGATAAATGGTAGCAGGCAGATTGGGGAAAGAGACCAGAACTGGAAATAACACCAAACTCGTGAGGACTTTCCTCTTTTTCCTCCTCAAATAATTCTCAGCCTGGACTCAAAGACAGCCTAAAACTGATAAGTGTACACTAGGTGAGGGCCAAGAGAGTTCTGTCTTGGTTAGCTAGGGCTGCCATAACAAAGTACCACACTAGGTACCTTAAAAAAAACAGAAATTGATTTTCTCACAGTTCCGGAGGCTGGAAGTCCAAAATCAAGGTGTTCGCAGAGTTGCTTCCTTATGAGGGTTGTGAGGAAAGGATCTCTTTCAAATATCTCTCTTTAGTTTGTAGGTGGCTCTCTGTTCTCTTTGTCTTTTCATATTGTCTTCCCTTTACATGCACCTATGTCCAAATTTCCCTTATAAAAGGATACCAATTACATTGGATTAGGGTACAACCCTACTCCAGTATGACCTCATCTTAACTGAACTAATTACATCTGCAATGATCATCTTTCCAAATAAAGTCACATTCTCAGTTGTGAGGGTAATATTAAGACTTTAGTATATGAATGCAGAAGAACATAATTTAACCCATAAAAAGATTTTTTTTTTTTAAACCTTCTGGTCCGAGGAGCAGGAAAGGAGTGGGTCAGAGAGTATGGTAGAAATCCCCTGTTTTGGATTTCATTTTGGTTTTCCTTCTCTCCCACCCCAATCTCCAAGCAATCCCGTGGTAGTAATGGTGGAAATGGCAGCAGTGCCAGGCAGCCACCTACACTTCCAACGGAGGAGAAATCTTACTGACCAGGGAACTGTAGTACCAAGAGAATGGGAAGGAGGGACACCTGTTGCTTTTTATCACTTTCTATCCCCTCACTATTTGGCCTCTGATGCAGATCACACTCAGTCTCAGGAAGCACGTGGCAGAGCAGAGAACCTAAAATCCTAGTTTCCTAGACAGAAAACCAAGGTGGGGGTGGGGTGAAGTGAAGTGTGTGGGGTAGATGCTGGGAGCCAGAATGTGTCAGGGAAACCACAAAAAGGAAAGAAAGTGGTCCCATAAAGTTGTGTATGCACTCTTGGGCTTATCTCCAAGCTGTATATTCATGGACCCTGGCTCTAAAGTATACACGTAAGGTGTTGAGAACTGAACCATGGGATAAATCCCCACTCAGGGTCTACACTGCACCTGGATGGTGCACACATGGGACAGATCTAAATGGTCCTTCAAAGGCTTTGAAAACTGAACCTACATTGGAAACAGCCCAGAGACAAGACAGGTAGGAGCTTGCAACCTTAAACTGGGTCAGTTGCTTTCTAAAACAAACAAAAAATACTTTCTATAGGATTTAAATAAGACTCAGACCCTTATAATATTCAAAATGTCCAAGATATAATCCAAAATTATAAACATGAAGAATGCAGAAACTTCAGTGCTTTTCATGTAAAAAGGAGAATCAAGAGATGTTGACCCTGAGATGACACAGATGTCAGAATTACTAGACAAGATTTTAAAGCTGTTACTTTAACCATGCTTTGAAAAGTAAGGGTAAACACTGTAGAAATAAAAGAAAGAACATCTCATCAAATAAATAGAAGTTATAACAAAGGACCAAATGGAAAATTTAGAACTAAATATACATTTACTAAAATAACACTATTCACTAGATGGGCTCAGGAGCGGAATGAAGATGACAGAGGAAAAAGTCAATGAACTTGATGGTAGACCAATAAAAATCATCTAGTTTGAACAACAAAGATGGAGAATGATTGAAAAAGAAATAGAGCCTTAGGACTGGTGAAACAATACCAAAAATCCTGACAACTATGTCATCAGATCTCCAGAAGGAAAAGAGAAAGAGTGTGGTGAATAAAACCCTTTTAAGAGATAATGGCTAATACCTCCCCAAATTTGGCTAAAGACTTCAACTTAAATAATAATTGTAACATCCAATTATTTTATTATTATTGTTGTTGTTGTTGTTGTTTTGTTTTGAGGAAGATTAGCTCTGAGCTAACATCAGCCACCAATCCTCCTCTTTTTGCTCTAGAAAATTGGCCCTGAGCTAACATCCATGCCTATCTGTCTCTACTTTATATGTGGGATGCCTGCCACAGCATGGCTTGACAGCGGTGCCTAGGTCCACACCCAGGATCCGAACCCCGGGCTGCCAAAGCGGAGCACAAGAACTTAACCGCTATGCCACAGGGCACGCCTCCCAATTACTTTAGTATTATTATTAGTAACATTTATTGAGCACTTGTCTGTGTCAGGATCTGTTTTAAGTTCTTTACACACTCATTTAGTCTTCAAGGAATAACACATGTAAGTTCTTGCCCAAGGTCACAGAGGTATTAAGCAGTAGAGACAAGAAACAAACCCAGGAAGTCTGTCTCCAGAGAACAAGCTCTTAACTCCAACGTCACACAGACTCTCTGGCACACCCAGGGTCAATCTCTCTTTGGCGCTTAGATTATTGATGACTGTTACTTTGCTGCACTATGACTTTGTTTAAAGTATGTGAAATTCTTGGTGTAGTATCTAACATGTGGATGCTTAAAAATATGTGAGGGAAAAAAGAATACATAACTGCAAGATAGGGCTGTTTTAGCTGTTTGGACTGCTATAACGAAACATTGGCTCATAAACAATAGAAATGTATTTCTCACGGTTCTGGAGGCTGGAAGTCCAAGATCAGGGTGCCAGGACAGTCAGACAGGGGCTCTCTTCCAAGTTGCAGACTTCTCATTGTATCCTTGCATGGTGGAAAGGAAAAGGGAGCTCTCTTGAACCTCTTTTATAAGGGCATTGATCTGGCCTCTGTGATTTAACCCCTTCTGAAAGGTCCTACCTTCTAACACCATCACACTGGGCATTAGGATTTCAACATATGAATTAAGCAGGGGACCCAAACACCCAAAACATAGCATGAGTGAAAGTTATTTGTGAACCTGATTTACTTTCTACTAAGACTGTAAATTTCTTAACAGAAGAAGCTTTGCTGACTCCCTTATTTCCTATAGTATCTGGTATGTTTCTGGCACATATAGATGCTTAACTTAAAAAAAATTTGTAGTTCGTTGAAGGAGGCATAAAACTCTACAACTTATATGAAAAACAGCATAATCGAAAGATGATCTGCCTGTAGCCCTAACAAGTTGACTAATCTTGGGGAAGTCACTTAACCTCTGGGGCCTCAGCACATTTTCTTAAACCAAGGAGAGTTCCATGGCCAACGAGGGTACATCATGAAGATTAACGAGGTCGTGCATGTGAAAATGCTTTGGAGAGCATTACACAAATGACATTTCATTTGATTTAAGTCATTGCAAGGCAGACAGGAATAATGAAGCGTGCTTGATAAAGAGCTTGACAGCCCAGGAGAGGGAGAGATTATTTCCAGCTGGGAGCATGGAAGAAGATTTTGTGGGTAAATATGTCTAAAACAAGCTGGGTGGGAAGAAGGTGTTCAATAGAAAAGGGGCCAAGGCCGGTGTTACAGAGAGCTGTGTCCTTGCATGGTAAGCCCCTGCATCCGGAACTTACTTCTGACCTATTCTCCTTAGAGCTGGGGAGAGATACGATCTCAGGGAACGTGCTCAAAATCACCACAACCATTTGGAAAATTTTGTAATCCCGAGAGAGAGAGGACAACACACAGATGAAAAGCAGCAGACAAAGGAGGGAGATTTCAAGATGAACAGGCTTTTTACAAAACATGTCTTTACTTTTTATTTTTGCTAACTTGGGGGCGGGGGTTCTTTTCCAAGCTGAGCCAAATTAATTTCTAGTCCAGTTGTTGAGCAAACCAACAGTTGTCTTCTCTTCTATGCTTTAGCATAGATTTTGCGCCAGTGTTTTCCAAACTTTCGTGTGAATAATAAGTGGAGGAGCTTATTTTAAAGGGGGGAGGGCATTCCCAGGCTGCATCACCAGTGCTGCTGATGCAGAGTCCGCCTGGCGTTGGACCACGGTTCTTCATTTTAACACACAACCAGGTGCTCCAGATATAGGCCGCTCATTCTTCTCACCATAGGCGAGATCGAAGAGTCGTCCATGCCAAAAGCGAGAGCATAGTTCTTGGCACCTAAGCAGTTCCAACAATGCTTAGATTCCTGCCCTCCATGAACTTGGGGATGTGAGCAGAGAGGGAGACTTAAAATCCATGTTGGACTTCTCCAGATTGCTGTATTTTATTCCTTGAATTCTCGTCTGCTCAGAAGCAAGAGAAAAAGAAAAAAAAGAGATCTCACTAGTCAATTTTTACATTAAACTTACTTTTTTTTTTTTGCAAGACCTGACTACTGTACCAACCTGTCCAGGAAACGGTGCAACCACAGTCTTTGTAAGATGATTTGAGGACACGGTTTAGTTTTAATCCCAAACCAAATGTGGTATGCAACACTCTCTTTTTTGATCCCATAAAAAGAGAGGAAGAAACAATCAAGAACTAAACAAATAAAATGAAAATTACCTCCCTTTTATATTTTGGTGATGAAAAATGTTTCAAAGCGCTCCAAGCACTCACAGAAATGATAATTACCTTCTGCTTTCCTGGGGTAAGCATAGGGACACTTGGACCATAACAGTCTCATCAGAGTTATATAAACTGCAACATAAGCAATAAAAGTTTCTTGAACATCTGGATTCCATCTCCCCTTTAGAAGGAGTGTGAGCATCAGATAAAGCAGACGTTCAGACTTTTTGATTTCAGACCTTAGTGGTCCCATTGTGAAATTATATCAAGTCTAAATTTCTGGAAGTCACCTGTGAAAATCATTTTCAAAGCACCTTGTGCCCAGAAACATGTCCAACAGAGTCGCTTCCCTCCAGCAAAGACTAATTTCTTGACCACGCAATGCTCCTTACTTGAGTGCTGAGATTCAGAGGGTGAATAAGGAGAATGCCAATGTTGAAGAACATTTACCCCGGGCCAAGGAGTGTGCTGGTAGCTTTATAAATGTTACATCAGTTAATCCACCCTACAAACCCGTGGGGCTACAGTTGCTATCTCTATGTTACAAATGAGGGAACTGAAACTCAGAGAGGTTACATAACTTGCTTAACATCAAGCAGATAGTAAGTGATAACAATAATAATCCAGGGTTACCTGATTCATACCGAAATTGCAAAGATCAATTCAATTATCACCCTGCAGGAAAGTCTTTTATAACCCTACGGCCCTCACTCTGAGTACGGTCCTTCCTTTTTCTCCATTGCAGCTTGTCCCTAACTAACAGGGGCCACAATCTGGAAGATGTTGTAATTTGGGACCCATTTAACAGTTCCCACTGGTAGGCTGTGAGTTGGAGAGCATAAACCACTAGTGATATAACTTTTGGCATTAGACATAGCAAAGTATATATTCTGGCTCCAACAAATACTATTTATGCTTACCAGGGACAAGTTTTTGTTGTTGTTTTACATTTTTGAGCCAGTTTCTCATCTGTAATGGAAATAATAATCCTGCGTCCGCTGTGTGGTTTAAGTAAGAAGATGTGTAATGTATCTAGAATATATCTGCTACACTAGCACGTGCTCCACAAATAGTTTTCTACCCACTTTACCTACTGCCACAGTGCCAGGTGCATAGTAGGTATTCAGTAGGTGTTGTTGACTGACTAGTACATTGATGATATGGGAGTTGAAGGGATCCAGTAAACAGCATTCCTCATTCCCACCCAAGTTCTAAGCCAAATGAAATGTAAGACAAAAGAATAAGGCTCACGGAGGCCAAAACATTATCTTGATTGTTGACAAGAAGCTGATATTGGAGAATTCAGCTTATATATTTGGATAACTGGGCCTGCCAAGGCTGAACCCCAAGATTAGGCAGGTTTATTTACTCTTTCACAGGCAGAAGCAGAAAGCCACAGGCCTCCCCAGGTTGAAGTAACAGCATGATCCTTATAAGAAAGCAGGATGAAGGGGCTGGCTCATTTGTGCCCAAGTCTTCATCCAAGCCCACCATTCAGATTACTCTTCCCTCCTCCCCGTTGGATGAGCAAAGAGTGGGCAGTTGTCTAGAAATGTTCAGGAAAATGCTTCCTCATGGGGCCCACGAGGTTAGAGGAAGTCCTCAGCCCAACAGCCCGAATGACTAAATGAAGGGCCATACCCTTCCATTACCCCCATGCCACCATGCATTAACCTAGGGCTCTCAGTACCTTGACACTGTCCCTGCCTCCTTTATCGATCCTCTCACTTTGGAGAATTTAAGGAGCTAATAAGGGAACTCAAACTATCCTTGGCCTTACTCTGACCTTGTGATTCAGTCCCTGGGCCTCACCTTCTATTCTCTTAACCAAGTCCTCACCCCATGTCTGACGCTGAATAACTGGGACCCCCAACTTTATTTCCTGTGCCTGAGACCCTCTGCTGCTCCTCTTTGTTAGAGTTCCAACTTCCCCAAGACAGGGCCATGTACCCGGATGTGAAGCCCTCCTGATGCTAATGTTCCTCCATCTAGGAGTAGTTAAAGCCAGAGGGCACAGTTTCCAGGTAAATAAATCAAGGCCCAAAGAGTAGAGGGATTCACATGATTGGAGAGCTATATGGTGCTGGAACTCAGGCTTCCTGACATCCAATTCAATCTTCTTTTGAATCCCAAGTGAGAAGTAAATGAGAGACAAGGTAGGTTCTCATTCCCACCATTTGAGCAACCTGATAAGGGAATCCCATAAAATATTAAGTGGTGTCAGCA
The DNA here is from genome assembly GCF_021613505.1 of Equus quagga. Lineage (NCBI taxonomy): Eukaryota > Metazoa > Chordata > Mammalia > Perissodactyla > Equidae > Equus > Equus quagga. Next base: position 11,455,612 of record NC_060282.1, read on the forward strand.
GATATGAATACTGACCAAGCAGGAGCCTTCTTAGCAGAGAAGGATCCCTGAGACCAGAGGAACTGAGGACACTGAAAGACAGCACAGTCTAATAGAAGAAACATGGCGTTCATTCATTCACACACTGAATAACTATTTATCGAGTGTCGTAGGTTCTAGGCACTTTTGTAGGTACTACTAATGTAACAAAGACTAGGACAGAGGAAAACCTATGCCCTTATGGAGACTACAGCCTTTGAGGGGAAGACAGACAATATCCCAAAAAAACAAGTATAATATGCTGTAATAAGTGCCAATATAACAATAAGCAGAGGACTATAAATAGGGAGTTGTCGGGGAGGGGTGGCTATTTAGAATAGATTCCCCACAGAAAGACTCACTGACAAGCTGACATTTGGGCAGAAACTTGAAGGAATTGATGGAGCAAACCCTGCAGATTCCAGGGAGAAGGGGATCCCAGCAAAAAGCAGTAGCAACTGCAAAGGCCTGGAGTCTAGAGTGTGCTTGGTGTGTTTAAGAAACAAGAAGAAAGCTAGTGTGCCGGAAGAGCAGTGGAAGATTGGGTCAGGACTACTTCAGGTTATATACGCCCCCGTTATCAGTTACGTATATTCATTAACAAGCATGTCAGGATCACCCAGTTGTGAACTAAACTCTAGCACTATAAAAGCCTTCCTTCCACGAAGTTCTGTCCACAGGTTGTCTCTATAAAGAATGGAAGGCAGGAAAACACTACTATCTTTTGTTTCAAAGAAGTGAAGGCAGAAAGAGGGCAAGTGGCTTGGTCAGGCAGGATCAGTAAAGTCCGGGACCTCACGGGTCCTCCTGTGGCTGAGCTGGCTTGAGGATTCCTATGATCCCTGGGGGTCGGGGAGAGGGGGTCGAGGTATGAGACTCTTGGGTTTCACACCAAGCAGGGCAGCAGCATAAGTAAAGGCATTCATTGCATTCCCTAAACAATCTTCAATGGGAATAAGAGACCTGGATCATTTCAGGCTCTGCCACTTGATAGTGATGTGACCTTGGGAAGGTCACTTTCCCTTTCTGGACCCTGGCTTCCTTTTCTTTAAAATAAGCAATTATACAAGAACATCTCCAAGTTCCCCTCAAGTTCTGAACTTCTAACATTCTATACTTTTGCCATTCTGGTCAGACAGAGGGAAAAGCCAGGGGGAGACCAAACATTAAGGGAAGCATCCCCAAATGTTTTGCAGTTTCTCTGAAGCAGGTAAGTAGAAGTCAAGCTTAGAAAGCAAAAGAAAGGGCTGTTGCCTTCCCCCCACCCCCAACTCCAACCACTGCCTAAGGGATCTCAGAAAATTAAAAACAACATGTGTTCCCACTGGATTTATTTTTAATTTCTGAATGCAAATATTTGAAAGAAGAGTCTTACGGCAAGTACTAGTAAAGTTGAAAAATGCAGCAGCAACCTACAAACCAAACCCTTCTCCCAGCGGGATGTGGAGGAACATGTAATGTACTCGGAGGGCCGGTGTGAGACAGGTCGATTGGCAGATAGGTACATACCTATTACATAGGGTGTGTGGGCGTGTGTGCAGTGTTCTACACTAAAGTGTGCGTGAGAAATTTTGCTTATGTCTCTACCCCAAGTTTCCTCATATTTGTGCTGATTCTATTAGCATCCAGCTCAGCTCTCAGAGATGAATTCTCCCTGCAGATACTTCTATTATAGCACACACTATAGCGTATTGAATGGACAGTATCCATGTGATGCCAGTCACGTTGCATCCATGGGTGTTTATCTCTGAAAGCTGGGCTCACGTTCTCACTAGATAGGTGAAGTGCAGCCCACGTGCCTGTCTGTTACAGGGATACACACATACGTGCATCTACACCTTTCTACTGTTCTTGTACTTTTCCATAGGAAGCCCAAGTTCATCTGCTGGGAAATCCCTGCAGGACAAGGCCTATGGGCAACTGTAATCTTAAAACCCCTGCTTGTTGAAAGGGCTGCAGTGTAGAAGGCAGTGAGCTAGTTTTTCTTGAGAACATACTGAGTATGAGGTACTTGGTTCTATGTTGTTGCATTTAAACCTTAAAAAGGAATTTTATGATCTTCCTGGACAGAAGAAGGTCACTCTACAGTCGGTAAACAGATGTAAAAACCTTACATCTGCAAAGACTAAATGAAATAAAGTAGTTCAAGAGCCTGGTACACAGTAGGGGCTCAGTAAATACCAGTTCCCCTAAAGCAGCCACTCTCTTTTATAGCCATTTAACCCAAATCTTGGTGAGGGATTTTCATTATTGTTTTTAACCAAGATCCCGTCCAGGAGCCAATTGATATGTTCCAAACAGTCCTTCTATAATGCAGACAAGTGGTGCTCTCTACTGGAGGGCAGCTCTCTTAACTCAAGGACCACGGGGCTATAGTCAAAAAGCTAGTGTGAGCGAAGGATGGCAGCACATTAACTGGCACTGGAAAGAAAAGTTGTAGGTGGAATTAACTAGAGCTTCAATTACCATTCATATGGCAGACTCTCAAATCTTTGCCTCGAGTCCAGATGTCTATCCCAAGTTCCAGGGCAATAAATATTAACCACCTCCTTGACATTTACACCTGAGGATCCACAGGTCCTTCACACAGATAATGTCCAAAACGCAACTATCAGACTCCCTCCCACCACATTCATCTCCCCATCATCCTGTGATCTGTGATCTCCCACCTGGTAGAGGAAACATTCATTCCTCCTAGTTGTCTGAGTAAGAAACTTAAGCATCCTTCTAGATGCTTCCAACTTCAACTTCAAATCCATCTGTTCAACAAATATCTATTCAACACACACTGTGCTTCAGGAACAGTGCTAGATGCCAGGGAAGATGGTAAGGAAAACAGCCATGATCCCTGACGACGCAGAAATTGAATTCTAGTGAGGAATAAACAGTAAACAATTACTAAATTCCCAAACCCCCACAAAAAATTTTTTTAAGAAAAGGAAGGCAGTTATGTCCTATCAAGAAAAAAAAATTCAAAAGAAAGAACAATAAGGGAGATCTATTTTGATTAGTAGACTAGGAAGTCACTAAGGAAGTGATATTTTAGCTGACAAATAGAAGATGAGCAGAATAGCCCAGGCGAAGAGTAGAGAAATTTCTGACAGAGAAAATAGCAAGCGCAAATGGCCTGAGGTAGAGTAGAGCCTAGTTTGACTAAGAAACCAAAATAAAGCAGTGCGGTTGACACTCAGAGAAGAAATGACTGGATGGTTGAATTTGAGGTTAACTGGATGTGTAAAGGCCAAATAATGCAGGGCATTTAGACCAAGGAAGGAGTTGAGGTTTTATTAAATATATAGACTGTGTTAACAAGCTTTATAGTAGTCCAGATCCAGAGAACATTGGCACTTCGATTAGGTTGGTTGTAGCAGAAGCGGAAAGAAATCAATGGATTAAATATCATTCTTAAAAGTAGAAGCAGCAGAATCAGTTAATAAATAGGAAATGGGGGTAAGAAAAGGAATGACTTCCAGGTTTCTAGGGCAAACAACTCAAAGAATACTGGAACTGTTTATCGCGATGGGGAAGACTGGAGACAAGCACATTTAGAGAGCGGAAGACTTCAGGTTTGCATTTATTGGGTTTGAAATGCCTGAGACATCCAAGCAAATATATTAAGTGGGCATTTGAGTATGTTAGTCTGCTTGTCATAAAATAGGCTTAAGCTGGAGATTTTACACACACACACACACACACACACACAGAAGGGGATTGCACATAGAAGGGAATTGGCATTTGGTGAGAGGAGAAACACATCCTCCATTTAAGCAGGAAGGAAGTAGGAAATAAGCACAGACAGATGTAGATACGATGGTTGGAGTGAGGGTACGCTCCTTTGGTGTCTCTTATTTACTCAATGAAATATCAAGTGACACCCTGTAGAAGGAGGTGAGTGCAGAGTTTAGAATTAAGGAAAGTATAGAAGTTAGGAAACTAGTCCTCAGGAAGGGGAATAGTGCACTTACTAAAGAAACTCAGTAAGAATGTTGGCAAATGTTATGTGTTATGTCATCAGTGGTCATAAATTCCTAACGGCACTAAAATTTGGGCAGTGTGATTTACTCCAGTCATGCTCATCATGAGTGCACACATGGAGAAGATAGATGGATGGGGTCATCTGGAGTATTTTTCTGGGTAGGTATAATGAGAAACGGGGTAGTGGGAGGAGGGGTGGTAAGAAAGGGGAGGGTCTTGCACAGGGGTGACTAAATAAAATAGTAGACCATAAAAATCTGAGGTGGAAAAGAAGGGCAGTTCAGAGGAGATGGTTCGTAGTTAGAGGTTTGGAGAGGATGGGGTTAAAGACAAGGTTTCAGTGGGGTTGTTTGATGGAGAGATTTGGGAGAGCAAAGTTCTGGTTGGCTGGAAATTGGAACACTTGAACGTGTAATTTGTAAAATACACTGTCCAAAAATGACAAAACCAAGCATAAGACCATTAAAACTTAGTGACTGGGATGAAGAGATCAAAAATGTCCCTCAAGATAAGGAAAGCATAGAACTAAAAGGCCTGAGGTTTAGATGGAGATTGAAGTTGAAAAGATGATAAGACTTAAGGTAGAAAGAAAGACTGTTACCAACAAGTTTTCAGGAAAATTAAGGAAGTGGGAAATGGCTTTTTCATGGCTATTTCAAGACAAAGATAAAGAATGTAATGATCATGAACAGGCGCAATGGAATGGTTCGGAGAACTGTGGTGGGAAGGAATGGGGGAAAATAAAATATTATACCAACTAACAAGGGGATAAGAGTTCAAGGTGTAATGGTTGAAAAGAAAGGCTTGGACTTCTGCAAGTGATGAGGTAGACAGGAAAATGGGGCAGGTTGGAATTAGTTCTGAGGGTCTCATGGAATACAGTCTCCTCACTTCCTGCCTCCAAGATCTAGAGATTTGGTCCAGAAGCTTCACAAGAGGAGAAAGGCTGCAACTCTCTCAGGTGACTCTGAGTCAACAGTCATCAAATCTACCTCCTAAAACTTTCAGATCTTTCCACTTCCCTCCAGGACAACCACTCAACTCCAGATTGTATTAACATTTTTCTGGTTGCCTAGCACAGTCTTCTTACTGGTCTGTACATTTCAACCTGGCCTCCTTTTAATTTCAGAGTCATCTTTCTAATCATGCAATTTCCTCATATCAAAGCCTTTGAAATCTCTCCACGACCCTCAGGATAAGGGACAAACTCCTCAACATGGCTTCCAGAGCATGACCTCAGCCTCCATCACTGCCCTACCCCCAAACACTGTCTCACTTCTTCCTTGCTTCCCCCACTCCAACTACAGTTAATTCCTTGTGCTCCATTTGGATGCACTCTCTTGGATCCGTGCTTTTGCACATGTTTTTTCTCCTTAGGATCTTCTTTACTTGTCCTTTGTTTCACTTATTTTTACTCATCCTTCAAGTATCACCTTCAACACCATTTCTTCCCAAAAGCATCACTTGTAGGTGACATGCTCTGTGTTTCTCTTGTCATAATAATTTCCATTCTGTGTTCTAATTGCCTGCCTATCCCTTTGTGCCTCCTATTACATTGTGATAACCTTAACATTCTTGATGCCTAAAAACATGTCTTTTTCACCATTGAATGGTCAACTCCTAACACATAGTCTGGTGACATTAGACGTGTTCAATAACTATTTGTTATAGTTTTTGAATAAATGATGGGATAGGACTGTCATTGGTGGTCTGAGAGGTACCATTGGAATAATACTAATGTGGGAATTACATAAATCTTTTTTAATCCCAGTGTCTTTATTCATAATCTGAATGGATGTGGTTATGTTCTGAGCCTTAGTTTCCTTATCTACATAAGGACACAAAATTATGTACTCTATAGGGTCAACATTTAATTAGATAATATATATCAGGCATCTCACAAATAATTATTGCTCAATAAGTAATTAGGCAAAGATCTTTTAGATGCCATGGTATCTTTTCATGAAATCTTTCCCCATTTATTTTCCTCTTAACAATTGCTCTTGCTTTTTATTGAAGCCGGGTTCCTTCTGAATAACCACTTGAATCAGGAGTCCTTGGAGGTGGAAAGTGGGTTGTAGGTGTGATTTGCTCCTGGCATAGAGTCCTGATTCCAAATAGAGTTAACCTTCTCTTGCCTCTCAAAGTAGTTGTCACTGAGACTTCTGTCGCCCTTTCTGGTTTCAAGCTAATTTGTTCCTCTAAGTGTCAGGAAACTGCATCTGGATCCAGGGAAATGCCAGTGGCATCAATGTCGTATTAGAAGGCTTAGGACAATGATATGTGACACATGAAGCCAGCTAGACTTTGCCAGATTGATGAGGAGTAAATATCTTCTTAATACCAAGGGCACTCACTCTGGTAGTTCCTTGGGGCTGGTTTCAAGGGCATCATAAAGACAGGACAGACGCAACCAGGCAAATGGTTTTGGACAAAGAGGGCAGTCCCTCCTCGGTATAGAAGAAACAATTATCGCCTGTGGAATCAAAAGCTCTGGGTTGATAGAGGGAGGCAGAGCAGTGAGAGGAAAGAATGTGAAAAGTTCTAAACCCCCTCCTGAAGATTAGGCCTTTATGGGGAGCCATGGACTATTTTTAATAGGAAAGATACAAACCCTGTTGACAGGAAACCATGGAGGCCAAGGGAAGTATAGATTGTGTGAGAACATCTAAAGGCAGAGAGGCAACATGATCTTGATATGAGGTATCAAATGACTGAGTTTGGTAGAGGGAGTGGGAAGGAGAAACCAGGGTTGGACAGGAGAGAGGGGACAAAGAATCAATAGAGCCTGAAAACTGATTAGAGGTTGGGTTTAGAGAAATGAAGCCTCTTGGAATGGGAGAAAAAAGAAACCAACAAGAGGGTGATCAGGTTCAGAAGACACATCTGTACCCATCGTTGTGCTAGGAAGATACCATGAGATTGACAACTGAAGGACCAGAGGTGCTTACCTTCCCCCAGATGGCTGCAGAGTCACATGGGACTTGTGTCCACACAAAGCACAATATCTAATCAATCTACTCTAAAATTCAGTCCAACCATTGTAGAAGCACGAGATTGACGAGATGAATTCTGCGCTTCCTCCTGACGACTCCTTGCCCAGACTCGCTTGGCCTGAAGATGATGAACTGAGCCACAGCAATGATGGTACATGCCCCCAGACAGCACAGAACATGTCTGTTTCCCAGACATGACTTTATTTGCCTATATTGAAGGCTCACAGAGTGGGAGGAAGGGAGTTAGAAAAAGAAAAGTGAAACGCTAAGAAACAAAAAGGTGACTTTCGTTGTACTCCCTGCAGCAATGGGTCTATTTTTACATCCTCCACATGGGGCAGAGGGCTCATGTTGTCATTTCAAACACCCATTCATCTCGACCAACCCAGGATTATATGTGACAGCACTGAAATCAGAACATCTCTTCAGGCAGCTGAGCAGGAGGACGTCTAATTGCTCTGGGTATCCAAAGTTACAACAACCATCCCAGCTTGTCCCAGCTGCCTGGGAAAAAGAGACCATTAATTCCCTAGACAGAAAACATTGAGCTTTCAAATATATGAATAAAGCACCCTACAAAACAATGACTTCATTGTGATATAGTCTGCTCGTGTTTAAAAGGGCTCAGTTTTAGCATTGTAGAACCTAGAATAATCCATATTTTTTTAAAGTGTCAAAAGAAACTGAGATCCAAGAGAGACAAAGAGAAATGTGTAATACCAATATCTTGGGGCATAGAAAATAGATTCTAAAAATAACACTCGCTGTTTTGTGTACATTTCATTTATTTCTGTAACCCTAATGCCTCATACCATGTCTAGGACTTTAATAAGTTTTGGTAGGCTGACTGGGTTAACAAGATAATATGGTTCAATGTTATTCTTCTCCCCAGAAAGCCCTTCTCTCAAGTTTCTTTGACTGGAAAATTCCTACTCCTATATTATGTCATATCACAAATCACATGTGAAATACCACTTCCTGGGAGAAATCTTTTCTGTCAACCGAGATTGAAAGTGTCTCTCCATCATTACCTTTAGCAGAACATTGGTTTACTGTAGACCCCAGCAAGGGAGTTGTGTTTTCTCTGTTCTCTTATTTACCTCTGGGCAACTTGAAGGTAGAAACCATTTCTTGTTCTCTCTCTCTCAATTGCCTGGTATAGTTTGGCACATAGTAGGTTCATAATAAATATGGGTTGATAAACTGCTCTAAGAGACGTCAGAGAGAAAATATAGTCAGGGATTAATAACCAATGGAATACAGGGACAAAGCAGAGGGAAAGGTTAGTGATAAATAATCGCTGGTAGTCATTTTTTCTGCCTCGTTACAACAACATTTCTTTGCTTGACATCAGTAAGTGATCCACGCATTCCTTACAAACCCGATATAATCTGTCAGCCATGATTTCTTGCAGTAAGGCTTTCTGCCACGAAGTTGCAAATAAAAGATAAAAACATGAATGATGTTTTCTGTGTGGTAGTTGCCTTTTTTATTATTTTTCCCAATTGTTTCTAAAGCCCAAGTTTGTGTGTGGTCTTTTGGAGGAGAGCAGCTTCCTGTCACAATGAGCTGGAACAAAGCTCTGAATACCTTCCCAAAAGGGAATCATTCTGGGCAGCCAATTACATCCTATTCTAGGCTCCTCTGTTTCCTCCTAAATCACCATATATTTTTGAAGTTTATGTGCTGTCTACTAGATGGATTACCAGTCTCCTTCCATAAAGCAGAGAAAAAAACCAAGAGGCAGATTTTCTTGGCAATTTTCCCTAAGAAAAGTCAGTCGCACTCGTGGCCTCGCTTTGTCTTTTCAAGGGAATGACTGTAACTCTAAATTGTTAGCTCAGTTCTCTCTCTGGATCTTCAAGTCGATGTGTTCCACATTATCCTCACCCACTGGCACATGAAATTCCACACATCTAAAATCAAACTCGAAATCTCCTTCCTTCGCCCCGCAAAACCAGCTTCCCGCGTGGAGCCCCTTATCCTCAGGTATGACGCCAACCCTCTCCCAGTCACCCAGGCTTGAAGCCAAAGTCATCTTGTATCAGAATGGGAGCCTTCTAATGGATTTCCTTGTTACTGGTCCCATGCACATTGCCTCCAGAATTGTAGTCATGAAGTTCCACTTCTTTTACTCTAAATTCTGAACTCCTCAGTCTGGCTTTCAAAGCCCGACACAAACTGACTCCTAGTTACTGCTCCAGGCTAATCCCTGAAAAATCCCCCAAAAATGTTCCACTGAGTCACTTTATTTTCTGTTCACTAAACAGACCCCACCCCTCAGGCTCCATCCTCAGACTCCTTATCCTGGATTAATTGCCTTTCTCTCTCTGGCTCGTATCCCAGTGCCTGGGCTACTTAAGGCCTTGAGTCTGATGCTTCTGCAGGTCTGTCAGTTTCTTATGATTCCACTTAGAGCCCGGATGCTGGTTGTCAGTGGTACCTTGACTCTATACTCAGAAGCCTGAGGGCCAACACAACTTCTCTTCCAGCCCTCATTCTGGTTCTTAGGACCTAGAGTAAGGTAGCACCCAGGGTTGCTGTCTGTCTGGAAAGGAAGTCCAGAAAGTAGCCTATTAGGGATATCCTGGTAACAAATCTAAAAACAAAAGTGAGATCATAAAATGAAGAAAGAGTAGTACATAATAAGATGAAAGGACATGAAAGAGACATTTCAGATGTGGTTCACCATCTGGGTGAGTTAATTGGTACTCTTTCAGTTACAATTGGTGGAGGCTTAACTCAAACCAACCCGAGCCATAAAAGGAAAGAATTAGTTCATGTCACTTAAAAATCCGTGGATATATTTGGCTTCATGTTTGGTTGAATATAAGTGTACAGATAATGTCTTTTGAAATCTTTCTCCATAGCTTGGGTCTGCTATCCACTGTGTTTTCCTAGGCAGGTTTTTTCCTTGTGTGAGCATTCATCCTCCCAGCTTAGCAACCCCAGAGACGAGTGCCTCTTTCACAATAGGTGCACCAAGTTTCAAGACTGGTTCTCAATGAAATGGCTTAGGCCCTGAATTAATCACTGTGGCCAGGGAGAAGAAATTACCACCAGAAAAATCAGGACAATGTTAGAAGGAGAAGAGACTAGATTCTGGGTAGGTAAAAAATGATGGATAAGATAAGTTAGGCAATTCAGGACAAAGTGTGTGCTGGAGGCCTGAATCTTATGGGTTGGGGGTGATTCTGATCACTTATAGATACCATGCTTGGTCTCTCTCTTATACCTTGGTACCTGTGAGAGGGGTCCCGGATGATGGTGAACCAGGGAAATACACCTTCCCCATCTCAATACAACGGAGCACACAAAAAACATCTGCTTGTAGGTGGACTACTTCCCACTTAGATCAATTATTCAGAGAAAAATCTAGCCTCTGGAAGATATCTGGGGCTACCATTAAAATACTCTACCCTACACTAGGTAGAAGGATGAGAGAGTGAGACGTGATTATGGGAGGAACAGCCTCAGAGAACTTTGAAAGGCAAAAACCTCTTCAACCCAGGTTATTGCAGTTTGCCCACCAACTCACCACATGCAACCTGCTTATCTTTAACAGATCAAGCTTTTCTAGAGAATACATCTCGCTCTAGCACCTTTAATCTGGGTATGACCCCTTACTGACCACATTCCAAAGCCTTCCCTTGATCTGTACCAGGGATTAGGATCCAAGGGTCCCTCTGATCCACGCGCCCCACCCCCGTCTAGACCCTAGGTTAAACACATTCCAACACATTTCTTCAAAGCCCAGGTCCAATTCCTCTTTCTCCTACAAGGGCTCCTAATATCTTCATTTTAAGTTAGTTTCTGCCTCCCCTAAACTCTACAGTTTGTTGTTTACTCCCCTATGATAGCACTTATCACAGTCTTCTTTTGAATTAGAGTTATTTATGTATGTGTCTGTCTTCGCTGATAGACTGTGAGCTCTCAACAGGCCTGGAATAGCTCTTATTCATCTCTGTGTCCCCCACCATGTCAAGAGCAGGCCTTTGGACTAAGCAGACTCTCAACAAATGTTTGCCACCTTGCTGAAATTGATCATGGCAGTTCCTTGCACAATATTTTTCAATGGTCCCACATTAACTACAGCCCTGCTTCTAACTTTTTAAAACTCCATTCTCCTTTTAGGAAACAAAAATCTCATGTCTTCTGTTGGAATTGGAGAGGTCTAATAAACAATCACTTCTCCTTTCAGCTCATGTTCTGAACCAGTTAAAACATAGACAAAGAGTAAGATAGACAGAGATAAAAAGCAGCCTTATTACTGAAAAAGACCAAATTGAGGAAGTAGCTAAAGTGGATGGCAAGAAAGGGCTTCCTACTTCTGAATCCCAGTCACGGGTCTCCCTGTATCTGGCGTACCTTCTGAAATGCAGAGCAGAGGAGCAGAGCAGTAATTCGCGTGTGTGTTGTGGACAGGAGGCTCCCAGGAGGGAGGCTGAGCTGCCTATGCACGTCCTTTCTTTCCCATATTCAACAGGCCGCCCTTCCTCCCATGAGTAGGAGTAAAAAATGGTGTCTCCTCCTTCCTTCATATGGAAAGAAACATCCAGAACAGGGAATATGTCTTCAACAAACACCTTCCTTCATGAGTTTGTTCACTAAGTTATAAAGTAAGAGTCCATTCTCTACTTTGTCCTGAGTACCGTGTTAGAACTCGGGATATAGTGGTGAACAGGACAGGCACAGTTCCAGCCTCTAGAGGCCTTACAATCCAGAGTGGTGAACAAACGTGAAACGTGTGATGGCGAGCGTAGCATCATAGGGAGCTGTGGAAGCAGACCAGACTGAGACGTCCAGGAGAGCCTCCTGAAGAAGTGATGCTTTGGCTGGAACTTGATGAAGGATGGGCTTTAGACAGGCAAAGAAGGCAGGAAGAGTGTTCAGCAGAGAGAGGGGAGGGGAAGGGGGGTAAGTAAAGGAGGAGGTTCCAAAGGGAGGGAAGAGAATATGCAAAGAACCTGAGGTTTGGGGCCTGCCAGGTGGTGTGGTGGTTAGGTTTGCATGCTCAGCTTTGGCAGCCGGGGGTTCACCAGTTCAGGTCGAGGGGCACAGACGTACACACCACTTATCAAGCCATGCTAAGGCAGGGATTCCACATATAAAATAGAGGAAGATGGGCACAGATGTTAGCTCAGGGCCAGTCTTCCTCAGCAAAAAGAGGAGGATTGGCGGTAGATGTTAGCTCAGGTCTAATCTTCCTCAAAAAAAAAAAAAGAAAAAACACTGAAGTTCTATGTCTAGGTAGAGGGAGTGCATTCCATAGAAAAATTGCATGCAAAGAAAATCCTCAAAATTCTGGCTTTTTTCCCTAACTTCCAACTTTCCAAAATATTTCAAAACCACATACAGAGTCCCAAGATTTATTTAGCACTGAACTTTCATCTGCTTCTATCGCTCTGCTTCATGCTAAAATAAAAAGCTGATTGTCAAGGTCCCCAGGTGCTACAGCAATTGGAAATATAAATGGGACTAAAGTGAGAGACAAGGAGCAACTCTAAGAGAGAGTGTGGCTGAAACAGAGAGCCAGAGAGAAAAACACAAAATCGTGAAGATTGGAGGCAAGAGGATCAGCCCTAAAATAATGCTTAAGAGAAAGAGATAATTTAAACTTGCAGACATACTTCTTAAATCCAGCCAAATTCAAACAAAACTCACTTGGAGTCTTTGGCAGTATTTTCATTCCTGCTCTGAAAATAAAAAAGTCCACGTTATCACAGTCTTAATTATCAGAAGTATCCAAGCATGAGAGGGCAGGGAGACCAAAAAAGGCTCGGTTCTATTTTTAACGTCGCCAATTAGAGCTAGGTTGATCCTAATAGCGGTGACTAGTGAGCCCCATATATGGAACCATTATTTGGGAACCCAATTCCCCAAATCCATCAATAACACATGGATAATAACTATGATGTTCAAAGGCAATTGATCAGGATGCAATTTAGACTGTCAATGTGAACTCCCTCCCCTCCGTTTTCTCCCATTAACACAACAGTATATCAAAGCTAGAAGGACCCTTAGAGACTATCTTCTCCTATCTTGTCCTACCTCCTCACTGTACATCTGAGACAACTCAGGCTCAAGGAATAGATGTGATCTTTCCCGCATCCCTCAGCATGTCCGTGGCAGGGCTAGATTTATCACCCAGCTCTATTCCTCGCTTAGTGCTTTTATACTCCTTGGGTTTCAGTTGATGCATTGAACTTAAAAGCACGTGAGACCAGAAGATAGCCATGTTAGCTGCTTCATGGATTAAAGCTACAGTTGATGATGAGTAGTCAAATAGGCTTAGTAGCATTCCTCTGAAATGAATTTAGCTCCTAAAATTGCAGGCTTTCCTCGCCGGAAGTGGTATCTGCTCTATTAAGGTAACTACTTGACAGAAAGAGAAGGTCAGAAGCCTTTAGAGACAGGTAGATCCCAAAAGGAAAGTCAGAGTAAAATAAACTATTCAGGCCAAGTTCCTTTACCCAAACTCACCAGTCAGATAGGTTGGCCTTCTTCTGGTTGGGGTGGAGATGAGGAGTGATAAGAGGTGGGGCAAGAGACCAGGATATTATTCTAATGGGGGTCCTTTTGTAGAAAATGGGAAGCCAGGAGGAACAAGGCTCCCCTCTCTAACATTTCGAGATTTTTTAAAATCTTAACTCATGGAGCATAATCACCAACCCAGGATCTTCCAGGGGATAGCCAACCCTTTGTGAGGGAAGATGAGCAATCTCTCAAGTAATTCTTGCTTCCGTCTTCAGGAAGGCACTCCTTCAATACTAACCATCATACCTAAGAGTATCCTACTGATAAGCTGTCAATATTCTTCCTCCAGTGTGGGTCAGACAGCCCCAAAACGTGTCAAACAGATAGATATTAGTTAAATTAACACCGAGGCCCAGCTGTACCTAAAACTGAAACTTTATACCCTATTTTATCAAATCTTGTCCAGTCACATTGTCTACGCGAGCTTATCAGAGGTTCTACAATGAGATCAAATAACCTAAATGAGTCTCCATTTCTACAGTAAGAAATCAATGTTCAAAGAGCAAATGCCCTTGCATGTTGAAGTCCAAAGGAATTAATTCCTAAAACAAAGTATTTGACATTTTAAGATAAAGTTCATAGTCCAAAAATTTTTAAGTAAAACCCAAATAAATTGAATTACCTCTCAACTTCTTATTCTTCACCATCTCTCCTAGGAGGATCCTGGGGGAAGGTAAGGATCCCTTAGCTTCTACAACCTGGGCTCTCTTACTGTAATGAGTGTATTTCTATCAAATACAAAACCTGTAAAATTTGAATCCCGAATCTCTCATGAGCTCCTCCTTTTAAAGAATTCAAAGAATTCTGAACATATTATTTTGGGACTTACAACACACCTTCAAAATTTAGAAAGCATAAATCTCCAGTCCTTAAATCACTTAATCCGGGTAAAATTTTATCCCAGTACTTAATTGCCACAGAGGATAGCAGAGACTCAGAAGTATGAGCATCGGGGTCACTAGGATGTGGGTCAGTCTATTTAAGCGGCCCAGTCTATAACCTTGAGCTGAAATTCATTTAGGAGAAATCTTGCATCAAATGTTAATGGCATATTTTCCATATCTAGGGTGTGGCAAAAATTCCACCAATCTACACTATCTACCTTTGCAAAGGGCCGCATTTATGAAACTCCTGCCTTCCACCAAAGTATAGAAATAGCCACTGGTGGAAGCCCCTCTAAATTCAAATCCCTTAAGATGCTCTTAATACCCTCGATCGTGCTGAACTCAATGTTCTTGGTACCCCAGATGACGTCGACATCACAACCTCTACATTATCTTTGTGAGCAAGCATTTTCATTTCTTAGATGGTAGTTGTTGCTTCTTGCTACGGAATTCCTTAGGTCTTAAGAAATCTGCCTCCCAGATTTCTCCTCACCCAAACATTTGTTTCAGTTACGTAATCACCCTCAGCATATTCCAGAACCAAGGTTGCTGTTGATGCTTCAGAAATGCTAGTTCCAAGGATCTAGTAAGGACCACTACCTCTGCCATGAGCCCCTCAAGACATTGTCTTTGCTTACTTTAAATGATCCTGGTCTTCAGTAGCGTTTCTTTCTGCTACATCCTTTTATGCTGTTGTAAATTATGCCTCCAGTGTTTCTTTTCTCTTTGTTGTTCTGCTAAGTCTCACAGGAATGCTCAATTGAGCTTCTAACTATTTAAACTGCTTTGCAGCTTGACCTTTCCTTCTCTAACAAATGGAGGAGTTCTACCATTTGCTGGAATTGAATCCCTTCCTTCTTTCCTTTGAATTTTTTTCTCTGCTTTCTGGCCAAGATATTTATTTATCCAACACCATCCTTTAAATTTTATCTCATATGGTTTCCCACAATGAGAGATTTGAAATTAATACTTTCTGGGTCTGCCAAAAGCCTCTAACACAACAAATCTTGTCCACGATCATTTCCTGAGCTGAATCATCCCACCCAGGAGATCGTCTCCCATCAGACTCTATCTAGCCCAGGCTGGACTTAATCTATCATTATTCTGCCTAGATTCCCTTTAATATGTACCATGGTAAGTAGAATCCAAAAATAGTCCCCAAGATATCCCACCTTAATCCCTGGGACTATGAATATGATATCACACTGGTGATTATGTTGCATTACATGGCAAAAGGGACTCTGGAGATATAATTCACGTTACTCATCAGTTAACATTGAGTTAATCATAAAGAAGATTATCTATATTATTGTGCGATTAATCTAATCACTTAAATGTAGAAAGTTACCTTTAGAATCCTTAGAATCCTAAATCCAGAAATATACCAAGCATGTTTTCTTTTCTGTTAGTTTGTTTTGTTTTGTTTTTTGTTTGCTTGGGGGTTTTTTGTTGTTTTTTTTTTTCTGAGGAAGCTTTGCCCTGAGCTAACATCTGTTGCCAATCTTCCTCTCTTTGCTGAGGAAGATTCACCCTGACCTAACATGTGTAGCCAATCTTCCTCTATTTTGTATATGAGCTGCCATCACAGCATGGTCACTGACAGACAAGTGCTCGAGAAGCAAACCTGGACCACCAAAGTGGAGCATGCCAAACTTAACCACCAGGCCACCAGGGCTGGCCCCCCAACCATGTTTCCTAATGGCTTAGACAATAGTTGCAAGCCCACCTGTAATATCCATGTCACCATGAAAGTTATCCAGAAGTTCTTTTGAGTATATTCTATTCATCTCTTGTCTGTCCAAATTTTCTGAATCACCTACATGTCTCTCCTTGTCTTCAGGGGATGTTTCCTGGTGTGAATCCTTTGTATGGTCGCTCTCAGTCATTCCTGGCCCCTTCATTCCAGTCTGCTTTCTGAGATCTTGCCTCTTTCCTCTGTTATATTTCTTTGTACGCCTGTCACATTTTCTGATCTAATGACAACTAAAATGCCTCCTTTTCTAATGCCCTCTTTTAGAGCTATTACCCTAGACGCAGCTACTTTTACCTTTTATATCTGCTTATCATAGCCCTAACTTCTCATTTCCCTTCCATATTTGCCTGATTGTTCCTCTAAGATGTCAACATTCTTCCTAAGGAGATATCGTTCTGCTTTAACACCATCTTCCTGTGCTTGATTTTCATTCCTCCATTATTCTTGTCGAGATAGCGAGACTATAGCATACTAGTCAAGATATTCTATTTCCTCCTTGATTTCCTAAATAAAATGATGCCTAGCAAAATAGTCCAAGCACATGCAGTCCTTTTAATTGCCCTCCTAACCTCTGGATTTTTAATAATGCCCTCCAAGAGACTAGCTTATTCTCCTTTACAATGAGGATCTCCTTTTATTGTACCTGTTTACTGATAAAATCTACACCATTCTGTGAGTGAAGCCACAGTGTCAGTCTTGAGAAACTAAAACCTAGACAGAACCTCAAAATGAACAAATCCTGTGCCAACTTGAGACCACACAGTAGAGAGTAACTCTCAAGAACCCATAGACAAGCCCAGGTCCATGAGAGACTAGGACCTCCGAGTTCCTCCTTTGTTCCTTGGTGCAACAGAGAGATCTTGGGGCAGAAAGTTTAATGCTGCTGACCCAGGCCTGGCAATAATATTTTAAAGTAAAAGTGTTACACGTTAGGGTCCTGCAGTACACGTACAACATAACTGCCTTCGCAGTTTAAAGTGGCCGCTTACAGACTTGACTCTTAGGCAAGGACGCCAGGAAAAACAGAAATTATGTGCCATTCATCACAACCAAAAGGTTCTACTATCTGCTTTAGCCTCACCTGAAATGCTAGTGCAAGTCCTACCTGTGTGTCTCAAGGTCAAGTTACAGCAGCCCAACATGAAGATCTAAGTGGCCAGCATATTCTAAAGTCCCTCCTTGCTCATATAACAATAGCCACTCATTGGTGGAAAAAGCTCCCGGAAGGTCAATTGCACGACTATAAAACCAAAACCACCACATAGTACAACACAAGTCAACGCGAACTAGACAAAATCCCACATGGGCACCATGATCCAGAGCTTTGGGCCCAAAGCTATACCTCTGGCCGACAAATCCGCTATCTCAACACCTTTTATTTTGCCCCTAAATACCATTTCTTATCTGTGCTTTAAGATCACCAAATGGCAAGATTTTTTTAGTCATTGAGTAACACTTTACTCTTTTCTACTTATGGAGCCAAATGAGATGTGGACCCAGAATTGGAGAGACAGAGATCAAGATGTCAGCTTTACTACTGGGAAAGTTATATTTACTGACATGGCTTTCAAGCATAGTGGAAGGGCTTGCTAACACTCCAAACGGAACTTATCCCAAAATACTGTTTTCCCTCTTTGGCCTGTGAAGCCTGCCCCACTCAAATTGGTGCAGTATGGAGAGAGTGGACCAAATGCTCCCTCTTTTTTTTTCTTTTTCTTTCTTTTTTTTTTAGTGAGGAAGATTAGCCCTGAGCTAACATCTGTGTCAATCTTCCCCTATTTTGTATGGGAGATGTCACCATGGCATGGCCTGATGAGCAGCGTGTAGGTCCACATTTGAGATACAAACCCCAAACCCCAGGCCACAGAAATGGAGCACGTGAACTTAACCACTATGCCACCAGTCTGGAACCCCAGATACTTCCTCTTGACAGGCAGAAATGCGTCCAAAAGAACTAGGGTGGACTACGAACTGAGTAATTCGGCAATCCATTAAATCGCTCTTTTTTCCCCGAGGGTGGAGATGAAGAAAGAGGCCAAAAGGTGAGCATGATGGAGCACTTTATACATGAAAACATGAAGCAAAGGAAGAAGGAGATTTGCCTCTAAACAGAATCAGTTCCATTTAGAGTGTTTCTAAAGAGATTAAGTAATCATATAGATGGGGCTGTAATAATTATTGAATATCTGCTTTTAAAGTTTAGAGGTATAAGGAGTTAAGAAGCCATCTAATTTATTCATTAATTTATTCACTCATTTCATTCATTAAAGCAAGATTTATTGAAAGTCAACAATGTAGAAGGCATTGTGAAATCTTCTCTTTTTCAAATGAGGAAAGCAAGGACGCAAGAGAGAAAGCAATTTGACCGATGTCACGCAACACATCCAAGAAGAGCTTAGACTAAAACCCATTCTTCCAGGCATCATGAAGTGAACAGACTAGAGTGTGCGGTACTAAGCAAGCCACATCTGAAATGCTGCACTCAGTCCTAGCCACCTCCAAGAAGTTATTGATAACAACTGGAACCCAGAATAAAGAATTCAGCACAGTAAGGGAAAATGTGGAAAACACGTCATGTGAGAAGTGGAAGGAAGAAAGCTCTGGTGGAATGAGTTCTTCTGCTGGTGTCCGATGACCTGTTTTCAAGACATGAATTCAATCATGTGGAGTTGCTACAACTTTGGACAGGTCCCCTGATCTTCCTGAGCCTCCATTCTCTCCTCCACAAATTGGAGATGACAATAACATCACCGCTACTGTCACAGAATTGCAGTGAGAACTATATGTGGTAACGGACCAGGATGATTTATGTAAAGCTGACATAAATGATAGGCATTTATTATCATTATTATTAAAGGTAATGGAGTTAAGAGTGTTTAGCAAAGAGAAAATTGGACCAAACTGAGCCCTGGGATATTTGAGGTACTGTCTCTTATGACAAAAAAAACAAGAAGAAGAATAAAACTTGCTGGCCATCTATTTCTTAGGCACTTTTCTACGTCCTCCCTGCAAATTCACAACAAAGTAATGCTGCGATTATTGTGATCCCCACTGCACAGATAAGGAAAATGAGGCTTCAGAGAGGTAGAGAAATCTGCCCAAAGCAGCATGGTGAGTAAGTAGAAGAGTCAAGACTGGGACGCAGCGAGAGCACATCCTCTCCTCTCTGCTCCACACTGTCCATCAGTAAATCCTAGAACATAGCACAGCAAGGAGAGCAGATCGAGGAGGGAGACCCTGAACTGGGATCAAACTTGAGTCCACCTAGCTGACTCAAACCACCGCTACTTTCCACCACTGGGGCAAATGGCGAAGTGTAAGGGATGTGGGCTCTGGAATCAAGCTCCTTGAGTTTGCATCTGGGCTCTGCCACTTAGTGGCTGCATGGATGTCAGTCAGCAAGATAATTAATCTCCCTGTCTCCTTTTCCTCATTTGTAACATGGGAATGATAATAGGCCCAATTTTTCACGTCATTATGTGAGAACACATGAGATAATGTATGTTATCTCGTATATGATATGTAATATGATAATGTATGCTTGGAACTGCATGGGATAAATACAAGTATTATTGCTGAACTTTGTCAGAGGGAATAGAACATAGACTTTTGTCCTCAGGTGCAAGATTGGAAGAGAGATTGGACCAGGTGACATTCAGTTTCCTTCCAACCCTCAGATCCTAAGCACACTTTTCTTTCGCCTTCCTCTCTATATATTACCAGGCAAAGGCCTCCTGGAAGCATCCTAGAGATCTGCCAAGGACCTCTCTCAACATTGATTTTGATCAGAGCAAAAAGAATTTGGAAAATAACATCAAAGAGCTGGGTACAAAAACTGATTTTTAAAAATAGGCACACTGAAGCTGGTTCTGAGAATTTGCTGGCATAGTTTATATATTTAGGGATTATTTTACCTTTTCTTTTCAACTGATCAAACATTTATCGCACTGTCCAAATGGGTGTGGGTTCCAGGAAGCTCAGAATGAGGGAACAAAATCATTTTAGCCAAGACAGCATGCTATCACCACTTGATGGTGGAGATCAAGCCTCACTCGGGATGAGGAGGGGATGAGTCTTGACAGGAAGTTTTGACTGTGGGAATAAGAACGGGAGTGGTGGCGTTCTTTTCCAAGTTCAATAGAGATCGGATGAAGTTATGGGAAAAATCAAAGCGTTTCTCCTAAGTCTCACACTACTCAGGATTAACATGGCTCTAACTTACTCAGGGAGTGCTTCCTCTTTAAGACGGTAACCACTTTAGGCTTGTTTTTAAAGACAATCATCACAGCAATGGGGGGGGTGGGTGGCCACTCTTACAGAATATTGATGAGAAGGTACATGTTTTGGGGGAGGTGATATGGTAATATACATGAACCTCCCCAAATGTATTTTGATCTCAAAAGAAATCATTAAGTTCGCGAAGAAATATCAATGTGCATGGTCAATACAGCATTGTATGTGACACTCAAAAACAATGGGAAAAGAAATATTCAGAAATGCAAGGCCAGTGAAATAAATCATGGTTTTTAGTTTAGTTTGCATTTTAGCTTACAGTTTATGGAAATATATTCTAATTTTGCATCCTTTGAATAGAACTCTATTTTATATTTTAATCTTATAGAGCATTTTTGTCAATAGAATACGATTAACATGAAAATTTTTTATTATAAAAGCATAAGGAATTATTTTGTTGAAATGAAGTCAAGAAAAATAAGTTTTATGGACTCAACATATACTCATTTTTGAATTATGCGTCTGAACATTGGTGGTCCATCAACAGAATACCCAGACATGAGCAATAATAACTAAATTCATTTGCTGACTCACATTTTGCTGACTTCCTCCCTTTATTCTACTCCTATTCCTTGGGGTCATAGAAAAGACGTCTAATCTTTACTGTACGTGACAGGTCCTCCAATATTTGAGGAAAGTGATTGTGATCCCCTGAATCTTCTCTTCCCCAGGTCTAATTCAGGCTAAGCATATACTCTCCATCCATCATCCATTCAGTCCCCTCACTGTTATGCAAAGTGAGAAGCCTTTATAGAGTACCTACTATGTATTGGGCATTGTGCTGGGCACTGAGCATACTGAAATGAAAACATGTTGCTCCTGCTAGAGAGGCATCAGATCCCAGGATTGAAAATCTTGGGCAATCTTTGACATTTGATATCTTCTCCTTTTAAGTGCAGTGCCAAAAACCAAACAGCATATCCTGGTGTAAGAATACTGCTAGACATTACCCTTTTTACTCATTCTATTATTAAGCAGCCTTTAACAACAACAACGAAATATTGTCCACTCATGGTGTGTCAGGGGACTGGGGATTCTAAGATGGACAAAATAGAGTCCCTGTCTTTAAGAAGTTCAAGGTCAAATACCACAGATATAGACTCAAATACAATGTGATAAGTTCAATGACAGAGGCCAGTATATGATGCTATGGGCAGTTTTTCAAGTCACAAATAATTTCATTTTACTCCATATCATCCTTAAGCTACCAACCTATATAGCCAACTTACTTTAATTTGCTGTCATCACTTTCTCACCTCACTGAAATTCCTCAATCCACTGAAATCTAACATCTAGCCCACACTTCACTTACACTGCCCTAACCAAGGTCACCAACGACCTCCTTGCCATAAAGTCAATGGGCACTTTCACTCCTTACCTTAATTTTCACGAACGACACCACATCCTTCCAGTGATTTCTCCAAGTTTCTGGCTAACTCATCTCTGCCTCTTTCATGATTTCCTCTTATTCTGCTCAACTCTTACACCTCTGTCCCATATATGTTTCCCACATATGTGAACCATTAATATGCTTGACAATTGGAACCATAAATACACTAGGTGATTGCAACCATCAATACACTAAATATTGACAAGCCTGTATCTGACCAAGTTATGACATATATATACAATGGCCAACTCAATCTCTCTTAGATGCAGCTCAAGCCCGTTAAACTCAGACTAAACAAATGAACCATTTTCTACTCTAGATGTGTTTCTCCTCCTGTATCTTCTGTCTTAGTGAAGGAAGATGTCTTATACCATCACCTGGATATCACCGTTGATGCTTTAATCTCTTTCATGTGTTCAATCACCAACAACTATCAATTTCTACTCTTAAATATCCACTCTCCACTCTACTGCTGCTATCTTTGCTCAGGCCACCATCTCTTATCTCATGGGTTAATGCACTGGCCCACTGAATTTATCTCCCAGTGTCAGACTGGTCTTATGCTCTTCCAAATGATCCTCCATTAGTGGCTAGAGTGATCATTCAAACATTCAAATCTGAGTATGTCATCCTATTGATTAAAACTTCTTAACGACTTTCACTGCCATGAGGCATAAAAGAGAAAGGTATCTTGAGAAATAACAAGAAATTGGGTTTTGCGGGAGTATAAAGTTCAACAGGAGGATAGTCAAGTTAATAGAAAGAAAAAGCTAAGCACAAACAGAGCTGGAAGTAGGAGGCAGTCAGTGGAGCATTAATCTCCAAGGGCACTAAAACAGGACTGAAATACATCAGAACAGATGCCAGTTAACTCCAGTGCTCATCCAGAACGTATAGAATTGGAGAAAATTAGATTTGTTCCACTTTCGCCCATAAAATGGCGTTCTAGAGTGGAAATAAAAGAACGCTTCTTACTGATGCGTTCTTCTTTATCTCTGCTTAGAAATTTTGCAGCATGGCACTGACAATTAAATTGTGCAACTGAAGACAGCAACACCAACGCTGTCACTAGCCAGATGACAGTTACTTGGAGCTATTATAGCTGAAATACCGAGAGCTGCTAATGCATGGGGTACTGCTATTGTAGTAGAATCCATTTGTATGTAACTTCTGTCACTAGCAATGAGTGACCAATATCCAGTCTTGAGTAATACGAAAACTGGGAAATACCACACTGATTCGATTCATATAAAAGCCCAAAATAGAGAAACTCACAGTCAGGAAGTTGCTTAGGGCTGTGGGAGGCATAGGGAGCAGGGAGAGGAGAGCTAAAGGGTATGGAATCTCTTTCTGAGGTGACGAAAATGTTACCAAATTGACTGTAGTGATGGTTGCACATATCTGTGAACATGCTAAAAACAATTGAACACTTTGAGTGGATTGTATGACATGTGAATTACATTGCAATAAAGTTTTTTTAAGTATTGAGGTAATTCTATATATTTGAAAGTAATAAAATTATTTCAATACCTTTTGAAGTGCTGTGTGTTAGACGTTTCATTGTTTTGAAAGGACTTTATAATGTAAACTTTCTTCCCCAGTCGATTTCAGAATATTTGTTTGTTGTACTTCCTCTTCCTTGGAATGCTAAATCAGTTAAAAGTTTAATTATGGTCTTTAAAAAACTATAGAATAAAGTGTCATTTCAAATAGGACATAATTTTCTTTCCTGTTGACTTTTATATCATAAAGCCCTTATTTGGAACAAAAATCAAGTTGAAAATAATGTTAATAATAAAATTGTGGTTTATCTTTAATCTCACTAAATAAATATTGAACAAATATTTTTAAAATGCAGGTTGAAGGAACCCCAAGTTATTAAGCTGCCGCGTGTCCCAAGTGTGCCATGAACTACAAGCAGATTTTGCTGTTTCTTCCAAGGTCAGGGTCACCCCATCTTATAAAAGTGGCTGCTGTGAACACTTTTGAGGCCAGGGTAGAGGAGAGCTGAGGGGAAGAACACGTGAATGGAGAATCAGGAGAGACCCTGCATGGTCCCATGGGAAGAATTTGTTAGGGACCAAGTGTATGAGGAGGACCAAGAAAAGGGAGGGGAGGGAGGAGGAGGAGGGGCAGGGGAGAGCCTGAATCAGAATACCTGGTTTCCAGTCTCAGATTCCATTGGTTCCAGGGCTCCAGGCAAGTTGCTTTCTTCTTCTGAGCCAGCCCTGTCTGAAATATAATGCAAGCCACACATGGAACTTAAAATTTTAAGTAACCACATTTAAAAAATAAAAAGACAGAAGTCAAATTAATTTTAAATATATTCTATTTAATTTAATATATCCAAAGTCCTATTACTTAACTATCAACTAATAATTATTAATGAGAAATTTTTTCTTACTAATTGTTTGAAATCTGGTTTGTATTTTACATTTTCAACATATCTCAATTCAGGTTATAGTATTGCTCAGCCCAGATCTGGGCTCTACTTCCTGTCTCCATAAAAAATAAAAGTGGGAGTGTTCTGTGAATTGTAAGTTTCTTCCCAGCTCTGACATTCTTTGATTTACACTGGGAGATTTAAAATATATCTAAATAAATTCTATACTCCCAAACTCTGTGGTCTCTCAACTGCTCTAAGTCAAAAAAGGAATACATAGTACATGTGGCAAGGGGAGCCTGCGAAGATTATTGTTTCTCATTATCTTTGATCTTTGGCACATTTTAGCTGGGAACACTTCAAATTAGGAATTAGAGTCAGTAAAATTTCCTAGCCATGTGGAAGCCGACCTGTAAGCTTTCCCCAATTACACAGGCACATTACTTATGTTAAGCTTCCCTCTGCTTCTTCAATTCCAGTTTAGCAAAGCACAATGAAAGCTTCTGGAATCAGACACCACATTTTAAAATCTGCCCTTAAAAATCGTTGACCCACATGTCCCCTCTTCTCATTCTCAATCCGTGTGTCCTCCAGCATTCTGCTACAATAGAATCCTCCATATGCGTCTTTATACACCTCTCTGGAAATCAGCAAAAGTCTCCCATGTATTCAGCTAAGTAGACGCTTTGCCATTGGAGCCATCCCTGGTCGCTCAAAGGAAGAAAGAGGTTTTGCATAAATCCTCTTCAATTCTGGAATGTTCCCCAAAATTACCTGGCATGAATTGGTCACCTTCTCCCTTATGTTTGATTACCATCTAGTGTTACAACTCCTCAGTGTGACCATAACACTGCATACATTTTCACCCTACCCTGCAGAGGGATTTTTGGGGCCTCTTTTTATCTTGTCTGGAGGCATACACCTCTCTGTCCATGGGACCATCCTGCCATGAAACGAAAATGTAGAGGCAACTTTCACCCTTAATTACTGCCAAGAAGCAGGCAGCTTTCAGCCCAAAGGCAGCACCAGTTAAAATTTTCCCTATGGGACATCATCTCAGCCTTAAATTTGGGAGAACCTCCTGGCATATGTCTTGGGTTTAAAAGCTTTTCTAGACTGGAAATGATTTTAGATGTAATTTGGGAAATGTCTCTTATAATAAAGACAACACTTTGGGCACTATATCTTCATCCCATAAACACCTGCTGAACATTTACTCTGTGACTAACTTTGTAGTAGGTCCCAGAGCTGCAGAGTTGAATAATCCCTGCCTGTCACAATATCCAAGGGGATGCGAATAGAGGTGTGAATAGGATGTTTAACCATAGAGACACTTACTGGTTCCCTCACACACTCAGCAATGACTTCATGTCTCTATATTGAAATATTTGAAGATGCAACAAACGACGTATCTACCCTAGGTAACTACCTCTAAGAAATTTATGATGTGGAGAGCAAGGCAAAAATATACAATCATAACAGGAATAGAAGATAACTTACGAAAGCACCCAAAGAGTATAATTTCCCCAGGGCAGGCAGTACAGTGTAACGGAAAGAACTGTGGATGTACTGGACTTGGTTTGAGGCTCATCTTGACATTAGGCAAATCACATAAGTTCTCTGAACCTGAAATATTCTCACTTGTAAAAAGAAGTGATGATATCTACCATGTTTTTTTCCATGAATGGCATGAGAAATAAATAAGATAGGAAGATAATTTCAGTTGCCAATAAGTGTTTTGAAAGAAAAAAAACCCAACTGGGTGTGTTAAGATTAAGAGTGACTACTTTCTTTGAGGTGTTCAAGTTGGTGATGACAGTGAGTTGACACTGTCAACTTAATAAGCAAATTTGCCTATTATTTTACCCTCAGAATGAGTTCATTTGGGAATAGCCAAAAGAATTGTAATTCAGGATGTGCGTGCCATGGTGAACCATAGAAAAATGCAGAAAACAAATGAGGGGAGCTTGCTTTTATAGAGAAAAAGGAGCAGGGAGAGGCTGTTCTAAGAAAGTTCACTGGGGGAAAGTAAGTGGTCAGGGCAGCAACAGCTTCTCATTGGCTGAGCTGCATTGTTTCTCATTGACAGGGCTGCTGCCAGGTGGGGAGGGAAATCTTCCTTCCATGATAAACTGGTTTTACTTCCTGTCGAAGAAGCAAGTGTATGTCTCTTCCTGTTTCATGTAATCGACTATGTTTGAGCGCTCCCCCTACAGGTCTTCCTGACTCCAGTTTAGTTAAGATTTCTTTTATTAATTTCCACAACACATAAATGAAGGAGCTGGTCGCTGCCATGTTAAGATTTTGGGCAAGGGGAGGGTAGTAAGAAGATGGAGGGTGGAGAGAGAGAGTCCCAGGTGGAGGAGAGAGCCAGTGTAAAAGCCCTGATGTGGAAGCAAGCACATCCCATCTGAGGCACAGAACAATGGTTATGTGGCTGGGGAAGGACTGGTAAGGCCAAGAAGAGTCAATATTGATGATACAGACTTTGCCAGAAGCCAGATGATATAGGGCCTTGTAGGGCCTAGGGAGGGGTTTGTATTTTATTCTAGAAGCAAAAGGGAGACAATTGTAGTTTTGAAGCCTCAGAAATCCAATTGGAACACAGGCAGAAACATTAAGACATTTTTCCATGTTTTCTCCTTTTTTTTATTACTACTAAATTCTCCCTCTTCATCTGACTAGAATTAAAGCCTGTAGATCTTTATATTCTCAATAAAGACACAAATGCTCATTGAGGGCTTCTAGAAGGATCCTTGGGACCCTGATAAAGAAGGAAAATCATTTCCAGGTGAAAGGCATGGAAGGGTCACAAGGGGAGAGGACTTCCAACACCAGATGTTGTGCGGTTCAGTGGAAAGAATGCAGACTTGGATTTGGGAAGACACGGGTTCAAACCAAGTCCCGGCCAGGTGAAGCTGGGCAAAATCCAAGCCACTCTGAGCACCCTTTCATAAGTCAAAGTAGTCTAGAGTGCCTACTCCACAGAGCTGTGGAGAGGATTAAAGATGATGGCAAATACGAGGAACAGGCTGGCAATGGCCAGGTTGCCAGACATACTCCGTCAACAAGTCCAAAGGGTGTCTCTGTGTTTTGATTACCATGGCCCACATCTCCCTGTGCCCCTTTAGTCAGTGGGGATCACAGAATGTCAGTGGGGGTCGGTTCAGGACCATAGTGAGGGAAGTCAGGATTCTAGAGCTGGTATTCAGCCATATTAGCTCATCTTTCAGAATGCCTCTAGGACGCCAGCTTCTGCTCTCTCCTCGTCCCTGCTGCCCCCACTGAGTTGGGTTGGGAAAATCTTGGTTTCCCTGGAGGGAGGTAGACACTTACTAACTCCTGCTCTCATCCGTTCCCCTCTCCAAAGAGTGGCCAGCCGTCTGTTTTGGATCTCTTTCTCTGAGGTAATCCATAAATGCCTATAATTTTCTCTCTGGCCTTTCCCAAATTATCTAATCCAGTTGCCTGATCTAGTTGGTTTGGACAGAAGGTTAAATGACCTTCTGTTTGTTTCTCTCTAAAAAGCTGTGAATTGGGTTTTTTTTAATAAAATGAAAGGCAGAATTCCACAGGTACACGTTTTCAATGGAGCATAGAAGTTCAGGCTATTTATTATCAGCCTTCGAATAAGCCAGCTGTTAAAGCCTCATGTCCTACAACGTCAGCATCAGGTGGAGAGTTAGAGAGCAAACTTGGCATCTCAAACAAGAAAAAATGAAATCCAGATAATTAACATGAGTTGCCCCAAGGTCATGCAGTTTGTGGAATCAGAACCAAAACTGAAGTTGAGGTTTCCTGTCTTCCAATCCATTGTTCTTTCCATTACACCTCCCTACTTCTCTATCTTGTGTAAACATAGTAACAAAACAATAAATAAACCCACTTCAAATCCTGTGTGGATTAAATAGTATAATACTTGGCACGTCGTAGCTCCTAATCAGAACTGCAGGAAAACATGGAGAGAGAATGCATGTGATGAAGACTACAAGAAAATAGACTTCTGATATTTCAATAGAAATATTCAAATAACTACACATATTTGAGACCCATCCACTATCCCTGCAGGAAATGTCTTCTGGTGGTTGACTCGTTGCTAAAATGCTCTTGGAGGAAACAAGCAACGACCAATGTCCCATCGGTTAGAATAATCTATTCTTTTTTCCTCATCTTTTTCTGTAGGTTGATAAAGAGAGAAAGAGATGGAAAAGGACACAAGTAAAGGTACACGTTTACCATGGATGGACAGTAAAGGAGATGGTGGGAGAACACAGTCTATTACTGAGGGGAGCCTTAGACCCCATCAATTGCAGATAAATCAAGGGGGAAACACAGCTGAAGGTAGTTCTGCCCATGTGATTTTGAGCTAGATAAAAGAAGGGTTTTAAAAATAGAGGCTTTCATTAAAAATGCAAAAGGATGAAAGATTTAGTGGGGATTAAAGTGATTTATTGTATGGGAGCAGCCCTGGAAGGTGTTTATTTATAGGCAATTATACACATCCCCAACAGGGACAATAATAGCCTGTAAGAGAACATGTCCCACATAGTTTCTCCAGGCCTGTTAGTTCCTGAGTGTTCTTTCGAGCGCTGCCTTTCTCCTAGGCTAAGCCTGTGGGTGGATGAGTGACCAGGTAGACCACTGGGGTTTCCAGTGACCCATCCTTCCCTCTGATAACATCTCTGACCCCTTTGGCTGGTTGCTGGCAGCCCCCTGGACCTAGGAAAGAGTTGCCTTCCAGAAGTATGGCAACATTGTACCCCTTTTTAACCCAAGGGGTGTGAAAGCAACTTGGGACTCCGTGGGACACAGAAGTAAAGAGCTATCACATAATAATTTTAATAATAGCTAGATAGTATATATTGGCCAGCCCTGGTGTGCTGGTGATTAGGATTTGGCACTCTCACTGCTGTGGCCCAGGTTCATTTCCCAGTCATGGAACATCACTACCCGTCTGTCGTTGTCACACTGTGGCGGCTGTGTGTTGCTGTGATACTGAAAGCTATGTCACCGGTATTTCAAATACCAACAGGGTCACCCATGGTGTACACATTTCAATGGAGCTTCCAGACTAAGACAGACTAGGAAGAAGGACCTGGCCACTCACTTCCGAAAAAGTTGGCCATGGAAACCATGTAAATAGCAGCAAAGAATTGTTTGGTACAGCATCAAAAGATGCAAGGATGGTGCACAAAGACCAGGCAGGGTTTTGCTCTGCTGTCCACAAGGGTGGTGGGAGTCAAAAGTGACTGGACAGCATCAACAACAAAGCATTTATTGACACCGTGTGTGGCAAACACTACATAGCCAATATAGGGTTCTAATATCTTTACGATCACAAGTCTAGGACACCCTTCTCCAGCCTGGACGACTTTATCAACCTTGTCTCACTGCTTCTGTTCTTCTCCCCGCCTCCCCCTGACATCTATCTCCAAGCAGCCTGAGCTAGTGTTTTAAAGGATAAATCACATTGTATGATAACTTTGCTTAAAATTCTCAATGGCTACAGACTGTGCATAGAACAGCAACAACAAAAATCCTACCACTCACGTACTCCATAAATTCTAGCCACACTGGGCATTCTGTTCTTGAACCTGCCACGCTCATGTCCAAGTGAGGGCGGTGGTTATGGTTCCCTCTGCCTGGAGGGCACTGCCCTGGATCTTTCCATGGGATCGCCTCCCTGTCGTTCAGCTTTTCATTCAAATGCCACCTCTTCAAGAGGCCTTCTCTGATCACCCCTTAGCCACCCACTCCAGCCCTACTTATTTTCTCCTACTTCTTTATATTTCGTTCTTCACAATATTTGTAACTATTTGAAATTCTCGTATTCATTTGCTTGTTCGCTTGTTCATTGTCCACCTCGCCCCCTTGAGAATATATATTCCATGAAAGCAAGACCTTAGCTGAATCTCCAAAGGCCTCGAACCTTGCTCAAAGCCCCAATCAGTAGGTTACAGGGCCCACGTGGGAACCAGGTGTGCCAGTGTCCTGTGCTTTCACTGTGGTCAGATTCTCTCCACCATCTTCTTTCCACAAAATAGCTTTGAATGCAATCTCAGAGTCATCTCAACGGAGGCCCACTTGTGGTGAAGACAAGACACTGGTACACAAGTCTGGCTGGGATCTGTGTCCCTGGCACACTGTTTAAGGAGCTGCAAGTTAAGGGACAGTATTGCCTAGTGGAAGATCCAGAACTGGAGTTGCCTTCAGCTTTTCCTGGTCTGTGTCACCCAGAAACCCCGACAGGAATACCTGATGGGGTAATTTAAAAAAATAATACTAAGGCTGATTAGGATGACCTAACAAAGTGAGAAATAAAGAGAGAAGACGCATCCCCCTAGAACACAGACTGCCTGCTCTGAGTTATTTAAAATCTCTTTCCTAAAAGGTGCCAATTGTTACTGTCTGAGGATCTCAGAGGCTTGCAGGCAAGACAACAAACACAATCTTTCCTCCCACCCCAAACCAGCCACTGAAAAGTACTAAATAGCTCCCCAATCTCCTCCTCTGCTGAGTCACCTGGAGTGGGGAACCTCATGTCTCTAGGGCCTCCCCTCTGATAGAATTCCTCTTCGTGAACATCTCCCTCAGGATGAGCAGACACAGGCCTCACATCAATGACATCAGTGATGACTCAGACAGCTTCTCAGAGCCCACTGCTCTTGATGAGAATGGTTCACATTTTCTAAATAATCCATGCCAGCACCCTAAGCTCAGTTGTAAAAAAAAATAATAATAATAAAAATCCCCCAAATATCGGTTAGGAAGCAACAGCTCTTACTCACGGTTCTCCAGATAGGGCACTGGCTGTTCTCTTGAAATACATCAGTGGAATTTCAGAGTTGAAAAGAACATTGGGAATTTTCCCAGCCCAGCATTTCCCCGTGTGTGTCATACTAGACACTGGAACTACAAGATGTTACTAGGTGGGAAAGAGGGGTTTGGGAATAAAATGAACGCAGAGAATGCTATGTTTCACAGAGTTAAACACATTTCTTTGTGGAAGGACTTTCAGAGTCTGTAAGGCGAATTGAGAGTCCTTCATTGGGAAAAGGAGTATATCACGTCTTCTCATGCTATTGTGCATGGGACCCTTTGTCACAGAACATCTTGCTGGATTAGTGTTCTGTGGGATATTAACTCGGGAAATAATGGTCTAGTCTTACTTTATACGAGTAAGTCACTTTGCTCAGGGAATGATTCTGTATGTTCAGTGGACAATACTTTCTAGAGGTCTCTTTAATTGAAATTGTATGGAAGGCTAAATTAGAAGAGATGAACAGCGGAAGGCAAGATAGTTTAGTGGAATGCACATGGCTTAGAACCCTGGTATACCCAGCAATTAGTGCATGATTTGGAGAGGGCTGTGTTATACTTTTGAGAAGGTTCAGGTCAACCCAGTGCAAAATGACAAGCAACCAGTATCTCCTGCTGGGGGAGATCAGCAGTGCATGAGACCATCCGTCAAACCTGAGATCCACAGCACATGAGGGAGCACATCCAAAGCTGGTGTCGTCTGCTACCATCTGCCCGTGACTTTTCCAGGTGTTTGGTTCTCTTGGCCAAAAGTTAATAACCACCTGATTGTTATCTGGTAAAACCCCATGTTCCTCTTCATTTCAAGTACACTGCAATTGCGGGCATTGATCCATTCAACAGCATTTGTCAAAGCTGCTAAGTTCAAGCACTGTGCTAAAAGCTGGCGATGCAAGTATAAAAAGACTAGATAAAGTTAAGGCCACTATTCTGGGCTTCTGACACTTTAAGCTTATGCAGAATGTCTCACCCTGATTCTATCCACATTCTGAGTCTTTCCTTCTACCTGCTTTCCCGGGGAAAAGAAAGTACCTGTCGTGCATACCACCCCTTTAGAAATTTGCTCCCCAACAATGTGTTCATCAGTCATTGTTACATCCATTGAACATGTGCACAGTGCCAGGTGCTCTCAAAGGCTGAACAAGACACAGGCCCTGCCTTATGGAGCTCATCACTGAGCAAACAGGCATGGCTAACCTCCAGGTGGATAACAGAGCATGCCTTTGAATGTGGCAAAAAAGGGGAAACAGAAGCATCCATTTTAAACCAAGAGTCAGACATTCTGCTCCGCCATTACCAGCTATGTAACTCTGAAACAAACCACCAGCGCCTCTATTCTCAGGTGCTATCTATTCAGGAGTGATCTACCTGGTCTCTCTGCCCAGGTTTTGATTAAACAATGAATATTTACATAACATTTAACAGTAGGTAAGTACTTTTAGCATCTATTTGTTAATCTTCACAATCACTTGGTGATATAAGTATTCATCATTAGGATTATTATTATCAATGGTAATTGTTATTGTATTAGTATTAGCATTAGTATTCTAAGTGATGGAAGTATTAGCATTAACAAGGGCGATCATGTATCTGACAGGTGCAGAACAGAGGCAGCAGGTGTTTGTATCCTCACACAATTGTTAAAAGTGCTCACTTCCAAGCTCAAAGCCTCTAGGTTCGTATGATACAATTTATGATCCCTCTGTGATTATCCTTGATCAAAATCAGGCTCAGAGAGGCCAGAAGGGGCATCCAAGATCACACAAGTCACAACTGGACAAGCTCTGATTTGAATGCAGGGCTGTCTCATTCTAAATGCCATTTACCTTCAAGCTTCACAAGCAGGACCAATCATTTTGTGAGAATGACTAAGTCAACAAATAAGAAGGTGCTTTGTAAACTGTAAGATGACGTATGTTGTTTGGGCAATGTGATGTTATTAATAATCCATCATCTATTCAGTCCTTTCCAAGACCTACTGTCACGAGGAGTAAGGCATGGAAGAGACAACCCAGAATAGACTGAGAAGCCACAATGGATGTGACCAGGAAGGAAGAAACTTTTCTCACACATATGCAAAGAAAAACCCCTTCAACAAAGAAAAACTGTGAAACCCGGGGGCTGAATGACACAGCGTCTGCCACTGAAAAGAGGAAACAGAAGAGGATCAGCATTTTCCTGGTGAGAAGCACAATACCCCTGTTCATGAGATGCAGTGGGACGTGGCATCCGGCATGAGGAGGAGAAGGAAACATGGCATTTGTCCCAAAGGGAGATGAACCCACACCAAAAACAATGACTGCCTCTCCAGGTGGAAACTGCCACCTTAGGAGCATTGATAAATCTCCCAGACTGAATGGGGTCCTGTCACAGCAAGAGCAGGCAGGAAAGATGGCTGGTGGCCATTTCCTTTTTTGGCCCTAACAAACATTCTGTAGTTTTCATTTTTCTGCCAGTTTTATTGATAAATAATTGGCATACATCACTGTCTAAGTTTAAGGTGTACCGCATGATGATTTAATTTACATGTTGTGAAATGATTACCGCAAACTGGTTTAGTTACATCCATCATCTCATAGATACAATAGAAAGAAAAGAAAAAAAGTTTCTCCTTGTGGTGAGAACTCCTAGTATCTACTCTCTTAACTTTCCTGTGTATCATACAGCAGTGTCAACTATAGTCATCAAGTTGTACATTACATCCCAGTGCTTATTTATCTTATAACTGAATGTCGCTTTTCATTTGAAGTTGAGACAGAGAAGAGAAAACTAACTACAACTGAACACTTGCTCTCAGTTGCCAAATATTTGTGAAGCTCCTACAATGCTTCTGGACACAGATTTAGGCACATGAATGTGCA
Source organism: Equus quagga (assembly GCF_021613505.1). Classification (NCBI taxonomy): domain Eukaryota; kingdom Metazoa; phylum Chordata; class Mammalia; order Perissodactyla; family Equidae; genus Equus; species Equus quagga. The sequence continues at coordinate 11,489,521 of NC_060282.1, forward strand.
AAACAGATAAAGATCCCTGCCCTCAGAGGAGCTTCAGTTATGGAGGGGAGGGGCATACACAGCTAACAATAAACATAATAAGTCAGTACACTTTCTAGCTTGTTAGAAAGAGGCAGGTGTTTCTTACCTAAAAAGCACAAATAAAGCAGGGTGAGGGGGCAGAGAGCACTGGGAGGGAATTGTGGTAGTAAATTCTATGGTCACATTAGGTCTCATTGAGAAGGTGACATCTGAGCAGAGACTTGAAAAAGGAGGAAGAATGAGCCATGAGACTACATGGAAAAGAGGGTGCCAGACAGAGGGAACAGGTAGTGCGAAGTCGCCCCAGTGGCAATATGTCTGGGATATTCAAGAGCCAGTGTGGCTAGATCAGAGAGAGCAAGGGCAAGGGAGAGGGTAGAGGGATAAGGTCAGAGAGGCAATGAGGGCCATTTCACGAAGGGCCTCGTAGATCATTGTAAAGCCTTTGGCTTCTACTCTGATTGAAAATGGAGAGCCATTGTAGTATTTTGAGAATTGACATGATCTGACTTAAGATTTTCAAGAATCACATTGTCTTTAGGCTATTGCAATAACTGAAGTTAGACACTCTGGTGGTTGGGGCTATGATGGTAGCAGGGGAGTCAGTAAGAACTGTTAGATTCTGATTGTATTTCAAAGGTAGATACAGCAAGGTTTTCTCATATACAAAATGTGAGGTGTGAAAGAAAGAAAGGACTCAAAGGTGACTCCAGAGTTTTTGACCTGAGCAGCGAGAAGAATGGAGTGGTCATCAACTGATACAGGTAGTGACGCATGTGGAACAGATGGGGGAGAAGATCAGAAATTCAGTTGAGGACATGTTTTGAGATTAATCTTAGAGGTACAGGTAGAGATGTCGAGAGTCAGTTATTTATACGAGCCTGGAGTTTGAGGGAAGATTCTGGGATGGAAATATGAATTTACTTATTGGTTTCATTTCATTCCTCCTCACAACGCTTCATGTAGGTAGTATTCCCTCTGGTTTGTTCCAAAGTGGTTGTGACCTACCCCTGATCACCGGATGGACTAAATGAGATTTCAAATTTAGTCTGCCCTTCCTATGCCCATGCTTTTTGAAAGCCAATCCTTCAAGAGAAATCATTTCCCTTTTTATCCTCCATTTGTCATTTTCGTTTTATCCCTGTGACCCAGTTTGTGTTGTTTAATGTAGAATCATAGAGGAATGCATCCAGAAAGGGCTGCACAGAGCTTGCCTCCCTCTTAACAACTTGGCTAGGATTGAAGACAATCAGGAGACACTTGAAGGTGTTGAGCCCAAGATGGGGACTTAGAAAAGAAGGACTAGAGGCAATAAGAGAAGGGAACTCAAAGACAAAGTGGGAGAGTTGACAAAGTCGGGCCCTGACAGTCAGGAGAGTATCAGGGACATGAGATGTATCAATAGAGTAGCTCCCAACCCTATCAGACCCACCACTTGCATTTTATTACAAGTGAGTTTAATGACATGTATCTCAATGAGTGCATTTGCACATTGAGTGGTTGCATTCCAGCAAGTGCACACGTATCCCAACGCTGCATCGTGAGAACCCATGTACATGTTCTGTCCTCTGTTAGACTTTGAGCTCCCTGGAGACTAGTACCTTCTGTGGCTTATTCACCTTTGTAACTCCACCATCCTGTAATGCCTGGCTTGGAGTACATATAAGATGGATGCATGGATATCTAAAATGCTAGATATGCAAGAATTTGCCCTACAGTTTCCTGAGGGGACATTCTGGAAAGAAGAAAAATAATTTGAGTGAAAATAAGCATCTTGTTATTCTGCTTCAACATGAAGGGTAGCAGATTTCCATGGACATATATTTGCATATCTTTTTCTTAAATAGGCAGGCCAATTTACATACATTTGTATGTTCCATTCAAAGAAACTTGCTGTCGGTATGTAAATTATTCAGCACATTGAGTTCTCCTTTCCTTCTTTCCATTCTTTTCATTTTTACTTTTCCTTTTTCATACTTAAATATGTATAATTTTTGCAAATTCCCTCTATATTACAATAGTGCATTCCAATGGCATATATTATCTCAAATAAAATTATATAATTACATATGCATTATGTGTGTATGTATAATATATATTCTAAAATTTTATTAATCAAAGAAGCCACATCCTTATAATTTAGTTTAAAAGTATATTTTATTTTGTATCCAACTCCCTCTCAAGCACAAAGTTTTATATATTAACTAAGGACCTTGAGTCAAGAATTTCTGGCCCAGCATTGCCACTAACCAGCTGCACAACGTGATGGCAGTCATCACACCTCTGTGATGCTCTCTAGTTCTTCTTCAATAAAATGAAATGTTTGGGGTCCTAAAATTCTTTCCAGGTCAATGACTTACCTGCAAGCATTTATTGCCCATCTTCCAGCTAGTGCAAACCTTTGGGAGACACACAAGCTCAGGGACACAGCAGGAAAGAACTGTCACAGCAAAAGAGGAACGTGGGCTGGTTGGCAAGGACTGATGGATAACATAGGAAGAGAAACCATTTTCAGAGCAGAACAGAAGCAGAAACTAAAGAAACACACAGGCAAGAACTCCAAGAATCGGGCGTATCAATGGTTCCTGAGAACAACATATTCCGAAGAATACTGGGAACTCTTTGCTTGTTTCCTTTTTTCTTTTTTTTCAGTGCTCCATTCTTGAGCTCATTAATATCAAGCTGCAATCCTTTTCTTAGGAAATTTGTGCTGAGCCAACAAGAAACGGTTTCATCTCCCAAAAAAGGCCAGCTGCAAGAGGAATGCTCTCAGTGTAGAATTTGCCTTATTCTCAGGGACTAGACTCATATAAATTGTCCTGAATCTCAGAAGTCCACGGTGTAGAGCTTATCATCTCTACTTAAAAACATATCATTCAAAAACCACACAGCAGTGCCCACCGAACTCCTTACACTAATGTTGAAGGCAGGTAAGTTGTCTACCCATTCATCCAGTCCCCAACACTTACTGAGCTCCTGCTGTATGTCAGTCACAGCCATGGGAACATGGAGGATAGAAATATGTCTAGTAGAGTAGTTCTCAGCCTTATCAGATTCTCCACTTCCATCTTATTATAAATAAATATAATGACTTTTACTATTCTGCAATAAAGTTCATTTATAATATAACCTATTCATAAACATAATTTTAAAAATCAAAATAAAATCAACATAATTTTCTAAGTGTAGTAAAAAGGAGAACTACATGAAAAGATGTGATGTTGTTAGATGCGTACCTCTACTTATAATAAAACCAGGATTCAAGAAAACAAACCCCCAAATCCTTGGCTAAAAGAAAGCAGCGCACGGTCAAGGAAATAATATTATCACAGAGAAAACAAAGTTAATGAAAAACTATATCAAAAATACTAGATGTATTGGTTGATTTGGATCTGAATAAAATTTCCAACACAGGAAGTGAGCCAATGGACTTTTCTGCACCTTGAAAACCTGGTGAAATTGCCTTTAGCTGCCCTGAGCCCAATGCCATGGCCTCTCCAACTCTGAGCCTCTCTCAAAGATGTTCTAATGCCTAGATGATTACATTCTCCTGACCAACTCTGCACCTTGGGCTCCAGCTTCCTCCAGCTGCTTCTGCCCCATGCTAAGTCTGCTCAGACCCTTTCTCAAATTCTACCCAACATTGTTGAGCTGTAATAGAGCCCACAAACTCCTGCCTCCTCCCAGCTCCTCTCTCCCTCCTCCCAGACCCTCTCTCCCTCTCCCACCTCTGCTCCTCATCTCACTCCTCCTGATCTAATTCATTTCTCTCTCTCTCCCCATCCCCATACTCTCAAGCTCTTCACAGACATCTAAGAGAAATTCTGACTAGAGTTTCTTAACCTAGTCACACATTATTTTTTATTACTATCACTGCTATAATTGCTGTACTACTGCTTTCACTGCCTGCTGCTTGTTTGAGAGCAGAAGAGGTCGACAGAGACCAGGAACCAGGCCACCTGGGTTCAAATGCTGATTCTGCCCCATAGTGGCCTGGGACAATGACTTAACCCATCTGAAAGCCTCCATTTTAAAATGAAGATAATAACAGGGTTGCTGTGAGGATTCAATGAGTCAATCTTTGTTAAATCTTTAAAATAGTTTCTGGAACATTTTGAAACATTAATGATAAGTACCTTTCAGAGTCAGAGAGATGAGCATTTTGGGACCTCAGACAGGACACATAGTATCTCCAAACTCCACTTTTATTATGTGTCAACCTTAAACAAAATAGTTGACAAATTAGAAAAACAAAGTTGAGTTTATTTGGGGAAAGCAGAGGAATTACAAGTCAGGACAAGCAAACTATGGTGAACCTTAAGCACATCTGGGGAGACAAAGAGACAGTGAGCTTTGATTAATTTTTAAGAGAAAATTGGAGAGGATTGTTTGGAACAAAAGTTCATTGAAAGAAAGTGAGAGTTCAGGGTTGTGGCAGTTTCTCATTGGCTGCAAATGGCCAACAGTTTTGTGTTACTGAGGCACATGGAAATCTTCCCTCTTCCTGCTGGTTTGTGCAAATTGAGATGCATGGTACCTGCATGAGAGCTCTCCCTTCACGGCTTCCAGACTCCATGTTAAGTCAGATTTCCTTATCCATTTTTCACATCTATAAAATAGGGGCATTTGATGACTGCCTTGCAAGTTGTAGAAAGAATCAATGTGAAAACATACATAAAGTAGGGTTGGGCATTTAGAGGGTACTCACGAAACTGTAATTTTTCCCCTAGTCTTAAAGTTTTGTGCTTTGTTAATTCTCAATCTATGAAAAATTTTGCCTACATTGAGCCACAGAAACACTCTCTGACATTGTTTCAATAATTTTTTTTCAAACGGGAAGATTCACCCTAAGCTAACATCTATTGCTAATCTTCCTCCTTTTTTCTCCATTTCTCCCCCAAAGCTACAGTACAAACTTGTGTATCACAGTATATTCTTCAAATTCTATGTGAGCCGCCACCACAGCATGGCTACTGACAGACGAGTGATGTGGTTCTGCCCCTCGGAACTAACCTGGGCTGCCAGAGCAGAGTGTGCCAAACTAATAAATTATATTCTTAGAGGAATATACAATAGTGTTACTGGCCTCCAATTCCAAACTCACCTCAAAATCTTGTCTTCTCTTTTTCTTCATTTTTCTTTTGTAGCTTTTCAAGCTGAAAACAGCAATTTGAGTTTGCTGAGTTCCAGCCACTTGAAGTGTGCAAAACGCAGGTGGATGGAATGCTTTTCATCCTCGCTGATGTCATGGAGACTATTAGATGCAAATGAGGTTTTGCCTTTCCAGCCATTTTTCTTTCACAGAAGCTTCCCTTGAAGCTCCCGTCCATCAGTGCTGACATTTGAGGGCATGAGATGAGAGCCATGGCACAGGTGCACTTCATCCTAGTGGAATGCACTACTTATACTCCGAGCTGCAGTGTTCTTATCCATAAAACAGGGGTAATTGTGTCTACTTTAGAATGTATAATGAGGATTAAATGTTATAATTCTCTTAGTGTGCTGAGCACAGTGCTTGGCATAATAATGTTTGGAATTATTTTGATGATAATGACAATGATGATGATGACGATGATGATGGATTTTGTCTGGAGCCCATAACCATTGGGATAAAGGCTTCTTTTACTTTCTAGACATCTTCACAAGCCCTTTCTACAATTCTTCCATTTTAAGAACCTGCCTGCTGGGGTGTAAAGTCTGACTCCTACTGAAAAGTGAGAAAATCCCTCATTATGGGCTTCACAAGCTAAAATTAAAAATAACCTTGCCAGTCAGGCACAGGAAAGGCTTCACAGAGAATTCCACACCCTCTGTCCCCCAAAACAGAAGCCCCACCCAATGGTGGGGTTGGCCCACAGTAAGCAGTCAAGCAGGGAGTGTAGAGGCTGTGTCAGTTTCCTCGGGCAGCAGTAGCACAGGTACACAAGCGGAGTGACTTAAGACAATAGACATTTAATTTCTCCCAGTTCTGGAGGCCAAAAGTCCAGAACTAAGGTTGCACTCCCTCTGAAGACTCTGGGGAAGAATCCTTCCTAGCTTCTTGTGGTTGCCAATAATCTTTGGCATTCTCTGGTTTTTCAATGCATCACTCCAATATCTGCATCCATCTTTACATGGCCTTCTCCCAGTGTTTCTCTCTGTGTCTCTGTTCTTCTTATAAAGACATACAAGTCATACTGAATTTAGAGTCCACCTTAATCCAGTATGATTTCATCTTAAGTTAGCTATAACATCTGCAGAGAACTTATTTCCAAATAAGGTCCCATTCCAGTCCAAGAAATTTTTAAATTTTATTTTATTGTAGTAAGAACACTTAATGTAAGATCTACCCTCTTAATAAAATTTTAAGTGTGCAATACATTATTGTTGACTGTTGTTACAATGTTTTACAGCAGATCTCTAGAGCTCATTCATCCTGCTCAACTGAAATTTTACACCCATTGATTAGTAACTACCCATTTCCTCCCCCTCCAGTCCCTGACAACCAGAATTCTGCTCTTTAATTCTATGAATTTGACTATTTTAAATACCTCTTATAAATGGAATCATGCAGTATTTGTCTTCCTGTGGCTGACTTTATTTCACTTAGCGTGATGTCCTCAAGGTTAATCCATGTTGTTGCATATTGCAGAATTTTCTTCTTTTTTTAAGGCTGTAATGTATTCCATTGTATGTATAGATCACATTTTCTTTATTCGTCTTGGACATTTTGGTTGACTCCACTGGGGTTCCATGAGTTTGAAGGGGATACTGTTTAACTAAGTATTGGCTCAGAGTCCAGGTGTAGTCCAGAGTCAGATGTAGATTGCTATCCTAGCTGCATCACTTGCCAGCTTCATGAACTTAGCCTCAGTTTCTGAATGGGGAAAGTGAGAATAACGACGATACCCACTGAACTGTGGTGAGGATTAAATGGCAGCAATAAAAATCAATACCATTGACTGAGGACTAACCATTTCGTGTTGTCCTAAGCCATTTACTTGCATTAATTCATTAAACGCACCGCAGCTCTATGAGACAGTAGAATTATTATCCCCATTTCCAAGATGGGGAAGCTGAGACCTGAAAAAGTTAAATAATTTTCACAAAGTTCCATGCCTGGATTTAAATTCAGGAGTCTTGCTTTTATGAAAAAAAAATCCTTAGCAGAGCACCTAAGCATCTAGGAAAGGTTCAATAAATGTGAGGTCCTGTTTTATTGTAGCCAGAGTGCATTTCCCTAGCCCACATCCTTCCCAGTTCAGGAGTCAAATAAAATGCCCCTATCTGCCCCCAGAGTGCAAGACTTGAGCACACCAACTACCCGACTCCATCCTACAACCAAGCAAGTCCAATATAAAAATGATTCAACTGTTGGAGGGAGTCATTTCTAGCAGCAATCTTAGAGCAGATGCATAGAAACTGGTGACATCCTTGACTCGCTTGGGAAGCTGGGGAAATGGGGTACCTGCAGCCACATGGGGAGTGCTCCTGGTTGCCACACAAAGGCTGCCTCAAAGTTGAGCCCAAAAGCAGCAACCAAACTCAGTCCTTTGCTACCCTAGGTCCTGAAGCACAGCCAGCTCCCAGACAATGAGCCAGAGCTGGGACACCTGATCAGGTGAGTTCAGGCTCCGGAATCATTATCCTCCTTCCCTACCCTAGTCTTCCCCATCTGAGTTGGACAGCTTTCCTTAAGCTCTAGACTTAGAAAGAGTTTTGTAACAGCTTCTTTCCTAGCATATGCTTCCACTTGCCCTGGACCCTCAGCAAGTTAAGCATCCCCACTCCATGAGTCTGGCAACTCTTACCCCTCCCCAACCACCGCCAAGGGCAATACTACCATGGGTTGCAGGTGGTTTTCTGATGCCTTTCTTACTATATCCAACCAAATTTAACACTATTGGATGCATCACAAATGTCATTAAGTACATAGAAATTGTCTGGGAGCCCCTCCCATTTCCAGTCTTAGGGTCTCATTTATGACTTTTGTATCTTCCATCCCTCTTTCATGGTGTACAATGGCCTCATTCATTCTTCTACATGTTCTGATATTAATTCATTCATTCAACCAAGCACTTGCTGAACATCCAGTTGTGTGTAGGGTCCTGTGTCAGTTGCTTTCGTATATTTACATGTTCACTATTTTGCTCAACATTCATGAACCTACTCTATGCTTAGCATCTATTAGGTGTGTGGATATTAGGATGGACAAGGCATCATCCTGTCATAAAAGCCTGAGTACAAATCTCACAGTCCAGTGGAGATGAGCACGATATTAAAATGTACACTACAATTCAACCGAACACAGTTATATGGAGGTAAGAATTAAATGATATAGGAACACAAAGTAGGTGGAGAATAATTTTACCATCCTCTGTCTGTATCTACCATTCTATTCTCTTACAAATACTGGGTCAAACCTCCTGTCACCTAGCTGTCACACTGAGAAGGTATAACATAGACTGTGCTGCAATAACAAACAAATTCCAAAATCTCAGCAGCTTGAATCAAAAATAGTTTATTTTCATTGACATGAGTTGTTACATAGGGTCTCTGATCAATAGAGTCACTACAGACTCAGACTGATGAAGTCTCTATCATCTTAAAACAAACCTCGGTTGTTATTCATGGAAGAAAAAGAGATGGAGGATCAAATATTCGATCTTAAATGTTTCAGTTCAGAAGTGACTCTTATATTCCATTGACCAAAGGGAGCCATATGGTCCTGTTTATCTGCAAGAATGTGTAAAAGTTTGTGTGCATGAGGGAGGAGGCATGTCAACATTCAGTGAGCAGCTGGAATGTCTCTGCCACAAAAAATTTCAGTATCTAATTCATAATTAGAACTTGAAAATTATCTAATCTAAACACCTCATTTTATAAATAGGGCCAAAGGGAGGGTTCTCCTCCCCCAAAATATTTAATTTTCAATTAATACCTTCTCACCATTCAATCCTTTCCATTATCCACAAAGATGTGAAGAAGAATTTATGGCCCCTGATACAGATATCAAGTCTTTGAAGGTAATATAGGATTAAAGTAGCAGAGTACAACAATAAGTTAAGATGATAGATGTAGGTCCAATTATAATAATAACTGCAATAAATATAAGCTAACTAAACTCACTCACTAAAGAACAGAGAGTGACAGATTAGTTTTAAACAATACGGATATGTACCATTTACCAAAATACAAGGGCATGTAAAATAAAATACATATAAAGTTAAAAGTAATGAAAGCTTGCATACTTTATTTAGCCTGCAAGTTTCTCGACCTTTGCACTATTGACATTTGAGACCAGATAATTCCTTTTTTTTTTAAAGATTGGCACCTGAGCTAACATCTGTTGCCAATCTTCTTTTCTTCTTCCTCTTCTTCTTCTCTCCAAAGCCCCCCAGTATATGGTTGTATATTCTAGTTGTAGGTCCTTCTGGCTGTTCTATGTGGGACACCACCTCAGCATGGCCTGACGAGTGGTGCCATGTCCATGCCCAGAATCCTAACCAGTAAAACCCTGGGCCACTGAAGCCAAGCACGTGAACTCAACCACTCGGCCATGGGGCAAGCCCCAATTCTTTATTGTAAATGGTTGTTCTGTATATCATAGGATGCTTAGCAACATGTCTGGGGTCTACCCAGGAGGTGCCAGTAGCATTCCCTACCCCTGTTATGAAAACCAAAAATATCCAAAGCATAGATTATCTAAACGACCCTGCTTCAAAATGCCTTAAAACACTAGTGAAAATAACACTAATATTCCATTAAATGTGTAGCTGAGCTTTCAAGCAAGTAAAGAAGTGGGGTTGCTGAACTAAGAAATCTTCAACTGGGGTTTGACATCCAGTTTTAGATTCCAGGGCTTTTGCTGCAAAAGGTGAAGAGTTGAAACTGAGACCCCCGCAAAGCAGAGTCCTTTGAAAGACTACATTCTATATAAAATGTGGACTTGTAAAAATCATTAGCCTAGACAGCCACTCACTGCACAATACAACACACACCACAAACTGTCCTGGAATCCGCTTGAGTTTTTGATGGACTGTTGCCAGGTTGGGTACATGATAGTGTAGAGGAAACTTCTCTCCCTTGGCTTCATGTTTCCACGTGGAGGGGCATCTTTTAGTGTCACTCTATGGTCCTTTCCTGATCCCTCACTTTCCAGGAGAGGAAGAGTGTCTTATCTAACTAGCAGTTCATGAAATAAGTTGGGCATGTTTTACTTCAGCATTTTCCTCTCTCCTTTACCTTTTGCGATCTGCCAAGCCACAGAAAGTATGCATTTCCCTTGGTTTGTGCATACTGTAAGTTTTATAGGGGCTTGCTGTGTTTGTGACTGGATGATAAACCTTTCTATTATATTTCCCATTCTGATTTACTGTGACTATTTATTGGGCCTCCTCAAATCCTAATATGAGCCTGCAGACCTTCAGGTTTGGGGGTTCAATTTATTTTGCCCTGTGCTTCGCCAACACAAAGCCATATAAGTTAAAATATAACATGAATCCAGACGGAAGATCTTCTTGAGATCTTCCTGAGAGAAATAAATGGAAAACCATCATGTCAGAATGCCTTAACACACCAGGATTTGTTCAGAAAGTCAAAGCCCCACCGAAGATGAGTTCACAAACCAGATAGATGACGATGATAGTAATGATAATAGAGCTAATGTTTTCAAGCAAGTCTTATGTGCCAATCTCTTTCTAACTATTTTAAATATGACATTAATACACAGTATCTCAATAAGATAGGTTCTATTAATACTCTCATTTTACATTTCAAGAAAGTCAGGCATAAAGAGTTTATGTAGCTGGTTCAAGATCACCGAGCCAACAAACAGCAAAGTTGATATTCAAACCCAGGTATTCTGGCCTCAGAGTGGATTCTTAACCCTTTGCTAAACTTCATCTCCATTTAACAGGCAAACAAACTATGAGCAATGACAGAAGACAAAATAAATTGGTTTAGAAGGCCAAACATTTCAAATAACAGAAACATAAAATTGAGACTATAAAATAAATGTGTTGAATGATTATAGACATAAAAGAAGAAATTGGAAAAATAAGAAAAGAATACTGTGAAATAAAGAACAGACCCATAAAACTTCCATAAACGATAAAACAGTCATTGAAGTTGAAAACTCAATGGACGAGTTAAAGAGCAAATTAAATACAACTAATTCTTTAGAGAGCAGCGGGTAATAAAACATGTCTGAGGAAAATACCCATATTGCAGCCAAGAGAACAAAAGATATGGGAACAGAATAGATTTTGAGGTGCCAACATGTATCTATTGGTATTTCCACAAGGGGAGAACAGATAAAATGGAGAGAGGCAAGATAGGTTAATGTCTGAGAATTTTCCAGAACTGCAGAAAAGCATAAATATTCATATTAAGAACAACAATGTATTATGTATAGGATAAACAAAAGTAAATCCAAATCTAGGCATCTTAGTGAAAAATACAGGAAACTAAAGATAAAGAGGAGGTCTTGGAAGCATCATGGAAAACAAAAGAGATTAGCTAAGAAAGAATATATGTCAGACCAGCAATAGCATCTCTAACAACAGCATTAGAAACCAATAACAATAAAATTTTATCATCATTTTGAGGGGAAATAACTGTCAGCCTAGAATTCTACATCCACTTAAACATTCTTTCAAGAACGAGAATGTAATAAAGAAGTTATAAGACAAAATTTGTGAGAGGTGACCCCTAAGAGACTCCCCCACTGAAAAAATACTAAAGGATATAATTCTTGAAAAGGAACCTAAACCCAGAAGGAAGATACAGGCAGCAAAGGAGAATGATGAATTTAAAAAAGGATAGTATAGGGCTAGCCGGTAGCATAGTGGTTTAAGTGTGCACGCTCCACTTTGGTGGCCCGGGGTTCGCCGGTTGGGATCCTGGATGTGGACCTACATACCGTTCATCAAGCCATGCTGTGGCAGCGTTCCACGTGGAAGAACTAGAAGGACTTATAACTAGGATATACAGCTACGTACCAGGGCTTTGAGAAGGGAAAAAAAGAGGAAGATTGGCAACAGATGTTAGCTCAAGGCCAATCTTCCTCACCGAAAAAAAAGAGTGACCAGAAGTCAGTTTAAAAAAAATAAAACAAAATAAATAAGTAAGGATAAACTTGTGGATAAACCTAAACAGTATAAATTAAGTAGAAAACAATGATTTTGATCAATTTAGGAATATAAAAACTAGGGGAAACTAGTAGCCTCAAAAGAAACATCTAAGATTAAAGATAAATCATTGGAAGAGTTAAAGAATTCTGAGGTCCTTCTATCATCCCAAAGGAGGGAATGAGAGCCACTGATGGTCATAAACTGTGCTAAAGAATACTTTAAACAATGGAAACAGTATATTGGAAAAAGCAAAGAACCATAATGACTGCACTTGTGTTTTTGCAGGTTCAAAACAATCTCCATCCTGGGACAGGGCATCCAAACAGAGAAAGCTGCATCTTAGAAAGGAGCAGCAGGGGTCAAAATGTGTCTGATATCACCGAGAGCTACCGTAAGGCATCCTGGAAGAGGACTTTGGCGTTGGAGTACAGCCTCCCGTGTTCCAGGGCAGCATCTGGATGGTGCTGCCATGAGAAAACCTCCAAAATCTCAGAGACTTCAGAAAACAAAAGTCTATTTCTCGCTCTAGCAATAAAGTAATGTTTCCTTTGAAAAGGACAAGTATGTTTAATCACCAGTTACAGAGTGAGAGAGCTGTCACACGTGGCCATGGGGACTCCAGGAACCGGGTTGGATCCATGGCCATGACACAGTGAAGCACCCACTCCATCCGGAGCTTTCTAACTTTACATTGTCCCCAATTTCATGAAACAAATGCTCTGCCTCCAACCCCTTTGCAACAGCCATGGTGGGCTCACTTCCCAAGAGCACACAGGATCCACTGTGCAACGGTCAGGCTCAAGGCAGATAAAATCATTTTGATTTTGAACTTCTAGCCATTTGTGTGACCTGTGTGGTCCCCACTGGGGCCTCCACAAGCACAGAGTATAATCAGGGAGTGTGAACAAAGGTAGAGAAGCCCATTTTATACCTGAGAAGCAGGATCTTAGATGACAAGGTGAAATGGATATCTGTGGCCTCCTCAGGAACTTCCTTTGCCCTAAATCTTGGAGTCCTTTTAAAAAAGAACCCGAAGAAGAAAACACCTTTTTAAACTGGTTTTTCGGCCCACAGTGCTCTGTGTATGATTTTGGGGGCAGGCCATCCATTTCTTCCATGGCATGCGGAGCATCTGGTCACCCGTGGTGCACTAGTTCAGTTTGTCTTCCTAGAGGGGGCCACATCCTCAGAGGGACATCTGCAGAGAAAACACAGAGCCAAGAGGAACCTGGAGTCTGGATCAGGCTGCCCCAGAATCCCATTTGCTCCTTTTGTCGCCTCCCCTGAAGTCATCTCACAGGTTACATAAGAGCTAGTATTTCTCTCCCTTTAGGTTGTCCGACCTTGCCATAAGTCAGTCCTCCGTAATCTCTGAGAAATCTGGCTGATGCATCCCAAATTGCCCTTTTCTCTGCCTCCTTTCGACAGTTACCTGACATTTGACTTCCCATCGCCTAGGTCTGTATGGTTTTTTCCTACTAGACATCGATATTTTCTCTTGTCAACAGTTGGAAGGACCAGAACATTAATGAATGTGAAAAGTGACTCATGTCCTCAGGTGTAAAGTGGACGGTGGGTTGTGCGAGTGACTGCCAAGATCCACGCCGACCACCGTTGTGTGCTTCGAGATGCTTCCGCAGACTCCCCATGCAATCAAGACTCTTGTTTTTCCACCGCCTGGTTGGTTCACACTTTGTCATTCTGCTCCACACTCCCTTAGTAGACTGAGAAATCCCAAATACTGATACTAATAATAATAATAACTACCATCCATTTAGCTCATGCTCTGTGCTTTGAACTGTACAAAGCACGTTAATATACTAACCGTGATCTTCATAGCAACCCCACAATTTGCGTACTACTAACTCAGCTGTACAGATGGGGAAGCTGAGGATCAGAGAGGTTCAGTGACACTCCCTGAGCCACCCAGTTCCTAAGTGTTGGTGTCAGAATTCAAACCCAGGTGCAGTGGCTCCTGAGCCCACACCCTGTCAACTCTAACGGACGGCCTCCTTCTCAAAGACAGACTGTGGCCTCATGCATGTGAGCATCTCCTGCCCCTAGGGTAGCTCCTAAAAGAGCGAGGGTGAAATAAATATTTGACTAATTACTTAAAATCAGAGTTATATCCTCCCAGGAATTATAGGGGGAAATGACTACCTATGCTTCCTTACTCCTGCGGCATGCCCTGCCCTCGCTCCATTGTTTCTTGGAGTCCGGCCTCAGCCTGCAGGTTTCAAGGCTCAGGCCAAGGGCCACCTTCACCAAAAACACATCCCTCATGGCTCTTCCCTGTGCTTCTTTCTCCTGCCTCTGAAATCATTCAGTATGTGCTGCTTATATATCACACATTTAACATATTTGCAATGTGTAGAGTTAACCCGTGTATTCTGGAAAAAGCAAGCCACCCTAGAAGAAGTGTGAAAGTCCAGCTCAAGCACAGACTCTGCCCCTCCCTGGCAGCATGGAACTGAGTATTCATTAGATTCTCGGGACTGGTTCTTCCTCTGCGGAATAAGAATCATATGTGCCCTATCACCTTCGCAAGTCTGTTGGGAGGACAAAGTCAAATTCGCCCAAGGTACCTGCCATAGCGTATGTTCTCAATAAATATTTGGTAGGATGTTACAGCTGTTTTCTGTTTTAAAGCATTGTGCAAATTTAAGTTATTGTTACTGATTTGACCATAATGTTTTGCATCCCCACAAAATACACAGCAATCCCTGAGAAAGCAGGGACCCTGGCTTCTTTCTTTCGTCACAGCCCGTGTTCAGACACTCATCATCTTTCCCCTAGATTACTAAAATAGCTGCTTAACTGTTTTTTTTTCCTGTTGACTTCTTTTCTCCAATTTATCCTCCACAATCAATCAAATGGATCTATTCCCTGAAAAGAGCCACTAGGCTGTCCCATTGCATAAGGGAGGAAAGACAAACTCTTGGGCATGTCATATAAGGCCCTCCATGACCTTGAACTTATCTCCCAGCCTCATCATCTGCCACTGCCAAACCTCACATCCTATGGTCCATCCACCTTAAGGTTCATCTTATATGATGCCCCTTGAACATGGGATTCCAGACTAGCTCTCTAGACTGGCCCTGTATTCTACAGCTCGCAATACCATCTTCTGCTTCTCCCCAGGGGACACGGGTACCAGCTACTCTGACCAAGCCCAAGTTGCCTGGAAATCCCCAAGCACAGGATGCCCTGGAGAGTTCTCCTCCCTCAACTTCTCTATAATGAAAAGTCTGACCTCACCTTCAAGACTCTGATCCAATATCACTTTCTCAGGAATGTATTTCCTGACTCTCCCTGGCAGAATCAATTCAGCACTGAGTGTTCCATCAATATTTGGAGCTCACTTTGACTACAGCACTTGTCACATTACATTGTGGATGTTTGCTGTACGTCTTGACCACCGCAGTATTTAGACTATGAGCCTCTGGAAGGCAGAAACCTGAGGTTCATCCTTGCTTTACCAGCTCCTGACACATAGAAAACATTTTTAAAATTGTAAATTTCAGAGGTAAAGAAGGCAAGAGGCTATCACCAGAGGCTTCTCCCAACAGCTGTGTATATTTATTTTTGCTTGAATGTATTTGGTGCCACTCTTAAGAATCATCAGAAGAGTAAATAATAGGGAAAAATTAAGAAGGCTGGAATAAGAATGAGCATAATACAGAAATGTTGAGGAACAGTGGTGACTGCACAATGGAATTGCCAATGAAAATGAGCACCTAATTTAAATTAGGAATCATTCACAAAAAGAATTGTGAGAGTAATTTGGGAAACAGTTTAAGAGGAGCTTATGTGGAAAATAGAACTTGTCAGCTTTCCTATTTAAGAGTGACAGTTCTTAAAACATGACATGGGGACCTAAAAGTTTTCCATGGAACACAAGTTCAGCATGGTGGACACTCAACCCATAGTTGTTGACTGGCAGATTGTCATTCAATCTGTGACCTTGTGGGTTGGTTTTTCAGTTCACATTATTGCACGCACATTAATGGTTTTGCCCAAGTGAACATTAGAAATATTCCAAGAATTGCTGTGAAAATATTCATTTCTTAAGTACTTTATAAAAATGAATCATCACAGAGGGAATGCATGGGCATAGAATAAAGGAGTCCAAAAGTGGAAATAACACTGCCTTTGGAAGAGCAAATTCCAGTTCTGCTCCACCCTGGCCATGTCATGTTGGAAATTGTACTTCTCCCACCTAAGTCTCAGTTTTTTCCCCCTTTGAAAAGAAGGGAACTACTCTTTTCTCATTAGGTTTGTTATAAAAATTAAGTGAGCTGAAATAGCAGGTTGGTTCTTTGGTCTTTTATTCTAAAAATTGATTGTTTTGGTTCAAAGGATAAATGTTGATAGCTGATTCCAAACTTTCCTCATTTTAAATGAATAGACATAAAAAGCAAACTATTATATCACATTGAACTTGAATTTCAGTAAAGTCCAATGCTCTTCTTTGCTTCACGGTCATGCTTTCACTAATAGGCCTCATGTTTGCTCCCCAAGCATCATCGCATCAGCAGCCGCTCCTTTACAAATTGCTCATGATTTCACTGCAATCTGCATGTTTACTAACTGTGGTCTGAGATCCAGCCTCTTTTAATCTGCCATTTTTATGTCAAACATATTTAAGGATCAAATAAAACTGAGAACTGAGGGAGGTCTTGTTCTCCCTTTGCTCTTTTTCTTGTCTCCTCTAATTTCCTGGATAGTCTTTGTTTATTCTAAAGTGCTTGTCTCAAAGGCTGCCCGCCTAACTCAAGTGAAATGGACAGTGGACAGGTATTTATTAGGCAGGAATGGCCCAGATGCTAGGATATATATTTTACCTGCACTATCTCTAAACCTCATTGCCGGGTAAACAAGCATGATGACATATGAGATATAACTACAGCCCTTTTGACAGACGAAATTGAGTTTCCGAGAAAGCCAGAGTGTTGGGTGATGGCACAGCTCACCCGTTTGACTTCACAGGCTTTGCTCTTCCTGGATGTCTTAGTTCAGGCTGCTATAACACAGTACCACAGACTAGGACCATGGTATGTGAACCACAGACATTTATTTCTCATGCTTGTAGAGGTTGGAAGTTCAAGATCAGGATGCCAGCATGGTCAGGTTCTGATGAGAACCCTCTTCTGGGTTGCAGATGGCTGCCTTCTTGTTGCATCCTCACATGGCGGAAAAGAGTGAGGCAGCTCTTTGGTGTCTCTTTTATAAGGGTACCAATCCCATTCATGAGGGGTCCACCCTCACGACCTAGTTACCTACGAAAGACTCCATATCGTAAGACCATCACACTGAGGGTTAGAATTTTGACGTATGAATTTTGGGGGGGACACGAACGTTCAGTCCATTCCACTGCAGCATTGGGGATCTTCTCATGCTATGCCTTTCTCCAAACTGCCCACCACTCTCACCCAGTTCATATCTACCATGGCTTCCTGATTGTATTTCCATTCCTATGCTAGAGTTGGAAACTGCCCTGAATCTTAGCTTCTTTGGCTGAAGTCCTGAGTCTCTTATCTATTCATGTCACTCATTCTCAAAGATTGAAACCAACTTTCATATTGTTAAGTTGCTGGGCAAGTTCTTGATCCAAAATAGAAGAGTAAGAAATGTACAGATGTCATCATGTGCTTCCCTCCAAACATCTCCACGCTGGCTCAGATGGAGTTGAAGTGTACCTGCTTCCTGGATCACTACAGTTGAGAGCTGGTCATACACGTGGGAGCCCACTCTACAGATTAGTCACTTTCTTTGTCCAAGTCATGCCTCACAACCAAATTCCATACCAGTAGACACTGTAAACATCCCACTGAACTTTAGGTTATGACTGCCATCTGGTCACTTCAGACTTCTTTTGCCAAGACACCAGCATACAAGGATGGACTCACTATCCTGGCAGGAGTAATTGACCCTGATTATCTGTGACAGACCCCCTGCTGTTATACACCAAGCACAGGAAAGACTGAGTTTGATACCCAAGTGGTCCACAGAGCATCACTTGATACTTCCCTGTCCAGTCTTGACAGTAAGTGGCCAAGTACTAAAGCCACAATCTGAAAAGAGCATGGTGACCAAGGGCTCAGACTCCACAGAGATGAAGGTCTTGTCACTGATCAGGTGAGACATCTAGACCAGCATAGGTGCCAACTATAAGTGAAAAGAAACTAAATGGACAAGGAAAATTATGTGATTCAGTTACAGCCCCAAGATCAGCTGCGAAAGTAGGGGTTGTAGGTCATCCTGTAAACATTTCCTCATAAGTTTCCCCAAGAAAAGACATCATCCAGGATCCTAGAGAAGCTTGTCTCAGATAGGTTAAATTTAACATACAAATCAGGTGAATCTGAGCAGAGCAAGCTTCAAATTGGGACAACCCCGAAGCGTCACGGTGGTCCCGGAGCCCCTTATGCTTTTGGCTGAGTTCTCTCTGCTAACTGCTTTGCAATTTAGCTTTGCCCTCTGCTCAGTTCAGCTTCCCTTACTTCCTCACTGTGTACTCCCAATAAACCTCCTGAATATACATCAAATATGTTTTGAGGAAACCTGACCAGACTCTATCTATCTGCATTGTGTTTATTTCTATAAAAATTACTATAATGATTGATCCACATTCAACTTGCCCTTTATCCTCCACCTCTCCCTTTCCATTATATGTCCAATCGATGAATACACTGTGACCTATTAGGGTCGTTCATGCCTCCTCACCACCATAAACATGTTTTCTCTTCATCGAGTGTTTAACTCTGTTTTTCCCTCAGAATATTTCATATTAAAAAAATAGATTCTCTTATATCCTCATTTGGCCCCATGCCTACCTTTTAAAAAATTTAAATCTCCCCTCCTGGAGAGATTGGAATTTATTTTGCGTGACTACACAAAATAGGATATTAATAGTTACTCTGTCTGTCTGGCTGAAGATTCTGTCTTTGGTGAGTGATCCACACTTGCAGTCTCTCCAACCTTAGACAACTTGTGTTGTCTTCTGTTGCTTCAAGACTGAGGCTGGGGGCTCGTCCTGTGGCCAAGTGGTTAAGTTCACGCGCTCCGCTTTGGCGGCACAGGTTTCGCTGGTTCGAATTCTGGGTGCGGACATGGCACCGCTCATCAGGCCACAGTGAGGTGGCGTCTCACATGCCACAACTAGAAGGGCCCACGACTAAAAATACACAACTATGTACCAGGGGGGCTTTGGGGAGAAAAAGAAAAATTTCTAAAAATCTTAAAAAAGAAAAAAAAAGACTGTGGCTGAATGGCTTTATACTTTGCACAATCCTCGTCATTCTTTTAATGACCTTCAGGCCTGGGACCTGACACCCACAGAATAGGCTGTCAGATTTGGCAAATAAAAATACAAGACACTCAGTTCAATTTGAATGTCAGATAAACCATTAGAATTTTAGTATAAGTGTGGACCAAATATTACAATGGACATTCACAATGTTTGGTAACATAGTTAAACTAAAAATCGTTCATTATTTATATGATATTCAAATTTAACTGGATGTCCTATATCTTATCTGAAAATTCTACCATATAATATATTAGAAATGGAAGAAACTGTAGAACGCTCTCCTTAGTGTTCAAAGTACTAAGTTTGGGGACAGATTTGGGTTTCAGTACAAGTTCTGCTGTGTATTGGCTGTGTGACTACAAACTAGTCACCTGAACTTGCTCCACAGTTGGTTTTGTAATCTATAAAATGGGCATAATTGGCTCTACCTTACTCCTCAAGTCCTGAGAAGAATCAGAAATGTGACAAGAATGTGCTTTGTGTAATGGAAATGTGTACACAGAGGCTCTAAGTTGACTTAGTATAAATGCCTAGAAGCTATATTTTTGGTCCAACGAACATGTATATTTTTAAGGCTTTCGATATACATTAGCAAACTACTCTCCAAAAGGCTTGAGGTAAGTATATGAGAATGTCTGCTTTTTATCCTAAACCAATGCCAAATTCTGCTAAATAATTTCAGCAATTACCATGTTGTGTGACTATCAAGTATAGTTGATGAAAATGCATATCCATAAGCCAAACTCCCAGTGGAGTGTCCTCTTACATGAATTATGGTTCCACTATCAAGGATGGAGAGCCTCAACTCCCTCACAGGCTAGATCAGTTATGTCCAGCACACGTTGCCCTCAGCAAATAATAGATAGATCTGTAGCATTACCTCATGTCCAACACACCAGCAAATGTCAAGAGTTAAATTGCCCCAGTCAAAATGCCTCTGCTCACTCACCAAGACGAACTGATTCTTTGAAGAATAGCTTATCAGAATCTTATTGAAATGCACGTAGAGGAAGTTCATATGCTGGGAAGAAGTCCAGTCTAAAGGCCAACTGTGCTGTTAACCATCTTGAAGCCTTTAAGAAAGTTGTTTAACTTCTCTGGGACTCAAGAGAGTCAGGCTAAATAATCTCTCGGGCCTTCCAGGCTCTGACAGTCTCTGAATCTAGAGTTTGAAGCTTAATTAGTCCTATAAGAGTACTAAACTCACCTATGGTTGTAATTCATTCAACCCAATAGCATTTCTGAAGCAGGTGCCAAGGGATGCTTTTTAGGATGCTGTATTCATTCTTTCCTTTATATAGGATTTATTCTGTTCAAATTATTTTCAGTATATAATAATAAATAAATAACAATGAAAAAATAAGCGAAATTATTTAGGACAAAAAAAGAGCCAAGAGTGGGGCAAGTAGAAAAAACTTTGGCTGGAGATAGCCATTAGTAGAATGTTCAACTTAGCTATGAGCTTCCTGGTAGGCAAGATAGAAAGGGCAGTGCAATCAGCCTCAGTAGATATATGTCTCAAAATATGACCAATGTAAGCTTAATTACTCGTTAGGAGAAAGTATGTTTCTGATTTTGCTCCCTTGCATTAAACTCTAAGTGGACATTTATGAAACTCTTTGTTACATCCTTGGAATATTACATACACACACACATATCTTTATAGTATACGAAATACTTCAAGGTTCAAGATACCCCTCAGACATCCCTGACTGCTCTTGCCTACCCAAAATATAAATATGGCAAATGGCATCATCAAAAACTTTTGATAGCTCTTTATATCCTCGATCTATGCTGCTTTTAGTGTAACTATTTATGCCTGTGCCGTTTAATATAGTAGCCGTTAGTCACGCGTACCTATTAAGCATTTGAAATGTAACTAGCTCAAATTGAGATATGCTCTAGGGTACCATATGCACTGGAGTCCAAAGACTAAGGAAGAAAAACGAAATGTAAACACCGTGTGACTAATTTTTATATTGATCAGATGTTGAAATAATAATATTTGGCTATATTGGGTTAAATAAAATACATTATTAAATTATCAAAATTGATTTTAACTCTTTCTTTTTACTTTTTGAAATATGCTTACTGTAAATTTAAAGTTACACATGTTGTGTGCGTTTGTGGCTCACTTTGTATTTTTATTAGCATTCGTATAACAACAATAGCAAGAAAAGCATAGATTTTTGATCAGCAAGCAGGTGCACACAGCATGTGGCTGCTATAGATACATCATCTCATTATCCTTATAATTATACCTCGTGCCAAACTGAGACAGAGAGGTTATACCTTGTCCAACACTGGAAAACTAGGATGTGACAACTGCATACACCAATTTCCCCGAAACAACTCTTCTCATATTTTGAAGTTCTAAGTCTTTGGGTCTTGTTGCTCAGCCATTCATTTTAATCATATTAACCAGTAGTTAGGAATCAGAGAATTGAGTTAAAATCTGGCAGACTTGGGTTTCAGTCCTGTTTAGACTCATGTATTTTGCTCCTTTTTCCAGCCAGGGTCTCACTTTATCTCTGGAGCTAGATGAGCCGAAAGTGAACGTAGGTTAAGAGCTTCCTGTGCTCCAGACACTCCTCTAAGCACTTTACATACTAACTCATGCAACTTCATAACAGTTCTTTGAGGTGGTTCCTAACATATCTGCATGTTTCAGGTGGGGAAACTGAGGCATTGGAAGGTTCACGAACTTTCCAAAAATCACACAAGCTAGGAATGAAGGAACCAGGACTGGGACCAGTTCCTTTAGCTCCAGAAGTTCGAGGGGCACCCAGAGCAGGAGGGTGGAGCAGTCTGCCCTGGGCGGAGACACCTGGGAAGTGCATTGTCTTAAAGAATTTTAAAATAATAATATGCCTAGCTAAATATCAGTCTGCTTTTATTTTCACCATTCACTGGCAATTCTGAACAATGTCAGTGAGAAAATACACCTTCCCTCAAAATATTTGCTGTTCCAAGATCAAAATAATTGCTGTTATTACTGTTGAGTTTTACTTATGTGTAGATAAGCTTCAAATTGACACGTTTATTGTCCATTAACAGAAGGGAAGTTGATTCCAAGAACTCCCCTGACACAGGCACACCCAGCTACACACAGCAATTTTGAGAGGAAGCTTAAAACGATTTGGAATCATTAGAGCTCGCTTCAGGTGCAAGCATGGTTCATCTCCCCAGTCCCTGTGACAGTACATAGTCCTATATTTAGCCAACAGGTGAGAAATGAACAGTTATGACACAGTGATGGCAAAGAAGAAGAAAAGAGTTAGGGTTGCTTCAATTCTGTCATTCAATGTGACCACTTGGAGTGTTTATTTCTATTTAAAATTCTAAACACTGAAACAGAATGTGAAATGCAAGGTGTAACATTTTTATTTGGCAAGTACAAACTTTAGCTCGCACAGGAAAGTTATTCATCCCATTTCACGGTTATTACTGAAAATAATTCCACCCCATAAAGGAAGGAGTTATCAGAAATAGATCTGCTTCAAGTATCCACTCTGCTAGATTTGCCACTTAACTCTCAGTTTCTAAGGACAAGCAGCCTCTCTAAATGTCCTGCCTCATCTAAAAATGCCATGTTTTGTGATTATATCACTCTCGTTCTTCATATCTCTGAACTTAGGTGGCTCAGATTGCCTGAAATCCATCTACAAAACGAATCAGGGAATAAACAATTAGTTGATGCCAGGTCCCTCAGTTATCTTCTTCATTTTATTCTGATGATTCACTGGACCTTCTCCACTGTGTTCCTCAGAAATATGGTTGCCAGACCACCATGTAAAGTCAATGTTCCTTTGCAGCTCTGAGGCCAAAGTCCTCTCCAGTTTCATTTCATCCAAATAAACTCTTGGCAGTCTCCCCAGATGTCCCATGACCTTCCACACCTCTGCAGATCTGTGCCTCTTCCTCCCTTTGCCTGGAAAGCCTTCTCTCACCTTTCTCCCTCTCTGACCCATCTTGTCTGCTGGAAAAATCCCTCCTCATCCTTTCAAATTCACCTCATATGTCAGCATCCTCTGAGAAAACCCTCCAGACAGTGCTAGGCGAAGTTGATGGTTATTTCCTTGTTGAACACTTACAACAATCTCCTGATAGCTTGTTTACATAATTGCATTGCTTCTCCCACCTTAAAAGTGACCTCTGAAGCTCAGGAACAACTTTCTCTACACATCTATACCTAAGAGACCCAAAACAAAGCCTGTCCCCTAGCATGACCTCAATAAATATTTAGCTAATAAATGCATGAATGCGGTCCAATATTTTCTGATTGCTTAGATTGGGGCCCCTAGGGAAGAAAATGATATTTAAAACAATAAGGGAAATTGTCTAAGCCTGGGTTTCCTAGAAAACAGTATGAAGCAAATCTTAACTGCGAACATTTAATGGGAGCGTAATCCTAGGCACATGAGAGAGAGAAACAGGGAAAACAAATACAAGGCGGGCATTGCTAAATTGGTCTAAGGGAGAGGGTTGATGGTCATGGACGATGCCCCTGGAAAAGCTGAATGGGACTGCCATGTTTCACTGCCCCAGAAAGAAGAAGGGCAAGCAACTTATCTGCCAGCTCCTTCCTGCCTCCTCTCTCACGGGCCCAGGTTAGCCCCGTGGGGCATCAACTCCACCACAGTGCAGGGCTATGTTACCTGACTCCTCCCGCCAGCCTATTGAGAAGTTGAATGCTCTTGGGTCTGGTGGGGTTAGACCCAGGCTCTGTTGTTACCATGGTCCTCACCACTGAGGGCTCCTTGAAGGCCATGCTGATGCCTGGCTCTTGTCCCCAGAGGAGGCAGCAGTAGGACATAGTGATGGAGGCAATAGTCGGGCTTTGCTTCTATAGGAAGGATGGGAGCCAAAGTCAGGAAATGACCAATGACTGAAAAGATCAAGCGATTTTAGCCATAAAAACAATAGGAAGCTAACAGAGGGATTAGAAGATTTGCTATGTGTCAAATTGTTAACCAGATTAGTATTGCCAAAAGGTCATACTGACAGTGGAGAAGAAGAGAGTCAGCAAAAGAGAAGAAAGATGAAGGGAGACCAATTAAGGAGCTATTCCAGCTGGGACTGAGAAAATGACAGTGGAGTTGAAAGAAAACACAGAAAGATTTTGAGAGATGGTTGAATATGACAAGAGATCTTACAACGAAAGATGAGACAGAGCGAGAGAAGTATTGTAACTGAATGTTTTAACAAGCCTAGTTTTATACCTAGTCCTGAAAACTGGGTTAGGCATGGCTTGAATTTTTTTTTTCTGGGTACATCACCTCACACATTCCCAGATCATGTGCCGTTTTATACCCTTTTCTGAGACCTAGTGAAGCACTTTCTCCTATCAACCAGGTGTTCTACAGTACAAGAGCGAAGCACCATCTGCAAATGGAAGGACTATTCTTTCATTCCCTCTCCTGTAATGTTTAGTAACATATTAAGATGAATGCTTGCATGGATTTCTGAGACTGTGAATTTTTAAAAAATAAATATAGGCCCAGCCCAGTGGCATAGTGGTTAAGTTTGTGTGTTCTGCCCCTGTGGCCTGGGGTTCATGGGTTTGGATCTCAGGCACGGACCTACACAGTGCTTATCAAGCCATGCTGTGGTGGCATCCCACATATAAAATAGAGGAAGATGGGCACGGATGTAAAGGAGGGAGATTGGCAACAGATGTTGTCTCAGGGCCAATCTTCCTCACCAAATAAACAAATAAATAAATTGTAAGCATATTAATAATGACCAACATCATCTCAATTTTCTGGTTTGGATGGAGTCATCTCTTCTTGAGGAAGTTGGCCTGAGTCTGCCAAGCACAGGACCGGAGGCAAAAGGGATGGGCCATTCAGAGTTTGTATGAATAGACTCTTAATCTCATTGCTTCCTGTCTTCATCTTTACAAAGACAGAAAACAATCTGCCTTATTCATCAGGTTGTTGTGTAAGCCTGTGAGAGTTTTCTTTTCAAATAAACTGTAAATCACTTTTAACAAGGATCATTATTATTACCACAATTCAAAATGGTAAATGACCATTGAATGCAGTGCAATGCAGTGTAGTGTAGGCTATTTTCACTTCAATAGGAAATACAACGTTATTATTTAGTGCAGTAATGCTGGCAGTAGAGAAAAATTCATTAAATTTTGTTATAAAATATAATTATGATAAGAAAAGATAAAATACAAAGTATTGTGGAGGATATTAAATATTAAACCTGTGTGAAACATACAAATAAAATCCCATCAAAATTCTAAGAGGCAACTTGAACTTGCTTCTTGATGATAACTTTTATTTTATAGTGGGTTTTATGCTTCAATGGGTCACACACAGTTTCCGATTGATACTTTTTAATGAGATTCTCTTCAAAGTTCTAATAGTCGCCATAACTAAAAACTGTCTTTGTACGAGCAGGTGATAATAAAATGTAAAACCATTTTATAATGACTCAAAATTTGCAACAGCTGAAATTAAATTGACAGACTCCAAGAGATCTTTGCCTTCTTTCACTGATGAAAATATCGAGGAAATTTCTCGCGATAATGTGAATGAATTTCAGATGCAATCAAACGTTTTCATATAGAGTATTTCACAACAATGCAGACACTCTCATTTGAGAAATACATGCACTGTTAAGGCTACTATCCCCTACAGCTAGTTTAGACTAAAAGAGCATAAAAGAGCTATCACTAAAAGAACACATCAACAGCAAATTGAACAGTAGTATCCCAAATTGTGAAAACAGAGAGTTGGGGCTGGTCCCCAGAGTCGAGGCTTCCAGACCTTGCAGAAGCTGCCTCTCGGTTTTTCCACCCCTCCTACCACCTGGGCTGCAGGCTGTGTTTCTAGGGCAACTGGAACATGAACTTTTCCCTCTACTCTACAGACATCTGGTCCACAAAGGGCAGAAAAGTGCTCTGTGGCGAAGGATCCTCTGGCCAAGCTTCACATTTAACAGGAGAACACAAGAACCAGACGCTGCTGATTCCAGTCACCGCCTGCAGGGACCCCACTTGACTTCAGTCTTCAACGTTTACTCTTCACCCAAAAGCTCCATGAGTCTTTTAAGCCAATGATCACGGGATTCTGGCACCCGTAGAGATCAGTGTGACAAAGGTGCCCCAGTAATCCACTCTATTCAAACCATGTTCTGGAAAACTCTAGTTAAAGGAACCTCTTCCACCATGGCATGAGGAGGGCAAGAGTTTTATATGACAGACTTGTAAATCCAGTATCAGTGCATTAGATGTGCTAGCATTCCTGAATGGATGGTAACTGGACTCGAATGAACAGGCTCTGATGCTGCCATAAGTGATCTTATCTGTTATTCAGAGGGATGCAACTCTACCTTCTGAGCCCATCTCAGCAATGTGGTCATTTTCATTAATGAGGACAAAACTGAGCTTTTAAATCTAAAGGTGGATGTGAGTCAACAGAGCATTATATACGTAGGTTGAAAATAATGACTAAAAGTGCAATTGCGTCCAAGTAACATCTCAGAAATGGATTAGCAGAAATAAAGCTCATTCATATTCCACAGCTCTTGTCAGGTAATAGAGTTCAACATCATTCAACTGGTGGTTTTTGTTTGGTTGAGCAATCATGGAGTGGAAATCATGATTCATTACAAACCCCATCAGTCATGTCTCTTAAAAGTAATTACATATTTCTTTGAAGGGAAGAAACTTCCTCTATTTCCTTTTTGTTTAATTCTTAATTTTCGGCACAGGAAAAACTTTAAAATAGGATCAGAAGAACTAAATCCCTCAATTACCTTACACGTGGCCTTAGACACGTCACTTAAAATTTGTGATTCAGTTTTCCATCTATAAACCAAAGAAAAGAGCGGAAATTATTTATGAGGCCACGTAACTCCAAAATCTAGAATTTTATCTTTGATTTATTTCCTCACATTGCTTAATCAATTAGGACTATTTTACTCAGAAACCATGTGTTTTCCTAGATATAAAATATCATTCAGATTATCATTGGAAGTCAAGAAAATAAAATAATGGCATAAAAAGATGCCAGTTTTAAGTATCGTGAGCAGGGACGTTGTTTATCTTTGCATGCTCAGGGATGTTTGAAACATATTCAGTGCTCAGTAGATGTTTGATGAATTCAAAGGATTCTTACTAAACACATAACCTCCTTGATTTATTTGGGACACTTTTTGTTGTTTGCTTGTTTTGCTTTTGTTTTTGAGAAAGAGCTTCTTTGCTTGAGCTTCTCAATACTAAATCTGGGGGACATATAGCAATTGGGGAGCTCCCATTATGGGTAAAATCACCAGAAAATCTTTTTCTTGGTTCATGGCAGCTTCACCGTAAACCCTCTGCATAGTGCACAGTGCTTTCTTCCAAGGCTGTGCCCTTGAAACAGTCATTCACTGGGCCATTCATTCCTTCCAGGCACACTGTTTAGGCATCTACCATGAGTCATCTACCTACGCTCAGCACAAGGGATGTGGTAGTAGGGAAAATAAACAACAGTCCAGTTTTCAAGGAGCTTATATTCTGAAGGGAAAAGACAGGGAAAAACATGTAAGTACGTGAGAAAGAAAACTTTCAGATAGTAATAAGTGTTAGGAAGAAAAGATATAATACAATTGGCAGCAAGGGGAATGGGGAAAATTGTGATGAGGAGGCCCTTCAGATAAGGTGGTTCTCAATAGACAACATTTTAAGGGAGATTATATGGCAAAATAAACACAGTCAATGAAAGGTCTAGGGAACCAGAGACCAGCCAGAGGCAGGACAAGCACAAAAACCCTAACGCCTGAAACAACTTGGAGAGTTGAAAGAGAAATTTAGGTCATTGAGGCCATAGTGTCCTTGGCAAAGGAGAAAGCGAGATGAGAAGTTGAAAGAGTTCAGAGAAGACAACTCAAGTCTCAACTGGTTGCTTCCTAGTTGTGTGGAATCAAAACATCTTATTTGATCTCCAGAACTTATTCCTCTTCTAACTACAAGTTTGTCATGCACAGCATGGTGATTATAGTCAACAGTACTGTATTATACACTTCAAAGTTGCTAAGAGACTAGATCTTAATTTTCTCACCACAAAAAAGGAATGATAATTACGTGACGTGATGGAGGTGTTAGCAACACCGGGGTGGTAATCATATTGCAACATACAAACGTATCAAATCAACACATTGTACACCTTAAACATACACAATGTTATAGGTCAATTATGTGTCAATTAAATAAATAAATAAATAAAAGATTCTGAGAGTGAAAGATCAAAGAAAATCTCAGTTGCCCTCTTTGAACCCTAGTTTATACCCATATATATTAGAGGTGAAAATGTTTGGCTCACAAGATTGCTGTGAGGATTACAAAGAGCGAGGCCTTTCAGAACAAGCACCATGGTATGCCAAATGATATTCAAACTCCCTAACATAGCACCGCAGGTGGTCTCCACCTTGGGTCTAGCTACCCCTCTAGCTTCACTCCAGCCTATTTCCCCTCATCCACCCTTGACCCAAATACAATGCGTCCTCGAAGTTCCCTAAATGTGCCAGCATTTTCCATTTGTCTGTGCCTCGCATAGCTGTTCCCCCTATTTGAAATACCCGCCACCTCCTTCTTGTCTTAACTCACTTTTACTTGCTTATCAAGACTTGGTTCAAGAAATACTTCTTGTCCCTCCTTCATAGTCCAACAACACACTAAGCACCACTGACCTGTAGTCACTAATTTACTGGTTTGTCTCACCCTCTCTACTGCAAACTCCTTGAGAAGAGAAACAACACCGTATTTGCACACCAGATTCCTACATAACCTGGAACAAACAGGTGCTCAATGAGTGTTTACTGGGTAATCCCCATGTCAGCTGGGGTCTCCTCGATGCTGAAAATCTGGACATAACCGGCTCCCACTGAAAAGTTCAAATTTCCAGTGTTAGTCAAGATAGGCCAGGTTATTCCATAATAACAAACACCCCCAAATCTCCGTGGCTTAACACAAATAAGAATTCTGCCTCACTCATGTGACATGTTCAACCCAGGGTGGCAAAGGCATCTGCTCATTACAGTTCCCAGGACTCAAGAAGACTGAGTCTCCTTCTTGACACCTGATTCCTCAGGCATCACCCCAGAGAGAAGGGGACTCTCCTACCTTGCACGTCTGAAAGGATTTAGCAAGAGGATTCTCAAAGGCTGTTTTCTGATTTCTCATAAAGTGCTCAGTTTCCAATTTGACTAGAATTTCTGTGAGAACAGCTCCTTCAAATATATTTCAAGAGCTAACTGGGATGGGGAAAAAAGGCCTGCTCATGCACTCACACACTCATACACACATGCACACATGCAACACATGTGTACACAGGGGCACACACACAACATTCAACAACTATTTCTGAAATGTGGTGAGAGCTTAAAGTCTTGTAGTCGTCAGTGCCAACCACCAGGTGTTGAGGATGGAGTGGTTTGCCTGGTGTTCTGTTCTCTGGCCAATTATATTGCCTTAGAGTTAGGATTCAGGGTCACTTATATGTAGGAGTTTCTTCACCTCCACCTAACATAAAATCTAATCCCACCAGGAGATAGTTAGTGATATTGGGCAAGCCACTTTGTTTTTCTGAAACTTGGTTTTGCAAGTCTAGCAATCAATAGCATCAGGGCCATAATAACAATAGCAGCAACAGCTTACATGCACTGGGCGTCTACGTGCTTGCATTATCTTAATTCTCACTCTTACACACACACCATCTATTAACTAGTATTATTTTCCTATTTTGCAGATAAGGAAGCTGAAGCACAGAGAAGAGAAGTTAAGTAATGTGCCCAGGGCCACAATGAAGCCAAGTTGAACCCAAGTCAAATTCCAGAGCTGGAGGTCTTAATTCTAAAACTACACATCAGTAAAAGAGGGTGATAGCGACAAGAGTCAAAATGAGTGAGTGCATTAAATGGGAATGGGTTTATTAAAAGATAGTAAAATGTAAAAAGGAACTCCCCAATACTACTATAAACCATTGAACACAGGAACCATGTTGCATTGATCTCAGTGTTCCTTAGCATACAGTAGATACTCAACAAACGCTCAACGTATGCAGTAAACACGAATTCACGTGAGCCACTGGCCATATCCCAGTAGCCACATGGGGTACTACGGGATCGTGCCTACGTGACCAAGATGGTACTCTTGAAGTAGAAGCACCTGATTAGGCTGTCAGCCAATCATTTCTCTCTTCTTGGAATGAGAAACCTGAAAGGAAGTTTCCAGAGACTGTGGGGCCTTGGAACTGAGTTATGTCAATGACTACAATGTGGAGAGAAGATCAGTGACTCCTGCTGCTGAAGTCCTCAAAGATGCCTTGGTTTTTATCCTTTCCAAGTATCACTGTTCATCTTTTCCTTTGACTCAGTGACTCCCTCAGTTTCCAACCATGAAATCCCACTTTGATTGGCTTAAACTATCCAGAGACTTTTTCTGTAGTTTGAAACCAAAAGAACCATAGCTAATAAAATTCATGGATATCTGTATGGGAAGGTGCCATGGACTAAATGTTTGTGTCCCCTAATATTCATATGCTGAAGCCCTAATCCCCAGTATGACGGTATTTGTAGGGGAAACCATTGGGATGTGATTAGATCATGAGAGTGGAGCTGTTATAAATGGGATTAGCACTCTTCTAAGGAGAGCAGAGAGAGACATAACCTCTCTCACTGCCACGTGAGGACATAGCAAGAAAGTGGTCATTTGCAAGCCAGGATCCATCCATGCCAGCACCCTGATCTTGGACTTCCCAACCTCCAGAGCTGTGAGAAACAAATGTGTTGTTTAAACCACCGAGTCTGTGGTGTTTTGTTAAAGGAGACCAAACTGACTAAAACAGAAGGATATGAGGAGCTATGAGAAACTTAGGGTGTAAAAAGACAGTTATTACAGTAGAGGGGATAAAGGAGAGAAGAAAAATAACCAGCCCACAGCAATGTTCTTCAGTCCTTAAATTTTAGAGTGCATAAAATTCCTCTAAAGCTGAGGTCAGTAACTACAGCCAGTGGGTTTTGGAAATGAAGTTTTATTGAGACATAGCCACATCCATTCATCGACAATTTACATACTTTCTACAGCTTATTTCATGCTACAACTGCAGAGTTGTGTAGGTGTGACAGAGACCATAGGGCCTGCAAAACCTAGAATATTTACTATCTTGGACTTTACAGAAAAGCTTTGCCACTCCTGATCTAAAGCTTAGTAAAAGTTACACCTTCCTGCCCCAGGCCCCACAGATTCAGATTCTGTAGGTCTAGAGTGACACTCTGGATCTTGCCTTTTTAACAAGCACCCCAGATGGTGTGCAGAACACACCGTAGGATAAGTGATCAGATGTTAATATACAGGCGTGTTATCATGGCGTCAATGTTCTTCCTGAATTGGACTCTGCATTCTCTCTCACCTCCTCAGCCTTGACCTCTGCCACTCACTGAAGCTCAGGTTCTGTTCACTGGGCAGCTCGGTCCCACTGTGACCTTGATTACGTTGTCACCTCTGCCTGGAAGCCCATCACCACCTTGTCCACTTGGCTGAATCTGTTTGATCTTTCCAGGTGTCACCTGCTCTGGGAAGACTTGCGTGACTACCCTCCAACCCATGCTGGAATTCTTTGTCAACTTAGTCAGCTCCAGTGGGGGTGGCACTCCCTACAAGTCACTTCCTGCCATCCTGTAACTAGCTTTTTCTCCAGTTGTTATCTTTCTCCCCAAATATAGACATATACCTCTTCCTTAATTTCTCCAAAGAACAATTAAAACTGTGAGGGTTAAAAAACTCCGCTGAAAATCTTATAATACAAGAGAGTTAAAACAAAGAAAAGAAAGCTTTGAAACTAAATCCTACCCCACAGGCTAACACAGAGCAGAAGCTCATGACTTGTTGAATGGACGAATGGGTGAGTCCTGGCACCTCTTGAATCCATGGCCCCTTCTTTCTCAACTCTGTGGCAGTGTTCCTTGGATCAAACTTCCCTTCATCAAATCTTGGTCTTCAAACTCCTTTTTCCCCAGAGAAAATAATTTCCTTCCAAAGCCAGACCAGAACCATCCCGCAAAGATTTAACCCGGCATTATTGCAGAGGACCACGTGATCCTCCTGAATGCCCCACTCCAGAATAGGTAAGCATTTGATTTATCTTTGTGGACAGAGGAGTACTTCTCAAATATTTTTTCTTAACAAAAGAGAGAGAAAGAAACAGAGGGATAGAGGCAGAGAGGAAGGAAATGGGGGAGGGAGAGAGGAAGGGTTGAAGGAAGGAAGAAAGGAAGAAAAGAAGGAAAAAGAAGGGAAGGGAGGGAGAAAGAGAGAGAGAGAGAGGAAGGGAGGAAGGAGGGGATGGGGGAAGGGAGAGAGAGATTAGCTTTCCCCCCAAAATGAAGTTGGACAAGAAACTGCTGGTAGCTCCATAATAGCACTCTGACCTGTTACGGAATGAATGCCTACCTGTGACAAGGACTTCACAGTGTCTCATTTGCACCTCTTAGATATCTTTTGGGATATATATTATTGTATTATTATTCCCAGTTTGCAGATAAGAACGTTGAAGAGCAGGGAAGTTAAGTTATGCAGCCAAGGTCACAGAGCTGCCAAAAGGAAGTCAGGATTTGAAGCCAGATCCAACTTCTGGACGGTGTTCCACCCACTCAGATGGATTACCAGCCCTGTAATGAGTAGACGTGGATCCCGGTCCTGGTGGGAAACCCCTTGAACCTCTCTGCACCTCAGGTACCTCACCTGTAAAATGTAAGAGTGTGTCTCCAAGATCCCTTCCTGCTGTAAGTCAGTGGCTTAATTCTCTCCCCAACATACTGTATTTCTTAGAACGTAAGACACCATTAATTGTAAGACATTCCATTATTTTATGCATCACTAAGAAAAAAAATGCTGCTAATTAAGCTATAAAGCAATGCTTTTTACCACTTAGAACTTCAATTTTATACTTATTGAAAGAGCATTTTGAAACATAGCTAAATATAGATTTTAACAGATACCACACTTGGCTGTATGTAAAAAGAAAATACAAGTGACATAAACTAGGAAATATATTCCTGAAACTTTCAAAGTGGTACTTTTCTCAATAACTTTCCCACTCAAAGTCATCAATACTCATATTTTCCAGAAAATATCATCTTCCGTACCATCAAGAGCCTTAGAGCAGTGCATCATTTCATCTCTTAAAATAGTGTTCACTATTGTACTCTGGATGTTCTTCCAATCTTCTCACCTTCATTCTTCCAGCTTTTATTCAGGCACTTTCTAGATCTTACCAGATGATGTCAACAGAAGATTTTGTAGACAACCTCGTGGAGATATAATGTCAAAGGGTAGATTTGTGGTCCTTTGTCAATTTGGGGGCCCAGGACAAATGGGCCTCCTTTGTTGGGATCCCTGCCCGGAGCCACCACTCCAGTCCAAGCCATCTCAGATAGCTGGGTGGGGTCCTGGGTTCTGGGTACATGGAGAACTCATAAGCAAATCCTGCCTGGGAGCCATCAGCCTCACCAGGAACTGAAGCCAAAGAATGAAGCTTTATTTGTGATGACCTCCTTCCATGTTCCATAGCCACAATGTCTAGACACTATTTATTGGCAACCCTCTGGGGTTTGTAAGGAGTACACTCAAGTCTAATTAATTAATCTGATTAATAGTGTGCACAGTCGTTAAAGAGTAACCAGAGCTTTAATGAAGATGAAAGAGCACCAGATGTCCACTTTGATTGTAACTCAGCTACTAGTCTTAACGCTCCCTGTTCTTTCCTGGCTTTGCCTGACTTCTCCGAGTCCCCACTCGTTTTCCATCATAGGTCCTGGTGTCTTTTTCCTGTGACTTAGTGGCAAGCACATGAACTTTAAAGCCTCCGCTGATAATGGGTCCCATTCCTGAATCATCCAGACTAACAGCTCTGTGAGCTTGATGAGGCCTTGGTTTCCTCACCTGTACTACAGGGGTAACAGTGTCTACCTCGCAGGTCATCGTGCAGGTTCAATACAATAAAGTATGTGGAAGCGCCGGGTTCACACTGAGGTCGTGCAGGTTACCCTCCTTCCTTCTCTCCCTCTTGTCCTTCTCAATCTTCCTTCCTCTTCCTCTTCTATATGGTTGTTTTCAAAACCTTTGCCACCTTTCCTCCCTCCTTCCCTTCCTTTCTTCCTTCCTCTTTTCTTTCTTTCCTCCTTTCTTTCTATCCTCCCTCCTTTCCTCTTTTTCCAGGCTTTCTGTTTTTCTCTCCTCTCCCTTTACCATCTGAAGTCATCACAAGCACAGGAGACGTGAGCTATCGCTGGATGTCTGGCAAAGCTGGCAAATTTGCAAAAGACAAGAATAGCACTCGAAGTGGCAAAGTGGATGAAGGTGTTTGTTGCTTGTTATTGCAATAAGACCGTCTTTCTCTCATCAACATGGCTGGTGAGGAATACACAATGAAACAGGAGATTGGGGAGGCCGGGAGAGAAGCAAGGACGAGCCTCTCCTGCTCCATATCTTATGTTTCATATCTTGTATTGTCACTGCAGAGAAACAGAAGTGACTAACTGTGATACTTGGAAAGTTTAAATACTTGAGAACTTTAAATCAGTTCTCAGTGACATATAATCTTGACTAAACTACAAGTAAATCTCAAGAGTTTTTTGTTTGCTCGTTTGTTTGGATTTTTTTGTTTATTTTTTGCAATCTACTTCAGCTGTTATCTGAGAATCAGTTTCTCTCTGCCTGAACTATGGCAGCAAGAAGTTTTCTCTTATCACGATGGTGGAGTCTGGAGGGATGAACCAGTCATATCAATCCTGTTTCTCACTTCCCCGCCCTCCCTTGCAGTTTACATGGTCATGTTGTCCCCCCTGGCCAATGACATCTAAGTACAGTCTGCTAAAGAATAGCAGTTTGGGGGAAAGTTCTTGCTTTTCTTACAAGAAAAGGATAGATGGAGGAGGCTGGCAGGCATAGCTCTGCCTTCATCCTTTTCTTCCAGGTTAGAATGCAGATGTGATGAATGGACCTATAGTAGCCATGTTATAGCCATGAGGTTCAGGAGAATTTCCACACAAACATCTTTGAGATTCTTACTCAAGCCTTGCAACCACCAACCTCAAGAAAAAGAAACCACTATCTTCTTAATCCAGTTGTTCAAGTATTGCTATGGATTGAATTGTGTGTCCCCCAAATTCACATATTAAAGCCTTAATCCCCAGTGTGTTAGTATTTCGTGGTGGGGCCTTTAGGAGGTTGCTAGGGTTAGATGAGGTCATGAGGGAGGGGCCCTCATGATGGAATTAGTGGCTTTACAAAAATAAGAAGAGAGAGAGAGAGATCACACAGCAAGATGGCAGCCATCTACAAGCACCTTGATCTTGGAATCCCCAGGCTATGGAACTGTGAGAAATAGACGTCCATTATTAAGCCACCCAGTCTGCAGGATTTTGTTATGGCAGTCTAAGCAGACTGATACAGGTATACTGTAACTAGTAGCTAAAAATATTTCTAATCAATATCTTCCTGGCCTATGGAAAGAATTTAGAGTCCTAACTCTTCTACAATCCAGATCTGAGTTGGGGAGCTATTCTGGATCCGTGCCAATGCATTCGAATCACCTTCCTGAGGTTCTTACAAAGTAACACAAAGCCTGATAGCTAGTAAGTGCTGTAAACACCTGGGCTCATTTTCCTTGGGAAGGATCACATGATGAGGCACTGTCCTAATTAGAACTCAGTGAAACATTCCCAGTGCTATACGCTCTCTTGTCCCTATTTTGAGGTTCGTCCTGTTCCAGCTCATGAAAAGTATAGATTTTTTCCTAGTCTGGTTAACTCTGCTTCTATGGTTTGCCTATGTCAGAATCACTAGCCAGCGAGTTAAAAAAACTGGCTCATTCTCAGGGCTGGCCCCGTGGTACAGCAGTTAAGTTCGCACATGCCACTTTGGCGGCCCAGGGTTTGCTGATTTGGATGCCAGGTGCAGACCTACGCACCGCTTGGCAAGCCATGCTGTGGCAGGCGTCCCACATATAAAGTAGACGAAGATGGGCACAGATGCTAGCTCAGGGTCAGTCTTCCTCAGCAAAAAGAGGAGGATTGGTGGCAGATGTTAGCTCAGGGCTAATCTCCCTCAAAAAAAAACCTGAGTCATTATTGACTTACTCATTCAAAGGCTGTGGCTAAGCTTCTCCTGTCTGCCTAGCACTGGGGAGAGGGTGGCAAATAAGCCAGAACGGTCCTCGCCCTCAAAGAGCTTACATCTAGCCAAAGATAGCAGAAAACAAGCAAACAGCCAACCAAATACAATGATTTCAGATGGTAAGATGTCCTATACAGGAGTAAACAAATGTTTTTGGTCGGAAAATTCTGGGAGCAGGTAACTTAAGTGGGATGAGCAAGGATCACTCCTCTGGGGAGATGCCTTCTGAGTGAGACCAGAATGAGGGAGGCACGCAATGATCCAGAATAGCCCCTTAGACAGAGGGGACGCCAGGTGCGGGTGAAGGACCTTTTCTTCTTAGCTAATAATTGAGCTTTGGTGCCCATTTGTTTCTCAAAGCCTGGGACAAACATCTTCTGGTATCTCCACAGTATACATCCATTTGTCCACCAGTGAATTAATTAATTAATTAATTGTAAGAAGTGTGAAATATTCCCAAGTACAACAGGAAGCTAGTGAACAATTTTAAACAAAGGAGTGATATTATCTCATTTACATGGTGCTCGCTACCCCAAATCACTCTTGACTTCATTAAATAAAAATTATCACTGGGACCACACAAGACTTCTCCTTCCTGTATCTTATGAATTAAAAATCAAGAAATACTTTCTGCTGTTATGACTAGTGTGCAACTGAAGATTCTTGTTGTTGTTGTTTTTATGACTTTGTTTTTAAGAGACTGACAGTTTACTGGGCCAGTCAGACAGTGTATCAATTTTCTATTGCTGCATAACAAATAACCCCAAAACTTAAAGGCTTAAAACAATAAACATTTATTATCTCACAGTTTATGTGGGTCACAAATTCCAGAGCAACTGAACTGGGTGATTCTGGCTCAAGGTCCCTGATGAGGTTGTAGTCAAGCTCTCAGCTGGAGCTGCACCATCTGAAGACTTGGTCAGGGCAGGAAAATTCACTTCCAATATGGTGCACTCAAATGGCTGCTGGAAAGAGGCATCAGTTCCTTTCAGGCTGTTGATGGGAGGCCTTAGCTCATCACCACATGGGCTTCTCTACAGAGCTGCCTGAGTGTCCTCATAACATGGTGCCTGGCTCTCCCAAGAGTGGACAGTCCAAGAGAAGGCAACACAGAATCCATGATGACTTTAATAGCCTTAGAAGTGACATACCACCATTTCGGCTATACTCTATTGGTCACACGTTAGAATTAGACTAATTCTAATACAACGTTGGAGGGAACTATGCAAGGGTCTGAACACCAGGAGGTGGAGGGTTACTGAGGTAGTACCCAGTACTCATCTTGGAACATAGCTACCATAGATGGGCGAAGAGGAGGTAATTGGATAGGGCTGAGGTGGAGATGTATAGTTTGCTAAGCAAAGAGCTCATTGGGGCTATGAGACCATCTCTATTGCCTATCCAAGATCTATCCCTCACATGCTTCTTTGTATCAGATCCCTTGATTACTAGGAAGATGGCCCCAGGTCCTGACTTAGGGATAACCATGGGATACAGATCTGGTCAATGAGATACATGTGGAAGTCTTCTAGGGGATTCTGGAAAGACTTTTTTTTTACTTCTAATAAGAAGGAGGTACTCAGGAGAAACTCTGAGCTGTGCTCCTATCTCAGCTTTTACCTTTCTATGTGGTATAAGAGGATGGATGCTTAAAGATGCTGTAAGTATCTTGTGACCATGACAAAAGGCCAAAGGAATTCTAGAGTCACGAGCACAAAGCCTCTGACACAATAGACTTCCTGAACCAAACCAGAAAATTCCTACATCCACACTTCTTGTTGTGTAAGAAAAACTAACTTCTATTTCTTTGAACTACTCTTATTTGGATTTTCCTATTATTTGTGGTCAAATGCATCTCTAACTTAAAGAAGCATCTAACGCAGACATAGAAGGCCAGGGAAAGATCCTTGGAGAAAGTGACATTCACGCTAAGAGCAGAAGGATGGGTAGGAAGAGCCTCCAGGCTAAGGGAATGGCAAATCCCTAGATTCAGAGAGAAGAGGAAGAAAAATGCATTTGGGAAATGGAAAGAAGTTGAGTGTGGCTAAAAGACTGAGAGCAGGATGGACAGCAGTAAGAGAGGGGCTGCAGAGAGAAGCAATAGCCAGTCCTGGAGATATTTGTCTGCAATTTTAAGGCACATGAGGGCAAAGCAGAGTCACTGCAATGTTTTAAGCAAGAGAGTGACATGACTGGCTTGGGGGATGAGGAGATGGTAAGTGGTTCTTTGGTAGATACAGAGCTGCAGTCACGTAGGATGGGGAGGGGGTTCAGGGGATACGTTGCACAACAATGTGCATATGGTTGACAATATTGTACGGTGAACTTGTAAACTGCTAAGAGAATGAATTTTATTTTATGGGGTTTTATTCTCATAATAAAAAAAGGGTGACACGATCACATTCTTAATTTAGAAGGATCACAGCAGCTGGAGAAAGGAGGCAGGCTACAGCTAGAGAGACATGCTCAGTCTATTGAAATCATCAAGGTGAGAGAGGACGGGAGCCAGAAATAAGAAAACAGCAGTGGGGGTGGAGGACATAGAAGAAAGTTGGGATCAATTTCAT
Organism: Equus quagga; assembly: GCF_021613505.1. Classification (NCBI taxonomy): domain Eukaryota; kingdom Metazoa; phylum Chordata; class Mammalia; order Perissodactyla; family Equidae; genus Equus; species Equus quagga. The sequence goes on from NC_060282.1 coordinate 11,528,707, forward strand.
CAGTAATTAACAGGACTTGTTTATCGAGTAGATGGGGCATTTGCTATGTGTGATCCACCATACCAGGTGCTTTCTATGAATTACCTTTATTCTTCTCAAAAGCTGGCAAAGTTGTTATTTTCCCCCATATTATGAAAGTTCAAAAGTGTTAAGTAACTTGATCAAGGTCACAGAGCCAACACTTTGCATAGCCAGAACTCAGAAACAGACTACTCACTTCCAAGCAGTTTTTTTTTTTACTGTAATCCACATTAAGGAACCCACTTTAAATTGTGCCCGGTACATTGTGTGTGTGTGTGTGTGTGTGTGTGTGTGTGTGTGTGTAGCTCATGCTATCTAGATCTAATTGATTCTTGATTGGATAATGAGAGTTCAAATATCAAGTTAGATGGTAAGAAATATGTTAAATTGGACCTTATGATTTGTGAATTTCAGAAAATGTAGTATCAGGAGTTTGACATGGTATTTTTCTGAAATTTTACCAAATTTTCTTCAGAGAGGAAGAATTCAGATGTTAAAGAATGCCTTTGCATAGAGAAGCAAAATGTAATTATCCTTAGGATTCTGTTTTACTCTCTTTTATTAATTTATTCTTTAAATGCTAATTGTGACTCACCCAGTTGATTTCACAATCCACGATGTGGTTGGAACCCACAGTGCAAAAAACACTGCTTGGGAAGAGTGGGCATCTCCTACGTTTTATATATGTTGGCCGTATTTTGAGATTTGAATGGGATTGGCTTTTGTGTACTCCCTTTTTCCTTTCCTTCGTTCAAGCTTTCTATAAATCATTTTGAGAAAGGAGGAACCAAAAGCAAAAGTAATCTTTCCATCTTTTGTTTTTACAAGACATAATCCCCAAAGAGAACTTAAAGGTTTTAGAGGTGTAAGGAGTCACAAAGTACAAGGAGGAATGGGAGGGCACAGGAAGAATCAGATGGGCTTGGAGGAAAAATAAAGCAAGGTTCTCACAAGACTAAAGGAGACACTCCCATGTTGGGGCAGAAGGAGAGAAAGAGAGAGAGATGGAGAGACAGAGAGAGACAGAGATGAAGAGACAGACAGAAACACAGAGCGAGAAAGAGTTATTATGTCCTAAATAATGGCTTCCCGGTAGTGCCCTGGAGAGGGGCAGCACCCTAAAGAGGAAGGGCAATGTGTCTTGTCAAGCACATGGGACCATAGGCAGACCTATGGAGACCCTCCTGTCCATGTGCTGAAAGGAAGCAATGCAGAATGCTGCTGGTCCCATAGCGACCGTGTGAATAGGAGCAAAGACTGCCTGCCTCAGTGGTGACCTGGCATGGTGGACCTGGAGTGCGACCTTTGTGAATGGATAGCCAATGACCAGAGAGCATGCATATGCATGGTTGCACGCCTTCCTTCTCTCTCTCACACTGGGGCACTGCATTAGAGCCTGGAATTACACTATCTTCCTGCGATTAGGAGGGTAAGGACGAAAGCCCCTGGAAGGAGTGAGTTAAATGTCTTACCATCTGGGCAAAAACAGAAATACTTTGATTTTTGAAAGGCAAAGAAATACGTTTCTTTCACACTCAATTAATGGACTGAGATTCATATATGAAACTATATAAATGCACACAAATACATTTACATTATAATTTTATCTACAAATTTTTAGCCTAAATATTCACATAGATCTGAAAGATCTCCATGGAGGAAACAGTAGTAGGCTGAAATATTTTAAAAAATAAGAAGTTTTATGGTATTGAAACAGCAATTGGGTAGACTTTAAAAAAAAAAAAAGAGAGAATAGAGAAAAATGGTCTTCTTTTTTTCCCCCACTGAGTCTGATCATTTTGCCCCAAGATTTCATATGTGCGTCAAATTAAAAAGCAATCTTAAACCGTGGCCAAAAGAAGGTTTGATTACATAGATGAACTAGTTGGAAACGCTCATTTTTTCTTTCTTTACTACCTCTTTCAGCTAGCTTCTTAATCATTTCTCCGATGGGCTCTGTGTGTGTGTGTGAAGGGTTAGTAGGTGACGTCATAATAAGCTCATACTCTAGTTAAACCAGCGGTAAAGGAATCATCTTTTAAGAAGAAGAAAAAATTACGTCTATCTCCCTTGAAGATTTCTTTCTCCCACTTGCCTAACTGGTGATTCTGCATAGAAATACATTGTCTCAGAATTGTTTTCTCCCTCTCTTCTTCCAGGGGCCAGAATCTAATTTAAACTAGCTCCTGTGAAGGGCCAAAATGTATACAAAGTTTTATTTATTTCCTCTTGCATTTTACAAGGCAACCAAAATATAAGGTAGGAGTAAAACAGACATTTTGTTTTTTTCTATTGTACATTGCCCTGGATTCCAGATGAAATGTAAGGGCAAAGTTTCTAATTCATTAACTGTTTTCATTGATGAGCCCTACTTACTTTAGGCATTGACTTTCCCTGGAGTTCTGTCAAAGCAGTTAATGCCTTTGATATTTCCTAAGAGCAGGGCTTCCAGGCATGGCGAGCATGTCCTTTTTACCCCTAGCTTTATTGAGGTACAATTGAAAGTAAAAACTGTATATACTTAAGGTGCACAGGACAGGGGCAATTTGATGTTTCGATACACATAGGATGTGAGGTAATCACCACAATCAAGTAATTAACGTAACCATCACCGTATAGAGTTACCATTTTCTTTGTTTTTTCTTTATCTGTGTGTGTGGTGAGAACATTTAAGATGAACCTCTTAGCATATTTCATGTACTTTTCCTTTAAGGATTTCCAGCTTTGGAAGCTGCCTTGTCACAAACACCCTCCTTCCCTTTGGAAACAGGATCTCTCTGGTTTCAGGTCCCCTTCCTGAACTGAGTCCATCTTTTCTTTTACATGTGAATATTTTATATGTCTACGGCGAGTGTCAGGGTTTCTATGAGCATTTTTCAAAGGGCACAACTTTTATAAAATTTAAATTCATATGTTATTATAGTTAACCCTAGGAAGTCAAAGATGCATTGGAGGGAAACAAATTTCCTCTTTTAAAAACATATCTACTGTAAATGTGTCCAATGGTACGTAACATCCACAAAACAAACATGTTAATTTCCAACAGGGCAAGAGGATGTTTCCCCACTACTGCCACCATCCAAATGAACCAGAGTGGGCCAAATCAATTATTTTGGTTAAATCCAATATGTGAAAATCTGCTTTTTCACAAACTAGAAATAGTGTATATGACTTGAACCGAGGGAAAACTAACAGACCCTCTATCCAGACAAGAATTAGTTCTGCTAACTTCACCTGCCATTTGGAGTCTTCCTCTCAGATTCTTAGTCTAAATACCTCAGAAAAGTCTCTTATTTAATCTGGATTTCAAAAGAGAAAATATATTTAACATTTTCATTTCTATCATCCCTATTTAAATTAGGTCACCATTTGTTGACTGCCTGTGACAGCATTTTTATTAAGCTTGTGGATGCTAGATTTATATGATCCAAATTTAACTGCTGGCATTTTGCTATTTATTAACCATGAGATCCTGGGCAAGTTGCTTAGCCATGTGGAGCCTCAGTATCCTAGTAAGGAAAACAGGAATAATAAGAAGTAGAGAAAAATCAGAGAATTTCTAGGATATTTAAACCAGATATTTGTAAAGATCTTAAAGGAGAAGTCCTCGATAAATTGTTGCTAATCTTGTCTCTATGTCCACTATAGTTGTTAGAAACTGGGGGATATGGGCCCAAGAAAAATCAGTTCTCCCTTTTAAGGAGCTCACTGGTTCCCGAGGAGAGGTGAGAGACAAATGGGTATGCAAATGGGGTATAGCCAGTTCCTGTACTAAGAGCCATACTAGAAGTACCAGAACGGACTGTTGGATAACAGAGAAGAATGCCATTAATTCCCACTGGGTATATCAGGAAAGGCTTCGTGCAGAAACAATGCTGCTCAGGCTTTGAAGGATGAGGTGAGTAGTGTTTTGAGGGAGGGAAATGGGGAGGGGAAATGGGGGAAATTCCAAGAGAAGACTGAGTCCAAAAAGACATTGAGTTGTCAGAATACTGTCCCTGGAACATAGTGGAGATCTAGCCATAATAAACATGTGGAATAAAGGAAAGCATGATGAGAGCTCCCATAGCCTCAAAGCAGTGTGTTGACTTTTCCTGTTTCAAGTGATAATCATCTGATGGTTTGCCTATTCCAAAAAGCCTCTCAATATTTGCGCTGAGCCAACGCTGTCATTCAAAAACAGAATGTTTTGGGGGCTGAATAGCACTGTGTCATCCCAACAAAAAGAGTAATATTTAAATCTAATTGTATCATCCATGCTCTTATTTTAAAACAACCTGTCCTAACATCTCTTCAGCAAAGGAAAGTTCAGAGGGCTCAGTTGACCAGATGCAATATTTTCTCTCTTGAAGCATTAGTTTCAACCTCTAAGTTCATGGAATTCTTTGAGTTTCTTTCTGTAGCATGCTATGCTCATTCATCAGCCTGAGTCATTTTATCTGATTGGGTCCAATCTCCCCCTCTTTGGCATGCCTCCTTTTGCTGCTGAATAAATCATCCTGGGATATGTCCAGGAGGAAGATTTTCATAGGAAAGTTCCATCTGCATTCAACCCCTCATTTATTCAGGCTCAGTTCTCAGGCTCCCAAGGAGCAAGAATTGAGAAAATAAAGAGGTGGCTTTCACTGCCAAGTTTACTAATATGGTCATTAGCACAGATGACTTGGGGCTATGCCCACAGGGAGAGGACATGGCTCCCCACACATCCTGACTTGGGGTATGCAGGAGCCCATCTCCCTCCCCCACCCAGCGCTCTGCCCCTCTCTGGGCTCCCTCAAGTCAAGATACTTATTTACCCACCCGGAAGTTTCAAGAGAGCTGGCGAGACAGATGAGTCCAAGGAACTCAGGAAGGGAGAAGTAGCAGCATTTCTTTCTCAGGGATGTAATTCCTTGGGCTATTTCATTAAGGTCTGGATAACTGCAAAACTGAATTTGGGGGGACTGAGGGGTGCTTTGCTCTTAACTTTCAGCTCCACGGGATAGGCCTGCTGCCCTGGGAGATCTTTACAGTTAACAAATTGGTTCATCTACAAACTGGGATAAAAATAAACTCGACCTTCTTTCTGTTGAAAACTGAGCATTTAATTTTGTTCCCTTTCTTGAGGGATGGCAGGATACAACCCTAAAGGACTGGGATTAAAGGACTCTTTTCCAGGATGAGTATCACATCTCAGAAACCTACTGTTAAGGGATCTGGAAAAATGTTAGAGGCTTTTTCCTTCTTCTGGGATTCTCTGCGCAAAACAGCTGACCAGTTCTGGGTGTAAAGTGAAACCCGTGCGTGTGTGTGTGTGTGTGGAAAAGAAAGAATTAAAAGGGAAAGAATTAAATGCCGTGTTTCTGGGACACAGCGGACACAAATAACCCTGGAGATGGTGTACGTGGCTGGGGAGGGGGTATTGAAAGCTATTTTTGCTCAGGGCAGGCAGAGGGAGGGGAGTTGCTCTATTGGAGAGAAGGGGAAATCGCTCGCTCCAGAGGGGCAGAGGGGGCGGCTCGGTGGTCCTTCCGGCTTTCCTGGGACGCCACCAGGAGCCGCGAAAGCGCCCAGGGCCTGACGTCATTGGCCATCAGCTGACTGTGCTCGGGGCCCGGGCTCCACCGGCTACAGCCGCAGTCGCGGTGGCGGAGGTGGCGGCCACCGCGGCTCCGCCACCTGCACCCGGGCTCCAAACTGTGGCGGCCGCGCTAGCCTTGCGGACCCGGCACCCGGGGCACCCGCTTGGCCCGGCGTGAGCGCGGACGCTATGCACCCACCGCGCTGTGCCTCGGTCGGCACCGAGCGCCGCCGGGGGCTTTGTCCACCCCCGTTTGGCGGATCCTGGCGGGCGGGAAACCCGAGCTCGAGCGGGAGGCTGGAAATGCCTTCCCCACGTCCTCCTCCTCGACTCCTTCTGTAAACACCGAGAAACTTGGTGTGCGACGCACTCAGGGGGCGCTCCGATTTAATGCCTCGCGCCCTCCATCCCTTCGGATTGGCGTTGTAAAGAGACTCCCGCAGGCAGCTGCCTGCCCCTACAATTGCGGTTTCTTGGAGGATTTTGCTTTTAGCCCCAAAGTTGGCTTTGCCAAAAGACGCCCCGGTGGGAAGGGCGGAAAGGAGACCCTCTATGTCGTCGCGCTGAGCTCTTGGAGCCCGTGGGCAAAGCGGCCTACGAATCCTGGCTCCGCACCTGCCGAGGACCAGAGCCAGTTCCTAAAAAAGAACAGCGGAGGAACCGGCCCGCGCGGCCAGCTGGAGCGCTGGAGCTTCGCGCCGGGCAGGCCGGGGGCGCCCGCCCCCGCCCCCAATAGTCCTCTCCCACGCGGGGCTGCGCATTCTGCCGCCTTCAAGACCTGGGGCTCCCTGGCCGGATCTGGGTGCCAGGTCCCCGCCATACCCACCCCAGCTCCCGTTCCGGGGGCGTGGCTTGGCGTGAGGGCGGGCTTAAGTAGCCGCGGGTGTCTGACCGATCTGACAGGTCTCCAAATTCCTCTCTGTCGCCTGGTGCCCGCGGCGCGCTTCAGAGCGCCAGGGTGGCACACGGCACTTCCCTGGATCCGGAGGCCTCTCAGTCGACTTTCCTGCGGTCTCGGGCCTCCCTTCTCACCCAAACCCTACACCCGCCGCCCTCACAGGCTTCAGGTCTTAGCCTCAGGGATCCGCACCGGTGACTTCTCTTCGTTCTCCCAGCTGTTGGCTTAGGAACCCTCCCCACTTTTTCCTGTCCCTGCCTCCCGCTCCTCCCAGCTCCAGGCCAAAGGGACTCTAAAGAGCGAGGTGAAGGGAGCGAGAACTGTGTGCTGCGACCCCTCGGAAGCACAGCTGGAAGAGTTGACCTCGTCTTATAGCCGCAACCGGGACCCTGAGGCCCTCCCGCTTCCCCGAGGGATGCGTGTCTGTCCGTCCTCGCTCAGGAAGTGGAGACAGCCAGAAATGAGCCGAGGAGGAAGCCTCAGCGCACCTCCTCCTCCAAATTAACTGGCTGGTGACTTGTTAGCGCCGAGGCTACCAGCTCTCCAATCCTCCCGCGGGGCACCCTGCCACCTCACCTCGCGGACCCCCTCTCCCCCCCCCCCCCCACTTCATTGCCCCCGCCCCCAGCTCCGCCCCGGCTCCCCATCCCGGGGCAATGGAGTTCTCCGAAAGGCTCTGTTATAGCCATAGCTGCTAACTTCGCACCCTTCACCGCCGCCGGTCACCCTCGGTCAGCCCCCCTGCAGCCGCCCAGTCGTGGGCGTCCCGAGCCCAGTGCCGCAGCCAGGACCCGCCCGGCGCGCAGCAGAAGCACGGCGCCCAGGCGCCTGGGCGCCTCTTGGAGAGCAAAGGCTGCGCCAAGACGCTGAACCGAGAACCAGCCAAGAAGCCCGAGCCTGGGAAGGGGGCTGCGTGGCTCGGAGCGCCGCGGCTTCTGCGGACAAATAGCCTCCGCTGCCTGGCACCCAAGCTACGCTGGTTGGCGGGAGAGAGGCGCGCAAGGACGCAGGGGTCTGCGGCGATCTTCCAGTCGCCCTTTGCCCCGGGGAGCACTATGACCTGACGTGAGGGGGCCTCCTGCCAAGGGCTCCTGCACCCCCGCGGCCGGAGATAGAAGGGCTCGCCGCCAAGCTCCTACCGGGCCGCCTTTGGGTCTTTTGGAACCTCCTGCCCAGCTGCCTCGCTGCCTCCCTGCGGTTCTGCGCCTCCCTCCCTGCGGCCCGGCGCCATGGAGCTCTCCGATGTGCGCTGCCTTAGCGGCAGCGAGGAACTCTACACCATCCACCCGACGCCCCCGGCCGGCGACGGCGGGAGCGGCTCTCGGCCGCAGCGGCTGCTGTGGCAGACGGCGGTGAGGCACATCACCGAGCAGCGCTTCATTCACGGGCACCGGGGCAGCGGCGGCGGCGGCGGAAGCGGAGGCTCCGGCAAAGCCTCGGACCCTACAGGCGGCGGCCCCAATCACCATGCGTCGCAGCTGTCCAGCGACTCCGCGCTGCCCCTCTACTCGCTGGGCCCCGGGGAGAGAGCGCACAGCAGCGGCGGCACCAAAGTCTTCCCGGAACGCAGCGGGAGCGGCAGCGGCAGCGGCAGCGGGGGCGGGGGCGACCTGGGCTTCCTGCACCTCGACTGCGCCCCGAGCAACTCGGATTTCTTCCTCAGTGGGGGCTATAGCTACCGAGGGGTCATTTTTCCTACCCTGCGCAACTCCTTCAAGTCCCGGGATCTGGAGCGCCTCTACCAGCGCTATTTCCTGGGCCAGAGACGCAAATCTGAGGTGGTGATGAACGTGCTGGACGTGCTCACCAAACTCACCCTCTTGGTTCTCCACTTGAGCCTGGCCTCAGCCCCCATGGACCCGCTCAAGGGTATCCTGCTGGGTTTCTTCACTGGCATCGAGGTAGTGATTTGCGCCCTGGTGGTGGTCAGGAAGGACACCACCTCGCACACGTACCTGCAATACAGCGGCGTGGTCACCTGGGTGGCCATGACCACCCAGATCCTGGCAGCAGGCCTGGGCTACGGGCTCCTGGGTGATGGCATCGGCTACGTGCTCTTTACACTCTTCGCCACCTACAGCATGCTGCCACTGCCCCTGACCTGGGCCATCCTGGCCGGCCTGGGCACCTCGCTGCTGCAGGTGATCCTCCAAGTGGTCATCCCCCGGCTGGCGGTCATTTCCATCAACCAGGTAACTGCTGCCTGCCTCGCTCTTCCCCCTGACTCCCCTGGGTTATTCAGAAATAGCTTTCAGAGGCAAGATTGCCTCGCTCGCTTTGAGTCCCCTCCCCCAGCCTGGCATACTGCCTTGCGTCCAGGAGGTCCTGAGTGTTAGCGGATGTTATTTCTCTCTTCTTAGAGGAATTGGAACTAAATGACCTCTAAAGTTTCTACCAACTCTACCCGTCTACTCTGATTCTGTGAGTATTTGCTCTCTGACATCAGCTAAGAAGCAGTCTTTCTGCTCCTCGCACATCCCCCAGGGTCTGCAGTCTCCAGAACAGGAGACAAAAGCGGAGGAGAAGCACCCCGATTTAGAAGGTGACCCATTCCTTAACAGCTTTACTCATAAGAGTCACAGCAGGATGTCGTAAGGGACTCTGGGATTCAGAGTTGGGTTTCTGGGTATCTTGTGCCACAAATCCTCAATTCTCAAAGGAATCAACATTTGCTAAACACGTACTGATCATCAGTGCTGGGTACCCGGCATGTTATCTCCTCCAATCCTTCAGACAGCCCTGTGACACATGTTTAATTTGGGAGGTCTTCATTGCCTTGGGGATCTAAGATAATATCTTCTCTTATCATAGGATCCAGCCCCAGTGCTTTGAATAAATCAACCTCAGGAATTGGGGCTGGAGGGGAGCCAGTGTCATTGGCAAAGAATGCAAGTTTTGCTTAATTGAAAAAAGGTATTTTGATGTAGATGGTTTGAAATACATGGGTGGAACCTGACTGTTTAGGTCCTTTTCTCCTCTCTCCCCTTTCTTTCTATCTTTCCCCATTAAATATGGATGTGTTCATGTGAACAAAGTTCCCATTGTCTGTGAATGAGAAGGTAGACAGTGACTCTATTGTTTAAATTCATTAGAACCAAAAGATAATGAATGGTCTGGCACTTTCTTTGCCAAATGTCTGGTAGGTAACAGGAGAGTCACTTTGGGGGCTTCTCGATACAAGTGAGGGAAATATGTCAGCTGAAGTGTTTTCGTAAAGACTGAGGAGAGGTTCTTGGACAGGGCCGGCTTTGCGTGTTCTTGTTTCAGCCTCAGCCTCTGTGCCACTTTTGCCCTATGGCCAGCTTAAAAACTCCTCTTCCCTGTGGTCAGGTTTGAATACATGGTTCTTAGAATAAACTGGAACAACACCTACGAAAATTGCTCATGATCTTTAGAGCGCCAGCACCGTCAGAATGCTTTATCCATCACTGACCCTCTGAGCTTCTAGTCTATTTGGGATGCTCTCTCCTCTGATGGCTCTATATCCATTTGCGCAGGTTACTTATCTGGTTGGCTGCTTTTACAGTGCTCTTTGAAGTCTCCCTGGGTAGAGCAAAGAGCATAGAAAGTACATGGCTGTGATCATCAGGCATGAAATGAGGAGAGGAGAGCCTCTGTGAGTAAGAGCTGACCAGCTGAGCTTTTCTTGGTTAAAGACAATAATGAATGTTTTCTCAAAATCGCCATGAACTTGTAATACCCACATGTGATAAAGTCTCAATTTGGGATTATATAAAATTATATTTTCATAGTGTTTCTCAATCCTTTTTACACGTGGATCTGAACCCCCATATCATCTGACTCTCTCACTTTCTTCCAAGCTGTCTCGTTCTTTTTTGCATTTTCTTTACCATGTAGCTAGACATCAGCAGATCTCTTCTTCGCCCTCTTGCTCCTCTTCCCTTTTCCCCTTTTCGTCCTCTCCTTTTTCCTTCTCCTCCTCCTTTTCCCTTCTTTTTTCACTATGAGTTGTTTTCACAATATATTGTAGCCATCTGAACATTTGCAGAAAATTCCATTTATTATAACCCACTGCTTTTCATGAAGTAGCCTTTCTTGGTACACATTACTGAAAGACTCCATCCAGTACGTTTGGAATAGTATTTAGAATAACACATCCTAAGTGACAAATGATGAATATGTTCAAAGTTCTAAGTATAGAGACACTTTTCTTGCCAAATGAATCCAGAAAGTAAATTTTGGCTCCATATTTGTTTTATACTCTACTCAAATACTACCAGATGGGAGAAGATTAAAAATAACCCCCAAATGTCTTTCTACTCCCACCCCATCATAAACAGTCCTTCAGTGAAAACCAAGATCCGGGTACATGCAAACCAAGCTCATTCAACTTTCTGTTTGAGTCGCAATTGTTGATGAACTACTTTCATAAGTTGAGTCACCTTTGACCAGGCTGAACAACCGCCAGAGCGCTCTCCCCTCACTTTGGGTGCTGAAAGAACCCTTATGGCTTTGACTACAAAACTTTTCCTTTGGCGCCCTCTAGAGGTTCAAGCGTCTTTCCTAGATACTGCAGATGGATAAAGTATAATCAATTACTTTTTAAAAAATCTGTGATTTTTGAATAGGTACTATTTAGTTTTCCCTGTTTGGTAATATACATATAAGGCATGCTTAAAATCTGTTAACAACATCACATAGCAACTAGAATAAAATCCTAGCTCCTTGCCATGGCTTACTTGATCCTCTAGAGCTGGTTGCTGCGTCTCTCTCTAATTCTATTTCCTTCTCCTCCTCAGGCTCCAAATACACTATCCATTTTCCTGTCTTTCACATACCCCATGCTCTTTGCCACTTCTTAGGCTTTACACCTCCTGCCTAGAACAATTTTTCCCGTCTTCACATGGCTGACGCATTCTTATTATTCCAGACTCAGTTCAAAGGCCGCTCTGTAGTACATGACGTGTCTTATTTTCTCCAGAGCACATACGCTGTCTGAAATTATCTGCTTTGTTTATATTTACTGTGTTTCTTTCCCCACCCCCACACCCTCACAAGAAGGTAAACACCGCATGAGAGCAGAGACGTTGTCTGCGATGTTTACTGCTTTATCCTCAGCACACAGAAGAATGCCAGGCACGTAGTAGGCATTCAACAGTCACTGAATGCACAAGACTATTCATCATATAGGCAATATTATAAAATATCCAAGTCCCCTGACATTGCGTTGGTGAAAGCTTTCTACACACTCACACACACAAGTCAAATGTATGTAAGGGAGTCTTTTACACACAAACACTTTTGGGAAAATCAAAGCACAATAATAATCCTTTACATGTATACAATATCTTACATGCAACTAGGTGCCTTTATATGAGTTATCACACGCACTGAGGACAAAGAGATCATATCACCCTTCCCTGTCATTTTAGAGAACAAAGGCCAGATTCTTAGAAGTTTTAAAGGGACATCCCAAAGCTGATGAGCCTCACAAGAGGTGAGAGCAGGGTTCCAATCCTTGCTCCAATGCCAGACATTCTTCGGAAACTTTTTAGGAGTTTTCCTTCTCAACACATAAACCTTTGAAATGGCTCAAGAGCGAGGAGTACCTATTTCACTACTCAAGAGAGTAATATCCTATATAGCATGTGAATTAACATTTAACGAGAGAAAAATGGCTGAATTGCTGGGAATAGACTCCCTGTAGCTAGCTCATCGTCTTGCTCAGTTGGATACAAATTTGTCAACTGAAGGCCATAAGCACAGGGATATCGTCTTTCTCTACGTTAATCTTGGTTCCCATTAAGAGGACGGCTCACATTTAACTGAGTGTTTTCAAGGAGCAGGAAGCTAGAATAAGTGTACAGTCAACACACTACGGCAGCTGTTTCTCTTCACTGAAGAGGCCATTTTCAAAAGTAACAAATGAGCCAGTGATTGCCTTCCCTGTATCCAAGCTATGAGAATCTGCTTCTCCTCATTCCCTCCCGAAGGAAATTATATCTGTGGCTTGACAGGGTTACAACCAAGCTGCAAATCTCCGCAGATGTCCTACATGAAGAAACAGAGTCCTGTGTTCATTTAGATCATCACGTGCTTTCCTCTGTGGATACAACATGGAGCCTACAAAGGGCCACCCAGGAGGTTCTTGCCATCAGCAAAGAGATGGTCTATGTTTTCTCCACTCAGTGAACAGTTATGCTAAAGTCATGTGGATTTCCCACCCAAACAAAGAGATTATCGTCCGGGGCAGATGTCGTCACCCATATGTTTTCTAGGTCTAAAGTGGCATTGGAAATACTGAGGGAACTTCAGAAGGATCAAAGCTCAGTTTTATTTTCACCCAGACAAAGCTCAGCTATAGGTAACACTAGGCCTGCTCCTTTCCCTCCCTTGGGACCACCCATTTCAAGTTTAATCAGCTTCATGTATTTGATTCAAACCAGTAATATGAATGCCCTTGTCCAGATTCTAAGACAGATTTTTTTCCACATCTTAAACCATTGTTTCTCCTGCCAGTTCAATTTACCCATCTGAAAATTCATTCCAAAATGACACTGTCTATATCAATAAAATATTAATGATAAGGTTCTATTTCCTAGGTTCTTTCACGGGGTAGATAAATTCTAAGTACTGTTGCGGTAGTTAACATTTTACTCTATTTTAATTGCTGGTGACAATTATATGAGCTACCTAACATTTGAAACTCATCTTGTTCTCCTGCTTCGGCTCATTAATGATAAGATGGTGAAAATCATTAAGTTATTGGAAAACTGAGAGGTAGCAATATTTAACCAGAAAGATTGCTGCATTGTGCTTTCCTCTTGGGGATTCTAAAATATTAAAGCTTGTGGCCAATTAGTCTTCTGTACCTGTTGGTGAGGTAGATAAGCAGAAGTGTCAGAGCAGAGGTGATTTCTCCAAGATAACTCTAGGAGCAAAGGCAGCCAGCAATGTACATCCAGGTTCGTTGGTGGTCAAGGTCACGCTGTCAGAGCTGAATTTCTCGGGCAGCATTTTTTTCCTATCTTACACACATCCCATCAAACAGTGGAGACTAGAGCTAGAAAAATGCTAATTAAATCATGGTCATTAAACTTGACTAATAACGAGGGACTTGTAGCTTAACATTTGGCCTTTAAAAAACCCTTTGGGGGGGAAATGCATTGTTTGGAAATGCATTGTTTGTACTCGGTGAGATAGTGGTTTATGATATGAGCAGGTGGGGGTCAGGAGAGAAGCAGGCTTCGCCATGTACTTGAAAATGCATTTCTGATCGTTTCAGTGAAGATCTCACTTCACAGCCAGGATAAAGTGAGTATAATGGAACTACCAACCTCTCTCCTCCCAGTCGTAAAATTTAAACCTAAGTGTATATTATATGTTCTTTGTCTAAGTCGGCTAACTCAAATCAAATAAAGGGAATCTTATGACTACTTAATGCACAGCAAATGGCAGGTAATTTAGAGGATCCCATTTCAGTAGCTGACTCATTTTCAAAAAACACAAATATTCATTAAATGAGTGTAACTGGGTCCTATTTAATGCACCTCCCTACTTATGGTGTGCATTTGTTAACCCCAAATACCTCCATTTCTGCATAGTTTTGTTTCGCAAATTCATCTAGGCTTAAAAAAAACTAACTGCAACATCTCAGCATGTCTGAAAAAATGACTTTCAAAAACAGATTTGAGTGTCAGCATTCCCAAGAACTTCCTCTCGAGAATGCCAGGAAATGGAAATATTATTCTCTCTTCCTTGTGAAAATTACCCAGAAACTCTCCCTTTTGGTTCTGTCTTTTCCTTATTTCCTTTCCTTTTCTGTGTGTGTGTGATGGAGAGTAGGTTTTTAATGACTTCTGAAATGACCAATTAAATTCCTTCAGCTCTGGTCTGTGGACGCCTTTGCCCTGGAGTTGCAAATAGGTTTCGCGTCTGTGTATTCAGAGAGAGTTGTAAAATGATTGTGTGGTGTGTACTTTGCAAGACTGAATTATGAATTTGTTTTCCTTCGTATCCGGTAACGTCACCTGACTGGCATCAGTGGGTCACAGCAGAATTCGATTAGGATTGGGAAGACTGAGAGGATTCTGGAGCAGCTGCTGCAGTGTCATCCTAAGTAAGACAGATGCATTAGTCATATTTACACCTTGATGATTGATGGAATTTTAAGAACTCATCAAAAATAAGTGAAACCAAGCATAGAAAGGAAAGATTAAAAAAAAAGTGCGTCCCAAATTCAGTGCTGCTGGCAACTTGTAATCAAAGGACACTACTACAATCATGCTGATGTGACATTTCACTGCTGTCTAAATATTTCTTAGGATGCTAATTTATTCATTTCACAGTGTCTCTATTTGAGTTGATCCTGCATGTGTTTATTTTCAGAACATAGGAGACACTTGTGACATTCATCTCAAACCTTTCCTCTCACCAACAAATGGGCACAATATTGATTCTCTGAGAGACCAACAGGTCCAGAATATGCAGCTGAACACTCTATCCGTTCATTTGGCGTATTGCTTTTGAACATGGGTTTGTTTTCTCTGGGCTGGAATTCAAGGTAACAGAGACTGAAGGGTGGCAAATTTCTGTGATACATAGGTATGAACCTCAGTTAGCAAGAGAATGAGTTCTGTAAATAATTTCTTCCCCAGCATTTTCTTGAGGCTTGAGTAGACGAACACTACTTTACCCAGCCAGCCACAACAGAGCAGTGGAAGCCAGTATAATCTGCCCTGTGCTTCCCCAGGAAATGTAATTGGATTTACACACTCAAATTATATCATGTGAGTTTTGTTTATGAAGGACTATTTTAAGAAGTCTGGTCACTTAAGCAGCACTTAGGAACCCAGCTTTTCTCACTGCAAGATTTTTCACAGTCAGCCCTGTGGCGTAAAGGAAAAAGGCAGAGTAGATTAATTAACCACTGAGGTGCCAGACATTCCGAGGGAGGCTGGGCCCCATCCTGGTAGGAATAAAAGCCATTCTACCAGTGAATGCAACGATATGACCACCGTCTCAAGCAAAGAACTGGGATTATAACTCATTGTGTTGTCAGATAAACCTGCAATTCCTGGTCTCTTTGATATCTCTGTTGGAATGATCTGGCATGTCTGTGATAGGATATTTGAATTTCATTTAGCTGGATCATGTATTTTATATGTGCGATACCTTGCATGTTCATTAGTTACTGGAGTTTTTTCACTCCTTCCACCCCATGTCCTGACTTATATGCCTAAACTCAGGTGTTACTGATTGCAAAATATCTTTGAAGCACGAAATTTTCCTAACTCAGGAAACAGTAAAATTATTCATGGTGAAGACGTGAGATAGATATAAAATTAAATCACATTAATATTTTTTAATGAGTAAGTTGTTAAAATTGTCGTCTCCATATAAAGTGTATACCAATATACAATTTTTCCATAAAACAAGAAATATTTTGTTGAATCCTTTTGTAAACAAAACATCCTTGTCCTGTGTCAGCTGGTTTGCTCGTTGCCTGGAGTAAACTATTTCAGAATCTTTTCTTCTTTTGTGATTACATGCTGAATACACATGATTGCTTATAAAATGGAGAGGACTAAGATTAGGGAATGCGTAATCAAAATATGTGTATTTCTTTAACTCAGAACATGGAAAGAGGAAATGCAGCAGAAAAAATTTAACAGAACAGGACCAAAAAAAGGAAATCTGGGGATTGAAGGGATGTAGAGAAGAGCCGGTGGGCATCCTCAAGTGTTTGGGGTGCTGTCATGTTGAAGAGAGGCCAGTTATTTTATGTGTTTCTTCTGGGACAGAATAAAGACCAGTGAATGGTGGCTATGGCATGAGAGATTTTGGTTCACCTAAAGCTGAAGTGTTGTAATAAACAGACCTGCCCGAGGGGGCTGCTTTTTAAAGTGAAGAGCTCCCTGTCATGGGGATTCTTCAAGAGAAAACTGTACAGCAGTCCATCAGGGATGGCCTAAAGGAGATTCCATACAGGGATGTCTTTTCCTCAAGGTCAGTTGAAAGCCATTAGTTACATCTCCAAGCCGTCATGCCTGCTTTGCCGGCAGGAAGGAGAGGGCAAAGATCGTAGGACAAGAGGCCAAGTTGGCCGAAGGGCATTTGCCAACTGAGTTGGCTGCCCTCTTAGGAGCTCTAGGATCCCTGCCCAATGCTGTCTGCTTATATTTTGGGGGCCAGAGTTCTGATACATGGCCACTCCATCAGCAAGAGAGGATGGCGAAAATAGATTAGATTTTACTGCCTCTGAAAAGAATTAGGATTGCCTTAGGAAGACCAGGAGAATGAGACCAAGTAGGTAAATTGTTGAACAAATGTTTGTTCACTGCCTGTTGGGTTCTAGGTTCTGGGACACAGCTGTGTACTAAGCAGTCAAGGTTGTTGCTCTAAAGGAACTGATACTTAGACTGTTTTTACTGCAGATCTAGAAGGCAGGAAAAATCAAAGCTGCAGTGGATTTCTTTTAGGAGTTGCATGAAAGGAAAGGTCAGACTCTGGAAGAAATTGTAGATGGGTATGGATCTTCCTTCCTAGTGAAGAGTGTAAAGGGGCCCTGGGGAAAGGCTAAAAGGTCAGTTACTTAAGCATCACCTTATTACAGACTGAATTCATTCCAAGCCTGGTGACTAGAAGACGTGGCATGGGGAAGCGTCTGCCTCATGTTGGAGGTATTTCCTCTTGTCAGAGCAATGTTTTCCTCTATCAAAGCAACGTCATAACATTCCCATGTGCCCACCAGGCCGCAAGCCCCTTGAGGTCAAGGACTGTGTCCCACTTATCTTTGTGTCCCTAGCACCTAGCATGGCACCTGGCACATGGGTGGTTCTGCATACCATACCTTTAAATGAATGGAATGAATGCATATTACACGGCCACCTCCTCCCTCTTGACCACCTCCCATACACACGCACAATCACACAGTCATCAACAGGGAATGAGAAACCAGTGAGGTGAAGAGAAATCAGTAAAAGCACACCAAAAGTTATCCCATGGAGTGCTTTGGGCAGAAAGCCCCAAGCTGAGCTTTTGCCAGAGACATGTTAAAGAAGTTATAGTAGATAATATGAAGAAAAGTTAAAGTAATTGACCAGATCATTTAAGTCTGAAAGAAAGAAAGAAAGAAAGAAAGAAAGAAAGAAAGAAAGAAAGAAAGAAAGAAAGAAAGAAAAAGGAAAACCTAATTATGGGCCTAAATTTCCGTAGGTGTTTGTCCATTCTTGAAAATATTAAATGGATGGGACCCATCCACACAACATAAAGTCCAATTACCAATGCAGTGTCACCTTCTCATTGGCTCCCTTTTTGTTTCTTCAGCACTGTGGTTCTGAATCCCAGCACAACACATTGCTAAGGCTTTCTTTCCTTTGTGGTATACCCCAAAATTGCTTCTTTGGCCACCACAGTGGTGCCCCCTTCGAGTCTCCAGTGGATATTCAACCTCTGGCTTCACATAGGTGCAGCTATGGGCAAGAGTACTCCCACCTTCCTGCCTGACTCCTGGCCATCTGAACTAGGCTGCCTCCGTCCTAAGAAGAGGACATTGAACAAAACTGCTTGACTTTGCATCATAATTGAATAATTATTTAGTCTGCCATTTCCCACAGCTTAAAACCCATCACATAAAGTCCAGTATATATCCTAACTGGACCCGTTTATCTGTAGACTGCCTAAAAACAAGATAAAGCTGATTTTAAATACAGGAACCCAATACAGTTAACTAAAATAGCCTTCATAAAGTCCAAAAAGGTTAGGAGTATGTCTGCTGTTTTCAGTTTTGTGAATCATTATCCCACTTAATTTTTCTACTGTCGGTTTGTTCAAGAAACAAAATCAGAATCAATAAGAGCAAAGTTGTTTTCTTCCAAATTAAAAGTCAAACTCCCCCCATTACTTGACCCTAACCCTAACCCTATTGGTGGTGGGCAGCTCATTTGAGAATGGGTTCATGGCCCCAGACAGTGTCTGATGAATCGAGCTGCCCATTCTCTATCTATGAGAGAGATACAGCCTTTGTCTTTTACCAAGCGCATGACGACATGATATGCAGCTCTTGGGGCCCTGCCCAGGCCATTTTAGTCAGAGAGGAACTATAAACTGTGCCAATGGACAATTAGAGATATTTTAAAACTATGTAAGTGCATATCCTTAAAAACATGGAAACCACAAGTTCTTGTCCTATTTTTGACGAGAATTTTCCCCAGTGACTTTAGCCAAATGGCTTTGGCTTCTTCAGACACAAGTATCTTCATACCTGAAAGGATTTTCTGAGTACTGGAAAAAGAATACAGGATTATGAATGGTTCCCCAACACCCCAGACCAAGTTAGATGTTCCTTCTCTTCTGACTGCATTACCCTTTACCTGCCCATCCTTCTTGCCTCAGGTTGCACTGCTGTTGGTCTCCATGTCTGTCTGGCCAGCTGGGCTGTGAGCTCCGTAAAGGCATGGATCGTACCTGAGTCAAGGTTGTGTTTCTACTACAATTTCTTCAGCTGTAAAATAAGAATAGTAATATCAGCCCAGAATGTTGTTGAAGAGATGAAATAATACTCATGGAATATTTAGATCCAGTCTGGTACATAGAATCACTCAATACTCTCTATTTTTTCATTATAACTTAATTTCCAGAACTATCATCCTTTTTCTGAAGTCTTGAGCTCTGAGTTGTTCTTTCCCGGGCTTCACTTGGCTAAACCCAATGCTGGAAAACTTTAATGTATGTAAGAAGCACATCCAGGTCTTGGGAAAACCTTTGGATTTCACAGGGACCCAAGATTCTGCATTTCCAACAGGTGCCCAGGTGATGGATGTGCCAGTCTGCAGACCATAAGTCAAGGAGCAAGGCTTTAGAATTCAGCACAGACCCCACCTTCTCTGCAATGCTTACTCCATCAGGTGGGTTTAGGTCCCTGTCCTCGGGGCTCTGGTAATTCCTTTTTCATCCCTCCATCATTCTTTAATTCATTCTTTCATTTAGTTCTCCAGACAATAAATATTTATGGAATACCACTGTTTGAGGGGTGCACAGTAGGGATACTGTGGTGAGCAAAAACTTCCAGGATGCTGTTATTAAAGGGATTATAATCTAGAGCGAGAGATAGCCATCAATCAAATAATGACCTAACTACTTGAATAACTTCAAACTGTGTTAAGTGCTTTTAAGCCAAATGACATGGTTTTGTGCCAGGCTGTGACAAGGTTGAGGCTAGTGAGGCATCCAGGGCGCAAAGTTTAAAGAGGCGTCCACTCTCAGGTGCCCACTCTGCCCTTGTAGGACCCTGAGAGGCGGTGCTTCCTGAAACAGTGCGCCCTAGGCACCTAGCTTGCCTCCCTCTGGTCCTGGCCCTGGTTTCTGTTTAAAAGGAAGAAGCTGACTTGAACTAAGATGAGGAAATTATTCTTAATGGAGACCTGAAGGAGGAATAGGGGTTGGCAGGTACCATCAGAATGATGGCGCCCTTATTTGCTTCTATTCCTAAAGCAGGCGCTCCTTGAGGACAGGCTCTGTCGTTTTGTATATCTCTGGAATAGACACTGGCACATCACAAGGCAGGCTTGTTGAGTATATGCCTGAACAATCATCTTAGCATCGATATTGCTGCTTCCCTTTTTATAGCTGACGACGCTGAGCTCAGAGCATTACATCACCTCCCTTTGGTCATGCGGCTCATAAGGGATTCTAGACTAGATCTGTCTCATTTCAAAGCAGCCCCTCGATTTGATGGTTGTTTAAGGCCACTTAATCTCAATTAACTTTGCTAGTTTCAGAGGCAATGAGTTAAAAGAAATAAAGAAGAAGAAAAATGAAATTAGTATTCCAAATGGTAGCAGTGCTTATGTTGATGTTAACTTTATGGTGATGTTATTGGTCTTTGGAGCCAGGGGGCCAGCACATTGTATTGAAAATCGCACCCTAATAGCCATCAAAAGACTGACCTCAGGTTTCACATCCAGTGCAGCGCAACTTTGCACACATCACTCAACCTGTCTTGGTCTCTAAATGAATTCCTCACCGCTCTAAAATTCTATCACTGTGAAATGATTTTTGAGGTTCCTCACAGCTCTAAAATTTTTATTCCCGTAAGTTAGAATGAATGTGAATGGGGGATTGTATGCTTTCCTGGTTAATTTCGCTCCTAAGATCAAATGATGACAATTCTTATGGAAAACATAGCTTGCTGAGGTCTGTGACCTCTCATTTTCTTAGGAAGAGAAATATGAGTAGGGGCTGGCCCCGTGGGCGAGAGGTTAAGTTCACGCTCTCCGCTGCAGGCGGCCCGGTGTTTCGTTGGTTCGAATCCTGGGCGCGGACATGGCACTGCTCATCAAACCACGCTGAGGCGGCATCCCACATGCCACAACTAGAAGGACCCACAATGAAGAATATACAACTATGTACTGGGAGGCTTTGGGGAGAAAAAGGAAAAAAATAAAAAAATATTAAAAAGAAAGATATATGAGTAATGATTCAGCAAATACTGAGAGAATGACTTATTATAAGGTGTTTAATATTTAATTCCTCCTAGTGGTTTAATTACATTGACACCACAAGTTGTAAAATTGTGTGTCATTGTAGTCATTCGATTTGTTTCAAAGGGAATAGTGACTGAGATACTTAATTGACAGACAGTTGTTTCTTTTCAATATTTGATTAGTGACTTTCTGGTGCTTGTCAGAATTGCCTATCTGGCTTTTTCGGAATGTGCGTGTCAGCTGTGACCAACAAGCCATTTTATGTCTAAAGTGATTGAACTGGGCATTTACGCAGCCCAAACATCCCCAACTGGGAGTCTGGCTTCTATGGTCCCTCTTTTTTGTCAGCGGCCCCAGGGAAACAGACACCGTGGCCTTGAGGAACTCACGTAATCCTGCTGTACGTTAGTCACTTCATCCATCACAAGATGAAAATGAGATACCTGCTGTCCAGATGTCAGCATTTATAAATATGAAAGGAGTTATGAATATGGAAGAGTTTTGAAAGGATAAACGACAGTCAACAAGCCCTGGGTAGCAGTATTGTTATTTCTGGAACACAGATGAGTCTGATGTGGTCACACGGTAGCAGTCTGGCTTGCTCTACGGTTGGGGTGGAACTCTGCCAACACGGGACAGCATTCCTCAGGTTGATGGTCCGAATGGTGGGTGAAATGGGAGGGCCCCACCATTTCCGGCAATAGCAATCATTGCATGCCAGAAGCAAAAACTGCGCCTCGGGAGGAGAGGATGTCTACTAAATTTCAAGCTGCGCATTATTCAGTGTCCCTTTCATGTACAAAACCACATTAGGAACCACTCCTTTGCCATGTATTTAGAACATTCTTGTAAGGAAGAAAAACCAGTTAGCACTTAATGCTGATTTCTCTTCTTATAGATCGCCACATTGAAGTCTTTCCTTATATAAAGCCCTTCCTAATTTTATGGAAGGTTGAAACAAATTTTCATTTGATATTGGGCAAAAGAGACGTTGGTTGGAGGCAATTTGGGTATGAAAAAGGCTGAAAAGAGCATTTTAAAGTCTAGTTAATAAACTTTAATTTTTTAGGCCAATCTTATGAACATGGATATAATTCAAACTGTGAACCTATCTCAATATTAAACAACCGTTGATGATGGCAAAACTAATCCATTGTCAAGAAAATTAGTAGGGAAAATCATTGTAGCGTAAATATCAAGTTCCCTCCAACAAATAAGATAAGCAAAGAAGATTTTAGAATGGCAGCAACTCCTTTTTCAAACTAGACTAAGCACTAAAATATAAAATGAGTGAAAGTGGTCCTGCAGTGCTGGAAGGGTGGAGGGAGACACTCTCGACATCTCCCCGTGCTGCGCTGACAATTCTTCTACTCCTGAATCCACCAGGGTGCCGCCAAGCTTCCACTGAACCCCGTTTGAGAACCACTCCTGTAAAAGACCCCATCCGGGTCTTTGGGCTTTGAGAGCTTAACTTAGATGTTCCTAAAGGGAGAACCAAGTAGCAGTACACTCACATTTGGCAATGCCTTGTTGGTGCCAGTGTTACACAGTTTACACACATCCTATCCACTCCTAATGGAGTGCCTGCACAGGAGAGTTATAACCTCCATTTCAAAATGAAGAAATTGAGGATCAGAGGTTAATCTGGCCGCAGTCATCCAGATTGTACATGGCCAGGATTTGAACTCAGGTCTGCTTGCCTACAAACGCACATGAGTTCTTCCCACCACCACCACCCTGCATGTGGCGGCCCGCCATTTAAGTAAATATATATTCACATTTAATAATGCATGTTCCTTTCATTTATCAACTGTCTACAATATGCTGAACTTGAGGAATGCAAAGTCAAATAAGACATGTTTCCTATCCTCGAGTCATTTAAATTACAGAGCAAGAAGGCAGGAGAGAAAAGCTTATCTGTCGATACCCAGGCAGCCTTCTGTAAGGGCTCTACAGAGAGCTGCACTGGGTTTCATATCTTGATGCTATAAGGATTTGAGGAACAAGATGCTCCTTTCCCCGGCCTTCTGTGCATGCTGTGCAGACCCAAAGTAGAACTAAGATTAGGGAAGAAACTGAGATTTAGAAAAGTTTAAAGGTCCAATGACTTCACAGTCTCCCATCTTTCCTCAAGACCAGTTTAGAGGACACATTAGAAGGAAGAGGAAAAGAATCGTTACATAATTTATTAAAATGTGCAGACCAAGGTCTTATTTTTACCAGATCCCTCTGAGCAAAAATAAATCTTTCTTTCCTGTTTTTATACTTGAGAGTAATCTACACCTAGTGGCCCACAGGATTCTGAGTTACCCTAAATTGTTTCATACGCTTTAAAATGATAAGCTATTTGAGGACATGCCTGTCTGCCTGGGGCAGGTTTCTGCACACAGACTAGTTGGCTACCAATACGCATTGTCTTTTCTTTCTTGCATATAGAATGAAAATTTTACCTTGGAAGGTAATGTGCCAACATATATATTTTATATGTATATATATATATATATATATATAGTGTGTGTGTGTGTGTATGTGTGTGTGTGTGCATGTGCACCTTCTTTGTAGCTGGGGTAGCCAATAAGATATAAGTGGGATTCATTACTGGCAGGTTTTGGAAAGTTTTGAAAAGATGCCTGATTCGTCTGAGAGCTCTGCCTGTTTTTGAACACCCCACCCCCTTTTACCATCTTTCTGCCTAGTAATCAGATGTAATGGTACCTCTACCAGCCATCTCAGACCATGAGCCTTGAGGATGGAAGTCACATGATAGGATGGTAGGTCACAAAGAAATAAGAATCCTAGGACACTGATAATATTATGAGGTCCCCAAACCAGCCCTCGACTGCTCATCCCTAGATTTTTTTTCTATGTGACATAAAGTAGACTCCAAATTTATTTAATTGACTGTTATCTTAGTTCTCCGTTACCAACATCCAAATGCAATTTCTAATCAATACTGGACGCAAAATATAGTCACAGTATATCGCCCAAAAAACTAACATTATCTAGTCTTTGAAATAACATTGCAACTCTTCTATCTTGTATTTGGTGATCTGATCATCTAAGACAGAGCCATTTTCATTTTGTGAAATTTTTTTTTGCTCCATACTTGAGACTTGGGGAACAGAAAGACCCAGATCAGATGTTGTGTCATCTGATATATAATTTATAGCACTAGAATAAATGCCAGGCAATAATTATGGCTGAAGAAGACTTGTGGCACTATTTCCCAAGGGAAGAAACGGATGCTTTCCTATTTATAACTCTTTGAAATTGCACCAGGCCTTGTGAAATTAAAAGTCATCCCTGGAGGTACTCAGCAGAAGCCAGATGCCCATTGTCGGGGATTTGAGGCAAAGGGGAAGGGGTTGAACTAAATGATTTTTAAGATCCCTTCTAATGTGAAGCTTATGACTCTGTGACGACACTATAAATAGTCGGTTAGATATAGAACAACCAGACTCTAAAAAAGAGAGAAGTCAGGTCCCGCCTGGTGGTGCAGCGGTTAAGTTCGCACATTCCGCTTCGGCAGCCCGGGGTTCGCCGGTTCGAATCCTGGGTGTGGACATATGCACTGCTTGCCAAGCCATGCTGTGGCAGGTGTCCCACATATAAAGCAGAGGATGATGGCCACGGATGTTAGCTGAGGGCTAATCTTCTTCTTCAAAAAAAAAAAAAGAAAGAAAACAAGAAAAAGGAGAGAAGTCTGAGAAACCTCCTAAATCTCAGAAAGGAATGTTAGATGCTTACATCCAACACTTCCACTAAAAATGTCCTCTTCTTGGCTCTCCATCTCAGTGAACCCAGACATCTCTCTTCCATCCTTGCAGTGGTCCAACCCAGAAAGCCCAAAGGCATCCCTGTCTCTTCTCCCTCTCTCAGTCCCCATGGCCAATCGGTTGCAAGTTCCTGACAAGTTCGCCTTGCAAATATGCCCAAGTCTATCCACTTTCACCTCTGCTCCTTCCTCTTTAGTGCAGGAGACACTGCTCCCAGCTGAATCTCAGCACCTTCCCTACATCCACTTTAACCCTTTCCAGTCTACTGTCCACAGTGTCACCAGGGTAGAGCTTCTCTTATGATGCTGGCTTAGAATCCTTCAGTAAATGTCAGCAGCCTCCCACTGCTCTTAAGACAAAGGTGGAACACCCTCCTGGCACTCACCTTTAGATCTGGCCTCTGTGTCCCTCAGATAGTGCCATTCTTTACCCTCCTCTTATTCCTCAAGTCACAAGGATCTTCATCCAGTTCCTCAAAAGACCCAGGCCTTTTTCTGCCTCTGAACTGTCTGAGTTTCAGATCCTCTTTTGCCTGAGATGCTCTTCCCTTATTCTCAGCTCAAGGAACCTTTCTCAGGGAAGCTTCCTCTGTTCTCTCTTAGGTCACAACTTAATCACATTTTCAAATTCCCCCATACTTTACTTAGAAAACACGTTTAACTATGTGTGTGTGTGTGTGTGTGTGTTGTCAGAGTATTTGTTCCACGTTGGTCTTTCCTACCAGATAGTAAGTGTGATGAAAAAAGGGAATGGGTTAGGTTTCCTTGCTCACCAGAATATTCTCAGCATCCTATGTTTGATAAATATTTATTTAAGAACGAATGAATGAATGAAGGGGAATACCCAGGACTGGTGTTCGGGGCCAGTTGGTAGTTCTCGCTTCTCTAGAGGATGTCTGATGACAGACTTTTCCATAATCCGAGAAGGGGAGATAACCCTGGGTTGGACCGGGCTTTAGGTCAGTGGTTCGACCAGACTTCTGGCCTTCTGGTTCAAATCCTGGGTAAGGCTAAAAATTGCATATAAGGTATTTTCAGCACCAGCAGCTGAACAGGAATTGTACCAAGAGAAGATGACCTAATGACTCTGCCAGATCGTAACTCCAGCGATCCTACACAAAATCATCATGCCAGGGTGGTGTTTTTCTTTAATAGTCTATGTTCTGGTAAAAATACTCATGGCTTCCTCAGGCTTTAAACAGATGGTATCATTAAAAGGCAAACAACAATTTTATTAAACATAATTACTCTTATCTTATTGTTTATTTCTTATGTTGGATCTCCATAAGGCTGAGTTATTGAATAAAGAAACAGGACCTGTTGGCCTTATGAAGAGGAAGTTGACACTAACATTGGATTGGATAGATACATAGATAGGTATGTAGATAGATACATAGATACATAGATTACTGAGGAGGATTTTTGAGTCATACTGTCATTCTTTTGTCTTCTCAATTTTGGGAATTGGTTTGGGAAAAGTAATGAATAATATATGAAAATAAGATATAGGTTAATATGTTTAATTTATAAATTTCTTATCAATTTTTATCCTAATTCTGCTCGAATACTCCAGCGACAGGGAACTCACTCCATCCTCGTAACTCTTTGCTTTATGTGACAACCCCACTTGTAGAAAATAATTTTTGTTGTTGACATGATATAGGCAACTGCCATACTTGTGTGTTGCAAAAGGCCAGTACTACCTGAGACACCTTGGATCATCATTTTCATTTATATAAACATTACCATCATTTTCCTCACCACTATCATCTTCTTTTTCCTCCTTTTCAATCATCCCCGCAAGAGTCCCTGACATTTCCGTAGTATTTTGAGCCAGAGGGAAGTGTCATTAATTCTGGCTAGGGACACCAAGAAAGACTTCACCATGGAGGTGGCAGGTGAACTGGGAATTCAAGGGTAAGAGTTAGAGATACCAACAAAATGGCATGATTACAAGGTTAGACCTCTACTGCTAGAAGATGAGAGGGCCACGCTCATGCCCTTCGCTATATCTAATCTTCAGGAAATGTACATTCCAGATTTCCTCTCAAACAGAAGGTGATGTTTGGGCAAGATGAATGAGAACAGATGCTCTGGAGCCAGAGTCTTGGGTTTGGATCTTTATGCCACTGCTCATTAGCTTAGGACCTGGCAAGTTACTTAACCTCCATGAGCCTCAGTTCCCTCATCTCTAAAATGGGTGTAGTTATAGTATGGCTCTCATAAGGGAGGCGTGCGCTCTAACAAAGATGAAGAAGGTAAAGTCTTAGATCAGTGCCTAGCCCAGAAGTGTTACCTGTGATCACACAGCTTGCAGTGGGAGCTTCGTGAGGACAGAGACTGTTTCTCTAAGTTACTGCCCTCTCTCCTGCCCCTAGAACTATGCCTAGCACATAATTGGTGCTCCATAAGTAATTATTGAATGAATGAACAAAGCGATTGGGGAGAGTAGAGCCAAAGTGAAAAAGTTGACAGCAGGCTCAGGCCAAAAGATGACTTTGATATTTTTAACTAACATTTCCAAATCAGTTGACTCAAAACTGAAAGAATGTGTTTAATACAAACATCATTTCTCCAAGATGGTGTATTTTACTGAAAGGAAAATGTGAAAGAACCGCCTCTTTCTTTGAGTGTTCTCTTTGACCTTTAAGAAATAATAATAGGTAAAGCAGACAGTATTGGGATTCTGCTGAATTACTATTTTGATTAAATATTGAGGGAGAACATGTATTTCAAAGCCCACTTCTTTCTCTTGAACCAACGCTAACCTCAGATGATCCACTAGGAGCAGTCATACCAAAAAAATACATTTGGCATTTGTAATGCAATTTATGTTTTTGAGTTTTATGATATTTAAAGTACCAGATGGTATAATAACTTAGTGATGGGGGGAAATTACTAGCTGTGCTGCTCTTATCAGACGAAGAAGCTTGAGCCTAAAGGTTTCTTTTTTTTTTTTTTTTTAAAGATTTTTTATTTTTTCCTTTTTCTCCCCAAAGCCCCCCGGTACATAGTTGTATATTCTTCATTGTGGGTCCTTCTAGTTGTGGTATGTGGGACGCTGCCTCAGTGTGGTTTGATGAGCAGTGCCATGTCCACGCCCAGGATTCAAACCAACGAAACACTGGGCTGCCTGCAGCAGAGAGCGCGAACTTAACCACTCGACCACAGGGCCAGCCCTGAGCCTAAAGGTTTCTTAATATCCAAACACCGGGGAGGCTGTAATCCTGGGCTGCTCATCTCCTAGTGGGACTTTTTGTCTCTAACATGGCACACTTCTCTGTCACCATTTCTGAAACTCTGAGGGGCAAAGGAAAGTAACTGTTGACAGGCTGTGATGGCTAATTTGTCCAGCACCTGCCCCTCGTGCGACTGAGAGCCGCGACTGCTGGCGGCTGCCCCCACAGACTCCAAGACTCCAGGAGAGGAGGCGGCTTTTCTAGAACACCCAGCACCTGCTGCTTCCTGGCTTCACAGCGTTTCTATCCCATACTGTAAAGAGCAGTTATGCAAACATTGTTCCTGTTCTTAAATTAAAAAGCTGAGGCAATTGTCCACCGAAGGACTCCAGGTGGGAGCAAGAAATCCCTTTCTGGGTGCCTCCCGTCATCTAGCTCAGATTTCTGCCTGCTTTGCCTTCAGAATCATGGCCATTCCAAGTTTGAGGGGATGCTCAAGGCCACCAAAGGTCCCTTCTGATCAAAGCAGGAGTCCTTTCTGCAATATCCTGGATGGCGGTGGAAGAGCGACTCTTAGAGCTAAAGAAACTTTAGGGGTAGTTCAGGAGGCAGCCTACAGGCCATTTTACATTCAGTCGGCTCTAGCAGATGGGCCAATGGCCTTTTCCGGGGATAACTCCTGAGCTGAAAATATCAGCCAGTCAGCCCCTCCCCTTCTCCAAACCTAACCTAACTACGCATTTCATGCTGGGTCAAGCCGGTGTCCCTCAAGTGGTCCACAAGAGCCGCCCCTGCTCTTCCCCCTTCTTCTGCTCTCTCCTCCTATTCTGTGCCTTGCTTGGTCTGCTCCAGCTCACTTTCTCCTAGAAATTCTTTGCGCAGACCCCTCCTGGCCTTACTGCTGGCCATTCCCTCTGTCTGGAATGTCCTGTACCCAGAGAACCGCATGATCACTCGCTCTCCTCCTGCGAGTTTTGGCAGGAAAGCTATCTTCTCAGGGAGAGTGTCTGCCCCGACCTTCTTAGTTAGATTTGCAATGTCCCTCCCACAGGCACCCTGCCCCACCCCACGTCCCTTGTTCCCCTCCACTTTCCATTCCTCTGCTTTGTAAAAATCACTTGTTACCTTCTGCCCCTGCAAACAGTTTACTTAGTTATATTATTTGCCTCTGCCAGCGAGGCAGACACACAGTTAGAAAATTGTGTCCATTTTTCACTAATGTATCCCCGGGGTGGAGAACAGTGCCTGGCGTAGAGCAGGCACTCAGGAAATATTTGTTGAATGATGAATGAAGGAATGGATGATTTCCATCGATGACTGTGCCTTGATGTTTGTTCTCGTTCTCAGACGAATGCAGGCTTCTTATCTGGGTGTTAGGATTAAAAGCAGAGTCTTCGGGAAAGAGGCCCGACATCTGAAATCAGCAGACTTGGATCTGCATTTCAGGCCCGGCCCCAGTACCTCGCCATGCGCACAGACAAGCTTTTTTTCCTCTCTGAGCCTTATGTTTTTCACGTAGAAAGTGGGTGTCATCACCCCCATACTGACCTGTTATTGTAAGGAATAAAATATTTTTTGTAAAACACAAGATCTTCAAGAGAAACAATAAATTTAACTATTATTTTCATAATGGTAGCAGCTGGTTCAAGCTATATGTCATGAATTGTTTGAAGATCAAATAGCCAAAATTATAGGGAAGACAATAGACGCATCTGAAATGAGTTTTTAAAGTCTCTGTAAAATTGAGTAGTTTGTATCTTATCTCTCATCCTTTATTTTTACCTTTGACATTTATCAAGGCAATTGCTAGGAATGTTTGTTGATAATGGAATATTTGCTCCACGTTATTCTTGCGGATACCAGCATAGTTTGCCCACCATTTTTGCGTCTCTGCTCAGATATAACCTAGTCAGAGAGACCTTGCCTGACTCCATATAAAGTAGGAGCTGCCTTCTCCTCTCATTGCTTCCTGCTCTCAGTCAGCTTTATTCTTCTCCGTAGCGCTGTTCACGGATGCACAGGAAATGCTATAATTTTGTATTTCGTTGTTTATTGTCTGTGCCCCCACAGAGTACGGGAAGGATTTAGTCTGTTTTGTTGACTGACATATCCCCAGAGCCTAGAGCGGTGCCTGCACAAGCTGAGTTAAAGTGACCGCTTCTCATTAAGCAATAGCCCAGGGATATAGTTGGGAGATTCATGTAATTGGCCTATGCCTAACCCCACGTGCCACAGGTAGGATGCCCACACATCCTAGTGTGCCCAGGACACTCCAGATTTCTGTCTGTCTCCTTTCACTCTCAAAAGTGTCCCAGTATGCAAAAGAAATGACGTTGTCACAATAGCTATGGAGTCCAAAAGATTTAAATATGACACAGAATCCCTCATTAAAGGAACATACAGTCTAGATGAGACAGGGAAAGAAATTACTATTGATAGTAACAGCTAGCGTGTATTTGAATGCCCATCGTATGCCTGGGGCTCTACGGAACTATCTCTCTCAATCGCAGCCACCTATGAAGTAGGTAGTTATTATCCCCATTTAACATATAAGAAGCCCGAGCCTCAGAGAGATTAAGTAAATGCCCCATCTTCCCATAACTAGCAAAAAGCAGAGCTCGGATTCACATCCCAGAAGCAGATTTTGGCCCCACTAGGTTAGCAGGCACCGTGGGAGGCTTTTCGATACATGACCTCTTTTATCCTGTGGCAATACTGGAAGCTTACTTGTCCCACTTTTTTAAATTGGTGAAATAGGTTTAGCTGTGTTCAGTGGCAGAATTAGGATTCAAATGTAGAATAAGCATCTTTATGAAAAAAAATTGTGAACACGATGGTGTTATGTGTGAATTGCCGTGGGCTGGAGACATTTTGTGTTCCTGGCTTCCATTATATTTTTACTACCTAATGTGTCACGAGGTGTGTAACTCAGCATTGTAGACCAAAACACATTGCACTTGCTCATAACCATCAAGGACTTAAATTTTGGAAGAATATTTTATTTGATTCAAACATTAAATGAGTGAACTTGAAAAAGCAAGGGTAGACTAAACTCATTGATTTGTTTGGTAATGTTATTCCCTACCACAGATGTTGACCGATGCTTGTCTCTAGATAGTCATTTTTAAAACACTCTATTGTCTATACTCCTCAGAGCAAAGGACCCTGGGAGACTCCCCCCACTCCTGACACCCTGTAAAATAGTACAGTTGAGAAACTTTATAAAGTTCCATATAAAGTCAACTTCTTTATGAATTGGGCTACTCAATTTAGACCTGATGAACTGCTTTTTTGCTCTCTCTTAGATCAACGCAATATTCTTTTGTAACAATAAACACACTTTTTTTTGGTAAAGTAAAGCAGAAGATGATATGGTCTTCTTTGGAGGAGTCAGGATCAAGACTTAGGTGGCTTGGGAAAATGCTCCAATTTTTGGTACCTACTGTACTTTATCAACTCTGAACAACAGATGCATTTTAAGAGAAAACAAGCTCTTGGTAAGGTGCTATTTTTAACTCAGTAACTAATGATGAATCAAAATGTTTCTTCAGACCCAATTACCCAATAAAATTGCCATAGTAACCATCACATTACTCGACACATCCTTCATACTCACACCAAAAACTTCCTTAGGAACTGCTGCCACCACCTCCTTGACACCGCCATCTGCTTATGTAGCTAGAAGGAGGAGGAGATGGTGGAGGAGGCCGGGGAGGAAAAGGTAGTTCTGAATTGTTAAAATCACCGAGGGGAGAGAGTCTCAGGGTAGAGAGATAAGGGTGGAAAAACCAATTTATGTGAAATTCTGTACATAGTTATCACTATGGTCTCGAAGTGGCTCACCCCAAGAACATCAGGCTGAAACAAGATGAGAGCTTAAACAAGGGGCCCTCTCCTCTTGCCCCTTCCCAGACCCCACACACTGTAGGGTCACTCTCTCTGATTTGCCTCTGTCTGGGATAATTGTTGCCTGCCTCTTTTCTTAGCCAACTCCTCCTCATTCTGCAGATTTCATTTAAATATTTCATCCCCAGAGATATTTTCCCTGAACTTCTTGATCTAAATTAAGGTCCCTATGGGATGCCCCCTAGGGAAGGACCTCAGTTGTCTTACTTGCCACTGGAATCTGAAACAGTGTGTAGATCCTGCTTGGGGCTTGATAAATATTTATAAAATGAATGAGGAAAGGAGGAAGCTACCTATGAGACAATCATCATCATCATCCACCTAATGGGCTGGATGGTACAAACTAAATTAAATTCACTAATTAAATCATTCACTCAACAAATTCATTCATTCAACAAATATTGCAGGAGGCTGACTATATTAGTAAGGATAATGAATGCTTTCTGGTTGTTAGAGGTTCCATCCTCTAAGAAGGAGACTCTGAGAGGGAGATTTGTGTGTAGGAAGTTTAGCAGAGGCTGCTGTTGGGATCAGCACCCATGAGAGGGAAAAGACTGAAGCAGAAATAGGCAAAGGGACAAGTTGAGCTGTGATGCAGTTTCTGCCGAGACCTCAGTCAATCCCATAGGGAATTCTGAAGCTAGGATGATCTTTCTGAGGTATCTGAATTGGAGTTAGAGAATTTATACCTCCATGTCGATCAGTCTTGGGGCGTGACCTTGGGTGAGAAGGCCCTTGTCAGCTGAGGTGATGCCAGAGAAAGATGACATCAAGGGCTGTCTGTCAGCAGCAGTCCTAGGAGAATACATCCTTCATTCCTGAGGGACACATAGTGCTCATCACAGGATCCAGCACAGTCCACCCCTTGTGCCACTCGATCTACTTCTTCACACCGGTTCTGAGAGCCATTCTCTGTAATCTTAGTGGACCGCTCTTCTTTGGGAAAGCTTAGAAGAGGAAAGGTAATGGGATAAATTATAGTCCCTGCTGCAGCTTGTCTGGGGCCCCAAATGATATACATCGTCCTCCTCCTCTTCTCTTTGTTCTAGTTTCCTCTCACCCTCACCTAACACCTCTTCTGGTCTTGGTGGTTTACAAGATGGCATGATCCAGATTCCAGTCCCTCGGGGATCTGAGCCTCTGGTCCCCATGCCTTTCTCAGACCAGGGTATAACCCTTGCCTGGATGGTGACTCTTCTTGTCTGCTGGTTATTTGGCATGAGGAACCCAACATGCCATTCTTTATAGTGCAACAGGACTCTTGCTGTGTTACCTGGTAGAAGTATTCAGCCTGTGGAAAGCTGGAACTCTAAAGCTACAGAACCAGGGTCTCAGGCTCTGTAATCACAGGCTTCCCAAGTGGGTCACCAGAAGTGATGGAAAGAAGGCCCACTCTCACTTCTACACTTTGTTTCCCAGACTCTTGCATTCTACCTACCAGGGCATAGAACCATACAGTAGCCTTTGAGTTAGTGGCAACTGCATCCTGGAGGGTGGCACTCTGTCTTTGGAAGGTATTGACTGCAAGATGGCACCAGGGTACTCCCTCTTTCTATCATCGCATCAGCTTCTGAGAGTGGGGTAAGTGAGGCAACCACTGGATCCTTCAGTCTTCTTCCTATTCCCACACTCCTTCTGCCATAAAAGAGGACCCTTGGTCCGCCATGACTCTACTGGAGGAACCTATAGTATTCTCTTCAAGCAAGACTCTCCTACACACATCTGTCCCCAAAGCTGTAGCAAAACTACCCCAAGCTCAGACTGTCACCTCCATTTTTAGATTTTTAAAGCTAACCCTGGAAGAAGAAGGACTCTTAAGGGTAGCTATAGCAGATCCCTCGCTCTTCTATACCCTGTGTGTCAGGAACAGAGAACGTGGTGAAGGTGACAGTTTCATCAGTGACCTGGAAGATTTCATCCAACAGGGAAACAATTCACTTGAGTCTCACAGGTCCCAGCAGGCCCTCTGTCTCCTTCTAGCCCCATCCATAAAGCACTTTAGATGCAATGCCTGACAGGCCCTAAATAAAGAGGGAAGAGAATTGAATCAGTGTCCACTTTGCTCTTCCAAACATATCTAATTTGCCTGCCTGTGAATATTTATAGACTTTTATTTCCAAGGCAGTGTTGCAAAATGCTGCTGTGTCCATGTTAGGAGCCTTCTCAGAAAGTACACCTGATTCTTTGCTGGCCGCTGGCGACTTACGGGTTTTGAATTCATTTTTTCATTTAGGAAACATTTATTCTGCACCTGCCATTGCTAACTGCACTGCCAGGGGTTGTGTGCATCAAGATTGTGGCTTTTCCAACATCAGCTTCTTGGGTTCACTTCTCCATCTTCTGTTGCTACTTGGGTGAAATCTACCCTATGCTGCAATCGCGACTTACGCTTCAATTTTAAAGCTAACAACTGAGTCAAAAATCATGCTTTAAAAAAAACCCCTTAAATGCCCAAAAAAAGTCAATAAATACGTGTATCATCTCTCAATGATCCAACACAGCCAGGTTTTCCCCCAGCACAGTCGAGCTCCAGATTTAGCCATCAGCTAGTGTTTAGGGACCATGATCTGTGAAATAGATGTAAGTAAACCTAGTGGGACACCCAGTCTAGTAAGGCGAGTACACTCCTGGAGGCCACAGGCCTGAAACAGACTGTAGATCCTTATCTTCTCGCTCCAGGTCAGGAGTGCTCATGGGCAGACAGCATCGCTCAAACCATTTAGAGGGCTTTCTCTCTCTTTCTCTTCCCTTGCCTGCATTCCCTTCTCTTCTCTTTTCTCTTCTCATCTCTTCTCTTCTCTTCTTCTCTCCTCTCCTCTCCTTTCCTCTTTTCTCCTCTGCTCTTCTCTTCCCCTTCTCCTTTCTTTCTCTCTTCCTCTTTCTCACCCCCAACTTGTAATTAAAATATATGTAAACTAAATGCACATATGAGACAACTCCCCTGTATGATAATTTGACACCCTGTAGAACTCAGGGTCATTCCTTCCTCCAATACCCTATGCACATTTGATAAAGCTTCTCTGGTCTCAGCTCTTGGTTTTTTAAGTGACAATTGAGTTGACAGATGTGCCAAATCCCCTAGAAGAAGCATTTCCTCTTAAAACAAGCTTCATTAACATTAATGCTAATAAGAATTCTTTGGTGATGCCATCTCTAGCTGGAA
Organism: Equus quagga; assembly: GCF_021613505.1. NCBI lineage: Eukaryota > Metazoa > Chordata > Mammalia > Perissodactyla > Equidae > Equus > Equus quagga. The sequence goes on from NC_060282.1 coordinate 11,563,656, forward strand.
TGTTCAAGGAAGTGTTTGTGAGTCCTAAAATAAAGAGGTCCAAATATTTGTAGCTAAGGATTGGATATAGTGATGCTGAATGAATTCTGGAATCAGACATACTCCCAACTCCACTGTCGAATATATGATTTAGAGGCAAGTTAGGGGAGCAAAGACCCTGTTTTTCTATTCTTATAAAATGGTGAATTTCCTACTTTTCAGTATTGGGGCCAGGATTTAAGAAGATAAAGACACTGTCATGTGAACTACTTAGCACGAGTAAATGCCTTACTTTCCTGGTCCTTTCCTTTCTTCCACTCCCATATCTGCTCACTCCAACCTTATCACCCTACTTTCCAGCAATGCTGGGCATTTTTCAGCTCCCTAGATGTTTGCTGCTTTTGCTTGCCACCATGCCTTTCCTCTTACTGATCCTTCAGAATCCTTTCTCTATTCTTTACTTGTCTAACTCCTACTCATTACTCAAGCTTCAGTTTGAATGTCATCTCCTCCGGGGAGCCTCCTGGACCCCCTACCCTCTGTTAGGCTCTACTGTAATGCACTATCTTTACAGCATTGTGTTGTTAGTGCTTAAAACAGTAGGCTCTGAAGCCTGACAGGCTGGATTCCAAGCCTGGCTTTTCCACTTAAAGAGGGGTGAGCTGGCACAGGGTGTTTAACCTGTCTTTGCCTCAGTTTCTTCGCCTATAAAGTGGGGATCAGAGTAACCATGCATCCTTGTTTTCCCGAGACAGTTGAGGTACATGCCTCTGGTCCTAGTAGAATTATTGAGTAGCCCCTTTCACTGTCAAAACTGTTCTACTTAAATAATAAATTATATGGTCACCTTAATAATAATAATAGCACCCACTTCATTGGATGATTGCGCAAATTAAATGAGTTGATACGGGAACAATGTTTGGAACAGAGCCTGTGACACAGAAGATGCTCTCAATGTTCACTGTTTGCACGATAAACATCAATGCCTCTCGGTGTGTCTCTGTTCTACCATTCACCACACTGGTGGTAATTATACATCTCCTCCCCACCAGACCAAGCCCTTTGAGGGCAGGGATATCATCAGTCCTGACTATCTTTGAACCCCTAGTCTACAGGTCATTGGATAGCCTCAAAGTCATTTACACAAAGAGATCCATATAACAGGGGTAGAAATTTGGAGATACTTGAAAGAGAATTGCCATATTTTGCAATCAAAGCGACTTTTGTAAATGAAGCTGCACACCTGTCATTTATCTAGCAATAATTTACTGAGCATATACTAAGTGCTGGTGACTGCTAAATTCTAGGAGAGGGTTTCTCAACCTCGGCACTGCTGATGTTTGGAGCAGGGTAATTCTTTGTTGAGGGAGGGAGCCTGTCCTGAGTGATGTAGGATGTTTAGCAGCATCACTAGCCTCCATCATTAAATGCCAGAAGTTCCTCCCTCCAGATGTGACGACCAAAACTGTCTCCAGACATTGCCAGATGTCCCGTCATGGGCAAAATCTCCCCCATTTTAGAATTGCTGCTCTAAGGGTAGCACCGTGCTGCCTTCTTCACCTCAATAATGCTGTTGAGAGGCTGGGAGATGGCGTACTTGCAGGTTTTGGATGAGAAAAACCATGACTGTGATCCTGACACAGTGTAGACAGGCCTCTGATTTCCTCCTGGAGTCATTAATATTCATGACAAATTAATTCAGTAATACTTGTTATTTTCTGAAAGAGTTTAGTCAGACAATCAATTCAATAAAGATAATACTTCTGCATGAAATATTTCCTATGTTTTCTACTGTTTGTGCATTCACTCATTATCTTGTGCCTACCATCTGCCTAATATGGCTTCTCTTTCATTTTAGCTATTATCTGTATTGGATATGATACCTTTTTCCTTTCTACTTTGGTCTAATAACCAGGAAATCTTATATCCATGTTGTAAAGGAGAGTGATGAATGGTTTTAAAATCAGTGTCATCAGGAAACTGAAATCTTCTATTTGAACAAAACACCTCCAGAGAGAGGTTGTCGTCTGCCCTTGGCACTCACCCATGCCTTTCCAGGGAAATTATCACAGGTCTTTTGGAAAATATCAGTTCTGACATTTCTCATGGAGGTCTACACAGGATTGGCAAAAGAACCAATTGTTGTTTTTTGTGTTTTCTGAGGCTCCTTCCCTTTTTCAATGTTGGCCGCCATTTTCAATGGCCCAGGAAGTCTGTTCACTAAGCCACCAGGACTTGTAACAATGTGAACACACGAATGTTCCAAGACTTCATGTTTCATAGGCAGATGAAAAAACTGAGGTCTGGAATCCTGCCATATTTACTTAGATGCTTTTAGGTAGCAGGTCTTTTATTAATAAAAGCAGGTTGTGGAGGAAACTCTCACCCTTGTCAGAGTAAATAAATTTGAAACAGCCCCACTGCCCATCAAATCAGTTTCTTGATAAGGGCGTCTGATTTTCCCTTGAGGGATCCCCTTTCTTACAGCCGCAGGCACACAAAGGTCACCCCAGCCTCTTCAGTGACTCTCCTGCCAGATCTCCCAGCTGGCCCTACAGACAACTGTGAGAGTGTCCTGTCAACAAACACTTACTGAATGACAGCTATGTGTTAGGTCCAGGGTACAGCAATGGTCAACAGTAGCCACTGCCCTCAAGGATCACACAGGCAAGACCCAGCAACTGACAGGAGTTACGAGGCAATGTACAGACCGAGTCTGCTGGCAGGGAACAGGAATGGGGGACTGCCTGAGAGATAGGCGATGGCCAGGGAGGAGTCCCCAGGAAAAGATGCTTCCGCTGAATCTTGAAAAATACACTGGGAAGTAGCTGCAGTTCTGTGGGGGGGGGGGGGGGGGGGAGAGGGGTGTTGGAAGTGGGGGCAGGGAGACATTTTAAGAAAAGAGAGCCAAATGTGCAAAGGCCTGGAGATGTAAGAGGGCTGATTCATGTATCATTAAGGGTCCCAGCAAGAAACAGATAAACACTCAAAGGGTAAGTGAACTGAGCTCAAGTAAAGGTTGGGGCAAGGTTAAGGGAAGCAGAGGGCTTGGTGAAGCACAGAGGAGGCAGTTTCCACCCCTAGGGGCCTGAAGGGACAAGGAGAGGGGTGATGTTAGCAGAAAGTGGTGAGAACTGTTTCACTGTAGAGGAACACAGTCATTGCCCAAACCGCAACAGGGCGAATGATCACCCCGATCTCTCTCTCCCAATCTGCCTGTCTCCTGCTTGAACTAGCCGTGGCAGAACCCAAGTGAAAGCTGAGGACAAGGAGACCTGATGCGGTCCAGAGATATCAATGTTTCAGAGCACAGAGTGGCCACAGAAAGGCAGCTCTTTAGGGGCAAAAGGAGAATAACCAGCAAATTGGTCCAGATAACTCCAAGTTACCCTGTGTGACTAGAAGCCAGAGAGCACAGAGGGGAGAAATAAGAGTTAGGAGACACACACACACACACACACACACATGCACAGGGAGAGAGACAGACAGACAGACACAGAGAGAGAGTCAAATCTCAAATGCTCTTCCATAGTGTCTGCCCACTGCCTTATTCTGCAGGCAGCCCATGTGAGGACATCAGTACTAGGGGCCACCATTTTGGGGTATTTACTATGCATCAGGCAAATGCTAGTGCTTTTTATGCAGTGGTTGCCTCCTTTAATCTTTAGGATCCCCCATTAAGAATCAACACTTACTGACTGCTAAGTTCCAATCATTTTGATAGTGACTTGCATATATTGTTTTATATTCTTCCTGTGATAACCCCAGGTCATAGGGTTTCCTTTTTCTTTTGCATATGAAGAAATAGTGAGTTCACAAGAATATGAGCTTCTGGAGGAAGACACTTGTTCTTTATCCCTGGAGCAGCGATAGCCCCTGGCATGTATAGAATAGGCCATGGATAGGCACTTCTATGAAAAACCAGGAAGACCCAGAGGTTGAGTGTTAAATTCTGACTCCCAAACTCTAAAATCCTAAACCACAGAACCTTCCCAGCCACTTGAGAGGGAACAACCAAGAACATACACTTTTCTTCCTCCCTTGAGTGTCAGTGAGAGTCTGCGTTAGCTGAGGCCTCCCCTAAGTCTCTCACACATCCCTTTAGTCTCTCGCTGGCCTAGATCATTGATTCATTCAACAGATACATCCAAAGGCCTGCAGTGTCATCAGTCTGTAAGTTCCATGAGGGCAGGACCTGTGTTTGTTCTGTCCACCTCCACAGAACCCTAGCATGCTGCCAGACCTATAGGAGACACTCAGTAAATATTTTCTGACTCTATGGATGAATGAGAAGCAGGATAATTTATGCAGGTTCTGTAGGAAGCCCTGGGGATAGAGTTGACAATGGACGAGACCCATCACCAACATACAAGGGCAGTGATAGATAGCTACATGGGGTACAGTCCAAGAAAGCAGCGAAAAAAAGGAGTGGTTGTTTCTACATGGGGAGGGGACCAGGCTGAGTCTTGACCTCCATGAGTTGAGTAGATGATTACCAGACAGACAGCAAGGATGCTTTAGAGAGAGCAGGCCAGGAGAATGGTATGGTTTCAACCAAAGGGCATGGGAGGTGGAGGTTGGGGACATGTGTGACACTGCAAGGGACAGAACAATGAAAGAGGAACCTGAGAGGTTGTCAGGAGCCAAGTCACTGACAGCCTGTCTCTATGCTATAAGGATGAGACTTGCTCCAAAAGCTCTGCCCTGTACCTACCTGTTTTGCCTTCTCTTTATTGATCTAAGCCTCGGCCCTCCAATGCTCCACTAAACTGGATCTTCCTCTGCCACCTGCTTAAGGACTTCACCCCTGCAACTTTCCCCCCTGCTTCCATCAGAGAATTTTCCTTCTTTACTAGAACATTCCCATGGGTGTAAAACCACTACAATATACTGTGATTTTTACCATCTTAAATTAAATTTAAAAGAAAAAGATTTTTTTTTTAATTATCTTTGATCACCTACTCCATCCCAGCAATTACCCATTTCTTAGTGACCGCTTATAACAAAACTCCTCAAAATCTAGGCTCCATGTGTAGGATCTCCATCTCTACTTCCTTTTCTTCCATTCTCCCATAAGCCCTTTCCAAATAGGCTTTGGAGGACTTAGATCCAGCCACTCTGCTAAAGTGGCTCTTTATAAGGTTTGTGTGACCGCGACGTTGCTGAACCTGATGGTCAGTTCTCAGTCCTTGTCCAGCTGACCTCTGAGCAGCCCTGGACCCAGTGGACGACTCTCTCTCTAATGCTGTCTTCACCCGGCTCCCGGGACACCCATCCTCCTGCTTCCTCCTACTTCATGAGAAAGAACCCTGTGCTAGGAACCAGAAAACATATGTTCTGGTGAATTCCCCGTTTTTCACCAGTTTTCAATCCTTTGCAGGTTTGTGAGCTGATACCACATGTGACCTATATTCCCTTCCCCTGCCCCCTTCACCTCCCACCCTACTCACACTCACACACATACATACACTCGCACACATACTGGTCCCCTGAGGCAACCAGGAAGACCAAAAGGACCCATTTTCTTTCTCTGCATTTACCCCAGAATAATGGGGGCAGCAGAGGGCAGCAAGCTTTTTCTGCAAAGAGCCAGAGAGTCAATAAGAAAATATTTTAGGCTTTGCCAACCATGTGGTTAATTCTTCCTTCTCCTCCTCCTTCTCTTTCTCCACCTCCTCTTCTCCTCCTTCTTCCACAATTCTTTAAAAAAAATGCAAAACCATTCTTAGCTTACCAGCTCGACAAAAACAGGCCCTGGGCTGATTCGTGTGGCCTATAGTCTGTGGACTCCGGGGGGAGAGCATGGCGGAAACCTGCTCCTGGTTTTCCCAGGACTGTCCAGGTTTTACAACAAAGTTCTGCGTCCCAAGCAAACTAGGACTGTTGGTCACCCTACTACCACTTAGAGCTGTGTGACCTTAGGTAAGTACTTAACTTCTCTGAGTCTCACTTTTCCTTTCTGTGACATGGAACTAATAAGACCAAGCAGGGTTACTGTTGGATTGTCCACACAGTAGCACATGCAAAGGCTGAAGTGTAGTGTCCAGTCCACAATCGGGGTGTGCAGCAGAAGTTATCCTCAAGCCCCCTGGCACAGAGGTTGGTTGGCAGGAAATTCTAAGTGGTCCAGTTACCTCCAGCTGGAAAGCATTCTTGGACCAATTATGGCCACTTGTTTTGCCCATCCTTCCAAATAAAGTGGAATAGACATTACAGATATGTTAATATGTTAAACTGGTTTGCATTAGCATAGTTGATCTTTAAAATTTGGGCTACCACCTGTTATGTTTCTCATATTTAAAAAAAAAAAACCTTCATCGCTTTTCGCCATGTCTATTTTTAAAGGGTTTAATCACTTCTTTTCTTTTTCTCACCTCCAATCCTTCCTATTTTTAGCCTTTAACATTTTTTCTTCCTCCTTTATGTCATAGGTCTTTAAATCCATTTTTTAAAGATCTTATGTCCCTCCTTTCATTCTTTTCATTCTGTTTTTCAGAATTCACTCTTTATGTTATCTTCTGAAAAGCCTGCATTTTCCCCTCATTATTTTGTAAGTTCTCAGGATATCAGTCATTGAACTTGGGTTTTTATGGAGGTTTTTCGTCATTCGGTTTTACTTTTTATTGTAGGCCAGCTAAATTCAGATGCCTCATTTTTTACCTTTTTCTTAAATGTTCCCTTAAGTGTATGACTTTCTTGCTCTGTTATTCTTTTAAACTTCATTTCGTACTATTTATAATTTCTCTTTCCAGTTCAGCGTGTACTATTTATAAAGGGCAGGCAGGAAGCGTGGTCACAGGGCCAGCAGCTGTGGGGAGAGCCCACGACTCTGGCGGAGGATGTTGGCGGTACTTCCTGTCCCTCCAGTTGGCTCCACGAGTCCTGTGGATCCTCTTAATCCCGCTTTCATCCCATTCTTCACTGAATCCTTGAAGAGTGAGTTGAACCTGGGTGATAACTATTCCTCATGCTCTATCGCAGTGATCTTTTTAAAACACAACCCTGACCACATTGCTTACCTGCTCAGACCCTCAGAGAGTCACTCTTGTGACAAAAGAGACAGCAAAAGCGATAATAATGACCGTCACCACAACCACGCTCAATACACAGTGAGCAATGATTGTGTTACAGGCCTTTTGCTAATTGCTTTCGTCAATTACCCAACAACATTTTAAAGAAAGTATTTCTGTTTAACAGGTGAGGAAATTCAAGGGTCAGAAAAATTAATTAACTGGGCCAAGTTCACATAACAAGTAAATGGCATTATTGGGAGGGCAGATCCTAACCACTGGGCTAGACTGCTAAGCTCGCCCTAGGACAGCCAACCACACTATTTAGTACCCGCCCCCTTAGTGAGAGGGCTGACTTGCCTCGGTCACCCTGGGGTGGATGGTGGAGGTGAGATGGAGGCCAGCTGTGATGTCCACTATCTTCCCTGCATAGTAAGTCACGGACATAGACATTCTCTGTAAAGTAGCATAGATACAAAGGATTTTAATACTTCATGGTCCTCTGGGATACTTCCTAGCCCGGAAGAAGAAAATCCATAATACATCATTTATTCAGAAATTAAAAATATATATATATATATTATGCCATAGTCTAGAACTTGGAAAAAAAGATGGCGTCATATTTAAATGCATAGGTAACATTTATTGGATATCTGTTACTTGCTGGCACATTCATATATATATATATATATATACATATATCTATATATATAAATATATAGATATATGTATACGTACATTACTTCTATGAGGCAAAGGTTTATTCCTGCTGTTCAGATGAGAAAGTTCGTGCTCAAAGGACAAAAAGTGACTTGCCTAAGGTCAACCGCCTAGTTTGAAGGATGCAAACCCAGGCTGTGGTCACAGAAGCTCCAGCACCAGGGAGGTGCAAAGGCGTTTGGTGAGTGGCTGCCCCACACACTTTGGCAGGACCCCCCCCCCCCACCCCTGCGGAGCCTAGAGATGCCCTGGGGGTTGTGGCCAGTATCACAACCTCCCTATTTTATTTTCCTCATTCTCCCCTGTGTTCACGCTCCTGTCCTTCTGTGGCCCCTCCCTCTGCCCAGTGTGCAGCCACTGATGCTCAAGTGTGGACCCCAAGAGGACAGGCCTCAGGCCAAAAGCAGAGAGGCCTAAACACGAGCACTTTTCTCCAAGTGTAAGAATGACTTGTGAAAACACACCACAGCTTGCCAAGAGCACAGGCTCTGGTGTTAATTATGGTTCCAGAATTTCCCAGGCTGTTCGGCTTTGAGCAATGACTCTCAGGGCTCTGGCTTTAACATTTTTAGACAGAGGTAGTATGATGTGCCCGAGAACATCTTTGTGAGGAGAGGAGATAAGAAGGCAGGCCCCTGGCTAGCACGGGGCCTGGTTCACAGTCAAATGCTCCATGAATATCTGAATTATTTAAGTAACTATTTTTAGGATGCATTCAAAGGCCTTTTCCCTGCCTTAGGTGACTCTCTTTTATTGCCTGGAACCACTTCAAAGTCAGCCCTTTCTTCTGGATTGTACTAGAACAAGCCTGCTGGGCAGCACACGCAGCTCCCGCAAGGCTCCTTCCCCTGTACCGAGCTCCAGAACTGAGCCATATAAATGGCCAGATCCCACTGGCTGTCGTGCATGTGCCGAATCCGCACTGGTTGCTTGAGCGAACCTCACTGTGCTAGTCCAGCAGAGGGCTCAGGAGGGAGGTTGGAGCACAGTTTTTCTACGTTCAGGCTCTGGCTCCAATGACCAGGGTTCAACCCCGGACTCCACCACCAGCTCCATTTGTCACCTGGAGCAAAAGGTTAGACTGCAAGCTGTAGCCCCCTCATCTATACGGTGCCCATCTTAGTAGTACCCAGCTCACTGGGCTATTGTGAGGACTAAATCCATGAATACATGCCAGGCGCTTAGAACGATGCCTGGTATGTACTAAGTGTTCAGTTAATGCTAGCTTTCTATCAGAGCATGATGCCAGACCCTCTGCAGCCCTGTTCATTCGCCTGCAGATATGAGGCCTTTACTTACATCTTTTGGATACACTCATTACGTGCTGGCAAAACATTCAGCCTGCGTCATGCATTGGCCAGTGTTTATTGACTAAATTATAACCCTGTCCCTAACTGGGCTCCATTTCCTCTGAATACTGAAGGTCTCCTTCAGGCGCTGGTCAGCTTTTGCTTGGATCCTGCAAAGTCAGACTTCCTGCATTCAAAACCCTGCCCTACCACTGTGAGGACTGTTTGATCTTAGGCAAGTTACTTAACCTCTCTGCCCTTCAGCTTTCTCATATGGACATAATTATAGCTCCTTCTCCTGTGAGAGATGTATGAAAATCACTTAGTACGATACCCTGCACTTAACATGAACTCAAAATGTGAGTTATGCTTGCTGTTATTTGATCTCCCAATTTTAGTTTGTGCATCCTCCAAAATTTATGATGAAACATTGGTCCTAAAGACAAATGAGGATGCAAATCCTTAAAAAATTAGTTTTCAACATTTTATATAAATGAAGCTTAGTGGTATTACTTTTCAAATTCCTGGTTTCCATTAAAATATTGGAAATTATCCAAATGCAAATCAATCATTATTGTACAACACCTCTTTCCATTATTTCCTTTCTTTTTTTCTTTTTCTTTCTTTTTTTTTTTTTTTTGCTGAGGAAGACCAGCCCTGAGCTAACATCTGTGCCCATCTTCCTCTACTTTATATGTGGGATGCCTGCCACAGCATGGCTTGCCAAGCGGTGCCATGTCCTCACCTGGGATCCAAACCAGCGAACCCTCAGCCGCTGAAGCAGATCATGTACACTTAACCACTATACCACTGGGCCGGCCCCCATTATTTCCTTTCTAAATTTTAAAAATGAAACTATCTCCAGGGACAGATCAAATAATCGCTTTCCCAGAGCTGGTCTTTCCACGAACACAATAGCACTTGGATGCTTCTGGAGACCCAGAAATAAATGGAAGGAGAGTCTTCCCCCTGTTGCTAGTCAGGCAGGCCTTCTCTAGCCTTCAGCGGCTGCGGCTGCAGACTGTGGTGACGTGCCCTGTGCAAAGCGAGCTGCAGAGAGAATGTAGTGCACGTTCTGAGGGACACACTTTGAGTGTGGATGGAAGGGGAGAGGAGGGAAGCCCTCAGAGAGCTGATCCTGCGCCCCCCCCCCCCCCCGCCCCAGTCTGGCCACTTGGCAATGAACAACTGTGGATCTTTCTGCAATGACAAAACTGCAAAGCCTCTATCAAATGGGGGAGGGGACTCTGAGTTCTTCCAGCTCTGAACTCCCTGGGCTCAAACAGCAGTGCCCACACTGTGGCCCCGCCCCAGGGAGAAAGGAGGCAGGCCAGCCCGCATAGAGAACACTCCCAACCCCCAGGCCTGGGGAAGGAGGGAGGAGGAAGGTGAGGAGGGACTCATCCTATTCTGGATGAATTTGCGGCAGGCTTCCCATATCACAGTGACAACTTCCCTCTTCCCAGTGATGACCAAACTGGACCAAAGAGGTGGGTAATTGGAGTTCACTCATGTGACTGTGTCAGGTTAGTTAGGTCTGACGAGTGTTTGTTGAGCACTGGGGTGCCAGGCGCTGTGTGAAGACATGAGATTCAACGGACTCCATCTCTGCCCTCTGGGACCTCAGAATTTAGTAAGGCTGATGGACCTATAAAAAGGATGTCAAAATGTGATGTTCTGTGAGCTTCAGGCCATTTGCATGAAGCAGTGATTTTCTTATGGCAGCTGATGGACCCACTGCCGCAGATCACCTTGGGAACTTTCTAAAAATTAAGATCCCCAGGGCCACATCCCTGGATATCTTTCTTCAGTAGGTCTGAGTCGGGCCAAGGGTATCTGCGTCTTTTTAATTCCCCGGGTGATTCTTGCGAGTGATTAATTTTCTGGAGTCACTCAGTCAGAGTGATTAATTTTCTGGAGGTCACCCTTGTCTCCTCTCTCTTTTTCATAGTCCACACAAAATCCATCTCGAATCTTGTCTCTTCCTTTGAAATATATTCAGGGTCTGGCCTGATCTCCTCATCTGCACAATTGCCACCTTGGTCTAAGCCACGATCTCTTTTCAATGGGATTTTTCTAAGAGCCCTCTAGCTTGCCTCCTGCCAGTTCATAAAACTGTCCCTGACACACACAACTTGCTCCATAAATAATTTTGAATAGATAAATTAATTCATAGGCGTGAGGGGTTAGGAAATCTTATCCATGGCGGTTTACAGATATATAAGTGTAGCAAAATAAAGACTTGATCAACAACTGTTTCTTAAGCATCTCACACTCAGCATGTCGGCCCTGGGGCAGAGGTGGCTTATAGATGGGCTTACAGAAATCTAGATGGAGCTCTAGGTTGGAGGGCTTATATAACACAACCAGTCCGAGACGGTCATAACAACATATACCGCCCCCTTCTTGGAACCACAGATCTGCAGCTACCACAGTGGAATAGTATTTCCTTCATAAAATTTAGTTCCCAAAAAAGCAATAACTCATTGAACAATGTAGGCATTTTTAGATACTTATTGGATACTAAGATGCAGCAGTAAAGATATTTGTGAAGTCATTTACTGACCAAGGATCTAGTCTGAATATGAGCGGTTGCTTCTGGACTCTGTTCTCCTCCAGCATCTCCACCGTTGCCGGTCCTCAGCTTTCGTTCCCCTGGCTCCAGGAGTCCTGACAACTCTACTCTGTTTCTCAAACTCTTAGCTGCCTCCTATGCAATCTGCAGATGCCCACAGGAAGAAAGAAGCCCTAAATGCGAGGCTCACCTGTTTGGGTATTCATCTTCTAGATCTTGACTCCTTATTTGTTTTTTTACTGCCTTGTTAGAACTTCACAAGTGAGTTTGCCTGAGTAACCTATTCCTTCTATTTCAACACACAAACACACACACATGCATTCACATATACATGTGCATATATATATATTTCATTTTATATATGTATACACATATATATTTCCTTTTATTTTAAGCATTAAGATCACTGAATTTATAGGTTTGTGTTTCAATACAGTTTTAAATATTACATTTTACTTAACGTATCATACAGATTTGCTCATGTCATTAAATATTTGTCATGCAATTTAATATTCCCTTGTATATGCACAGTACAATTTATTCAGCCATCCCCCACCATTAAAAATATGCAACTTCCATTTATTTATTTTATTCTATTTTTACTTTTATTTTTTGTGAGGAAGATTTGCCCTGAGCTAACATCCGTTGCCAATCCTCCTCTTTTTTTTTTTTTGCTTGAGGAAGATTAGCCCTGAGCTAACAACTGTGCCAGTCTTCCTCTACTTTGTAGTGGGATGTCTCCACAGCATGGCTGATGAGTGGAGTAGGTCCACGCCCGGGATCCGAACCTGCAAACCCGGGCCACCTAAATGGAGTGTGCAGAAATTTAACCACTTGGCCACAGGGCTGGCCCCTCCATTTATTGTTTTCTTTTTGTAAATAAAGCTGCAATGAACATCCCTGAGCAGAAATTTCTCGTCCTGTATCTGATTATTTCCTTTAGATAGAAAACTATAAGTTGGGTCACTGGGTCAAAAGAAGTGAGTAAAATTTTGCAACATATCCCCAATTTGCTTTCCAGAAATGTTGCAGTAAAGTACCTACACATCAGCAGCGTATCCAATTGTTTTCATTAAAAAAAAAAAATCTTTAACTTGAGACTTTGTTCATACTTTTCTGCTTAGATTGGAGCAATATTCCCTTGTATTTTCTTTCCCCTTTTTTGCAGTCTCATTTTCCACGTTTTACTCTTTAATATTGGCATTTGTATGAGGTTACTATCAACCATTTTTCCCCAATAAAGACCAATTATCCTTTCACTGACAATTGTTTTTTTCACTGAATTGTTGAGCTATATGTATCATGATACAACCCGTTATGTTTTCCGTTGTCAATTTCTGGATGATATAGTCACTTTTACTCCATTAATATTTCAGCTGAGGTTTTTCTCTACTGCCACAGAATTTTAATTATGTATTAAATTGACATATTACCTTTGGCTGGACAGGGCCCCCTCTAATCCTTTTTGTAAAAATTTCCTTCGTTGTTCTAACTCATGTATTCTTTCAAATACGCTTTTAAATCATCGAAAATTCCAGTTGGGCTTTTGACTGCAATGATATTAAAGCTGTAAAGCAATTTGGGTAGTATTTACGTAGTTAACAATAGTTAGCGTCCCTTTACCAGAAATGCTTCCTTTAAAGTAGTGTGCTTTAGATGTTTTCCAGCTCTCACACATTTTTTATTATTGTTGTCAAGGAGATCCTTTGGTGTTTTCCATCATCATTGCCATTGGGAGTAAGATCATTGTTCCATCACGCCTTGTAAAAATGATGATTAGAGGTACCTAGGAAAGCTATTTATCCATTCATTTATTCACTCAGTAAATATCTAGCATTTATTAGTTGCTGAGCAGTTAACAGGCACTGTGCTGAGCACTTGTCTCCACTATGCTAGGCACTAGGTGTCAATCAATGGCTAAAACAGATACCATCTCTGTATTATTGGAAGTGGTAATCCGTTGTGCAAGACAGGCATCAGACAACCCAGTAAACAAATAGATATATCATTACAATTTGTGATAAGTGCACGGCATGCAGGGATAAAGAATACCAGGGAAATCCTAATTTGATACAGTGATCAGGGAGCATCTTACTGAGAAAACTATAATAAGGCCAAGAATAGAAAGATAATAGGAATCAGCAAGGCAAGAAATATGGGGAAGCGTGTCCCAGGCAGAGGGAACAGCGTTAGCAATGACCCAGAGGTGTGACAAGCCTATTGGAGAAAAAGAAAGTAAACCAGATTAGTTAGAACAAAATGAATAAGGGGAGAAATGGTAGGAAATGAGCATGAAGACAATCAAACTGGCTTTATTGTCATCATGAGGAGTGTGATTTTTTCTCTTTTTTAGCAATAAATCTATCAATCTGTCTATTTAAAAATCTGTGTACTGGAGTAGATACCACAAGCACACATACGAAATATAAAAGGTAGATATTATAAACTCAGGCTTCAGTTTCTGTCTCTAGAATTATCCAGTACCTTACTGAAAGAGTCCATGTATGTAAAAATGATAGCAAATGTTAGCCCTTTCTTTTCCCACTTAACAATATATACTGGAATGTTGCATATTAGTTATTTTTATCTACATACTATTTAATTGTATGGCTTTATAATTTAGCCAATCCTCTGTTTATGGCCATTTAGGTTTTTTCCAATTATGTGCAAACAATGCTATGATATCCTTTGATCTTTGTACCTGGATTGTCACATTTACAAGACACTCTACTCCATAAAAGTGGGGTTACTCAACTGATGAGTATGAACATTCTCATCTTGATAGATACTGCCAAATTCATATGTTCAACAACTAGGTATGAAAATGACTGTTTACCCCACAACCTAGCCAGAGTAATATGTTGTAAAATTTTTTATCATTGTCGATTTGATGCGTAAAAAATGACATTATACGCTATTTCACATGTCCATAAACAATGTATTGGTTAGTTTTTAAACTTTATGTCATTGGAATCATGCTTTTTTACACTATTATTTTCTATTATCCATTTTGATGCATACGGTAATGGTTCTTTAATTTTCACTGTTGAGTCATATTTAATTGTTTTAATACATCCTAAAATATTTATCCATTCAACTAATGGTGGACATTCAGATTATTTCCAATTTCAAACCCTTATGGAAAATGCTGTTCTGAGGATTTGGGGGCATATCTCTTGGGCCACACGTGCTAAGATGGCTCTGGATGTGGAGTGGGAAAGTGCAGTTCCAGGGATGTGCAAATTAAACATGAATATATAAAGTCCAAGTAGCTACATCAATTCACATTCCCACCAGCATCCTTGCCAATTTGATGATGCTACACTATTTTTTTTTTCAGAGCCAGCCTGGTAGATGTGAAATTTAACTTACAGTTCCCAAAATGTTGTACTTAATTTCATATTAGTATTTTCTTGTCTTTGAAATATCTGTTTATCTTTTGCCCTTGTTTTCTATAAGATTGTATTTTTCTTACAGATTTATGCAAGTTCTTCATATGAGCTGAAAATTAATTCTTTGCTGGTTATAAGTGTTGCAAATATCTTTTCTTATTTTGTGGATAGTTTCCAGTTTTACTTATATTGTCTTTTAATGAATAGAAATCCTTAATTTTAACTTAATCAAATGTATTAATCTATTCTTCATAGTTTTTATTCCTTGTGTTTTATTTTTAAAAATCTATCAAGGTAATAAAAATATTCTCCTATATTGCCTTCTAAAATTTTATATTTTTACCTTTCGTGTTTAAGACTTGAATCCACCTGTAATGTGTTTCTATGTAATGTATTTCTGTGTAGGCTGAGATTTACTTTTATTTTATTTTCCAAATGGACAACAAATTGTCCCAACACCCCTTGTTAAAAAATCTCTCTTTTCTCCTTAGACCTGTGATGCCCAGTTGTCAGGTTTGTGAATTTATGTTTCTGCGCTTTCTATTCCCATCCACTGGTCAATTTGTGTATCCCCATATAAATGCCATGATGTCCTGATTACTGCAGGGTTATGACAAGTCTCAATGCCTGGTACTGCGAGTCTCTCCATTTTGTTCTTCTTTAAGAATATCTTGACCCTTTGCCCTTCCGTATAAATTTTAGAATCATCTAGAATTCCACTGAGGGTAAAAATACTTACTGAGATCTGAGATCTTCAACAATTCTTTCCTATCCATTGCATGGTATACAATGCTCCATCTATGTAGGTCTTATTTGATTATTTTAAATGAAATTCCATCATTTTCTCCCTTAAATTCATTTCTTTCTGTTTGTTATGGTTGGGTAGAAATGCAATTGACATTTTATTTTGATTTAAATCCAGCATCTCTGGTAAATTCTTATTAATCTTAGTAATTTTTCTGTAGAGTCTTGTGGATTTCCCACATGGATAATCATCTGAAAACAATGAAAATATATTTCTTTCTTTCCAAACTTTATCACTTCTACTTTGTTTTTGTTTTATTGAAATAGCGAGAACTTGAGAATGATGTTGACTGCATCTGGAGATAACTGGCATCTCAGCTTTAAACAAATGCTTTTAACCTTTTACCATTGAGTAGGATGTTTGCTTTAGGTGTTTTTTTGTTTGTTTCCATAGATATCCCACATAGTGACTTAGAAAGTTTACTTCTAATCTCAGGGTTTTTTTTTTTAAATGAAAGGATTTTGAATTTCATCATGAAGTTTCATCTCAATGGGATGATTGTATGTTGTTAATAGCAGTAAATATGGTGAATTACATTAGTTGGTTTGGTGTTAAACTATCCTTGGATTCCTTGGATAAAGTCAATGTAATCAAGTTGAATGATCTTTTCTGTGCATTGATGCTTTCGATTTGCTGACATTCTGTGTAGGAATTCCCCTCCATATTCGTGAGTGAGATTCACCTGTTATTTACCTTCATATACCAACTATCTTGGGTTTGGCATCAAGGTTATATTAACTGAATTGAAGACTATTCTCTATTTTTCTATTTTCTAGAAGAGATTATGAAAGATTTAAATTATTTCTTCCACATTTTTTTATAGAATGATCCAAAGAAGCCGTCTGGGCCCGTTGCTTTCCTTGTGGAAGCATTTGCAATTATGATTCGATTTCTTTAATTTCTCTCCTTTCTTCTTGAATCAGTTTCGGTAAAGTTGTATTTTGAGAAATACATCAATTCCATCTGAGGTTTTCATTAGAGTTAAACTTCATGATATATTCTTATTATCTGTCAATTTCCACAATATTTTTAACTGTCTCATTTCCTATTCTTAATATTGCTTGTTTGTCCCACTTCTCTTTTTCCTTCATTAAGCTTGTAGTGTGTTACTATTTTATTGGTCTCTTCAGAAAACAAACTTTTGACTTTGTTGATTCTCTTTATTATATATTTCTTTTTTATTTCATTAATTTTTGCTCCTATTTTATTTTTTTCTTCTGCATACCATAGATTTAATCTGTTTTTTAGGTTTTGTGGGGTTTTTTTTGCTAAATCCTTAATTTGAATGGCTAGTATATTTATTTTTCAACCTACTTTCTTTTTTTTTTTTAATGAAGCATTTATGACTATATATTCTTCTGTGAGGACTATTAAGTTTTGTTCAGCAGTATTTTTATTATTCTTCAGCTACATATTTTTTGCGTTATAGTGTATTCTTAATTCCATGAGTTATTTAGAAATATTTTAATTCCCAAACACATGTTGCTTTTCAGTTATCTTTTTATATTGCTTTGTAACTTGATTTCATTGTAGTTGTTGACTATGGTTACATGACACTAGTTCCATGAAATTTTCTGAGACTAGCTTTAGATCCTATCATCAAATCATGTTTTACAGATATTCAAAATGTGCCAAAAAGAAATTGTATCATCGAAATGTTGGATATCATGTTCCATTTCAAAGTTGTTAAATGTATTAGCTATTCAAATTGTCTCTAGTTTTGCTGACTTTTTTAATCTGCTTGATCTATTAACTGCTGAAAATTGTGTTAAAATATACCGCTATGATGGTAGATTTGTAAATAATTCCATAGTGATACTTTGCATTGTTTGTTTTGAGGCCATGCTGTTAAATGTGTCCAAGTTCATAATTTTTATGTACTTTCTGGTGAATTAAATCTTGTATCATTCTATAGTGACCCTATTTATCTCTAGTAATGCTTTTTCCTTAAATTCTCTTTAATATAGTATTTATACATCAAAATCAACTTCATTTTGTTTTGACTTTCAATATTTTTATATCAGTATATGTTAGGAATGTATTCCTTTTTATCTTACCTGAAAATCACTATAATAACTAGAGAGTATGTCTTGTGTATAGAACGTTTTCTCTGATTGCTTTCAAGCTTATCTTTAGTCTGTTGATGCATTTTCAAGTTTATTGACTCTTTCTTCTGTCATCAACATTCCGCTGTGAATATCATCCAGGGAATATCTTAATTTCAGACATTGTGTTTTTTCTAGGATTTTTGTTTGTGTTCTAGAATTTTCACTTCATGGGCGTGGTTTCCATTTCTCTGCTGAGATTTCCAATATTTTCATTCATATTAGCATATTTCCCTTTATATCACTGAGCAAAGTTGTAAGAGCCACTGTTATTTCGTCTGCTAATTCCAACATGCGCTTCAGATCAGAATAAGTCTCTGTTGATGATCTTTTCTCTTGAGAATTGGTCACATTTTCGTGTTTATTCCTATGTCACATAATTTTGTACTGTGTTCAGGACATTATGAATGCTGTGTAGTTAAGACCCTGGATTCTCCTACGTTCCTCTGGAAATGGTGATTTTTCTTTTGTTTTAGCAAATGACTAACTTGGTGGAAATCAAATAACAATCTTTGTCTTTTGGGACGCAGTTCAAATCTCAGTTCAGTTTTTTGTTCATTAGCTCAAGCCTCTGCTGTCTGCCCCGTGCATGTGTGGCTCAGGGAAGAATTTATACAAGAATTCAAGGTTCCCCCTCAGTAGTCCTCTTCTCTGGGGATTCTCCTGTTAGTTTCCAGCAGCTATGGTTGTCCTGAACTCTGATCTTTGCCTCTTCAGGGCTCCTGGGTTTTCTTTTGGAGTTTTCGTTACCCCACACTATACCTACTATGACCTGCACTCAGGCTAAAGCTCTAAAAATTAGAAATTTCACTCTCTGCTGTTCCTTTCTTTCAAATGTTGACTCCGTCCAGAATCTGCCTCCTTTTCTTCACTGGAGAAGGTTTGGGAGGGGACATATGTGAAAGTACAGGCCTAATTTAAGAGTCGGTCCGGAGAGTTTGCTGCCTAGGAGCTGGGTAACAGCAGAGGAGATGAAAAGCAGTAGACAGAGGTGATAGCTTTTCCTTGAGTTAGACACAGCAGGACTTGGGTGCTGCCCAAGGAGACCTGAGAACACCAAAGTCAAAATATAATAGTACCATTCAACTAGTACCTTTCCTGTTTCTTATTAGTCTCTTTGCCTTCTTCTCAACTGATTCTCCAGTCCTTTAAAAGGCCAAAAATTTCAGCCAGTGAAGCGGGCAAGTGAGGTAGAGTGAGGAAGAGAGAAGAGCCCCCCTATTTTCCTTCGGGTTTGCAATCCAGGTTCAAATCCAAACAGGGGGAGCGAGAAGCTTTAGATTGGATAGAGTGGGCAAGGGGGGCCTCTCGGAGGGGATGGTGTTGGACCCACAATCTGAATGACGGGCATGGTCCTATTAACCTGCTACTCGACATTTGGAGGACCACCTTCAGATTTACCTTAGAATTTTTTTTTTTTCTCTTTGCCTCCAAACAGCTCTTGTTTTAACCACCTGATCAGGCTATGTTTGCAATTCTGTTTTAGGTTGTGGCCCAGGCAGTGTTATTCATGTGTATGAACACCGCTGGAATCTTTATCAGTTACCTGTCAGACCGGGCCCAGCGCCAAGCCTTCCTGGAGACACGGAGGTGTGTGGAGGCCAGGCTGCGCCTGGAAACGGAAAACCAAAGACAGGTACCGATTGGAAACGTCGTGTGTCCCGGTTGTCACCTAGCCAGTCTCTGAATAACATGGAGCCTTTTTTCTCCCCAAACACATCCTGACTTGCAAGCGTTCTCTCAAAGTTTGTGTTATGGGATTCCAGGGTCTAAAATAGTAATGTTGGACTTACAGGTCAAAGTGGGTTGGTCTTATTCTCCACACTCAATTAATTGTTCCCTGCAAAGAATAAAATGATTCTAGTCACAAAATGATTTTCTGACACCTTTCACTGACATCTATGTTTGTGAACAAGGCCATGATTCCTAAAAACCATTAACGTTCTCATCTTTGGCTCTCCTTTTTTGAAACTGTCAATTGTTAATTCCAGTGAAATTTTTCATTATGTAACAATTCAAATTATAGTAAGCCCAGAAAAGAATCTTGCACATGTGTAGTTCCTAATTGCTCATCCTGTTAGAAGAGATGATTGAACACAATCGGTTTAAAGGACATGATACGAATTCCCGGATAGGGCTGCAGTACGAAGGCAAGTGGGGTCGGGGATGGGGCGGTGAGTTCCAGTTCAAAGAGGTTAAAATAGAGGAGTTCTTAGACATCCTGATTGGGTGAATGTTATAAGGATTTGAAAAATAGCTTTGGCCTCAAATTGTATGTTTCCTCAAAATAAAATTAGCTTTCAAAGAATAAAGATTTGCCGCTGTTAAAATGATTCCTATATTAAACGTTCATGCATCTTTTGCTTTGAAAGCAATTTTCAAAGAGGAATCACAGGCATGTGTTGCAAATTGATTATAGAATCAACACATTTCATGTTCAACATGTTTATATACTCTTGAGAATTCTATGCTCAGGAGATATATTAGTTTTACCATACTAGGCTCTTTTTTTTTTAAGTTTTGTCTCTGGATACATGCATGATTTATGCAATAATGATTTGAGAAATTATAAAGAAAGTAGCTGCAAAAAACCAGTATTTTCCTCATTTTAATTTCATCAAATCATCAGCAAAACATAGATCTTTAAAGTGAGCAAAGCCAGGTCTGTGTGATAACGGATAAGGCAGACGGGTAGGGGGCAACTTGCCAAAACTCAACCCCCAGTGCCATATGTTAGTCCCAGGGGCACAGAGGAAACTACTGAATTTCCAGATCCCACATGGAATTCGCGGGATTCAGATTTATGAGATTTCTAAGTTAAGGTCTAAAATGACTATGGAACCTCATAATAGATTTATTTTAGCTGCCCTGAATATCCCTATAAAATAATTTAGAAAAACAACTTTAAGAAAGAAATCACCCTGTACAGTAAACATAAGTATCTCGCAGGACGATATATCGTGTTCCTCTGCAAAGCAGAGCAGTTGCCAGACGGACACGTCAGTCTTTCCATGGGATCTATGCCACTTCAGAGAATGCTGCCATATTAATAATTTATTCAACTGCTTTTGATGCCCTGTCACAACCAGAACTACAGTTGTGGGTGAGCTGTGTGGGAAGCTGTCTTTTATTTAATGTTTGTGAAATATTAGCGACACTGAAAATGATTGCCTTTTCCTGCCCATAAGACTTACTTCTTTTCCCATCTTCAAGTTGAGTGTCTTGGAGTCACTGTGGTGTAACAATCTAACAGGGTGGAGGGACCTTTCTCCATCCGCTCTAATGTTTTTTTTTTTTTTTAAGTTGCTGGAAGGAGGAATAAAATAATAAGATTCAGAGGTGAGAACAGGTGACAACTCAAATGTAGTGAGGAGTTCACTGGAGTTCATACCACAGCTGTCTTACCTCCTAGTTGGGTCACCTCAGCGCTTTAACTCTCAATCCTCAGTTCCTCATTCATACGTGGGGAAATACATCTCTTTTCAGCATTGTGTTTGCTTCAAATAAGATAATGTATATAAAGCAGTACAAAATTATAAGTCAGCCTCATTACTTTCATGGATGAAATACAAGAAAAGATTATCTTTTGGTGGAAGATTTTTTGTTCTGAGGATTAAGTAAAATACTCTGTCTGTTTGTTATAGTCCTGTGTTCACAGTTATGATAAAGTATTTCTGGTATATTGACCACCCGCCTTGCCCCAGTGGTTGTATCTAAGATAGCCGGCTCTGTATCATTCAATGCTAAAGTTACTTTCCATTGAAATTTGATCTCTGCTTCAGGTTTCCGTTATCCCTGAGGACTTCCTCAGTGATAGATGGGCAGAGAAGGCAGAGGCTTTCAAACGAGATAGCCAAGGATTTGAAATCTTTCCGTAGTTACTTACTCTCTTAGTGGGTTTGAGCAAGCTCTGAGTCTTAGTTTCTTCATCTGTAGCATGGGGATAATAATACCCTTCTGGAAGAAAGAATGGTTAGAAATATAGTATGTAGTATTCTTGCAGCTCATTGAAGAGTTTCTATTAGCATGGTTGTGCATAATGATTTATGTGAATCAGCCAACACAGGTCCCTCTCAGGAGGACTCATTGGATAACATATTATAGATTGGCTTGTCTTGGTTTAAACCCCGAATGAAAGTTACTCCCATGGAGGGAAATCAGGATAGTGGTTCTCCTCAGGTGTACAACCATCAGAACTCAGCATTAGGCTCCATATCTTTTAAAATATCATGTGTCATTAACACACGTAAATCCATCCCCATTTGCATCTTATCAGAGCAGGTTATAATACCATAACTGTTAGAAATTCTATACCATGTGAAGGAAACACTGTACATGCCTAAGTGACTGCAGATCCTTTTTCCTTGGGAAGTTATGCCAAAGACAAATGGCATTTTATTTTTGCAATTATAATTACAGAACCAAGAAGTCTTACTCTACAGAAATGTTCAAGTTTTGTGGGATTTTTTTCAAGCATTGGCTTTATTTCACGGTGGAATACAAAGGAAACATGTAAATGACTTAATTTGTTCAACCATGAATTAATTTATTTATTGAGGGTCTAGTATGTGCCATGAGCTTTACTGGACATTGGGAGTATAATGACGATTAGTAATAGGTTCCTGGTCTTACAGAGTTTACCAGATATGGAAAGAGATGGACAACCTCACAGACATCTAAGGTAATAGTATTTGCGTCAAACCTAAACTGGAGGCTGATAGAAGCCTTCCTCAAAGAAATGATGCCTGAGTTGACACGTGAATAGAATTTAGCTCAGTAAAGAGTACCCCTAAAGGTCAGATGACACATGCAACCATCTTGAAGGAAGGGAGAACATAGTTTCTTGGAGCAATTATGAGCCCTCCCATGATAACTCAGTTATTATTCATCCTTCTACTCATGGTGGAGTCGCAGAGACAAATAAGACTCAGTCTCTACTCTGGCTTGGACCTGGTGGATGCATAGAACTTTCTTTCCTCTCTTCCAATAAATAAAGAATTAGCAAAGAGACTGACAATAAGATACATATGAAAGACAACAAGGTTGATAGCCCCCAGCAAAGTTATGTACTTTCTTCGATGGCATACCACTGTACTTTTCAATTCTATGAAAACCGCTTATTTATATTTATTGAAGGTTAAGTATGGACCAGGCATTGTTCAGTGTGCTTTGTATACCAAAATGAAGAAAGTCCATTGCAGGTCTCTATCACGGCATGCCATGCTGGATGTCAATCATTACATGCCTGTTTGTTAGGGTAAACTGTGAGCCCCTTCAGGGTGACCCAAGGCTCATTCTTCTACACAGCCCACCTAGCAGTGCCTGAAAGCCAGCATGGAATGTTTGGTTATGAAATGGCTGAGATTCTTAATAGTCAATAGTGGTAACTAAGCTTTTTTCCAAAGAAAAATTGCCAAGCTGCAGATAGAGAATGAGTGGCACTTCAGCCATGCTGCTGCTTACTTGGGGGTCCCCTAGCATGATGAGATGCTGGAGGTCCTGGAAAACATGCTTTTCCTGGGATAAACTGAGGTTGCACGCTTGGTTCTTAAGTTAAAAGCAAGCAGGCGGGAGAGACTAGAAAATGTCAAAACCCTGCATGTCTTCTAAACTAGTTTTTTAACAAAGCTCCTTGAAGATGGCTGTCTACCTTACAACATCTCCTTTCCTTCCCATGGTAACTGGCACAATGCCAGGCAGAAACTACTGAATGGGCCCAAATATTAACATTTTTAATTTAGATAATTGGCTTCAAGAAGCTGAGCATATATTGGCCCTTTCCTTCAGGGAGGCGAGGACTTTGCCCTTTTTTTTTTTTTTTTTTTTTTGCTGAGGAAGATTAACTCTGAGCTAACATCTGTGCCCATCTTCCTCCACCTTATATGTGGTTGTCAGCACAGCATGGCTGACCAGTGGTGTGGGTTCACACCCAGGATCTAAACCTGTGAACCCAGGCTGCCAAAGTGGAGTTTGCTGAATTCAACCACTATACCATAGGGCCTGCCCCTGTTTTTTTTTTTTTCTTTTAACAATTTTATCACCAATTCGAATAGCATAGATCATTCCAACCATCTCCTATTTGTTCTCTTGGTCCCCAACTTCTCTTTCTCCAATCTGTTCTCCATCTCAAAAGCCTGGTCTGGTTCAGAACCGGTACGTTGGTTGTAGGGGTTAAAAGCAAAATCTTCAATGTCTGGAAAAATCTGGATTCCCCTCCTACTTCCTGCACTTCCTAGCTGTGGGAACTTAGGCAAATTACTCCCCTCTAGAGACCCTGATTTTGTGGGTGTAATATGAATATAATGATTCTACCTTCCTCCAAGAATTGTGGTGAGGATTAAGGGTGAACAGTTCTTAGCCCAAGGCCAAGGATGTGCTCAAGTCATATTAGAGAGGACGCCATGATGATAATAACATTGATGTCACTCTTCAGCAGGAAAAGCCTTCAGTGGCGCTATTCCCTCCAACGTAGCATCCAGAACCCCCCACATGGCCCAACAGGCCCTCCAGGATCTAGCCCCTGTCCTCTCTCTGGATTTTTCTCCACCCCTTATCACTCACATCACACCAAATGACTGTCAGCTTCCTGAACTCATGTTTCACCACCCTATGCCATGTGGTTCTTTCAACCTGGAAAGCTCCTTCTTGATGTCTCTACTCTGAAAATTCTACTCCAGCATCCCTTCCTCCATGAGGCTTGCTTTCGCCTCCCAGGTGGAGCTGAAATGCTTTTCTTGTGCTTCCAGCATGCCTTAAAGTTAACTCTCTTATAGAACCTGTCAGAATTTATGACATTTACTAGTCTGCATTGCTCTCTTTCCATGGCCAGTAAGGACTATTAAAAGCAGCTACTCTGTCTAATTCATCTGATTCTCGGGGGGGTTTCTAGCACAATGGCTGGAATATGAGCTCTTCTGATTAATGTTTATGTAACTGAGTTATATTGAATTCAAACTTTGGCTCTTGGCTTCACGTCTACCTACATGAGGGTCATGCTGTAATAATTCTCTTGCGTAAAAGTGGCGAGACTTGTGCTCCTTGTGACCTGCATTAAAAACTTGGTGGGAGGAGGACTCTTATCCAGTTCAGGAGGGACTGGGGCAGGCTGAGTGCGTGTCTTATGCAGACCTGCTAGGGGAATTTTCCATCTGGAAGCCACATCTTAGAACATCTCTCTTTGGGGAGTTAAATTCTAATTATGGTGGTTTTTGTAATCCCACTTCTCTTCCCAAATGATCCACGTGGCCCATATTTATTTTGAATATTAAAATGAATTAATTGTTTTTCTTTCAGCTTTGCAAATTGCCTAAACCTACTTATGGTAATCATGGCATTTCGAGGTGTCTCAGAAGCTCTGGGGACACTGGGATTTCGTTTCTGATGATGCCATATGTTGCAGCAGCAGGAAGATTATTATTAAATGCAGCAGATGTTTTAGCGGTATTAAAGCAATTCCGTTTAACTTAAACATCTTTGTTAGACAGTATTGGTGTAAGTTAGTAGTTCGGACAATAGATTGGGTGTCAAAGTTGGTTTTCCTACTGAGTTCTGAGTTGGTTGATTTGATTTATGTCATTGCCCTATAGCATCTCGGGAATCGTTTTTAAAGCTACAGATAGCTCTTAAGTATTACGTAAGGCAGAGCCTTGTCATTCATTCATTCAAGGAAGAATCAAGGTTGACCTGAAAGTGGCAGAGTCTCAGAATATTTGTTTTTTCTGCTGCAACTTGATGACTCATCTCTTTATCCTCCAAAAACCTCTTGAGCTTTCTACCATCAAGCCATTTTTCTGCTATTCTCCATCTCTTACATTCAAGACCACCCACGTACAATCCATGATGGTCATCCTTATCTGTTATTAATATATTTCATGTTAACTGTTCTCTAGTTTATACTGGAATATTATCCATTTCTAAACATTCTTATTACCTTATACACTCATGTCTTTGCTTTATGCTTTTTCGCTGCCCGGTATAACATTCCTTTCATCCCTAAACTTTATCCACTCTTCAAAGCTCAGCTCAAAGGTCACCTCCTGCACAAAGACCCTCTCTGTTCCCCCTGCTGTGACCACCATGAGTGTTTCATTTGTGTATTTCTTTATGGAATTAATCTCTTTCTACATTCTGCTATGCTCTTGCTTTATTTTTACTTCGATGCCATAGACTCTGTGAAGATTCAGTGTATGTTTCATTGGTGTTCTTCACAACAGCTGTGGAGCTGGAAGGGTAGAAACCCAAGCCGGGAAGAAAAGCAGAGACAGTCAACATATAATGAATGTTGTAATTGTGTTTTGAAATATTGTTTCATTCAAAAATATTTGTGAATAAATAGATTTGGTAAATATTCTCATCTTGTGAAATGGTTTCTGGGATCTTTATTCTCCAACACCAGGAATCTACTATCTCCTTGACAGGTAACAGCTTTAACTTCCTCAATTCACCAGTGCAACTTTACCTTCCATTATTCTTTTATGTCAATGACTTCAGCCTAGGTAGGTTCTGCCTAAGCAAAATTTTAAAAATAAATTTTAATTAAAGGCATTTTCTTGATCATCCTGTAAGTATCTCTGCCTCTATGTTCCATTTTTTTCATAGCTCCATTTCATTTCTTTTCATATTTCACTTTCTTTTCTTTCAAGCATTTGGGAGAAAAAGTAAAATATTATTCTAATCACCATCCTCCCTGAATATATAATGCTCCACAGTTGTCACATTGAGTTTCCTATGATGATGGAAATATTCTGTATCTGTGCTATCCAAAAACCACTAACCACGTGTGACAGTTGAACAGCACAGGAAATATGGCTAGTGTGACTAAGGAATTGATTTTTTAGTTTTGATTAATTTAAATAGCCATTTTTATCTCTTGTCTGTCTTTTGGTGATTTATTGTGACTTCAGCCATCACTTCTGGATCTTTCCTATGGCAGCGTTCTAACGCCATGTTCTTTGCTGAGCTTCAGATGTCCATCATCAACATCCTGCCAGACAGCTTCATCTGCATGTCCCACAGATATCACTGGCTCAGCTTGTTCATGATCCTCTCATCCTCTAAAAATGTACTTCCTCTCTATATGACTCATCCTTGTACCTGATCCATCCAATCGACTGAGGTGCCAATTCCTGTTAATGCCGTCTCCACCATATGTGTACTAACTGTCCCTGTATTTCCTTTTCTAATACTGTTTAAATTCTCCCACAAAAAAGATTTCTAACTGGCGCTAACCGGTTTCTAAGTAGTGTGAACTGGTCTAGCCAGCCAGAGTCACTCCACCATAAAATTCTTCTTGAAAAAGAAACTGTATTTTGCTTTTTCCCATTTTCTTTATGATCTGTGAAATAGGAGCCTCTAGAGACATATCGGACCTCATGGGAATGTATGGAGCATGAGCCACTGTTTTCTCCCGTCTATTCTTGCCTCTCTCCATCTTAGAGAAAGTAGGATTCCTATGTAATGTATTCATTGCCAAAGCCTTTTTGTGGGATAAGAATGTGGATCCTCTCCTCCCTACAGGGAGTCCACCCATGCGGGCTTCTCTCCTCCCCATGGGG
Organism: Equus quagga; assembly: GCF_021613505.1. Classification (NCBI taxonomy): domain Eukaryota; kingdom Metazoa; phylum Chordata; class Mammalia; order Perissodactyla; family Equidae; genus Equus; species Equus quagga. The sequence goes on from NC_060282.1 coordinate 11,591,085, forward strand.
AGGCCACTGATGCAGTGAGCCCCACAGTGGCCCAGCTGCTGTACTCTAGGTGGAGAGCTGTAGCTGACACAAAAAGAAGGCATGGGAACCCCATGTTCACTCACTTTGCAGCCACAGGCCCCATCCCTTTGCTGGTAATAAAGTGTCTGTCTTGATTCTTCTCTGCTTCCCATATCTACTTCTCAACTTGGTCATTTGAGAGGTGAGGCATGTAACTAAGTCACATCTCAGAACCCCAGCATAGAGTGTAATGTCTATCAGAATCATCTTCTTAGTACCCAAGTTTGATATAAGACCTCACAATACAGCCCCCCATCCCTTGCTATTGCCTGTAAAACACAAACAAATCTCATTTGGCCAGTATTACAGCCCATCCACTACTTGGCTCCAGCCCAACTTTTCAGTCATCACTTGTTACCTCCATTCTTGTACTCCAACAGACATGCCCCACACTTCTGTGCCTTTGATTTTTTGCTAGTTGTTCCCTGCTTGCCCTCTAGATCCAAACTCTAACCTTCTCTGCCTTTCTTTGTACCCCAGGAGACTTATCTTTATGGACGCATCAACAGGCTCAATACCCTCTAACTTCTGGTTGGGTTTGACCAATGGGAGGCACTGGATGTAGACTAGAAGATGGGAGGGCAAAGAGGTCAATGGATTTATCTCCTCATCATCTATCCTGCTGGGCTATGGGCTGACAGGTGCTGCATTTTTCTACCAAAGGTGACAGCTCCTATGAGCCAGCCCTCTCTTATAGCTACAGGATTTGCCAGGTTCCAGGAGTGTTTGTAACTCCGCTCTTCCTGGCCCTGGGGTGCTTTCCCATCCATTGTTGGGTTCCTTAACTCTTCATTAGACTCTCTTCCTTTACCCCTCTTGAAGTACCAATTGTCTCCTGCCAGGACCCTGAATTACTTGCTCCTATTGCTCCCTTTGCATGAGATGCCCAACTCCCATCTCTCTCCATCTGTGTTTGTGAGGCAATTTAGTAGAGCAGAAAGACTAGGAGTCAAAAAAACTCTGCTCTGTCCAATATGGTAGCTACTAGCCACATGTGAATATTGAGCACCTGAAATGTGCCTGGTCTAAATTGAGATATGCTGTGAGTCTAAAATACACACCAGATTTTGAAGACAATACCCAGAAAAAAAAAGGATTGCAAATTATCTCATTAATAACTTTTTATGTTTTGGTTCCATGTTGATTACACATGGTTATGTCTGGTTAAATAGAATATACTATTGACATGAATTTCGGCCGTTTCTTTTTACTTTTTTAGGGTGCACTAGGAATTTTTTAATCCCATGTGTGGCTCACATGTTTCTACAGGACAGTGCTGCCCAAAGGTGTGTTCCATTTCAGTTTGCCACAAGTTGTCAGATCACCTTGTGCATGAGTTTCCTCATTTCTCAATTAGAAATTATAATTCCTGCCCTAACCCGCGGAGGTGTTCTGAGAGGCAAATAACATAATGTCTGAAAAAGTGTTATTTCAACTGTAAAGAACTCTACAAATGTTAGGGCTATTTCTGTGAAAATCTCACCAACGCCCCAAACTGATGCTCAAATGCCCCCTCTTTAGGAAGCTGCTTCTACTGTTTGCAGTCATGAGCTATTTCTTTTTCCTTGGCACTTAGAAATTCTTAGTTAACACAGGTTTTTCACACTGTGCCTAGTATCGCAGTTAGCACCACGACTCCCCCTAGTTGCTGGTTAGATTTTGGAGAAGTGAGCACAGGCCCAAGATTAATGGCCTTTCACCTTCCTGGAGCAGCTGACTTCACTCAAAGGGTAGACCACCAACCCTTGCATTCCATCTTGCTGTCTGCTTCTTTGCAATCTTCCCATTACATTATGTGCACCGTTTGGCATGGCAGAAGGAGTGGGAGCTTTGAAGAACAACCTGGATTTGATGGCTAGTGCTAACTCCATATCTGGGTGATCTTGGGTACACCGCTTAAACTCTCTGCACTTTGGATCCTTCGTCTGTCAAAAATGATAATCCCTGTATCCCAAGGTTGTTGTGAGGAAATCAAGCAGTATAGATGAGAGCTGGGCATCATAGTTGGTCCGTGAACTATTGGACAGCCTGGACCACACCCTGAGTTTTGCAGCAGAACTACTCTCATTCTAATTAGTACAACTTTTCTTCTTGCTATTTGTGTTCTTATTCATATTTGGCATCCCTGGGCAGTGCTAATTTTAAATACTCCCCCTGATTCCAAGAGAGGCCAGCACCCTGCACTCATTTGCATACAATTAACATTTCCAGAGGCAGTTCAGACAGAAGAAATCAATCACCATCACTGCCCTCAACACCTTTGATCCAGCCTGGAGGAGCTGAGGAGCAGCCCAAGAGCCACGTGGGGCCCTTTTATGTCATAAATCTGTCCAGGGGATTTTGACTAAGAAATTTGAACTAGAAACCTAACCACAACCCAACTATGAAATACTGAAGGGAAGGCATGCTTCATTGCCTGGATATCGTTAAAGGAACATTCCAAAAGCCATAGTAGATTGAAGCAGGAGGGAAATAAAATACGTATTTTAAAAAAATGATCCATGCCTAAAATAGCTTATTTTACCTGGATTTGACTATGGTTCCATTGATGAGAATTCTATATCTTCTATTTTGCATAAGCCCACTCAAAATGGATCGAACATAAAAGAGAACAAATAATTTAAAAATACTTTTAGAGCAATCCGAGTACAGAACCATTCTAGAATTTTCTGTTTCTTTGTTTCTAATGTCGACAAAAACAATCCATAACCAATCTATAAATGAAAATTTGGGGTGAGTTTATTCTGAGCTAAAATGTAAGGACCATGAGCTGGGGCCTTTCTTCCTGAAGGAAGAAAGAGCACCAACGAAGTGGGGTGTACAGAGTGGTTATATACCCCCAAAGAGGATGTTTCACATATGACTGAAATGTCCCTTTTACAATAGTCATGAGACTGCTTTGTCGGCACAGTGATTGATGGACACAGCAGGTAGGTTGCTGTCTCGGTGGACACAGCAGGGTGGCAGGTCTGTTGTCTCGAGCTGGGTGGTCACAGGTCAGCTGGGTGGTCAAAGGTGAGCACAGCAATCAGTTCCTAGCCTAAGGAAAGATGCTTATCCCTAAAGAAATTCCGATGTCGGGGGAAGTTGCACCTTTATCTTAAGGACATTTGTTCTTGCCGTAGGAAACGTTTAAAGCAGATATACAATGCATGCTCAATGGCCACAGTCAGGCCCTTTTGGAAAAACAAAGGCCGAATTAGGTTTACACCAAATAGCTTCCTCATATACTCCAATATATCCTATTGCTTGCAATTTCTATTTATCACTAATCTTTTGCAAATGTCTTGCCCACACCTAATTTGAAAGCAATTTTTTTAGAAGGAAACCAAGTATTTCCAAAGCATTCAACTTTTCATAGAAACAGAAGCTTGCTTTCTTTTCACGTTCATCTTTTGTTGTTTATACCATACTCAATTAAATTTGGTTATAGCGATAGCAAATGCAACTGACATAAATAAATCTGGAAACAAACAATACTACTTCTTGGTAAAGATACAACATAACTGATGAGGCGGACATGGGATGTGGACTAGACAAGACCAGCCAGCCATGAATATTTAGCATATTGGGAGCCTCCATCAGTGGGATAAGTTATTGACTCAGTTGAGGTCTACTGGAATGCAACGTCATGTTGTCAGTTACCTATGAAAATCAAAGTCCAAATTGATCTTTTAAAATAATGAAACTCCTCTTGATTTGCAGTCAGAGTCTACGAAGTTGAGATAGACTGAGAACTATGCTTTCAAGACAAGAAGAAATTTGGCATAGGGTGAAATAATCACAGTTTCAACCTCCATTCACTCAACAAGCATAGATCTTTCCTTCTCCAAAACTTTTGTCTCTCCAGTATTTCCTTTCTTAGTGACTAGTACCACTGGCCATCAGCTCTCCAAGCCCACGCTAGCTCCTCTTCTCCTTCCACCCTGAGATCCAGTCATAATCATGAGCAGTTGGTTCTCCTTTCCGCCCATCTCTCATATTTTTCTCCACCTTTCTACCCCTACTCTCTGCTCCTTTTCTTTCCTGGATCACTGCAACAGCCCCTAACTCCTTGCATTTTGTTCCTCACACCACAACCAGAGCGATCCTTCTAAAATGGAAACCTGCTCAGGTCACCTCCATGACTTCTGTATGAGGTTGAATAGTGTCCCCTCAAAATTCATGCCCACTCGAACCTCAGAATGTGACCTTATTTGGAAGGAAAGTCCTTGCACATGTAATCAAGTTAAAATGAATTCATACTGGATTCATTGTGACTCGTGTCCTTGTGAGAGGACGAGAGAACACACAGAAACGTAGAGGCAGAGAGGTGAAACACCCAGGGCAAAGGCCGTGTGAAGATGGAGGCAGAGACTGGAGTGATGCATCTGCCAGCTGAGGAACCCCCAGGACTGCCCACAACCACCAGGAGCTGGGAGAGTGGCACGAGACGGTTTCTCCCTGAGGGCACCCAGAAGGAACCAAAGTGCCTATGCCTTAATCTCAGTCTCCTGACATCCAGACCTGTGAGAGAGTAAATGTCTGTTCTTTTCAGTCACTGAATTTTGTGGTAATTTGTTATAGTACTCCTAGGAACCTAACACAACTCCCCATTGCCTTTACAATGCAACACGATCCATTTCTTACCTCTCTCCCCACCTTAAACTTTACCTGGATAGAATTAGCAAAGACTAGTCCTTATAAAGCACTTACTATGTGCTAGATACTATGCCTTTTACCTATATTACTTTATTTAATCCTCAGAGTAACCCCACAAGGTGGGTGGTATTTTTACCTCCATTTTATAGGTGAGGAAACCCATAAACAGAGAGGTTACGTAATAGCTAGCAAGTTGCGGAGCTGGTACTCAGACCTAGACAGTCTCGCTCCACAGCCCATATACTAACTATTATGCTGTGTGGATTAATGAAGTCTCCTGGACATACCATGCTGCTCACAATCTGCCCCTCCCTCGGGAGGACCCTGGCCCTCTCTTCCTCACTGGAGACCTCTTGTAGTCTCAAATGATGGGAAACCCAACTCGTACTGGTCTTGGCAATAAAGATAACATCTTGCCTCATGTTACTGAATGTGTAGGGGTAGGTGCACAGTTGTCACAACAGGACCATGATTTGATTGATGGGAATACGCAGAGAGATGTGGGGAAATCAGATGAGTTCTCTTAAGTAAAAATAAGATACAGGGAGGCTACTCAGAGAAAGAGATCCAGTGGTCCAGGGAAGTGCCGGCATCCAGTGAAACCTCCAAGAAGGCTCCTACTGCCGATGATGGAGCCTGGCCAGACCAAGGGTGGTGTAGGGTTTTCGAGAAGTTCCCTTTGATTTTCTCACATGGGGTTTTTAATGCCCTCTTGACTCCTCACAACTATTCTAAAGCTTCCAGCTTTGCACCTGCCTTCCCACTAATTGCAAGAAATTGATAACAACCCCAGAAGGTCATATGCTAAGGTGTGCACTCCTCCTCCAGTCCAGCTTTAGACTTGCCTGAGTTCCATTCCTAACAGGCTTCAGGCACAGCTTGATCCAGGGGTTATCCAGTACACTTGGTTGATTTTCCTTCATTATTTAGAGCTCAGATAACTCATCATTATCTAATCAAAATTCCACATTAATTGACTTTTTCTCAGAGCCCTCTTCAGAGCTTTCATAATAGTAGCAAATGTAATATTACTATCCAATCATGTTAGTACGTTATGGAATGTAGACCAAACCCCAAGTTAGGTGCCAGAAATAAAAATTAAATGAGATATTTTAGATAGAATTTTTCAGAATAGACTGGAGTTTGGTAAGCTTGGCACTTTCCACCTTATCTTATAGCTCTATGAAACATGTCTCATATCTCTCCACATGATTGTAAATTTCTTGATCAATTGAGGACTCATGTTTTTCCCACATAATATCTAACCTGACATTAGACATTCAACATTGTTTCCAATGAATAAAATAATGATTGGATTAAGGGGAATTTCCCATGAGATCCCTTCCCCAAATATGACAGTATTATTGACAACTACTGAAGAATCATTTCCCTTCCCTCCTTAGTCAGTTGGATGTGGATTTTGCGGAGGTTTTCATATCCCACAGGGAGTGCTCCTCTTGAACTGTCTATTCCATCAACTCCTCTTTCTTCCTTCCCATTGGCCAAGAGTCTGTGTTTCAGCTCTACGGGAGCCACCTCTTGTGTCTGTTAATCACTGGGGTGTAAATATTTCATCTTTATACCTCCTGACTCTCCAGCAGCTCAAAGCATTCCCTTTTTCACATCTATTATCCTGATATGTCTTTGGAACACATAAGAGACAGGTGGTGCCCTGTGCCGACTTCTTTCGTAATGCTGTTAATATTTTATTGCAGTCAGCTCCAGCCTCTCAGTCAACTAGGCTGCGTGCATGGGAAAGGCAGAAGCGAAGCTTATTCCCCGCTCTGCCCACTGCAGAGCACGATGCCTGGTACTAACTCATTCCTCAATATATGTTTGTTTGCTAAATAGCAATTTATAAGACGCATGAGCGAGTCGTGGATGATGTTCCACAATAGATTATGCAAAGATGTGAATAGATTGTGCCATGAGACTCAGCCACAGGTGATCCATTGCATCCAGGGAAAGGAGGAACCCCAAATCAGGCTCCAGAGCACAGAGCTAGTGCCTAGAACTCACTCAGTAAGGATCCAGATGCCTGGACTCCCATCCAGGTGCTGCCACTTATTTGCTCTGTGCCCTTGGGACAACTACGTAACCTCTCTCTGCTTCAGTTTCCGCGTCTGTGAAATATCAGTAATAAACATATCTACCTCATGAGCTGTGGTGAGGACCGAATGAAATGATTCACGCGCAGAGCCTGACGCTTAGTAAGTGCCCAGTGAGATCTGTTGTTGGTAGTGGGGTTGTCAATATAATTTCTATTCTTTGTTAAGCATTTGCTTTAATCATGAGCTAATACATCCGATAAAAAACAAAATCCTCAGACTACCGGAGACTGAATTGATTTTAAATAAGTACAGGGAGAAACAAATTGAGATGTTTGGAGTGTGAAAAGATGGTAAAATCAAAGGCAATTGGATTACACCTTATGTTGTAAGAGGTAGATTGTGTTTGTCAATTGAAAGAATGAAAGGGAGAAGTAATGCATGAATGAGTGTTGCATGTATTTTCCAGGTAAGTCTACTGATTATGGCATTTTCTGCTTTTCAAATGTAAATGAGAGGTGTTTGATAATTGTTTTTCTCACAAGCGGAAAATTGACATAAGCTGGTAATTAAACACCAGAGTAAAAACTGATGATCCAGCTCATTAGCTGGTTGGTTTTACAGGGTTGGAGGAGGTTGTGGAGACCACATGCCCGCATCTGATCTGAGCAATTTCTCCAGGCAATTTGTGGAAATGTAGCAGCTACCGGGCCACCAGCCACCCTGCCTCCATCATGCCCTCAAGCCTCTGACTCAGTTTCTTCTTTGGAGCTCTGGCCTTGACAGTCATGCTTTGCTGAGAGGCAGTAAAATCAGGATGTGTAGCTTGGTGTCCTGCTTTATTTTATTTTTTATGGTGTCCATAGGTTGGCCTTGAACAGATTACTTCTCTGAGCCTCAGTTTCTTCACCTGCAAAATCATTTTACTGACTCCCACCTCCCAGGATTCTTTTGACCATTAAATGGGCTAGTAGACACGAAGGTAATTTTTAACCATAAGCACACTGCAGATGTTAAGCTATTATTTTTTTAAATGCTGTATTTGAGGAGGATATACAATCTCCTGATAATGCTGCAAGCAACGGGCTGCTTATTTGAATTTTAATCAGTCTTTCAGCCTCCAGATTAGAGCTACTCCAATTGGTATTAAAATATGATGTTCTTGAATAAATGTGAAAAGCTCTGCTCCATATCAAGATAAAGCATAAATTCAGTGTTTTTAAAATTTCAGTGGAGGAGTGCCTAAAGGCATTTGTGAATTAATTAAAAAAAGACACCGGAATAATAACAATTGAATTAGAAACTAAGAATTCGCTGTGTCAGAGACAGTGTTCAAACACCTTCTGAAACACGTCTTGTGGCATAGTTATAATCAAGTATCTATGGAAACAGCTGCATATTAATACTGGGAATAGGCAATAATTTGTTTTGTCTCTCCACATGCAGCCACAGGTTGGGTGGTGCTCCAAAGCGTTGGTATCTTCCGACATTCACAATAACGAAAGAGTTTGCCTGCTCAGAAGCAGGCATATGGCGAAGCTAACAAAGTTTAAGCTTCAGGGCCCCTCGCTTACAAGGCGCTTCCGAAGCCCTCAGAGGGGCCCTAGCAAGTTTGCAGCGAGGATTTGCGATGTGTTTCTTGAAGACAATCCTTCCAACTTATTTAAGTGTCAGAACCTACAAAATCTGGTCTGGCCTCTGTCCCTGCCTCCTTGGAGTGGACAGAACGTTCTCTCTCCCACCACCCCTTCAGGCTGAAGCCTTCATCTTGTAAATACCCAAGTGGTTACTTGTCCTCAGACATGGATGCCAGTCTGAAAATTCCTGCCACATCTGTCCAAATATTCTAGGGGACACCCCACCCCAAGTCTTACAATGCGGAGGTTTTTTCCATACCAGGATTTGCAGTTGTTCAAAAGATGTATGCCTTTTTAGCATATCGAAGCAATAGTTGATAGCTTTTATAACATTGCTGCTCTTCCTCATCACCAACACTAGCATATGAGTATAACAGATTTGAAGTTACTATGGTATGAAAGGAATTTATCAGAATTGAGGGCAATGCAGCTGAAAATTGCCCAGAGGCAAGTCTATCTGTGACTTCTGATTTTTGCAATGTTAGAATTTCACTGGAAAATTTATTTCCGAGAAAATCTCTACTGTGTTTACAGGCAGCTTAATTGCTGCGTAGACAGTGGAGTCAGACAGACCTGGTTTTGAATCCCACCTTTGCACCGTGTTTATTAGCTGTACAAACTTGAGCAAAGGATGTAACTTGATTTGCCTCAGCTTTCTTATCTGTTAAATTGGAATAATCAAATCTACCTCATTGAATCGTTGGAAGACTATTTGAAATAAATGCTTGTGGCATGACTGAGGGACAGGTACCACCAGGCCCCCCGTCCACACCCCCATGTCACTCCTGGTATCCCCAGAGTGCTGGGTTCTTGCTTCTGCGACAGACCTCATTGAACTGAGCCATTGGGATGTTCCTGTATGTGCATTCCGTGCAGGCTGTGTGTTCCTCAGGGCCAGAGTCTCACTCAGCACTCAGGAACGTGCTCAGAGCCTGGCACGCTGCAGGCACGACTGCTGTTTATTGAAGGGAATTGAACTGAATAGTCAAATAGAGCCAAATATGCATGTTCTTTTGGTGTGTGATGGAATAGTCAATAGATGTGTAGTGTGACATTTGCAAATACGTTGTCAGGAGGACCTCCAGGGTGTGCATAATTTCTGAGGGCCTGATGAATTTCAGAAAGGATTTCTGAGTGTCGATGAAATTATAAAATGCCTTCCTGCACCCTGATCCAGCCACCATCAAACAAGGGGACTTGTCTTGTCCATAGGCCTTGGAGGTGGGTTAAATCCTCCTTGGGACATCAGTTTTCCTCTTCTGACCTTGTGGACCAGCTTCTTATTCCCTGTGAAGGGCAGGGGTCAGGAAACCACCACCATGACAGCTGTCAGCTCCAGAACTGTGCCGCCTTCTGGATCCACCCAGGCAAAACCCGGGCAATGGCCATCTTCTAGGCAGCCACACAACTTGTGACTAGAAACCGAAAGGTTGCTACTTAAAAACACAATACTACCGTAACTGTGATTGCCAGCAACGAAAAGCAGAAGTCGCTGAAAAGCAGCCTCCATCAACCTCCACAGTCTAAATCCTGCGGGAGCGCATCTGATTGGCAAAACCCAAATCACATCCAGAGTAGCAGGACTTGGGGAAACGCAGTCATCGGTTTCCAGCCTCTTTTATTCAGAAAGGGATGCTCGTGGCCTTTTTCCTTTTTCAAGTCTAACTCTCAGTAAGTTCATTTTACTTGATCATCTAGTACACAAAAGCACATACATAAAACAAAGAAAATATCTCTGAAGCTATACTTATCTTGTAGTCATTGGATTCTGATACTTTCTGTTTTTATTTAGCTCATTTTTTCAGTGCTGTAGATGAGTCACTGAATTTGATTTCAGGCCCACAAGTCTGTCACAAGTTCCAGTTTCTAAAATACTGCTCCAGACGTGGTGGGAAAGGGTGCTGAGTGGCAGTCCACGGTGCCCACCACACTCCTTTTGTGCCATTCCAGCTGAGTCGCAGCACTGTCTGGTCCCTCTGGCTGGAGCCTTTGACTTTGAGTAATTCTGATTCTTCAGGATCCAGGGTGCCACGAGGAAGCATCCCAGGAGCGGGCATCTCTTCTTCCTCCAAGACAGCAGCCACTGCTCTTGACTATGAAGCACAGGAGACAGGGGAGGCGGAAAACCCATCAAAGGACGATGAGCTAGAAAAGTGGATGGCGCTTGCATGGACAGGTCCTGGCTCTATTTACAGACAGAGGGCCAGCTTTGGGAGCATGTGGCGTACGTGTGCCAGCAAGAGTATTCAGAAGAGCACTGGCTGTCGTGCCAAACTCACCGAGCTTCCAAATCTGCTTCTGCCACTTACCCTTGTTAGATCTCTTGAGCAAATTTCTTCCCTTTTGAGCAAATATACTCATCTATAAAATAAGATAATAATACCCACTTTGTGGTATGTCCTCAGACAATGTGTAATATCTCTCTGGATTTATTTTTCTTAACTATTAAATAGGCTTCTTTGCTCCATTGTTTAGCTTTGAGGATCAAATAAAATAAACTGTGTGACAACTGTCACACACGATAAGTGCTCAGTAAATGTCAGTCCCCTTTCCTAGTCATATATACCAATCAACCACCTTGTCTTTCCGTATCTGTTAATTTGGAGTATCAGTTACCTTTTGCTTTATAATGACCCCAAAATGTAGTGACTTCAAACAACCACCATTTATTTGGCTCACAGTTCCGCAGGTTGGTCTGATCAGCTCACCTGTCTCTGCTGGACTCTCTCACTTGTCTCCAGTCAGCTCGTAAGACTGACGGCTTCTGGATGGTGTAGGACAGCCTTTCTCACACATCAGGCAATTTGGCAGACTGTGGACCAGGGCATTCCATTCTCTACCACATGGCCTCTCATCCTGCAAGCACATTCACATGGCGGTCTCAGGGTTGCAAGCATTGCAAGAGATAATGTAAGCCCCAATGTACAAGCGCATTTGAAACCTCTGCTTCTGCTACACTTGCTGTTGCTCCGTTGGCCAAAAGCAAGTGACTTAACCAAGCCAAGAATAAGGTGGGAAGGTACTACCCCAGGGGAATTATTATGCACTTATTTGCACACAATCTGTCACATTTAGTAGGTTTGGGTTGCCCATGATTCCCTTCCTGGAAGCTGTACAGGATACTGGAAAAACCACACTTCTCATCTTTTTCTCACCTACAGGCTCACAGGAAGTGGTAAAATGCTATTATTATAGACAGCTGTGGCTTATCAAAAAGGCACATGATGTAAGTGGATGCTCTAATCTTATATTATGTATTTGTTTATTTACTATTACTTTACTATTATTTTTTATTATTTGCTGCTTTTAGTAAATAATAATTAAGAAATAAAGTAACAATTTTTTGTTATTTACTATTATTATTTACTATTATTTTTACTATTATTTACTTATTTACATTATCTAATATAAACCTTCTTTTCTGGTTCATTTTAGGAGTTTAAAGTGTAGAAAGAAAGAAATGAGGGGAAGAGCAGGAAAGAGAAATGCAATTAGCATTTATTAAGCCTGCACTATATGTCAGCGACTCTAGTTGTCGTTTTCACTTGAGACCTTCACAACACCGTGGAAGGCTGGTTATCATTCCCATTTTACAGATAAAGAAATTGATGCTCAAGGGGCTGACCCGGTGGCATAGTGGTTAAGTTTGCATGTTCCGCTTCAGCAGCCCGGGGTTCACCGATTCGGATCCCAGGTGCAGACCTGCGCACCTCTTGGCATGCCATGATGTGGCAGGCATCTCACATAAAAAGTAGAGGAAGATGGGCATAGATGTTAGCTCAGGGCCAGTCTTCCTCAGCAAAAAAGAGGAGGATTGGCAGCAGATGTTAGCTCAAGGCCTAATCTTCCTCAGAAAAAAAAAAGAGAAAAGAAATTGATGCTCAAGCAAGAAAATGGGTTCAAACCTAATCTGTCTTACTTCAGAGCAAAATCTCTCCCACTTCACAGACAGCATGAAGACCAGGGTAGGAAGCATGTTGGGCCTCATTCCTCTTGTTTCCTAAATGCCCACCAGAGAAACATTTTTCATTTTAAATTAATATAGCATTTTCACCCTATGACTACAAAACAGGTTTATAAATATGAACTGATCCTTAAGAGAACATCAAAGTATTTTGGTTCCATTGATAATTTAAGAAATGTCATTTTCAGGCTCAGGAAGCCATTCCAAAATAGATGCTTTGGGCCTTTTTAATTTTATTTTTAATGTTGCCTTATTTCTGGTTTCGTAATTATTACCTTGCAAGTCCTGACAAAGCAACTGAATCAAAGTCTGTTTGGATCTTTTAGCGTGCGTGCATGTGTGTGTGTGGGTGTGTGTTGCAAATTGATTCTAGCCCTGTGACAAATGGAACACAAAAGTTTAGCAGAACACGTGATGAGACACAATAAGAAACTGTGGACACATAATTATCTGTATTGACCTATATGCACTGAAATCTCGGTTTTCCTGAAATGTTGAAGAAAGGGATTTCTAAGCAATTGAATATGCCGTTTAATACACAGTTAGCATATAGATCAACTATTCTTGAATGTTTACTCTCAGGTACCCCAGACTCTTGAGAGTACTCCATGAGGGTACCCAGGTTTGACAGTCTCTCACTGTAGACTGTATCTTCTCAATCTTTTCTTTTTATTTTTTTTTTAATTCTTTTTGAGAAAGATTAGCCGTGCGCTAACTGCTGCCAATCCTCCTCTTTTCACTGAGGAAGACTGGCCCTATCTTCCTCCACTTTATATGTGGGACGCCTACCACAGCATGGCTTACCAAGCAGTGCCATGTCCACACCCGGGATCCGAACCGGTGAACCCCGGGCTGCAGAACTGGAACGTGCGAACTTAACTGCTGTACCACCGGGCCGGCCCTTCTCAATCTTTTCTAAGCCCATCTATCTGCTTCCTTCTCACCTTCCTATGATCCTTCCACCATCCCTCAGCTTGAGTATCTCTTAAAGATGCAATATGAGTCATTCATAGAGTAATTGAGCTGGTATTTGTGGAGCACCTACTATGTGCCAGGCACTGATTTAAGGTACTAAGTTTGCCACTGGGTATGAAAGATGAGATACCTGCTTTCATGGACTTATGGCGAGATGAGAGGAGATAGAAAAATAAGGAAATGAAGTAATGAATAAGCATGAAAAAGTTCATAGTGATGGATGCTATGATTATGAAAACTGATGAGGTGGCAAAGAGAATCTGGAGTGCTACTCCACATTGGGGCATTGATGAACCGAGGCCTGATTGAAAGAGGCACACTAGGAAAGGAACTGGGGGAAGGACAGCTCCAGGCAAAAGGAAGACCCAACGCAAAGGCCGTACGGTGGGAACAGCTTGCCCTGTTCACGGAGAAGGATTCATGTGCCTAGAGGATGGTGTCCAATGGGGTTAGTGATGGGAAATGATGCCAAAGCAGGTACCTGGGTCTTGTTAATCTAGATTACTATTATTCATCCAAGTGGAGTTGTCAAGTAGGCAGTTGGATAGATGAGCTTAGGGTCCAGCGGAGCGGTTAAGATTGAAATATAATCTCTCGAGTGGATCAACAAGCATATGGTAAATATAAAGCCATTTACCTAGATAGGTTAATCTCGGCAGGCAGTGTAAACAAGGGAAGGAAGAAGCTGCAGTCCTAAACTCTGGAGTTCCCCGACATTTAAAGGGGTGAACTGAGGAGGAAGAATAGCAAAGGTGCTAAAAAAGTAAAAAAACAATTTAAAAACCAAAACCAGCCCAACAACAACAAAACCAGAAGAGTGGGGTGTAAAGACCGGAAACAGAAAGCGTTGCCAGGAAGAGTAGTGGATGGGCGGCTTCAGTGGCCGCTGAAAAGCCAAGGAAAGTGAGAGCCCACAAGTGAGCCATTCCTGGATGCAGAGTGAGAGAAGCAGTGAGGAAAGTCGGTTTTGGTCTCTCAGTCAATGAGACTGCAATCACAGGGAAGGCAGAAGCGAAGCGTATCCCCTGCTCTGCCCGGTGCAGAGTGCGATGTCTGCCACCCATTCATTCTTCAGTACGTGTTTGCTTAATAACAGTTTATCAGATGCATGAGTGAGTAGTAGGTGATATTCAGCAATGGATTACACAAAGTTGTGGAAACAACTGTGCCATCAGCGTCAGCTCCAGGTAATCCATTGCACCCAAGAAAAGGATGAACCCCAAATCAGGCTCCGTGGCACAGAGACTAGTGCATAGAACTCACCCAGTAATGGATCTAAACGCTTGACTTTGCATCCGGGTGCTGCCACTTACTCATTCTTGCCCTTGGCGCAACTCTCTAACCTCTCTGTGGCTCCGTTTCCAGATATGAAACAATGATAATAAATGTATCTACCTCATGAGTTGTTGTGAGGACTAAAGGAGATGGTTCATGTACAGATCTTGATACATAGTAATGATCAATAAGAGTTGGTGGTAGTGGTAGTGGTAGTGGACAAAATTATGTTTTTTCAATATAGTTGCTCTTCTTTCTTAGGCATTTGCTTTATTAGTGAAATCATGTATTCCCTGCTCCTTGAAGGAGTAGTGACCGGATGGGGACACAAGAGGCTTTTGGGGTGCTGTCATGTTCTGGGTTCTGTATGTTAGAGTGTGTTCAGTTTGTGAAAATTCATGGAACTGTACATCTACGATATGTATGTTTTCCTCTACATAAATTATACTTCAATACAAATAAGGAAGAGCTCCTTCAGTGGCTCCCCATACCTTTAAGATGAAGCTACTATTCCTCAGCTTAGTACACAAGCACCTTTGTGACCTGGCCCTTGCCCAGCTCTCCACTTCCAACCATTTAAAGCTCTGTGAGTACATCATCTCTGTTATATCGCCATGGCTTCACTCATAGGATTTCCTTTACTTGAAAGCAAAACTCAGCTCAAGTACCACCTCTTCCAGGAAGCCTTCCCTGACCAGGTCTAGATGTCCTAATTGGACTTACCCTGCCCCTGACCTTCCGTCCATCACTGCATTTACGATCCTGAGATCTTTCTTCACTTGCCTGAAGCTCAGGAAGGACAGCAACCTTTTCTTCAGTAAATTATAACATTTTGAGGACAAGCTTGAAAAAATATTTGATGAATGATTACTTGAGTAAATGGATGAATAATCTTAAAAGGAATCCCTTTTCAGAATTATGATCATAGAGAGATTGGAATGAAAAAAGGCGGAGCTAGAAATTCTTTGGTAATATATAGATTACATGGGGTCTCTGAGGATGTGTGTTAATATCATGTCCGGTCTCTATTTAATCCACATGTGACCCTGTTAGTGGTGCCCTCTCGGCAGCACTTTCCTAACTGGGAGCAATGTTTTCACTTCTAAACAATCCAAACGAGAGTATCAAATACAAAGAACATAGCTAACTCTGTAACCAGCTGTTTATTACTAACATGCAATAATTAACATGGCAATGGCCCACCTGGCAGCACAGTAATAAGCAAGAGACATTCAGTAAGCATTTATTGGGCTCCTACTGTATACTAGACTTGTGCTAAGCCTAAAGATGTGTAAGATTCACTAGACTTTGCTTTTAAGGAGCATATTAATAATAACTTCAATAGATAATTGTTATTGAATCTTTTCTATATGCCAAGCCTTTCACATAAGTTATCTAGACTGTCTTTCTTTCCTTCATCCCTCACGTCCAACCTGTCACACCAAATCTTAAATAGATTTAAAATCCACCCAGCCTCTCTTCATCACCACCACTCTCCAAGCTATGGTCATCCCTTACTGAATAATCACAATATCCTAACTGGTCACCTGTTTCCATTCTTGCTTTCCTACAATTCATTCTCCAACCGGAAGTGAGAGCAATCTGAAAAAGAAGAAATACTTCCCTGTTTAAACCCCCCAAGGGCTTCACACCCAAGTTGGTGAACTCCCGCTGGTGGAACCAAGGCAGTGTCTTCCAGAAAGAAGGCGTCTGAGCTGGTCCTGGAAGGCTGGGAGGTTTTAGGAAGATTGGATCGAAAGGGTGTGCCTCACTGAGCTGGAGATTACTTAACACCTCACAAAGATGTCACTGTCCCTGCAGAAAGGGTCCTATCATGTTAATTTAATGAAGAACATAAAACAAATCCACAAGAAGATGTTAGGATACAAAAATTAAAGGGAAAGACACTGGATCAAGAGATCTAAGGGCGGGCCTCAGTCCTGCCTCCCACAAGCTTGAACACCCTCAGCTAAAACATAGCTTCCAGGAGAGAATGACCCTATTAAAACCCTGGCCCTGTCTCTCACTTGTTGTATGACCTTGGGCAAGTCCCTAAACCTCTCTGAGCCTTGACTTCCTCACCTGCTCCCTGTTGGGAGGGTTGGAGATGATGCATAAGAAGTAGTGGTTTCTATGTCTGTTCACATCATTCTCGCAGGAGAAATGTTAATATTTACAGTAGGGCTACCTGAAGATGCTGGTCATGGCCAGAGGTGACTTTCCTGGGGCTCTGGCAGCCCTGAGTCTCCTCACACCTGTCACCAGTTTGCAGCACATGGCTGTGGCCAGGCACACAGTTGGGTAGTTCTGGTCAACGTGATACAGGCCTGCACACAGCACAATCGTTGATGCTGCAAGTGCAGTTAACACGATGAGAGTTACAATGATCACAGCAATACTAAAAACCGTATTAGGCCTTCATGCTCTTATTTATGAATTTCTAAAAATTTGGACTTAAAAGCCTCTAGTTCGAGTCCTAGAAGTCTATGATTACCAGTAAGGAGAAAATAATACAGAATCAGAGTACTAAGTTAGTAGTATGGCCTCACTCAAGGAATTGAGAGAAAGTAGAGAGCTGTGGGATCTGGACTTCTCAGGGAAAGCTCCTTGTGGCAAAGGAACTTTGAATGGTACATAGGATAAGTAGAAGGAATACACCGAGACAGAGATGGAAATGGAGGTGGAGATAGATAGATAGATAGATAGATAGATAGATAGATAGATAGTTATATATGTGTGGGGCCTGGATTTGGCCACCCCAAGATACGTCTCTTTGGCATGATGATTATTTGGGGCTGGTTACTTTGCAGACAGGAAAGCAACTGAAAAGTAGAATTTACTTACCCTTTGTAAGAGACATTTACATTGTAAAGGAAATCTCCATCTGTAAAGATATCTCCCTGTCTTCCAGGAAGAAGTGGGGATGACCTTATCTCTAGAAACTTTTAATCAGTGGGGAAGACAAGGGCTTAAATCTGCATTTGTTTATTGTGCTTGTCTGGTAACCTCCTGTAACTGACTCCCCCCACCCCTAACATCCTCCTTTTTCTTTAGCTGGATATGATATTTAAGGTGGGGGCTTCAGCCATTTTGGTGAGTTGCTCAGCTTGCCTGAGCCTCTCCCATGTATATGTGTTATAAAGCTTTGTTTAATTTTCTCCTGCTATTCTGTCTCATGTGAATTTAACTCATTCTCCAGCCAGAAGAACCCAGAGAGGGTAGAGGAAATGTCTTCCTCCCCTACATATGTATCTATGCATTTTTCCTCTGTTTTATATTGTTTCATCCCTTGTCGTATTTCAAAAATTTTTGGAAAATTTTCCAGCCCATATACAATAACAGCACCTTCCACTTGTCTCTCTAATCTGATCCTTCTCTCTGCCCACTGCGCTGGCCCACATTCAGATCTACTTACCTTGCTGGAGAGTTGACAACAATCTCACTAGTCGCCTACTTTCTGTCTGTCCCCCAGCCTTATAGTCCTTGTCAACCCCCTTCCTTCCTTATCCCTCACTTTAAAAATCACTTACTGGCTCTCTGTTTCCCTATGAGCTAAAGACCAAACTCCTTGTCCTAGCAATCAAGGTCCATTCCAGACTGTTTCCAGTGGAACTCTCAAGTCTCAGTTCTGACCAATCTCCCTTCACAGAGAACCTTCAACCATGGTAGCCTCATCTCCAGGCTTGCCTTCTGCTCTCCATTCTCTGCATCTTTGCCCGTTGCCTGAATGTTCTTCCCTGATTCTGTCTGGCAAACTCCTGTTTTTTGAAGACACTGCACTATCCACCTGGAGTGTTTCACCTTCAATAAAGCCTCTCTATGAAGTAGGCAGGGCAAGATTTAGTGCCTGCATTTCACACCTAAGAAAATGCAGATTCAGAGATGCTAAGTAGCTCACTCAAGATCAGACAATTAAGAAGGCATGACAAAAAAAGATTCAAATTCAATTCCTCCAGTCGTGATTTCTGACCTATTTATCAATGTCTTGCTATTGAAAATGGCACAATACTTAGTAGTGTTTTCTGTGTCTGAGAAAAGTAACAAACTTTGTGTGAAAGACCCTTTTAGCACTCTCTAAAAAGATTTTGAAATCCTCAAGCCATAAGAAGTGCTTAAAAGAAAGCTTTTTCAAGAGGGGCTAATGCTTAGCAGCAGATTCCGTGCCTAATGTCTTCTGGGCTCAGCAAATGTGATCTTTATTCCTCACATTTGACTAAATGCCTTTCAGGAGAGCTCAGCATCTTGCTCGAGTGTCATATTGCCTTTGGTTTATCACTTTATTACCGAAAAAAGTGGCTTCCTTTTTATTTCATAATGTTAGAGTTGTTGATACATGAGACTGGGTCCTCAACTAAAGGTCCCCATGGGTGTGCTGAGCCTTGGCTAGGGTAAGGCTGATGGCAGATGCATGCATTGCCGTATCATGGACCATTTGAAGCGCTAATAACTGAGGGGAGGGGTGTACTATATGCCAGGTTGTGTAGAAGCAGTTACCTAGGAAGTGGAAAGGTATATTTTATCACCAACATTGCTTAAAACTGCCAATGAATGGTGATCATAAAAAGAAGAACAACTTTTAGTACTTTTATTATTGTTTTAAATTCTCTATAGACAAAGGACCCCTTATTGCCTATACCTGGTATGGATCACCCCCCACTTCATCCGTCCTCTGCCCCCTACTCCCATAGGATAGCACTGCTGCTCAGCAAGTTAAAAAAATATGTCTTGGGGCAGCCGGTGGTGCAGCGGTTAAGTGTGCACGTTCCGCTTCGGCAGCCTGGGCTGCCGGTTCGGATCCCAGGTGCGAACATGGCACCGCTTGGCAAGCCATGCTGTGGTAGGCGTCCCACGTATAAAGTAGAGGAATATTGGGCACCAATGTTAGCTCAGGGCCAGTCTTCCTCAGCAAAAAGAGGAGGATTGGCAGCAGATGTTAGCTCAGGGCTAATCTTCCTCAAAAAAAAAAAAAAAAGTCTCACTGAGCCCTGACAATAATCCCATAAGGGAGCCACTGTTCTCATTTTGCAAATGAGGAAAATGAGGCTTGGAGGGGTTAATGACCTGCCTAAAGTCACACAGGTAAGTTATAGGATCTGAGCCATGGTCTAGGAAGGTGTGGCCTTGGCTGGCCTTGTGCACTGGGGTCTCCTGGCACAGCAGGCATTCAGCAATGATGGAGCAAATGAAAGAACAAGGAAAGAGCTTTGTCTCAAGGTTTCCAATTTTATGTATCTGGGAACTACTAAATGAAGGGATCTGAGAAAATCTGGACTGCCTGAAAACACGAAAAGAAGAAAAAAGTCCCCCTGAAACCTGAATTTTGTGATTCGTCCTTTAAATTGCACTCCACATCATGGACTATAGACTATGGAGTAATGTAGGCCATGGGCTATGAGTTGGCCACTGGAATGAATTAAAACACATCTGATGGCTACTGCTGTTGAATAAGCACCTACTGTGTACCAGATCTGTAAAAGGGGCTTTGTCATTGAGTGTAAACAACAATCCTAGGAGGCAGGTATGACTATTCCCATTTTGTGGATGAAGAAACTGAGGCTCAAAGGGGTCAGTCATGTAAGTTTTCACCGTCTCAGTACAAGTCAGTTGTTGAGTTCAGCCAGGATTCAACTCAAGCTTGCCTGACTCCAAAACCCTTTAGTCTGCATTTCCAAGCAGAACCGAAGCTCCTGGGGTCTTAGACCACCCTCAGGTAGACATGGATGTTATGCAGACGTTCACTCTCTGGCTGAATGAGCCTGAAGTGCACCTACAGAACAGGCCTTTAGGAGCCAATTAAACAGTTTCCGCATGGCTGTGCTCACACTTAGCTTTCAGAAACGGTAACAGTTCTGCGTGATAATTCCATAAAAGCCCTTTAAGACATAAACTCAAATGCCAGAGTGAAGATTTTGATAACAAAGTTTTTCAAAAATGTTTTAATTATTAAAAGTGTGACTAGAGGCTTTTCACGGTGCACCACAGTTCCTTTTTCACATATTCTATCGGTTCGTTTTCCCCATATTCCTGTGTAAGTTCCCTTCCACTAAAAGCTTTCAGCTTCAGCACCAAGTTACAATTAGAGTCCGAAAACAAGGCTTAAAATAGGGCATGCTTGCCGGTGAATTTAACAAGCATTTGGGCTGCGGTTACGGTGTGCTAGACGCTATCTAATTCTTTCACGAATATGATCTCATTTAACCCCACAGCAACCCTGTGAAGTAGCTGCTGTCGTTATCATCTCCGTTTACAGAGGGGGAAGCTGTGGTACCGGAGGGAGGTTAAGTCAAAGAGTCAAGGAGGGGCAGAGTCAGGGTTCAAACTCAGGCCTCGCCCCATGGCCATGTGTATGACTGCCACACCACTCTGCCCGCCCATCATTTACCTTCCCTTCAGATTCCCTGCTCTCCATCCCTCCTGTCAGAGCCAGACCCTAGTTCAGGCACACGTATTTATTTTTATTTATCTGTTCCTTCCACAAACATGCATTGGCCACTGCATTGTGCACGTTCGTTTTTTCGCCACCACGTCCCGCATTTTTCTGGAACTTCCTTCGTCCTCGCTTATTAATCACCCGAGTAATGACCAAGCTCTTTATCATGACTCTGCACTCCTGACCATGCACCTTAGGCAGAATCCTTAGGCAAACACGGTGAGTCTTGAACTGAGCAAGAATCTTCTCACGATGGCCAAAGATACAAGCTGTAAGGACGCAGAGCTCTCGGTGGCTAAGAGAGGATGAAGTCAACCTGCAGGAGAATCAGAAATCCAGGTTTAGGTGAAAGAGTCATTATGGGTCACTGGGTCCTTTTGTTTCCAAAGTCCATAGATTCCATGAGACACCCACTATACTGATGACAAAGCCTGAATTTGCTTAAGCTATCTCAAGCTGGGTATCTGTCTCTTTGTCACCAAAGGAATCCAGATAATCTGACTCCCCCCGCTTCCTTACTAAACCTGTGTTGGGTTCTGGAGGTGGAGAAAACATTCTCTTGGCACTCAAATACTTCACAGTTTAGGGACGGTGACAGACCCCCAAACAATTGAAAAATTTTGCAAAAGAATTGCAAAATCCCTTTAGCTGAAAAAAATGAGGATGAATGGTTACTTGATTAATTGAAAAAGTAGATTAAAATCAGGAAATATAAAAAATTATACTTAAATATTTCATTTTTGGCTTAAACATTAAATAATAAATTCATTCTCTGGTCTTTTGGAACAAGTCCAAGACATTTCTTTTGGTGTAGGTCTCTTGTTTCTTACAGAAATCATAGCTCATAGTGCATCAGCCAAGACTTCTAGTTCCTTCACGTGGAGCAAGAATTTAAAAGTCTGTGCAAAATTACCAGAGTGACTTCTGGATCTTCATTATTTTTCCCACAAATTTTTACAAGTCTTTTGGCAACATCTAATTTGGTAGCAATGCTTTACTTCTTCAGTCTTACTAATTCTTTCCAAAGTGTTCGATTCCATTTTCATACAAATAGCATCTCTTGTTCCTACTTATTTAAAATTTGTATTTAATTTGGAAACAAGCCCAGTTACTCCTGGTCAGCATGCGGCTGTAGAGGGAGTAGACGCTGTGGGCATTTAGATGGCTCCCTACCAGCTGGGCACCTTCAGCTTATGGGTGTGAGGGAGGGAGTGGAAAGCGTGGGTTAATCCAATGAGGCAGGCCAGAGAGTTGATTAAGTGGAAGTCAGCCAGAAGAGCTTCTACTGTACTGAGTTGGTCCGGGTGCTGGTTCAGAGGTCGGTGCAAGTTCCAATGGGGGCAGAAGGAGGCAGGTCTACACGGCGTAGGAGGATTCAGGGGGTGCTTCACGGAGGTGGTATCGCTTCAGCAGACCAGTTAGAGAAGGCATCTCAGGCACAGGCTAGCATGATCAAGGGAACGCATAACTCATCTGAGTTACTGAGTTGGGGTGGGGAGCCCCTGTACTAGGGTTGAGAGCACGCCTTATTCTTGAGATAAAACACCCAATGTTTCGTCTCTCCAGATCCAAGTTCTGTCCACTTGGTCTCTGTCTTGCTCTGAGTCTTGGTGGTAAATTACGTGGAAGCCCAGCTTCTCCTTCTTTTTCTTGCCACCTCTAGCAAGCCTCCCAGGACCTCATCTGCTTCTTATAGAGCAGCCTGCCCTGAGTCCCTGGGTTGCCTGCCCACATTTCTAGCTAGAGTCTGCTCCTGACTTACTAGCGCTTGTCAAGCTCCTGCCAGCCACCTTTGCTGGACCTCTGATACCCTGACTATCACTTCTTTTGCCTGTCGTCTCTGAGACTAAGCCTGTAAGCCCCCATGAAATCCAGGATCACATCTGCCTTATTCACCCCTGCATTCATAGCGTCTAACATACTTGCCTATAGTAGAATCTCAGTAAAAAGCTGTTGGGTGAGTGAATGAATGAATGAGTTCCATGTGAGAGGCCGTATACCATAGCCTCAGTGCTTGCTCTTCCCCTGTGACTGCAGCACCTTCTCTAGCTTTCCACAGGACTGGTTCCTTCTGCCCTTCAGATCCCGGCTTAAGTCACCTTGAGGAGTCCTTCATTGATGATCCAGCTAAAGCAGCCACCAGCTCCCCCAAATCTCCACCGTGGTCCGTTTATTTCCTCTAGCACATTCGCTCTACAAAGGCACGTACAGGTCTGCTTTTGTTTTCTGCTGATTCTCCATGCCCAGCCCTGCACCTGTCACACAGCACTATTCCTTGACATGGTAAATAAATGAATAGATGGATGAATTATGATCCAACTTCCAGAGAAAAACACAACATGGGCTTGAGTCTTGACTGTGCACTTACCAAGTACATCATTTTTGGCAGCCCAGTTTCACCTAAACTCTTTGAATCTCAGTATCCTCATGCATAAAATGGGGTGAAAATAGTAACTTACTACCTCCTATGATTAATGTGAGGTTTCAATTAGATACTAGATGCCAAACTTTTGGCATACTTCATAGTGAGTGATCACTGAAAATAAGATCTTATCCGTAAGCCCAGCATGAGTCTCTCTGCCTGGACCTTCGCTGCAGTTAACACCGCTTTGTCTGCAGGAGAGGGAGGTTAATGAGAGGACCCTCAGTTTGCAGGAACCTGAGAGCCACGAGTTCTTCCTGAAGCCATTCAGAAGCACGGCTGGGCTGCCTGTAAGCCCAGAAGGGCTGCCACCTGTGTCAGGGAGCTGCCCTGCTCTCTTTGTATTCCCCACTACAAACATTTGCATAAAATAAAGATCCCGAATCCCTGACTGTTTTCACCTTGACTTCCCCTCAGGGTGTACCTTAGCCGTCGATGCCCAGGAAGCCATTTCGATGACATGAATAGAGCACATTATGTGAAGAGCACACTGTGTGAGATGAGAGGGAAATCCAGCAGGAGTCATGGATGCACTTTGAATCAACCCAGGCCTCTTCTCATGCAAATGGAAAAAACCCAGGGCGAAAAAGATATGCAGAATGTGAGCACAAAGGCCACAGTCTGGCTCCAGGAGAGATTCTTGTCCTTCTGACCTCCAAAGCTGGAGAATCATACATTGTGCCTCAGCAGGAGCTGGGAATTGGATTAAGGGGCAAACTTGCCCATTTTCTTTCAGATTGTGTTTTCAGGGGATTTGAATGAGGTTTCTTAAGCAGTGAACACATCTGAAGGAAACAAAAGTCTTGAAAATGGCCTTTTATAAGCAGACTCTGGGCAAACTCCCATCATCTCACAGAAAATGCTTTCCAAAGGCAGGAGCTGGGGCAGTTGCCAGGAGCACGACGGGCTGCAGGCTGGCAAGCTTGGGCGCTGGAGAATTTTGCTATTAAAATTGTGTTTAAAAAGTCGCCCATAAAAGCCTTGATGTTGTACTTGAAGGTTGAATGTACATTGCCACTTAAAGAATCTATTTAACAAATAATCATCCTGTCCCAGGAACTGAGCTGGCTGCCGCAGGGGATGCAGCCATGAGCTGGACACAGTCTGCCTTCTCCCTGCTCACACATTTGTTTAGGAAATATTCCATTAGCACCTACTATTTTCAGGCTCAGCGTACCCCTCGAAACTGTGATTAGCACCTGCTCCCATCCAGCAGCAATTGCATGAACAGGGCCACAAGTAACTGGGAAGTTGACAAATAGCACAAATGAACACGAAGTGGACATGGACATGATGGGAGCATTTGTAACAAGCAAGCCTCTCAGTCCCACGATGAGACAGCTTTCCAGAGAGGAGAAAGCCTCCTCACAGGAAGCTCATTGGGTGCTTCATTAATAAAGCCCTTTGCATGAGCACAGGGTTGAGTAGAAGAGAGAGGAGGGGGAGGGGATTAACACTTCACATATTTTATTTTATTGACTTCTCACAGCAACCCTGTGAAGTAGACGATATTATCGCTCTTTGCCAAATTAGGGAGCTCAGGCACCGAGAGATGCTGTAGCTCTCCTAATGAAACATTGCTGTTACGTGATGGAGACGGCATCCCAACTCCTGTCTCACTCAAAACCCAGGGCTTTTCCCATCTCACCAAGAATCCCCTCAAGGAATTTTAGGTGGTAAAGGATTGCATCCTGGCCACTTGGTAACCATTCAGGTCGTGCAAGTAATTTAATCCCTCTTAGACTCAGTCTGTTCATTAAATAAAGATAATTATTTGCACCTGCTTATTTTCAGGGTTGTGCAAGGAATAAAGGAAAGAATAGAAGGTGAAAATGTTTAAGATCCGTAAATAACCGTGAGGATATGGGAAACTATGATGATTAGAATCCACCTGCCTCAAACTCAATTCCGCACTATAGATAATTATATAGCAAAGAAGCCAGATTCTTGCCTAGTTTCCACAACAGAAGGTTTTTCTAGGATTTAGTTCACTTGCTAGTTAACCAGTTATTTTGTTTTTATCTACCGCGTTGATGACAATGGAAGAATATTCTTCCGTCAGCTGTTAAGTCCCTACTTTCAGGCTGCATGTGTCTCGTTTCCTCTCCTCTTGATAAAGAGTTCATGCCTCCTGGTTTCTGGTTACTGGTTTCTCTCACAAGTCCCCTGTTTCAATAAATGGAGCACACCCTCCCCATCAACCAAACTCAAAACCCAGCCATCACCATGGTCATACCCTCTTTCTCTCCTAGCATCTCAGTTGATTGCCAATCCCATGGATCCTTATCCCACCATCACGTCTCACCTGGACCACTGCAGGAGCTTCCCCAACTGGTCTCTCTGCCTCTACTCTTGGCCTCCTCCCCACAATTCATTTGCCAGGGGCGTCTTTTAAAATGGAAATCAGTTTGTGTCGCCCTTCTACTTAGTACCCCATAGTGGCTTCCAGTTGAAACTGGAATTAAATGCTAACATCTCATGCAGGCTTGCAAAATCTATCTACATCTCCAACCTCATCGCTTGTCACCACACCCTCTTTCTCCACCCTCCAGCCACACCAGTGCTCTTTTTTGCCTCAGGATATTTGCGCTTGCTGCTTCCTCTTCCCAGAGTTCTCTTCTTGCACTACACGGGGTTGGCTTATTCCAGACTTTCAGGTATCAGTTTAAATATAGTTCCTCAGAAAGGTCATTCCTAATCGCTGATTAGAATCAGGTCATCAACCATCATACCCTCTGATGATGACCTGCTCTTGCATGGCACTTGTCACATTTTGCAAATGTGTAATATTTCATGTCTGTATGCCCTTTTAGAAAGTAAGCTCAAGCATAATAGTAGGACCCCCATCTATTTGGTTCACCACTGTGTACCCAACACCCAGGAGGGTGTCTGGAAAATAACAGGTACTCAGTATGTATTTGTCATGTCCATAGAATGGTATGAAATTAGCAATTCGTCAAGAAGTTCAGCCATGAATCCCATGACTTCTACACTGCCCACACACCCAACTGAGTCTCAGTGGGCAGCCTAACAAGACTGTCTCTCTTCATTGCTTTGTTCCAGGAGCGGCTGGTGCTATCTGTGCTCCCCCGGTTTGTCGTCCTGGAAATGATCAACGACATGACCAATGTGGAAGACGAGCACCTGCAGCACCAGTTCCATCGGATCTACATCCATCGCTACGAGAACGTCAGGTGAAAACCACAACATCCGCACCCCGGTTCTCCACATGATCCGTGTGCACTCAGCTGCTCTCATCTCACTGCCCTGACTTCTGTCTGCCTGAATGTCAGCACCTTTCCTCATGTGGTTGATTAATTCATTAACTAGTGATTATTCATTAGAGAGTTCTACATTTCTAAGTTGAGGCTCAAGAAGAATGTCAGAGAAGTGCAATTATATTTGCTAGTTGACTTACTGCCTGGCTCCCTTGCAGTAGGCTTGCCTGCCTGTACATTTTGAGTGGGAAAAGCAAAAGCCTTTTACACTATGATTGGGAAAATACTTCCAGAATGCGATCTGGAGGCCTCAGGGTTGATCACATATGTCTCCTCTTTAGATTCCTCATAAGTGTCTTTAAAACAATACAAAAAAGGACTACAGCTTCTTTTCCCTTTGCAAACATATTTTTGTCCATCCATCTACCCATTCATCTACCCACCCATCTACTCATCCATCTGCCCACCCATCCACCCATCCATCCATCCATCCATTCATCCATTCATCCACTTACCCATCCACCCCCCCATTCATCCACTCATCCATCCACCCACCCATTCATCCATCCAGCCATCCATCCACTCCTCCACTCATCCATGCATTCATCCACTCATCCAGTCATCTATCCACCCATCCATCCACTCATCCATCCACCCACTCATCCATCCATCTATCCACTCATCCATCCATCTACTCATCTATCCATCCATCCATCCATCCATCCATCCACTCATCCATCCATCCATCCAACAGTGCCCTCTGCATGCCCAGCATTGCACTAGACAATATGATGTGTACTGAATATCAGAGGGTGGGCTCCTTAGTGAGGCAGATCAACTTTAGCATCCAATTGTGCCTCTTTCTTGAGTGTCATTTTGGGCAATTTACATACCTGAATCTCAAAATCCTGTTCTGTAAAATGGGCATTTTAATGGCTGCCTTGCAGTGAGTGAAGATATATACAAAGCATAGGACAGGGGTAAGCATGTAGTAGGGCATTAGGCACATTGTAGATTGTTTCAGATATGTTCCTAATTACAAGTGGAAAAAAACCCAACCCTGGCCGATTATAAAGAAATGCATTGAAAGGCTATGTTGTGCCTCACAGAGTCATTGGGGAAGGATGGAGAGGCAGGCTTAGAAATGGGTTGGAATGAGCCAGAAGCATAGCCAAAATCACAGTAGAACACTAGGCTAGTGAGGATGCTGCTTCTGAAGAATCCATTGCTTGTGATAACAACCATATCCCCAACACAGCTGCAACCTCTGCAATTCCTCTTCACTTCCTCTGCAGCCCCCAGGATCCAGGTGTGGCTGCCTTTGCTCTCCCCCTTCCCCCGCCTCCCCCAGCCTCTTCACACTTCAAGTTAAAGCCTGGGGCAGATGTGTCTGACTGGCTGAGTGCAGTCACTCTCCAGAAGTGACTATAAAGCAAATATCTGACATTTTCAGCTTGTACAGTAGAACTGTATCTCCCTCCCACAAAATATCATAGAGTGGAAATTTCCCAGACGTAGGGGAAACGCCTATACATTGAACAGCTCTAGAAAGACCAATAAACCCTCCTAGTTCCTTTCTCCATAACTTTGATGGGAGGGAAGAGCAACTTTCCCTCTTACAAGCATCCCTGGGTGTTCTGCACCTGGCTTGCCAGCATGCTCATTTGAAATCAAGTCCAGCAGAGAGTGTGATTCTGACACAGTCTTTTTTAGCAGGTATATCAGTATACATCATTCTCGGGGTCTTGTCCAAGAATTGAGCTACACCGCGTTAGATGCTTGAGTTTGCAAAGCAGCCATTTGTCAGGCAGCAACTCCCACGAAAGGTACACGCCAGATCCAGGAATTGATCTCATCAATACCAATTCTAGAACAACAGGTGGAGGGCAGTACCTATAATTATAGCACAGTGTTCTATTATTAAAGTAAGCAAAGAGTGCTAAGAGATAGTAAAAAGAGGAAAACCTGGGTAGCGGGAGGAAGGGGTAGAGAAACCTTCCTAGAAGAGATGATTCTTATTTGCTTTATTTAAATTGAGTCAAGCAAGTGGAAAAGACAAAGACAGGAATCCTGGGCAGAGGGATCAGGGACAAATGAAGGCAGACCATTGATAAATATGTATTGCATGTGTGAATATATATATATATATGTATATTTGCATATGTATTATATATTATAAAAACAAGAAAATGTATATATGATATATTGTGAAAGTGCCTGTCACCATGGAGAAAGAGAGGAAAAAACTACCGTTAATAAAGAGAAAAAGGGAAAAAATAAACAAGCCTGCCCACCCTCACCAACATACTTGGGAACCTTAAATTCAATAAACAACAGGTTTGGCTTTCTTTCTGCACTAATCAATTTTCAGTGCTTCCCTTAGTGGGGAATAACTAAAGTCACTTCTGCTCCTCTCCACCTGCCCATTTATTTTAGATCATTACACCAAGTTCTTAGGGTCCAAACCCTTTTCCAGATGTTCACACCACACTAAATTAAAATTGCGTTTGCCGCCCTGCGTTTCTCAGCGTCCTCAGCTTGCAGCGAAAGAGCTGTTTCTAACGGGAGAAGAATTTACAGAGACACCCACTGCTGCACCGGGGCCTCTCCCCAGCTGTTCACAGAGGTGGCTGTGGCGAGATGCCCACAGCTCCCGCTGTTACAAGAAAGATGAGCTCAACGAGGGGCGGGGGCCTCTGCAGCCCACTGCAGGGATGCTGGGTGCTAAAATAAGAACAGAGATGAAAAAAGCAGAGGAGGATGATCCTTAGCCCGTGTCTGAGAGCAAAGCCAGGCCGGCTGCTTCGCCCGCTTCTCTGGCCCCCGTAGCACACCCACTGCAGTATAGGGAGCATTTTTGAAATCGTTTCCAATCCTGTCGCTCTCTTCATGGCTACCCCCCTGGTTCATTCTTCCTTCTCTCTTGCTTTTCTGTTATTTTGTGCCCCTACCCTAAAAACAATCTGCTCTAAATGCCTAACTCTTAATTATATTTCACACAGTTCATCGCCTCCTGGCAGTAGAGGGTGTGGTGAGAGGCTCCATCCTCGGGGGCGTTAGTGTTTCCTGGTAGGCTGGGAGCCAGCGGATCAGAGTTCTCGTCCCAGAACATTTTCTATGAGCCACACCCCCTGCAAGACTTTGGCCGCATTTCATTTTTCTGGGTCTTGGTTTCCTGATTCAAACGCTGAGCTGTTTGAAATGGACAAAACATTTGGACTCTCAAGTTGATTTCAGCTATAAACATCTGAGACTCCACCAGATTCACTGAATTAGAGATCCACCTGGCCACTCACCTTTTTACGGGAAGCCATTTGGGCTTCCAAGTCCATCTGCCCAATTCTATTCCTCTTTCCTATTTTCTCCTCTATATTGAAGACACTTCTTGCTTGGGTTACAGTTATGCTGTCTGCTCTAACAAATAACCTCCCAACTGTAATGATTTAAACTCGATATAATTTATTCACACAACTGCCTGCTGCTAATATTCCTGGTCAGTGGGTGATTCAGGGACAAAGGCCCCTGCATTTTATGGCGGTACCACTCCTTGGGCCTCAAAGTTCTTGGCATTCAGCTCTTGGAGGGGAAAGGGTATTAAATGCACAGCGGCTTCTTTACCACCTCAGCCCAGAAATGATGTGTGTCTCTCATCTGCTCAAAGTCCATTGATGACGCCTGATCCTATGGTCCCACCTAGATACAAGAGGGGCCCAGAGACCCTTGCTCAGCAGACTCTGCTAGGGACAGGAAGGCATGGATTTGGTGGACAGTTAACTTCTCTACCAGAGCTCCCTTCCCTCTTTCCTCTTGCCCAGCTCCATGCCATGTGCATTGGCACATTTGCTGGCATTGCTCAGTCCACCCGCTTCCTCGACTGGCTGTTTATTTCCAGCTGGCCTTGTCCACATTTGAAATCCACATTCGCCCTGTGGACTAGAGTTTCACATACAAGCAAGATGCAACTGAATGAGACTAGAGAGCTTGTTGGCTTTCAGTCTTGTCTATGTGG
The DNA here is from genome assembly GCF_021613505.1 of Equus quagga. Classification (NCBI taxonomy): domain Eukaryota; kingdom Metazoa; phylum Chordata; class Mammalia; order Perissodactyla; family Equidae; genus Equus; species Equus quagga. The sequence goes on from NC_060282.1 coordinate 11,621,764, forward strand.
CCATCCATTAAACATTCTCTGATTCCCGAAAGTGTCCACAAGGAGTAATATACCCTCCATTTATCGAGGACTATGCTGTGATTTATAAATTATCTGCTTACAGTAACCCTGCAAGTAGCTTTAATGATCTCTTCTTTATCATCAAGAAGATGCAAGCTCAGAGAGGTTCAATAAGTTTCCCAAGAACACAAGTTAGGAAGAAGTGTCTACACAGGGCCCAGGTTCTACGACTCCAGTGAACTCTGCTAAAACCTCCTTGAGGACTCTGTTTGCAGAGTGACTGTTAGGTAACATCACTTATTTTTAGCCGAATAAACAACTCATATAACCCAGTTAGAGTTGGAAATTAATATGGCCTCTCCAGTTACACTTGTAATCTTGTTAAACTTGTAATCTTGGAAGGTTACAAGTTTATACCTAGAATCAAAAGACCCAACCTCAAGCCCAGCAGCTGGGGATAGCCGAATGAGCAACAGAGTCAGAACCAGGATCCTGGTTTCTGCTTCTGCTCTTTTATTCCGCAAACCCTGACTGCATCCCTATGACTTAAACCAGTGCGTCTCCATCTTGAATGTGCACAAGAATCACCTGGGGCTCTTGTTGAATCAGATTCTGATCTAGAGTGTCTGGGGTGGGGCCTGAGATTCTGCGTTTCTAACCAGCTTCCAGGTCATGCACGTGGTGGCCCTGACCACCGTCTGAGGAAGGAGGACTGAATTCTGAAGATTTCTGTTGATTCAGCTCAGGAAACGTGACATGAGGCCCACCGTGTGCTGGGCCATTGGGACAGAGAGGTGACTTTCTTCCTGTTCTTTAGCTAGTAGATGGAGCACACTTAGTCTCGTGTGATTGTGTATTGAGTAGTAAGTGCCCTGACAGTGGGGAGCACAGGCCGGGCAGGAGGCCAGTGTAGGCTGTGGTTGGGGAAGTCCCCATAAAAGTAGAGTCTCAGCAAATGCGTGGGGTCTTCAAGGACACATAGGATTGTAACAGGTAGCAACAGGAAAGAAAGCTATGCCGGGGAGCAGGGACATCATGTACACACACGGTTGCATAAAGTCCCGTGTGGTCAGAAGACCACAGAAATGTGGTGAGATTGGAGCACTGAGCACATCTTGAGCTCTTATGACCTTTGATCTCAGGGAATCTGTTTCTTCTTTCAATAGGCTGCATGCCCCTTGGGCTGTGACATACTGTCTCCTCACCACTGAATCTCTAGTGCCTGGCACATAGTAAGCATTCAGTTAATTAGCTATTGAATAAATAAATGAATGAACCATTCTTAACATAGACAAGTAGACAGTAATAGTTTTGGGTGAATGGATCTGTAAGGTGAGTGGATTGGACTAGATGATCTATGGACCCGTCCACTCTCTGCCTGCCATGGTGATCACTGTCCTTACTTCAAAGGTAGCACACTAGTGATAACAAGTATAGATTCCAGAGCCAGGTTGCCTGGTGCGTATCCTAGCTTTTCATGACTGTGGACAAGTTACTCAGGCCTCAGTTTCCTATCGGTAAAATAGAGATAATATTTCCTACCTTGTAGATTGTTATGAGGAATAAATGAGTTAATACATGCAGAACTCTTAGAACAGTATCAAGTCCACAGTAAATACTCTGTAAGTGTTCCTGCTACTATTGTTTCTGGCCTGTGTCAACTGTTAGGAATGCTTTTAGCTGCAAGAAACAAATAATCATGTGGTCATATTCTCTTCCACCTCAGTTAGCTTCTCTCCTCTCTCTCTCTCTCTCTCTTTCTATGTTTCTTTCTCCCTCTTTCCCTCCCCCTCTCTCTCAAATGCAACCACTCAATTATAGAACATTTTTGTAAAATAATGATGACAAGAGTTAACACACTTATGGAACTCTTATTAATATGCTAGGCACTTTGCTAAAGACTCACTACCCACCAGTGAGGCTGTTACTACAGTTATCTCCAGTTTACACAACAAAGGCTTGGAGAAGTTCAGGAAGTTGCCCAAGGTCATAGTATTCTTAAGTGGTGAGCTGGGATTTGAACCCTGATCTGTCTAGACTCAAATCCTATGCATGTAGTAGTGACTTTGCCAGAGGAAGCTTTATGCATTAAAAATCTAAAGACATCATGCCTATGCTTAAAACTCTTCACCAACTTCCCATATCTTTCAGGAAAGAGTCTATATTCATCAACCTGGCTTACCGACCCCTTCTTTTTTGTTCCCCTGGCCACACTTCTGACCTCATCTCTCTCTCTCTCTCTTCTCTTGTCTTCCCGATCCCCTTGCTCAATGCTACCCTTTGACTATCTGCCCTTGAATTCTTGCAGAACCTTGGTACATTTGCCACTCTTCCACTAGACCCTAGTATGTACTGATTCCTCTGCTCAGAATACCCATCCTTCTACTCACTTTACCCATCCAACCCCATAGGTCCTTCAAGACTCACCTGAGACTTTGCTTTGCTAGGAAACTCCTGATCCCCTTATGACTGGTCATCACCTTGTATATCCTTCCATCACAGCAGTCATCTCCTGTGTAGTTTCTGTCTCTCTCCTTTTCTGCCCAATTCCATTCCCCAGAGGATGAGCATCTTGAGGACAGGCACTGCACCTTCTTTGTCATTCAGTCCAACAGCCTAGCACCGTGCGTAGCTAGGCACATAGTAGATACATAAATATTTGCTGAAAGAACTAATACATTAATTAATTAAAGCAATAATTTTTAAACTGAAGTCAAAAGTTTCCTAATGAGTCCATGAATGGGCTTTGGGGAAGGTAGAAATTCCTTGAAATAAGGTGCAAAATTTTGAATACTTGTGCATTTTTTAAGTGAAAGAATTCAGAACCTATATCAGATTCTTAAAGCAGTTTATAACAGAGGCCAATTTAAGAACCACTGAATACCAGGGGTGACCCATGTAAGCCAACACACATTCCACAATGTCTTCTGGCCAAATAATCTATTTCAATAAAACTAAGTTATACCGATTGTAAGACTCACTTTTATTTTATACAACACTAAGAGGAATAACCAAAAAGTCGGACACACTGCTAAGATGCTATCAGTTTCAGAGATGATAAAACATGAAAATCAAAAAAATATGGTAGCCTTTTTGGGGTTCCATCCTTCCTTTCAGAGGTGCCCTTGCTCTTGCAGAGGCCCCTGAGATGGTATGGTAAGGTGGGTGGAGCAGTGCCCCACAGCACAGTTCATCTAGGTGGACAATCTCAACTCTACTGCATGCTACCAGTGGAATGTTGGGCGAGTGTCCTTGCCTCCCTGAGCCTCAGGGGCCAACTGGGGGATTAACTAAGACAGTGTTCATAGAGTGCCTGGCTTCTAAAAGGCTTTCAGGGACTGCCCCTTCCCTTATGCCAAGACATAGGCGTGGAATAAGACCTCAGCTAACTGAAATCTTTAGGAAATGTGAGATTTTTAGGTAATTAACTATTCTACCTGAGGTTTCCCAGCTTTTCTACCTATTCTCATAACTTTTGAAAAATGCCTCACTCTATTTGCCTGCAATTTTGCGTAGAGTACCGGCCACTGAGCTGGAGATAATGAGGTTTTGTGTTATTTTTCCCCATGTCTGTTTTCCTCTGTGTTCACGGCGTCTGCATTGCTTTTCATTGTGAAAATAGATAATCCGTAATGCTTCATTTTGCCTTCCACAACAAATTAATCTGTTCCTAGTGACAAACTCCCTTTTGGGTTGTTTGTGTTGCCCTCACTCCACAGCCCTGCACAGGAGGAAGGGCTTTCTGTTGTCCCCTTGTCCTTCTGGAACTCCTGGGTACACTCTCTCTGCTGAGATGTTTGGTAAACACTGAGACATTCCTCGTGACTCCCATGGCAGGGAAAGTTAAAATCTCAGACCACGGTGGATTTATTTGGAAGGTGTTGATGTGTCTCGCAGGATGGGATTAAAATATTAATGTTCTTTCTCCCCACCCCATCCCTTTCCTGTTGTCTAGTATTCTTTTTGCAGATGTTAAAGGATTTACCAACCTCTCCACGACCTTGTCTGCTCAGGAGCTGGTCAGGATGCTCAACGAGCTCTTTGCCAGATTTGATCGACTAGCCCATGTGAGTTGAATTTAATTCCCTCCTAGTCTTTCGAGGGAGTGAGGGACTGCATGTGGAATTAGGAAAGAGAAGGACGCAGGCTTCATCACCAATGTCATTATCATTCTGCATCCTGTCCCTGGGCATGGATCTCTGACCCTCGAACATTTTGGGGACCAGTGTTAGTTATTTACAGGTCTCGGATGGGAGATTTGTCAGATTAATTTTCCCAATTGAGAGACAGCTGGTTGAGTGACAATTAAACTGAAGTCCTTTTTATCTGCTTTCTACTCCCCCATCATTATTTCCCCCTGCGTGTGGCCAGGTGCCATCCAGCTGTAGCCTCAGTGTTGGTTCATGCAGTGATGGCTGCCTGTAGTTTCCCAGCCAACCCCAGCCATCTGGAATGAATTAGCCTATTCTCAAGAATCAGTAATCTACTAGACCGTCCCACTACCATTTTGTTTGACCTAACTTAAGAGCTTTGTTTTTAGCCAACAAGATGCTACCTTTATTTTTCAGCTGACTTGATCAGAGCTGAAAAAGGAGAACAGGTCAAAGGAGATGGCCATTTGTTATCAAAACAGATTCCTAGTCCTATAGCCGCTCAAGTTAAAGAGGAATATCATTGTCACACTGCATCTTAGAGGGGTCTCTGGGTTCAAATAGCCGTGACTTACTTTCCTACGTTGTAAAGAGTGTATCTTAGTGTCAACTTCACAGGCTGTTGTGAATTTGGAGTTTGGAGGCAGGGAAGAATGTATACTGTCTCTTTTTATTGTTGCACCAATGTTGGTGCCAGTTACACATGGTTGTTCTACTTCATATTATGTTCTGAATACTTCTACTCAAAGATGCTAAAATGAACAAAGATGGTCCTGTAATGAGAACTGACAGGTGTGATCACGGTCAAGTTCTATTGTCACAGTAATCCCCACTGATCTGGGGAAAAGGTCGCTAAGTAAAATTTAATCCACGTTGTTCAACCAACATTTATCGAGTACATACTATGTGCCAGGTTGTATGCAAGACTCTGGCAAGACAAAACCAATCCCTGCCCTTGGGAAGCTCAGAGTCCGGTAAGGGAGAAACACAAATCCATAATAGTTGCAAGACAATGTGGTGCCAGCAATAATAGGCACAGAAGTCCTGGTGGACAAAGGAAGGAGCAGTCAGTGCTTGGGGTGGTGGTGGTGATCTGGCGGCACCTGGAGAAGAGGCTGTATGCAAGCTGGGTCTTGAGGAAGAGCAGGCGCCTTCCCTGTATCAGATTAGACAACGAAGCATCTTTTAAGTTGAGCTATGGTGCAAAAGCAGGGAAGTGTGAAAATGTGCTGCTCGTTTGGGGAACTCTAAGCAGTCAAGATTGCTAGAGCATGAAGGGCATGGAGACTGTAGCGAGAAATGAGCTTGAAAGGAAAACAGAAACAAATCTTGGGGGCCACGGGGTGACATTTTAAGGAATGTGGACTTTGTCCTGTATCCCAGGGTTTTCACCCTGGTTATGGTATACATGGTTGGGGAGAGGAGCAAGATGGGGGTACATGGGCCATCGATCCCAGTGGGTGCAAGAAGCTATAGTCCATCTTCTGGGGTATGAGTCTTATTGAAAGATTTTAAAGAAAAAAATGAATATCAAATTAAGCACAGATAGATGGAGTAAAATTATTATAATTTTGATAAGAATAGTAGACATTCATAAACTGCCTGGTGTGTGTTACGCGCTGTGCTGGTGTTTTCCCTGACTTACAGTGACCTAATTTACTTCTCACAACAAACCTACCAAGCAGGTTCTTTGTTGTTTCCATTTTATGGAATGAGGGACGGAGGCTCAGAGGAGTAAAGTAACCTGCTCAGAACCACTGCTAGGTTGTGCATCTGTGACTCAGGCCAACTGAGGCAGGTGCTTGCTCTTGAGCACTAAGCAATGCCACAGGCATTTTAAGGGATCGAATACAAGATGTCAGAGATGTGTTGCTGCCCATGCAGAACAGCTTGAAGGGTTAGATGCATGGGATTTCGAGTATGGGCTGGACTTGAATGTACTTGTGTAAATTCATTCTGTTGAGTCTCAGTTTCCTATATGAATTGTATTGAAGGATAAATGAAATAAAACATGTGAAATATCTCTTAACACAGAAGCTGACTCAGACTAAGTACTCAGTACCCATTAGCACTCAGTAATTCCTGGTCTACCCAGCTTTCCTACCCCACCCCACCCCGACCCTGAGTGCATGAGTATTTACCACTCTAGGGGACCTCTCTGGAAAATTTTGAGAAACTCTGCCAGTGAAAACAATTCTACTCATCTTGGAATGAGGAAACTTACTTTCAGTGTTTTTTGTTCCCCACCCTAGCCAAGCCACTTAATCGAGTCACAGACTCTGCTTCTGTGTAAAAGGGAGTTGGACTGGCCCCTTGTAGCATCTTTTAGCATCAAAATTCTGTGGCTTTCTGATGATCTCTGCCTGCCTTGCCATGATGCTTTGCTTTAGAGTTTCATTATGTTGCACATTGGAGAGAACTCACTTCCCGTGTCAATGGCATGTGCTTACCCGGTTATTCACTGCATTATTAAAATGCAGGAAAACTTCAAAGCCTTCTGTTAGAGTTCCTGTTAGTGTGATAGAATTCCACAGTGCCCTGTGGTTCAGGCTGCTCAGAGCTGAGTGTTATTGACCCTTCAAAGTGCCCTTAGCCAACTTTTAGTAACTTTCGGTCTTTGATCTTTTTTTTAAATAAAGTAGTCCCTATCTACCCCTCCCCCATCCAAATTAGGAAAGAAGAAATAACTATTATGAGGCTTTAAAACTGTAAAACAACATATTTACTGTTATGCAATTGACGTCAATACATCTTAAACCTTTTTCTAAATTGCTGACAAAACTGTAAGCCACCTAAATTATTGTTGTAAAGAACAAATCCAACACGATGGAAAGCTAATCAACAGATTAAAAAGAATGAGAGCTATTCGTATATTGACATAGAAAGAATTTCAAGACATGTTGTTGCATGAAAAAAGCATGTCTCAGACCTACAGACATAGTATAATAGATTTATGGCTAAAGATCATGAAAAATAGTAAGTATATGTAAACATATAAGTGTATACGTGAATGCACAGCAGCCATGAGGAGGGAAGGGAGACCAGATTTCCGGGGTGTAGTGTCTCTCTAGGGAGGGCTGTCCGAGGGGACTTATCTACCGTTTCATTTTTGCTAGGACAATATACTCATGTGTTACTTGTGTAATTACAATTAGGTAAGCCAATATAAAAATTGTCATGATTTTGGGGCCAGCCTGGTGGCACAGCAGTTAAGTTTGCACATTCTGCGTGGCGGCCCGATGTTCGCTGGTTCGGATCCCAGGCATGGACCTAGGCACTGCTTGGCAAACCATGCTGTGGTAGGCGTCCTACATATAAAGTAGAGGAAGATGGGCACGGATGTTAGCTCAGGGCCAGTCTTCCTCAGCAAAAAGAGGAGGATTGTTAGCAGATGTTAGCTCAGGGCTAATCTTCCTTAAAAAAAAATTGTCATGATTTCTATTATAACCCTTTTTAAAGGACATTAATGGCACTAATATTTTCATTCTGAGAGTCTCTCTCATATTTTATTGATTTTTTTCCTGATTACTAGAGCAATAGTTGTTCTTTCTGTAAAATTCAAACATCAAAGATGTAAAGAATACAGGAAGTATACATCCCTATAATCCTGCCCCTCCCCAACTGAAGAACCATGTTTGATTGCTTGATGCATATATCTCCTAATTTTTATCTGCGATCTACATCTATGGTTTCATAAATTCTCTGGATTTTCATAGCAGCAAGGCCATCAAGATGGCAGGAAAAGGATCACGTTAAGACCAACTCAGACCATTCAAAATTTGCATGAAGGCCCTCACTCTGCTTTCTTCTCCTTTTTCTAAATTTTTTTTTTCAAAACAACGTGCTTTCTTAATAAGAACTTTTCAAAGCAGTTTCTGGTAAAAAGAGGTTGCTCGGATATTACTGTCAAGTCATCTGACAGCTCACAAGAATTGATGAAAAATGTGTCTGGAAACTGACAGAACTCGACAGATAAGACATCTTTCGTAGACACATATATTTATATTTCTTTATATTTCATATATATTTATATTTCTTATATATGATACATATTATATATGTATATATACATACCATTTATTTTGGGCCCACAGTTTTTCAAAGAGGCTGACAATTCCACTTTTTTTTTTACAAGAAAAATGGATGGTGGACATGAGCATCTTCACCACAATGTTGTATGTCTGCTCCAGAAGAGTAATAAACCATTTTACACAAGCTCCTTCCAAAATGTATTTTTGTCAGGAGATCTCCCATTCTGGACTTTGCCATAATTTCTGCAGTTTTGTAGAGAAAGAGCTTGGAGTTCCAGAGTCAGACAGATGTGGATGTGAATTCCACTTCTGCCTGCTAACTTGCTGCATGGAATTCACTTCCTTAAGCTGTCTGTGAAATGAGACAGGACTCCGAATGTGGTCTTGAGGACTAAGCAAGACAAATGTAATGCATCTGCCACATCGCCTGGCACATAGTATGTGCTTAATAAATATTACTTCCTTTCCCTACTTAAATTTTTCCAAAATGCTTTCATCTCTGCTTTCACGGAAAAAATCACTGATTAGGGGTTGGTGAATATCACACATGATTCAGATCATTACTTTTAGCCGGCTCATCTGTGGTACAGGAAATTTTTTATATTTCTCCTATTTCTCATCCCAAAATTTCCATGTTTAAAAACAGATGTAAATCCTACCTACCCTGCTGTGCTCACTGTTATTGTGAAACTCAAAGGAGGAAAGAAGCAAGAGACGGCTCTTTCCAGGTTGTCATTGTCATTGCTAATTGATGGCCATGCTTACTTTGCTATGTGTTAAGGACAGGATGGGTTATTTTGATACGTGTCACATATGGAGAATTGAAACCCGTATATCAGTGGCTTCAGTGACTTATCCAGGATCAAACAGCTGGTAAATTTGACCAGAATGGAGCTGTAGGGTTCTTAGACCAAGGCATTTTCCACTCTCCCCCTTTCCCTTCTCCCTCCCATTGCCAACTGGGGGGCAGGTCTCCCTGATGCACCAGACTGCCATCAGCCTGAGTCACTCACAGCAGGCTCTGCCCTGAGAGAAGGACCATGTGCGGATGCAGTGTGGCTGATGGAAATTACCAACCCCTGCCTCCCAGCCTCCCTGCAAAATAAGAATAAGGGGTTCCATCAGTGGTTCCTAATGCTCCTTCACAAACAAATATCGGAAAGTTTTAACTCTGGTCGTGAGATGAAAATATATACATATATCAGCAATGTAGTGAGTTTTAATAATGCTAATTTTATTAGTTCAAAGAACTTTCCTTTATTCTAAGAATATGTCTTTTTGCTTTTTGGTGTTAAGAATGCCCTTTGTGTTATAACGTGATGGGGCTAGTCGATGGTGGCTGGGTTGTTATTTTTGTTTGTTGATGGATTTTTTGTATTTCCTTGGCATAATACAAAAATGAACCCTATAGCAGTTTCTCAGGCCCTCTGGGGTTTTTTTAACGGCTGTCCTGTGAACTCCACAAATCTGGAAACTGCCAGACCAGTGAGTCAAGTCCTCTCTACGTTTCATTTTGGCCATGACACTCTAGAGGTCTGAGAAGAAACAGCTGGAGGTCTTGAGCTCTCCTTATTGATCAGATCTCATCAGCAGCTCTCTTACAAAATTAGCTGCACTGAAGCAGCCAACAGACAGGAACCTGAAACTCCTAAAAATGACCCTGGGACAGCCATGCATGCTGTGAGGTTCTGAAGATTGCATCTGTGCCCCTTTGGGAAGACTGGCAAGGCCCTGGAGATCTGATCCAGCCTTGGAAGCACCACAGCCAGCTCTGATTCTCTTTTCCCTGTCTATTTATTTTTCATTGGGAAAGTGATTTCAATCACTTTTTACCCAAACATAATGGCCCAACTTTTGATGAGATTAGGAAAGCAGGACAGTTTTTTACAGCTTGGCAATACAAGGGCATTTACTGTGTTGCTGGAATCTCAGTGGGCCCCTTTCCATCTGCAGCTCCCTTCTCCCGCCCTTGGACGCTCCCGAGGAGAGCCCCTGACCCACAAAGTCATAGACCCATAGGCTCCTAGGGCTTCAGATCTAGAAGGCTCCTCAGAGGTCATTCAGTACCACCCACTTATCCAAGAAAACCAGAAGAGAAAGTCCTCTGCCCATGATCACAGATAGAGATGCAAAAGATCTTAGATGGGAGTCCAACTCGTTATCACAGAGACAGGCAACATTGATTCGGTGCTCCATCTGCTGGACCCTGTACCAAGCCTTCACATGCATCATTTTATTTCATCCTCACAATCACACAATGAGATCCTGTTTTTATCCCAATCTTACAGATGAGGCAACTGAGGCTCAGAGGTTAAGTAACTTAGCTAAAGACACACAGTAAAGATGTTTGATCCTGGGGCCGACCAGGTGGCTCAGCGGTTAAGTGTGCACATTATGCTTTGGTGGCCCGGGGTTCACCAGTTCAGATCCCAGGTGTGGACATGGCACTGCTTGGCAAGCCATGCTGTGGTAGGCGTCCCACATATAAAGTAAAGGAAGATGGGCACGAATGTTAGCTCAGGGCCAGTCTTCCTCAGCAAAAAGAGGAGGATTGGCAGCAGGTGTTAGCTCAGGGCTAATCTTCCTCAAAACAAAAAAAAAGAAGATGTTTCATCCTGTGCAGTGTGACTCCTTGGCCAGTGCCCTTAGCCCCTATGCTCTACTGCCTCAAGTTTTCTGTCGTCTAAAACCTGCAACATCTAGCCTCTTCCCGTCCAATACAAAAGTATGCACCATTTTCTTGGTGCTTGTTGCTCTTTGAAACTTTGTAAGAATTGTGTCCTCATGATTCTAAGTCCACCAAACAAGCAACTGTGCCCTACTTCTCACCTATGAAATGAGGATAAAAATTGTACCCACCTGTTAAGGTTGTTGTGAGGGTTACTCTGTTTAACATATGGTGTATCATAGGGGTTATTATTAATCATCCTTGTGTCAGGGACAATGCTTGCCTTATGATAGATGCCCAATTGATGTGTTTTTCTGTCAGTGAACAAGTCCATGAATTAATAAATGAATAAAAGTTTGTGTAAGACATAGCCCCTCCTTTTCAGGTGCCAATACCCTAGTTGGGAAGGGCCTTAAAATAGAGTTGAAATAGTTGATGTCCCTAAGTGATTTGTTCTTTTAAGTGCTTATTGTTGAGCTAAAGGCTGTTAACAACTGTTAATTCAGAGACACGTCCTGAGAAGAAAGACATTGATGAGGGCAGGATTCATAGGGGAACACTGAACCTGCATATTGGATGCCCACTCTTCGCCAGGCCTGTTCACATGATGGGGATTCAGATCAGAAAGCTAGTGCATGACAGACCCGGGAAGTGTATCTGTTGTGCTCAAAATCCAGTGTTTTTCTATGACTCTGCTCCACCTCTGAGCCATTCAAACCCCTATTTAAGGTACCCCACTAATTTCCTAGGGAGAGAATAGAAGCGCATTTCGAAGGTAGGTGCCCCTGACCCCAAGGTGCAGACCACTTGGACCCACTCCCCTTGTTCCCAAGCCTTTCTGAAGCAATTACCTGTCCATTGACTCCATCCTTTCTTCTCCTGCCCTGTTCCTTCCAGGAGCATCACTGCCTTCGCATCAAAATCCTGGGAGACTGCTACTACTGTGTTTCCGGACTTCCTGAGCCCCGCCAGGACCACGCCCACTGCTGCGTGGAAATGGGCCTCAGCATGATCAAAACCATCAGGTAATTTGGGATCTCCTCCATAACACCTGGCCTTCAATGGGCATCATGGGAAAGACAAACCACCCACCTATCCTTTGCAGTAAATCATATGTATGTTGAAAGGTGAAGCCCTTTGACTTATTTCACAAAAAACTGCTTGCCCATTAATTCTCCTGTAAGAACCGATGCACCTGCCAGCTTCATCATGTTCTAGTTGTACCTCACTTTTAATTATCTGTGTAACAAATTTGTATTACAAATGTCCTTGTGGGGATACAGCGAGGAACGAGGGGAGTGTCATGCCCACCTCCAGGGAGGTTACAGTGTATGGGGAGAGATGGATGCATCGACAATTTCAGTATGGTACCAAAGCTCTGTGAAGAATCAAATCTGGGATGCTTGTGTCAGTAGCGGAGGAAGAGCTAATTCAATCCGTGGTGCTGGGGAGTGTTCTCCAGAGTAGAGCCATCTAAGCTGTTTCCTGAAAGGTGAGTAGACATTAGCCAGATCCTTGAGGTGGGTGGAGAGCTTGGAAGACAGGATGGATGTGTGCAGAACTCGGGATGTGCTGCAGTGGCAGCTGGTAGAGCCTGGGATGAAAACGGTGGTGACAGATGGACCATAGGCTGGGAGCGGCCATGGCCTGCAGGACCTTCTCAGCCATGTTAGGGGGTTGCACTTTATCCTAAGGCCAACAGGAAATCATTAAGGGCCACAACCAGGGTTGACTTCGTGGGTGTGTGACAAGTGCTTTTGGCTTTGGTCAGTGTATCTGACAAATAGAGGCTTAATCAAGGTGGGAGGAGTTATTGAGGTCAAGGACTTTGGAACTAGAATCTTTATGGCTTTGGAAGAGAAACTCAGTGTTGTCAGAGCTCCCCTCAGGGTTCCAAAATGGTTGCAGAGCTTCCAAGCATTGCATCCTCCCACAACCACAGCAAAGACAGTAAAGAGAGGATACATGGCTCATGCCTTCATCTTTTATGGGAAGAAGAGTCTTGCCAGAAACAGACCAGAAGACGCTCCCTGTGAACTTGAACCTAGGTTGTATGGTCTAGCAGGCGTGTGTGTGATCCTTGAGCGTGTCAGTATGGATTAAAGATCAGCAAGGACAACAACCCCTGAACTTCCCACCCTCAGACACACCCTGCACTGCAGGCTCAGCTCCCCTGCTGGTTCTCAAGACCAAGCCTGGAAAGGGCAGGAAGGATCTAAGCAATTGGAGCCTCCCTTTCTAGTTCCTGCCTCATGGCCAACGCAGTGTGCTGGACTCTTTCTACTTGCTGACAGATCCCCGACTTCATTCTGGTTTCAGGCAGATGTCTGTTGACATCAGGAAAGGTGGTGTAGACCCCTAATTAAGAAGAGGACACAGAAGCCCTTTCCCTAAAAATGATCACACTCAGTTGATGTGAAACTGCTCATTTCAATACTGAGCCTGATACCTCACTCCTGGTACCTTGGCAGACCCTCAGGGTCCCACCTCTGGAACCAGCCCATGACCTGGGCCCAATCAAGGTGGCGGCATGCTTTGCTATGAGGCGTAGGATGAGAATCTAACCCTTCACCACCCCTAAGACCAAGTAGGCAGGGGGAAAAAGAGACTGTAAATGTCCCCACTGCTGCTGCCCCCTCTTTTACAGAGATGCAGAAGTTCCTTCCTCTAAGGACTGGGGAGAGAGGAGCCCAAGAGTTCCAATCCAGAGGTCCCTCTTGGTCAGCCTTCAGTAGATAGAAAAGGCTGCTGAAGCTTCTTAGCTGTTAATTTGGACACTTGAGTTTTGTCCTGCAAACCAGGAGAAATTGTGATAACATCTTGACTGGTGTCAAGGGAGGCAATAGGATGGACACCCAGAGGACCTGGTATCTTATACCAGCTCTACAACTCATGTCAACAGCTGTGTGAACATTAGTCTGTCAGTCAATCAGTAGATCAGTCAACAAATAATTTGTCGAGCTCTCCCATATTTCAGGCACTGTGCTAAGCCCTGGAAATACCGTGAAGAACGGGTCACCCAGGAGTCCTTCTCTTGCCCGTGGGTGTCCATTAGGAAGATCATTTGTAGTTGTTGTCTATGAAATGAGACATTTGGACCAGACCAGCTCTGAAGTCTCTGCCAGTTCTGAAAATCTGTGATTTATCAACCATGTAAAAATCAAGTTTAAGTAGGAAAACTTCCCATAGCCTTTTTTTAACATTTATTTTCTAATTTTAATTCTTTTATCGAGGTATAATTGGCAAATAACATTATATATATTCAAAGTGTTCAACGTGATGATTTGAAATGTATAAACATTGTGAAGTGATTACCACAATCAAGTTAGTTAATGTATCCATTACTTCAAATAGTTATTTTTTTTTTGAGAGAACACTTAAGATCTACTCTTAGTAACTTTCAAGTATACAATACAGTATTATTAACTATAGTCATCATGCTGTACCTTACTTAGATCTTCAGAACTTATTCATCTTATAACTAAAAGTGTGTGCCCTTTGACCAATGTCTCCCCATTTCCCCACCCCTCTATCCCTTGCAACCACCTTCCTACTCTCTGTTTCTATGAGTATGACTTCTTTTTTTGATTCCACATATAAGTCATACCATAGGGCATTAGTCTTTCTCTGTCTGGCTTATTTCACCTAGCATAATGCCCTCCAGTTTCATCCATGTCACAAATGGCAGTATTCCCTTCTTTTTAAAGGCTGAATAAAATCCCATTATCTCACATCTTCTTTATCCATTCAACCACAGATATTCCATAGGAGTTTGTATCTTAAGCTTGTGCAAAAGATGTGCTGCCGAGATGGCATTGCAGAAGAAATGAACATTGATTATCAAAATGCTTTAAGATCCTTACAGCACCATCATTTGTCTCTCAGGAGAGGACCTTATCCATCCTGACCATCTGAGCCAATTGAAGGTCCCCTTTCTGAAGTTCTGGAGGGAGAGTGAGAACTGAGATTTGGATAGGCTGAAATGACTCAAGGGCTGTCTTTCATTAGTTTATTAAGGGCTGCTTTTACTCCTTTAAAATAAGACAATTCAGTAGGATATTTTTTTCAACTGCCTGAGTCAGAGTCTATTAATACTCGAACAACTCCTTGATTATAATGTAGGTGACTTGAGGTCCAGCATTAATTGTTCTAGTTAACAGCACAGCGTGATGCAGAGGGATAAACAAGAGCTCTGGAATTATGCGAGACTCGGTTGCCGTTGGCTCCCACTTCTAGAGTTTTCACTTTTACCGTCAAGTATTGCACCCTGAGGAATGACTGGCAGACAATATTTGCACCTGAATGTGTGTGGAAGAGAATCCCAGTTACACAGTCCTATCAAAAAATCAATCCTCTTAACCAACTATGGCTAACACGAGATCCAGTTTTTCTTTCAGCCTCAAAGGCTCTTGTTCCAACCAGAAAACTCCACAGAAGCCATAAAGTCCAGAACAATTCATAGTATTATGTTGCACGTGTTGTAACATAATGTCAATATCAATAAACCATTTGTTGACTGGTGTCCCCAGATCAGATGGCGGTCCTGTATATTTGTCATCAGAGATGGATGCCTGTTTGAGGTATTGTTCCCAGCTTGTCAGGGTCTCTCCTCGTCCCTCCTTCTGGCACTTCCTCAGAGTTGGAATCCCAACAGCAGTCCCCAGAGTGCAGAAAGGCAGTGAGAGCCTGGTGCTCTGATGCTGACGGTGAGACGGCATCTGGATCTTGGCTCTCTGAGTCCCAGCAGCTCCAAGTTTCCTTGTTTGGGTGAGATTTATAATTCTTCCACAGATGGCAAACCAACACTCAAAATGACCATGGTTCCTGCTCACTGATCAGTCCAAATATGTGATGGAGGTTCTCCTGCAGCCCAGACGGTGGAGGCAGGGTGCCGAAATGAGGAAAAGCTGGGACTGCTGCTAGTTAGAGCCTCAGCAGGTTTCACAAGTGAGCGATTATCAAGCACGAGCAGAAATACAGCATAAGGGAACAATTTTTCCTGTCTATTGTCTTTTCCTGGGGTATCTACAGGGTGGTCCTTTTGACCAAGAATCAATGTTTTTTCCCTAGAAACAAAGGCATGAAAAGTGTGCCATCCTAGGTGTTAAGAATGGCAGATGCTGCATGTGTACGAGTGTGTACATAATGTGTGTATGTGTGTATATATTGTGTTCATGTGTATGTATGTATATGTGTGGTGTGTGTGGAGATGTGTGGATGTATATGCATAAATGTGTGTTTGTATACGTGTGTATGTGTATATGTGTGTGCATGTGTATATTTGTGCAAGTCTATGTATGTGTGTGTTAAGCCCTGAAGCAGGCCTTGATGATCACTACTATTCTAAATTCAGACGCTGGAGTTTTAGTGCAGGGATAGTTGGTGACCTTGTAAGACATCCTGGGGCTTCATCCCTCAGGCGATGGGAAGTCACTGACACTTATCATAGGAAAGTGTCATGTTCTGATGTGGCCATGAGGCAGGTAACTGTGGAGATAGGTAACACTCTCTCCAGTTGACTCTGCATGAGAGGAAGCAGAGGCACAAGGTTGGGAAATATTTTTGTAACAATCCAGGGGAGAGAAGTCAGGACTTGAAACAGAGCAGCAGCTATGAAATAGAAAGGAAAGAGTGATAACACCCCAAAGCTGAGACCCTGAGAGTCCCCCGAGAGACAATGTGTGACATAGAAATTTAAATCAAACCAAACACTTATATGGGTACCATAAACTTAGTTATCAGTTGACAATGCTCCAAGAACTGAGGACAGGATTCCACATTATCAAAGATAGAGTTTGTTGCTGGCTGTGATCATGGCGATGTTCCCTGAAAGAGAGACTATCGTACCATAAGGTGACTAATGGGGAACGTGCTGAGTGAACAAAGGGAGCCCTTGAGCTGAGGTCAACTCACCGAATCTGGTCCCTGCTTCTTCCTGTTGTTGGGTGTACGGCTCTGGACGAGGGTGATTAACTTCTCGGAGCCTGCATGGCCTCTTCTGTGAAATGAGGATCATAAAATCCAACCTCAGCGTGTCCTTTTGAAAATCCAAATAGACAGCAGGCATATTATGACCATAGAAATATTTTTGTAAATGTTGCAGTTAGGGCTGAGTTTTGACACTTGAAAATTTGGCTCAGTTAAGTTACGGAAACCTATTCCTTTCCTTATGGCTTCTGTTCTATTTGAGTAAAATAATGACAATGGCTGGATTCATTGAACACCTTCTCTATGCCAAGCACTGAAATAGTGTTTTACATGCATTATCTCTTTAAGTCGTCGTACAATCCTTGGAGGCAGGCAGGGGTGGTGGGCAAAATACTGAACAACTAGTATGATTGTAGCAGCAACTAATCAGAATAGCCCGGGGCAGCCAGTGAGAACGGATGTCAGCCAAAAACAACCCGTACAGCGGTGTGGGTACATCCTGACCTGTTGAAGCTCTGAAAGTAGGCTCCTACTTTACCAACGAGGAAACTGGAGCTTACAGAGTTTGGGCAATTGTACAGAATCACGCAACTAGTCTGGCAGAAGAAGAGCACCCCTCTTGGAACCATCTGACTCCAAAGCTATTGGCCTTAACCCCTATGGTATCCCGCATCCCATCCTCAGATTTCTGCAATTGCTTCTGATACCTGAAACCTACCCTTAATACCCAAAGGATCAACGTATTGCTTAGGAGATCTCACATATGTCCCTAATAAGTTAGCAGGACCGATATTGAGAGAGGAGAAAAGTCAGTAAACATCTGAGAATAACAAGATAATGAGCCTTAATCAAGCCTCATAGTAAATTCATTTCTTCAAGAATACTTGATTTTAGAAACATGATATTAGCTAGATGTATGGCAAGAAAAATGATTGAATGTAACTTTATTTCTAATGAAGCATTTAGCACCATCTCATGCATGTCTATTCATAAAATTAAATTAATTAAAATAGGCTTAGATAATGGTACCGTTAAATAGATTGAAAAGTGGCTCCAGGTGGCTCCTCTTCACATGCCCTGGGTCTCTTTTGGGGAGGCTCGAGAGCTAGAAGACACCAGCGTTGATGGTGGGCTCTGTTATAGGCAATATCTTTATTAATGGTCTACAAAATTCTTCCTTGATGAATCTTAATGAAAATTGCAGAGCCTGGTCTTTTCAGTGCAGTTGCTAAGAAGTCATAGAATGACACCAGAATGCCAAGCAGGACCTGGCTTTTCCCCAACGGTTAATTAGAGCAAAGGTCTTAATCCTTGTGGCAGGGGGGCTCTGCCAAGCAACGTGGCAGGACCAGGAGTGAAAAACAGGAGTTATTTTGCCTCCCTCACTTGAGGCAAGAATGCCCAAGCCCCCTGCATGCCTCTTGGCATCTCTTCCTCTCTTCTCTCTCTCTCTCTCTCTCTCGTTCTTCCTTTTTGCTCTTTCTTTCTCTCCTTCTTTCTCTCCCTCCCTACTTCCCTTGTTTCCTTTCTTTCTTTCTGTCTCTCTCACTGTTTCTCTCCCCCTAAAACCTCCTTTCTCACTTTGTTCTGAAATGTCATTAACTTTAGCATCCTTAAGGCCACACACTGCTCTTAAAGATGCAGCAATTAGAGTAGTCGTCAGTCGATGGACAAGGATTTTTTTTTCTTGCAAAATTGTTGATAATGGTAAAGATTGAATATATCTAGTAATAATAGTTGATACAGCTAATATTGATGAAATGTTCACCATATACACGACACTATACTAAATAATCTTTCTACTTATCTCACCCAATACTGTCAAAAACCCTGTGAGGAAACTACTGTTAACTTTTCCCAATTTTCAGAGGAGGAGCCTGAAGCTCTGATAGGATAATAACTTTTGACCAATGACACACAGCTTGTAAGTGACAGAGCAAAGACCCTGACTCATGTTCATTTGACTCCATGAACATCCAAAAACAGGGAAATAGATAAATTTTGGCATACTACCAAATAGGAAAATGGATGATGATTGAGAATGATGGTTTGCATTAATAGTCAACGGCATAAGAAAATGCTTGTGAGTTTAAATAAGATTGCATTTATAGAGTACACACACACACATTATTTAGGGCAACTTCAGTTTTTTAAAAACCTATTTTTACAGAAAGAGAGAAGAACATAAAGCTCTGTGATGGAAAATGAGGGGCTGGATCATTTCTCTCACTTTCTCTCATTAGGTCCACACTGTTTTTGAAAAGGAATGCTACATTAGGTCTTCCTATTACCTTTCCACCCCCAAAAGCAGGAGTTTAATGCTGAGGGGAGTGCAAGCAGCAGCGAAGTAGCCAAAGATCACTCAGTTTGGAGTCTGGCATCCATGAGTGCCCCTTGGGGCCCATTACTTACTGACCTTGAGTGAGCGACTTAACCCCTCCCCACTTCAGCTACCTTGGCTGTAAAATGGGGGTAAGCCATCCTAATGTAAGCTCCATGAATACAGGAACTGATTTTCTTTTCCTTTTTTTTTTTATTTTTTAAAGATTGGCACCTAGCTAACAACTGTTGCCAATCATCTTCTTTTTTTTTTCCTGCTTTTTTCTCCCCAAATCCCCCCAGTACCTAGTTGTATATTTTAGTTGTAGGTCTTTCTAGTTGTGGCATGTGGGATGCCACCTCAACATGGCCTAGTGAGCAGTGCCATGTCCGTGCCCAGGATCCACACCCTGGGCCACCTAAGTGGAGTGCGCGAACTTAACCACTTGGCCATGGGGCCAGCCCCCAGGAACTGATTTTTCTGATTTATCTGTTTAGTTCACTGCTTATATCTGCAGAGGTCTTCAAGAGACAATTGCTGAGTGAATGAATAAATGAGCTGTATATATAGCATACAGGGTGGTTAGGAAGGTGAAATGAGATCATGAAGATAAAAGACGGGACACAGAAGATGTAATAGATGTGTGTTCATTCTCTTGGAGCCTCAGCTACCTCATCTGGGAAATGGAAATTCGTAATGCTTATGGCTATCTACCTCTCAGAATCACTGTGGGCATCAAAGCGAAGCACTTCGTGAAATTGCAGCTTCCATGCTAGGATAAGATATGGTAGCTTTCAAACTTCTTAAGAAGGAGATGGGCCCAGTGTTTTAAGACAATCTAATGCTAGAGTCCAGTAGACACTGTAGAATGGATCATGGTTGAAGGCGACGTCAGGCTCCATGGCAACCGTGCTGGCAGCCTCCACTCCTCCAGTGAGTGACTCCTGAGGTAGCCTCACTGAAGTCTGGAATCTACAAAGCAGCACTCTAAGTCTGCTGACTTTTGAATTAAGTGGTAGAGAATATGTCATCCACCTATTGGGCCAAACCAGATCAGACCCCAGTGTCCATGTGACGCCTGAAAAAGAAGCTGTGTAAAGTAGTCGAAGTGGACCACTGGATTTAGGCTCACACACCTGGGGTGAAATTCCGCTGTTCTACCTGTAGCTGTGTGACCTAAAGACAGGAACTTCTTGGGACTCAGTTTCCTCATTTGTAAATTAGTGCTAGTGATGATACACAGGGTTCTTGGAAAGATAAGATCTGACACCTGCACAGCATACCTACATGATGACCATAGTTGACTTCCATAACTAACGCCGTCCTTGCTTTTCCTTTCTTCTAGAATGTTCAAGGACACTGTTTCTTCCAGGTAGTCAAGGACCAATCACTCAGTTCTTGCTACATTCATTCTTTTTGAACCAATTTATGCCTAGGACTCCCCAGGTGGTATATTACATGGGTTGGTTGAAGCTATTTTGATATGAATAGAGCTAATGCAGGCATAGTTTTAGCAGGAAAGGGTAAAGTGATCAATTCATAATTTTGGGGGGGGGAGTTCTGATTTAACTTGTGTAATTATCATGTAATTATAAGTTGTTATTACTAACAAAAATTAGTAGTAGCTACTATTTTGAGTGTTCAAATTGCACCAAGTTAAGTGTTTTATATACATGATTTTGTAAACCATCCTAACAACTCTGCAAAGGGCTAGTTTTCTTTCCCACTGCACCTGAGAAAACTGGAATCATAGACTAATGCAACTAGCCCGAGGCCTACAGCCTGTAAGTGGAGAAACCCAGCTTCACATCCAGCCTGCTTTAATGCAGACTCTGTGCCGCTTGGTAGTGTTAAGAGTGATTTGCATTGAGAAGCTGATATGGAACCCATTTTACAGAGGGGAAAGGGGAATATATGTCATTTGCTCCAGCTCCCACAGCCAGCAAGTGGTGGATCCAGCATTGGAACTTCAGTCTCTGCCCAAAGCTAAGGAGTTGGAAGTCTTTCATCCCACAGTACCAAACTGCTACTCTGCTGAATTTTTTCTCTTTATCCATCCATTTATTCAGCAGTAGAAAGTCTAATCTACAGATCAATGACAGCTACTAGATTATGCTTCCTGTCATTCCTCCACTGCCTTCTATAGATTGATTAATTGCCTAGGAAAGAACCATTTAAAGTATTTAAATTGGAAGAAAAATTCTAGAGTTCCTCATCTTGTACCATCTACCAAGCACTCCTCTTTAATACTTCAATTAAAAGAAATAACTCCTTCAATCTTTTGCTGGCTAATTGTTGCGTTATTGGTCCCTAGCTTGATATAGAGCTGCAGAAGATAATAATAATTAAGTGGATTCTTTATTTAAAAGAAATTTTTGATGGAAACCTACCAGGAAAAACAGACGAGAGCAAAGCTGCTTTGTTTGAAGGAGGAAGATGTTTAGGGTTGCCCCCCTCTCCAACTGGCAACGTCCAAAGGCACCTACCTCTGTGGTTCCTCTGGGACTGTTAGAAGCATCTTGGGACAACATAGGGCTATAAAGCAAGAAAGCCTTTGAGCTTTGTCCATTAATTCGGTAAATACTTTTGCACACTGACTATACCTGTGTGCTAATCACTGTATTAAGTGCTGGGCATGTGGAAATGAAAGATGGTACTCTTGCCCTCCAGAAGCTCAGAGTCGGTGGAGAAGAAAGAGAAAATGTTTATAATGCAGGTGATATAGTCATTTTCTTTTTGTTTGTGGCTGATGAAGCCCAGCAAAGCATCCCTGGGGCTCTGCTTTGGAAGAATTGAGCAGGACTTCTAACTCAGTGTAGAATTCCCTCCATTTTAGCTTCCTGGATGCTCAGAGGTCCTCCCCTCAAGAACTGATCTTGAAACACAGGTTGTGTTTGTGGTTCTACACAACCAATGGGTAGCCTTTCCAAAGAGGACCAATGTCTGTAATTTATCCATGACTTTTACATATTTTCATTCCTATTTTTGACTCAAATCCTAGACATAACAAAAAGAAAGAAAAAAACAGTACAATAAAGATATTTTGTCTTCTTATTATAATTTTTGTTTATAGAAGAAAATAAAAAGCCTAAATGTCTTTTCATTAAGATGTTCCAGTGCATTCCCTGTATGATGTTAATTACCTAATGGCATTAGCACGGTGTGCTGTTAGCAGTCCCTCACAATTAGTTGGCAAGGCACTTTAACATCCATTATCTCCTTTGGGACTCACAAAGGCTCTGTAAGTGAAGCAATCAGCTAGAGCTTTATTTCATAGCTGTTGAAACTCAGGGTCAGATTAAGCTATTTGCCCAGGATCACAAGCCACGTACAGTAGCTGTGTTGCAAAGAACGTGAGGTTTAAAAACACAACAGCCCAAGTTCAGTCCTAGAATCCTGCTTACCAGCTATGTAGCCAAAAGAAAATCATTTTGCTTTCCTGGCTGCAGCTCCTTCGTATATGATTAGCAGCCAAGTAGTACTCAGTATGCACTGGCCGCTATTCTCAACTCTCTACACGTGTTTATTCACTTAATCCTGACACTGATATTATTACTCCCATTTTATAGATAGAAGTTAAGTAACTTGCCTGAAGTCATGCAGCTTGTAAGTGGCAGAGCAAAATGTAAACTCAGGTAGTAGGGTGCTAGGTTCCATATTAACCCCTACACTATAGTGATGCTCATGTAATGAGAAGAATGTGGATTGGGACAGACGATTGTATAGTCAGTATAATCCTGGTTATGCTGAAGTAGCAAACATCCCCCCAAAACAGCAAAGATTTATTTTACACTCACATCTCCTGTCCATTCTGGGAGAATTGAAGAGTGGCAGGGTACCACTATACCTCATCCTTATTCAATAACCCTGATTAAGAAGGCTCCATCACCCAGCATCCTTGATTAATGGTAGACACAGAAGGGAGGGAAAAAAAGAGGAGTGTGGTTGGTCAGGCTCTAAAAGGTTCTTCCCAGAAATGACCCATATCACTTCCGCTCACATTTTATTGGCCAAAAATAACATGAAATATATAAGAAAGTGCAGTCCTACCATGTGCTGAAATATCGCAGTACAAGACATAGTGGGTGGACAGCACAGATGACCTCTCTCAATAACCTGCCTCACAGAAACTCACTGGGAAAGTGCATCAGAAACTGAAATGTTCCTCTCAAGTGCTGGATGCTGTTTCTCCTCTTGCTTTGTTAAATTTTTTCAAATGGACTCTACTGGTTTCATCATCAGTGGATGAAGGGTACTATGTAGTTTTTAACTTAAAAGTTAACATTAAAATAATGGCCCAGAAGCTAGAATCATCACTAGAAACAAGAATTATCTCACCCTTTAGCTACCAGCATTCTTTCTTATGTCTGTGACTGTCTTCCTAATATCTAATTTGTTTCATTGTTTCTACATTCTCAACCCACCTCAACTTTACTTTCTTGTTTAAATAACTTTGTATTATCTTACAACATTTTCGGAACAGAGAATACAAAGATCCAGTTTTGTACATGGAATCATTCATTCATTTATTTATTTTTTCAAAAAAAGGGGAGTCATGTTTTTAAACCCAACTATATGTGAGGCATGATGCTCCAGGCTGTGAGAGATGCAAGGATTGTTCAGACAGGAATATTGCTTTCAAGGAGCTTATACTCTTTATCAAAGAGCTTAGATAAGTGGGAACATGAATAGTGAGTACGGACACCCACCCATTCATCCATCCATCCATCCTTCCATTCAATAAACACTTACTGAGCATTGGCTAAGTTCCACACGCAGTATAGGGTTAAGAGAGACATATGACAATGAACCTGCAAAGTCCCTACCCTCAATTAGTTAAGAATCCAGTAGAGGAGACAGATGATTATAATGCAACACCCCATTATTGCCTGCGTGGGATGAAGTTGGAACACAGGGAAGGGCACATAATCCAGACTTCAACTGAATGAGGGAATGGACGTTCCAGACTGATGGAGCATCATGGGCCCACGGGGGGAGAAGGAGCACAGGGCTGAGGCAGTGACCTGTAGTTTGGATGCCTGGAGTCTAACGTCTGCATGAGAAATAAGACACAACTGAGGCACAGGACAGATCATGAAGGACTTTGTGTGCCAGACTAGGAATTTTCCATTTTATTACATAGGCCAGTGGTTTCTGAATGCTTTGATCCCCCATCTTTATCAAAACAGATTTTAATAATTATTATAATTTATAAATTGTATTCATTTTCTATTCTATAAATTATATTCATACATTTAAAAACATATGCTATAAAACCTACATGAAATGTGGATTTTAAAGAATAATGATGAAATAAATAATGCTTTTAAATATTTTTAATTTAATGACAATACAAAAATCTTTCTGCTTTTACCATTTTTTAGCAAAAACAGTGGGTTTGAACATAACTGATTCTTTTTTTAAAAATCTTAATAGTTAGTGATAGAGTATTGCAAAAGTCAGGTTCCAAATTCAGTTTATTTCTATACCTGACTCTAATGGCTATCAGAGCTAACTGAATATGTATCTGATCAAGACAGGCAGATTCTGGGGAGCCTTGCTCTCTTGACTGTGTTTTCTAAGTCATTTATTCCAAAGTCCTGTGTAACTCTTGTCGTAAATTTTCTTCTTCTCTGATGTCTGTGAGTTATCTTTACAAGCTCAGTAGAGGGCAATAGATTTTTTTGTACTTTTAACAAATGGGTTCACACCCCACCAGAACTCTTCATTTGGAAGATTTTTAAACAACTTAGTAAATGTACAGCTCTAAGAATTTTGATAGATGATGTAATTTATGTTTGACAACCAGGTTCCCGAAGAGGTAAAATCATTTCAAGCTCCCATTTTCAAACTTCTCTCTTCAGACCATGAATTTTTTGTAAAAAGCTGTTACTCTCTCATTTCTTCTTAAACCATCATCTTTAGCTTGGATAAACAAATTTAAAAAGTTTGTCTTTTTCCAAATATTTGATAGAGGGAATATTAATGGCAGCCCATTATCACAAAAAAGTGAACTATTTTGGAGCACCTGCCTTTTTGTCAAAGAAAAGTGATAAATCATCTTTAAGTCTGACAACTCTTTTAGGCATTTTGAAGTCAATAACCATTGAATTTCTATGAGGCAATGAAGATTTTTCTAGTGATTCTATATTTAAGTATTATATTCTGCCATTTGAATTTCTCTCTACATAAATGACATTATTTCAGTCATAGACTAAAGTTGTTTGAAATACTCTGAAAGTGAAGAAGGGATGTGTGTGCTTAGAGGAAACCCTCAATGGTGGAATTCCTCCTCTTTTCTCAAGATGCCTCCTCCCTGCTTACAGTCAGAGGACCGCTGGACATGGACACTGAAAGATCGCTGAGGTCAACCATATGTCAAATTTTGGTAAAGATAATAAACAAAAGCTATGAATGGAAGTTCTAACATTCTCTTCCTGCATCCCAATGGATGACCCAGCTCAGTGCTGCAATGTGAGCACTTTACCCTGGAGACCACTGCTGCAAGGAGTTAAGAGGCCAGTAAAGAGTTTTAAGCAAGGGAACGATGGAGTGACAAGGTCATATTGGTGTTTGTGATAGCTGTGTAGAACGTGGGCCGAAAGGAGGTCAGGCTGAGGCCTGGACCCAAGACCAAAGCATGATGGTGGTCTGAACCAGAATGTTGGTGGGAGGAATGGAGGTAAGGAAACATCATAAAAATTAAAATATTTAGGTTGGAAATGGAATGTGAGATGAAGTTCAGAATCTATAATCTATCCCAGGTTTATGAACTGGTGGGTAGAGAAAGACACTGGTGCCATTCCCTGAGAGAGAGGATAGGATGAGTGGGTTTGCAGAGCAAGGTGATAAGGACCCTTGAAAGTTCAGGCAGAAGGCTACGGGACTTCAGAGGAGGAAGAGAATCCCTCCAGCCATCAGGTAATCCAAGAAGGCTTCATGCAAGAGGTGGCAGTTGAATGGGCAGAAGTTGAAATTATGGAGTGGCCAAGACCAGGGCTGCTGCCAGGGCCAAGGGTGCCCACTCAGGCCTTATGCACATGTCTCTCCATTCACCTATGTCAACAGGTATGTACGGTCAAGGACAAAGCATGATGTTGACATGAGGATCGGAATTCACTCAGGCTCAGTGCTATGTGGCGTTTTGGGACTACGGAAGTGGCAGTTTGATGTCTGGTCTTGGGATGTGGACATTGCAAACAAACTTGAATCTGGAGGAATCCCGGGGTAAGCCAAAACAAAGCCCTCTTGTTGCTTAACTTTCGTCATTTGCTCACGTTGTGACAGTGGGTTTCCCATGTGCATATTCAGAGTTATAGATCAAATAAGCAATTATTTGGGAGGAGATAAGACATTAAAAACATCATACTAATATTGGTCCCAAAAGTCCAGTGAAATTCGCATAGGAAATGAGGATGATGGGATGACACTCAAGTGTTCAGGACCCAGCCTCGCACAGCATTGGTTTTCAGACTTGATTTCACATTGGAACCAGCAGAGGAGCATTTAATACCGGTGCCCAGACCCCGTGCCAGTTCATGTAAAGCAGAATCTATTTTAAATTCTCAAAGCAAGTCTCAAGGGTAGCCAGGGTTAAGACTTATTGACCTGCCCCTTCCTTGAAAACTCAGCTCTCCAAATTTTGCTGGCAAGGACCAGTGGGTATACAATCACCAAAGGTACTAGTGGCCTGGAAAAGTTTATTGAACCTTGAAAATAAGAATAATTTAAGCATTTGCTTTTATAGTATGTACCATGTGCTATTTTGACTTATTTATACTAATCGACTCTTATAATGTTCACAACATCCCTAAGAGATGAGTACTATTATTTTTCCCATTTTTACGGGAATGAGAAAATGGACTTGCCAATGATCTGTCAGCTAGCAAGTGGTAGAGCTAGAGTTTCAATCCAGGCAATCTGGTCAGAGTTCATGCTCGTAACTACCACACTAGTCTATGCAGACCACGATGCAGCACAATAAATAGTCTGATTGAATTAGACAGTTATGAGCACAGAAAACCTCTTCCGCAGGATAATTTATCATGTGCAATTTCCATGGTTCAATGGTTCAAGTCTGATCCTTAAGGCTTTTGATTTCATCTGTTGTTTTGCTACAAAAAAAAAATTTTGAATCATGGGCTACAGTGGCTGATGATTGTGTGGGAATGAGTCACTTACCTTGTGAGCGAGCCCAGCCAACTGCCAGCCTGCACATGTCCACAGCTCTGTTCTCTGCTTCTTGCATTATACACATTTCAGGGGAAATTGCATTTTACAGTGGTTTCTCCAAAGGACCCTCCCTGTAGCCTTGTGGACTTAGAAGACCTGCTGTTGTTCTAAGAAGATTACAGACAAGTTGAAGAAACAAGGAACAAATATATAGCAATTGAAATGATAGGAATTCAAGACACTAAGAGAACTTTTGTTGCATGGTGCTTTGGAAAAGATTTGCCATTTGTTTCAGAAACATTTAAGGAACTTGTTTTTTCAATACAGTCAACACCACTGAAAAATCACTGATTCTTAAAGGTTGCTGGAATCAGGCTGACGGTAATAAGAAAAAACAAAAAAAGTGCGTAAGTGTGGCTCAGTAGGGCTGTATTTTCTCAGAGGCTGCAGTGTCCCTTGGGGTGAAGTCAGTGATACCCTGTTCATTGATTTATGCTTGTACTTCTGTTTTCTTTTATTCTTTCTGCTTTTTCAAAGGAATAAATATTGTCCTTGAGAACATGTCCTAGGTGTACCCACGTGTGGCCCTGATGTTGGCTTTGCACAGGACAAAACACAGCAATGGCCTTTGCTGGCTACGTCAGGAATGCATGATAATCTATGCTTTGTGCACACAGGAGGATTCACATTTCCAAAGCCACGCTGGACTGTCTCAACGGTGACTATAACGTGGAAGAGGGTCACGGGAAAGAGAGGAACGAATTCTTGAGGAAGCATAATATAGAGACCTATTTAATTAAGCAGCCTGAAGAGAGTCTGCTGTCATTGCCCGAAGACATTGTCAAGGAGTCCGTGAGCTCCTCAGACAGGAGAAACAGTGGGGCGACGTTCACGGAAGGATCTTGGAGCCCCGAACTGCCCTTCGATAACATAGTGGGGAAACAGAACGTAAGTCCTGGCTTCCTTCTTCTGGTTAGCCGCGAATGCATGCTCCAGTGCACCTCCAACCCTGATGCCTCAGGGAAAACCGATTCATCTTTAACCTTTTCTCTGCTGAGCACCATAATTGCAAGTGATCAAACATGTCTCCTCAGGACAGAATTAACCTATGTGTGCAATTTCAGGAAATGTCGGAAGTACCAGAGGTTCTCAACGCCCTCTCCCCGCCCTTTTTTTTGACCTCGCTAAAAATAAATGTCATGTGAAGCGGAATTGTAATTTTACCAGAAGAAATTACTCATGCTGGAAAATATAAACCTGATGTTATTAAACTAACAATAGAAGTAGACCACGTCCATGAGAATGCCGTTTTTTAGTTAGCTGGCAGGCTAGTTCTGAGTTGCCCTCTGAAATTTAAAATCAGGAGGGCACTGTTGATTTGGGGATATAAAAGCAGCACGAAGTGATACCCAGGGTGAGGGTAAGGACATTCGGGAGTAGTGTGCAATTTCAAAGCCACCCACAGGACCCCACTCTTATATGGTGTGGATTTGCATCTTATATGTGAAATAGGGCAACAAAGTCAATACATAAGGTGTAAGTCACCTTATTTTTAAAAATTGTTTCTTCAAGTACCAGAATCACACTAAACCCAATGAGATGCTCAGATTCCAAGAGGCACTATAGAACTGAGGCTGATCAAGGGAGAGAACTAAAGTGGATTCAGAGATGCTCCCCTGCCCAGAATGGTCACTCAGAGCGTAGGCAAAACCACCTGCTCCAATATGGATTTTCCCTTTAACCATTTGGGCCAAGCACATATAGTTGAATTCACTTAAGTTAAATGGTGTGACTCCACCATACTTCTTTGAAGAAGCAAAAAAAAAAATGCCAATATATAAGACTTTTAGACAGTTTCTGAAATGCTCCTGAGCTGAACAACAGCTGAGAGTACTATGAAGCAAATGAACCAAACCAATAGTGTCGGGAGACATGTAAAGACACATGTGGGTTAATTGTTTTAATCCATGGACCTGGACTTTTCTCATTAACGTGTAGGTAAGAAAAATCTGTCTGCTTAAAGACATTTAAAATGGAAAAGGTTAAAAATGCTGAGATTCTTCTGCACTGGAAAGATTGACGGGGCACTCTGAGGCCAGGTCAACCTCAGATTCCTTCCAGTTCTGTGTGAAGGAGCTATGGAACAATGCATGGACCCGATTCCACGGGGAAAAGATGCACGTTGAACCCAGCCCGCATGCCTTGCAAGACTCCACCGTTAGGTCTTCACTATTCTTTTGTGAGTGTTTCATTTTCCCCCAAATTATTATGCCCACACAAGTCATCACTGATTTCAGTGCCTGCTTCTTTCCATCCCTGATCTGGTGTGCATGATACAATTTGCTATTATATAAAATAACAGTCTTACATACTTTCTGGAGTGGGTGCATGCCCAGTTGACAGTACCTTCTCCGCTTCCTTTGCCTATTGTTAGCTTGAGCCTGAATGCTGGTTATTTAGAGAAAAGGAGATGCGTACCTCACCCTAAATACCTCAATAACTCTGCATAAAGTTCTCTCTCTTGGTTTTTTTGGTTTTCTTTTTATTTTTGTTCTTTGCTTTAGAATAATTCTTTCCATTTAAGCTGATTGTGGAAATTGGGATAGGACCTAATTGTTCTAGCCTCAATTGTACCTAACCTTGCTACTAATAATTGAGAACCAACAAGAGAGAAGTGGGGATGCTTGGTTTTATTCCATGATTGATTGATCTGGTAAAGCTGTATAGGAATAGTTGAAATATTTCTTTCCTGATTATCTAAAGATATCTGCTGATGTCATCAAATAATTATTATAAAAGATGTCACTATTAGTTAAAGATAATTATTCTCGGTGTTTAACCATACCATATATTTCTCACGATGCCTGAGTTTTGCCTGGATACAACCCATCTGTGTCATCTTCACCATGAATAATCTCAATTCATTTTGATGTCTTCAGATTTCAGAGCCAGTGCATGTGCCTTGGTATTCATAAATAGGTGGCACTAATAACATTTTGGAAATGACTGAGTCAACTAAAATGGTCACATGCACTCAGAGTTTGCACTTATGCTTAACTCTAGAAGTTAGTGAGCCATATGTGCAATTCAGAGACATAATGTGTACCTGGAAAGATCTGGGCTGGTCTGGAAAAACCTGCACTCTGCCAAAACACCCAGTCAGTTCCACAGAAAGCCCAGACCATCTGAGTGTTTGCATAACACAGACAGAACATACTCATGCTTCACTGGGGGTTTTCCAGCTAAATTGGCCAGATGTTTTTGGCTTCTATTGATTCATAATATGTGCTTAGAAATATTTTTAATGACATCTGAATGCTGTGCCAAAATCTGTGCTATATATATAGACCGCAGATATTCAGATATTTACATTCTCATGTATTCATTCCCTCAATAAAGATTAGTTGAGCAACCATTACATGACTAGCTGACCACTGCTAGTAATAAAAGAGCAGAACAGAGGAAAGAAACACTTTAGAGGTAAGTCTGCCAGTAGTTTATATGCTTCGTAAAGATAGGAATTATATCTGTTTTACTTACCACCATTTAGCCCACAGTTAGGACAATACCTGGTAAATAATAGGGCTTGCTTAAAATGAATGAATGAAATGATAGATGTGGGTGGTAAGGGAGAGGAACCGGTTAAGTTTGACTTCTGGGTTTTTTGCTTGGGTGACTGGATGGATGGCAAAATTGCCCACAAGCAACACTGGAAGGGAGGAGATTGAGTGGGAAAGACTAGGAATTCAGTTTGGGGCAAGTTAAGCTTGGGGTGCCTGGGCAAGATCCAGGGAGAGAGATGCAGAAGGCTGTCGAACACACACTCTTGAAGCTCAGGCATAAAAGACGTGTGCAAGGGAGGTGAATCTGGCAGTCATCAGAATTTGAGTGCTAATTGAACCACGAGAGTGAAAGCAGTCACTGTAGGGACTATGGAAAATAAAACAAGAAGAAGGCACAGGACAGACCTTGAGGATCACCAGATGGAGGTGCAAGAGAATAAGGATCCCATGATAGAAACAGAGAGGAAGCAAAGTGGGCAGGAGAGAATTAGGGAATGTGGTGTCATGGAAGCCTAGAGAGCAGAACACTGGAGAAAGATCAGCAAGGTCTCACATAGCCAAGAGGCCCAGCAACATGAAGCTAAAAAATTGCCTATTGGAATTGGATTGAAGAACATCATTGGCAAGAGACAGGTTTGAGAAGGTGGTGAAGTCAGATGCCAGATTGTCACAGTTGATAAGAGAGAGCTCTGGGTTTCCAAGAAGAACCCCAACTCCACCCCGTCCTCTCCTCCCTACCCATCTCAGGAGTCTGTCAATGGTTTAGAGGAGCAAGAGGCATCACTAAGAGTTATTTCTGGCCCCTTATGTGAATTTTCCAGTCCCTGTCTGTGCCAGCAGATACTCCTTTGGTTTTGGTGTCGTGTATATTCCCTGCCATTATATTTGTGTCCATTTGGGTTCAAATTGCTGGTTTGACCTAGTCTGGGTTCTAGCGCCCCAGTTGCTCTTGGGCGCCCTAAGCACTCATGCTTTGCCTCCCTGACTCCTGACACACGCAAGGGGTTCTGCCCATTGATTTGACGTCTTGGCGTCCTGAACCCTGGCTCAGTTACCACTGAGGCTTCCTATGCTGGGAGCTTCTGAGTGGAACAAAAGTAAGAAAACTAGAAAGCAGAAAGTTTATGATCGCAGATGGACTATTGAAATTTAAGGTTACCAAAGTAAAAGTAGGTAGGTGAAGTAGACCAAAAGTGAAAATTTTGACGTGGGGGAGGATGTGCAGAAATGTCAAGGCTAGGGCGTTGGATGAGTATTCAACATGGTCATTGAATCTTTCAGAATAAAGACAAGATTTAGAATGAAAATGAAGACTTAAGAAAAGGGTCCTTATATTAAAGATCCTATTTTTCCCTTCTAGTTGCAGGCTATAACTAAAATCTAATTGTGCTCTTGAGCTCTTGTGGATTAAATTATTTAACAGGCCCTCAGTATTCTAGATGCTGGGGTGTAGTAACAAGAAGAGAGACTTGGTCCCTGTTCTCCAGGAGTTTACATTTTAAAGGAATGGGGAAGTCAGACAATTAACCAAAACACGTAAGTGCTATGAAAGAAATACAGATATATGACTAGGGGCAGATAGAATTACTGCATATTGGGTTGTGAGGGGCCTCTGAAGATTCATTTTGAGTACTGAAAGGACCCTACATGCAAATAACCAGGAGAAGAGCACTGTAGACAGAGGAGACAGCTAGTGTAAAGATCCTGGGGTGGGACAAAGGTTGGTGTGTTAAAGAAGAGCAAAAAGGCCCAAGTGGCTATAGCATAGTGAGCAGGGAGAAGTGGGTGCAGATGAAGCCAGAGGAGACGGGAGCTTGATCCCACAAGCCTGATTGATTTGAGGTTTCATTCTAAGAGAAGTGATAGAAAGGTTCTAAGCAGGTCAGTGACATGATCTGCTTTAGATTTTTAAGAGATCACTTTGGCTACCTTGCAGAGAACGGATTGGAGGGGGCAAGAAGGGACTTAGCAGACAGACCGCATCTTAGACTTAGGGTTTACAGGAGGATACCAAAGGGTGAAGCTTTGATGTCACTATAAAATGTATTGTGTAAGGATATTCATCATTTTAACTTGATTTTTATGATAAGCGATATGCCAAGAGAGGTGGAGCCACTCTTTTAGAAGCCAAGCTCCTTTTTGGAGCCTGGGGTCTGTCCCTCAGATATTGTGAAATTCTCACTATCAACCCATCTAAGCCTTTCACATTCATCATGGCACCAGAATCCAGGCATTTTTCTACTCCTCCTCTGGGCCTTTTAAAGAATGACCTAGAGATAGTCACATATGGGACTTCCATTGTATATATTAATTGTTTTTACACAATAGACTGACTTTGGTCATTATTGTTATCAAGAAGTCAATATGTGTACCATGAGGATTGAAAAACGTAGATGGAATTTCTATATTCCACACAATGAATGGAAAACAAACGTGTTTCATTGCCAGGAATATAAATATCCACACGCCACTAATGCTAATAGAGGTAGAGAGTTGGGGCCAGGTACCATGTTGGGAGCATTGCTCACATTCTTTCCATTTAATTCTCACATCAGCCTTACAGAGTAAGTGTGATGTGCCTGCTTTACAAATGAGAAAATTGTGATTTGTAAAGATTGATTAATCCCTGAAGGTCGTGTATCCAGTAAATAACAGAGCTGGAATTAGAACTCAGTTATTTCTGACTCTAAAAACCACATACTTTCCATCAGGCCTCCCCTTTGTGGCCTTAAGGTATATGCTGGATTTCTACCTTGCTTCCAGGTCAGTCAGTCATAAAAAGGTGT
Organism: Equus quagga; assembly: GCF_021613505.1. NCBI lineage: Eukaryota > Metazoa > Chordata > Mammalia > Perissodactyla > Equidae > Equus > Equus quagga. The sequence continues at coordinate 11,655,383 of NC_060282.1, forward strand.
GTATGTGTGCATGTGTGTGTGTGTATTCACCCTCTGAAGTTAGGTCACATGCTCACCAGGGATATTTAGAAATTTTCTGTGAAAGCTCCAGGAAATGACCAGATTTTCCTCCAGCTAGCCTATCATCCCAGGTAGCATCTGACTCTCTGAGTGTCCTTGTGATAATTGTTGGCATGGAAAAGTCTAAGCTGGAGAGTCTCTCGCATCTACTGAGTGATAAAACAACGATTTGATGTAGCCCCACTTGGACTGGAGAATGTTGACACCAGAAGAAGAGCAAACGTGGAGGGAGTGGGGCTGGCTGGGCTGGAAAGCAGGATACAAGAATATATTTAGGTTCCTGTATCTTCATCAATCCCAACTAGGCCTTTTCGTAGATCTTCTTGTCTGTATCCATTGGAAGAAGAGACAGAATCCTCATCTGATCACCTTGCTGATCAAAACCCTCATGTTGTTGACCTGATGTTGAGGGTCCCAGCTTCCTCACTGTAGATTGGTTAGTCCTGTAGCCTGGGAGTCTTGTGATCCTGGGGCAAATCTCTGCAGGACCCAAAATTTGCACATTTGATAGTGGAAAGGGCCTGAAAGGAAACTCAAGGGAACTGAATGATAGCCCTGATTTCTCCACTTACTACTGCAAGGCCTTGGGCAACCGCTTCTCCCCTCCACGCCTCAGTGTTCTCATGTGTTCAATGGCAGGACTGTACGGGACAATCCTGACACTTCTTTTCGGATCTGACACGGCCCCATTCAATTTCTCCACCTCAGATTCTCAGCAGGTTAGGAGTATGTGGCTACACTGGTGAGTTTACCTACACTTCCAGATCCTACCACCCAAAGCCCAGAGAACAAATAATTAGCCAGGAATCAATGGGAGCTCCCACTGTTTACAGTTATCCTAGTGAACTGTCTTAAAACATCAATATCAAACTCAGAAACAAGAGTTAAAGCAAAAAATAGTGTTTGAGGTAAAATCTCACCTAACTAGGGAATGAAATTTACCCTTTCCCTCAGCATTCTGGATAACTGAGTTTTGATTACATGGATATTAACAGCCAACATCATTACAAATACCTTGCTTTTTTTCGGGATCCTGTTTTCAACATGACTACTAAGTTTCCAGTTGAGTAATATTGATCCCTAGGGTTTGTTTTCTTTCCTTCTGTTTCTGCCCCTAAAAGGCAGTATGCAAACTACGTGGCAGGCCCCCTTTTCATGCATTCAAATGCCCACAAGAAAAAGAACTCTCTCAATTCAAATTCATTTTCCTTCTATCGTTCAACTTGGGCCAGTCAGTCCCCCCAAGATGTTCATTTGTTCCCTCATTCATTCAGTCATTTGTTATTCAACTACTTGTTGAGTAACTACAATTTGCCAGGCACTGTGCTGGGTCCTGGGGATAGAGAGATGAAGAAGGTTCAAGCTGTCCAGGAGCTCACAGCCCAGTGGTATTACTAAAAGGTCAACAGGCCCAGTATGAACATTGCTGTCAGTAAAGCAGGACAGTGTAGTAGAGGTTGGTCCAAGATAATCAGAGAAGACCATCCCCAGGAAGTGACTGTTAAGCTGAGGTCCACAGCCAAGCAGAGGTTCACCAAGAATGAGGCACTAAGACCCCACAAGGAGGGGAACAGCAAGGCCACCAGCTAGGCCTGGGATTCTGCTGCTCAAGAACAAAGCACAGGCTTCTCTTTCCCCACAGAGAACTCTGACCTGAAATTCCTACCCCTAAAAAGGCCTGAAATACTGGATGTTGGTCTTAAAGAGGAAAGTGTGCTTTCAGAACTTACTGCTCTGTGATAAGCTGCCGAGTATCTCATTGTCCATCTTCAGTCTCAGTATGCAGGAAATCACAGGCAAATTTTTCTCCATAGGTAATTTATTTTTAACCATTTTAACATCAGATTAAGCTTTGATGTTCATTGGATGGGACATCTGCAGGAGTAGAGAACATGGAGGCTTTTGGACATTTCCCTGAAGTCAGTCTGTACTCTTCTGGTAAGAAGGGTTTTCTTACAACGAAACCCACCCCCCCCCCCCCCCCCGGGCTCTCCTTAGCCCTGACTCAGAAGATAGCCACTGAGGTCAGCCAGGACAAATCATTAGGGGGGTCTGGTTTTTCACTCTCTTCAGAAAGGCAAGTGGATGGGAAGCCTTCCAGGGAATGCTGAGTGGATTAAGCAGGCAACTTGATCCATTAATTTTGACTAATCATTCTTTCTTTCTCTGAAGTTCCAGGGGTAGAATAAGGTGGAAGAGATAGAGGCAGAGAGGTGAGTTTGTGGCTTATATAGAAACTGCAGATCTGGAAATGCGCATTTAAGTTGGCAAGTGTGTAAGATGCAGCCTGTGGTTACTCCACAGCCAACAACTGGCTGAAACTTTTCTAAACAAACTAGTTGAACTCTCCTTTCACCAGGGATTGACTAGTTGTTTGGGGAAGCCATAAAATTGTGGCCTGAGGAACTGGAACCAACTAATGTATGGTACTTTAAATATGTGAAGATAGGTAGGAAGAGAAAGCAAAAATCTAGATTTTTTTCTGACTTCTTTATTTCCTCAATTTGAAAAACTAGAATTGTGATTTAAGTTTGATTAATCATGGTGCAAATTTTGCTAAGATTCTTCATTGTAAAATTTCTTTATTGAGCTCCTTCAGAATTTTCCCATCTTTTCTCTATCGAGGATGCCTTTTATTGTTTTGACCCAGGGCAATTCATGTGTATGAAGGTTTTTCTTTCCAAATAAAATTGCATTTGGTGTGAATGAATTTGTATTCCCATTTTTTAAAGTGATTTGTCACATATGTCATGATCCATCATTGCTACCCCTCTGCACAAGGAAATGAGAGTTATCACCCTAAGGTGATTTAATTCCAGCCTAGAGCAAAGACACTTGACATTTTTGTTGGCCTAAACAGCCTCATCTTGGCTGTTTGTGTATTACTTCCTTTTGCTTCACCAAGGGTTAAAAAGGAACTACAGTGGTAATTCCTTGGATATTGATGGAACTTTTTGAAAGGTCCTCTCACATTGCAAGGATCCCCAAACTACTGTGAATTCCAAGTTATAAACCATTAGACTCTGTTGTGTCTTTCCCATTCTCTCACTTTTATGTCACCTTTAGTCCCGTAAAAGATCTCTTCACACCATGAGACGATAAGGGCTTTGTATACATCATATGTGGTAGCACCCACTCAGGATTCCATGTCTTGGGGATACTTGAGCTTGAACAGGACTACTCTTAAGTGATAAACTCAGAAACAAACATCAGGGATAATCATGGCCCAGAAAAGCTAAATTATTTAGACATTTCCAATAGAAAATTGTGCAGTAGAGGTGCCAGCCCGGTGACGTAGCCGTTAAGTTGACACACTCTGCTTCATCTGCCTAGGGTTCGCTGGTTCGGATCCTGGGCCTGGACCTACGCACCACTTATCAAGCCATGCTGTGGCAAGTGTCCCACATATAAAATAGAGGAAGATGGGCATGGATGTTAGCTCAGGGCCAATCTTCCTCAGCAAAAAGAAGAGGATTGGCGGTGGATATTAGCTCAGGGCTAATCTTCCTCAAAAAAAAAAAAGTGTGCAGTAGAAAAGTTAGGGTATGAGGAAATAGAAGCCACAAAGTCCCAAAGACATAACAGTTTGACTCTAACCTGAGTAGTGTCATCTTTTCCCAGGTTCGTCCTGCCATAACCAGTGAAAAGTAAGAAAGGTTGGATTCTTGAAGGGCGGTAGTTTGTAGCTCCGTTGGAACCAAATTAAGGAAAGCATCAATAACTAAATTGAATTGGTAAATTGTACAATAGGAATCTGTAAAAAACTCAGATCTAGAGACTTAAAGCACCAAACGTGAGCAATTTGTCAGCAACTCACAGTATCATATTTATTTCATATTCCTAAATGAAAATAATTACTGCAAAAAGTCTTTAAAAAGAGAAAAGTTTAACTGATTGTTTTATTTCAATTTTCTCCAAATTTCCAAGAAAACACATGCACATATAAACATGCAGACACATGTGTGTTTCATTTTACCCATGGCATTGACCTTTCTGAAATATCTACGTCTTTGAGGTTCACAGAAAATCTGAGCAGCTTATGTCCTGGTATATGTTTGTTTATTCATTTCCTGAACTGAAATGATTGAGGCTGTCAACCCAAGGTCATTCGGTCAATGAGATAGTGGTCACCTCTCCAGCCACAGCCTATGACATTTTCACCCAGTCATTTCAGGGCTACAAGTACTTTGATTCACACCTATACTGTGGTCCCTTAAACAAACCATTAATGTTTCAGCTTCTCTCTCCCCAACTCATGAGTCACGTCCAAAACAGGAATCCTGCCTCCCTCCCTGGGCTCAGCCCATCCCTGTCGCTCACTCCACCCTGAACCCTGAGATGAAGTCAGTGCTGGGGTTTGCATATCTGTTCCACACATTACTAGGGATGTGATATTTTAAAAGCTAACAGTTGGCAGCTTGTCTCAAGTCATGTGGCTTCAAAGTGGCCACATCTAAAGATGTGCCAATTTCTGTTTCAGCCAATTCTGCAAAAGTTTAACAACTCTTTTTGATTAAAAATGGTGCAAGTGTGTCATGACTCAGGCACAATCACATTCCCCCGAACTGAGATTAGCATCTTTCTGAGGAACTCAAAGGATAATATCAGAGTGAGGAATCCTCAATTCGCTAATAGAGGATCAGTCAAACAGAGCCAGGCAAGCTTCTCAGGCAGATAGAACCAGTGTCAGACACCACTTGTCCTGGGGTAACCTGGCTCTGAGGTCTTTGGACCAGGGCTTGGGGATGAAATCTGGAATTGCCTCTGTGGGCTCTGAGTCTCCTTTCCTGAGAGTTCTGCCTAGTCACCTGGAATTCTGATTGGCCTGGAAGTTCAGCCACGCTGACTGTTTGCCCACACCTCATCCATAGATAACCAAAACCGCTGTGTGTCCCAAACCACAAGCCAGTAGGATGAACCGAAGCCAGCAGCAAGGCATTTAATGTCAGGCAAATGACTCTGGGAAGAGAGCCTGCCATGTCTGGGTCCTAAATCCCAAAATAAATAAACTGTCTTACTGATCCCACTTATCAATATTAGTCAAAAGGTCAAGAATAAGGTTGCGGGGTTCAAAAGAGTAGCAAACTAGTAAATTCTTATTGTGGAATCTGCCAGAACGAGGGGTATCTCCCCTGTCATTGTTTTATTCTCTTAATCATAAATGGATTGAAATTTCGGGACACAAAGTGACAAAGGCCAATCAAAGGAATTCACTCATCCTTTATGCCCTATCAAATGTAACATTCACACAATATTTGCAAACTTCCAGTTCTGCCTAAAGGTGGGAAGCAATGATTTTCCTAATAGCCTGGGCCACAGACTGGCATTATTTGCTCATGATTGAGGATTGGGAACCAGGCTACCGAGGGCTGCTGGCGTCCTGAAGCAGGCTGGCTGGAAAGGTCTGGACTGTTATTTCAGCAAACAGAGTGGACACTCTGACCCTGGTTATTGCATTTCTTGGAGCAGGATCTATGAGCTTATTATGAAAATTACTTAAACCTCTTCCCGGAGCAGTAGCCCATAGCCCTCCTTCCACAGGAAGATCTCATTACACCTTCTTTTGCTTTGCTTGGAAAACAGATTATGGTGACATAAATATCCAAAGGAAAAAAAAGAGAGAGAAACTAAGTAGGAATTCTAACTAAGAAACCATCAGACATGGAATTTGAATGTGATATTTCATTTTCTCTCAAGTGTAGACAAGAAAAGTCACGACAATCTTGACTAACATATCTTGCTGAGGGAGAAGAGTCCAATTTGCTAGCACCTCCATTCCTCTAAGAAGGACAAGTTGTTACATGGCAGGCTCTGGGAAGCCCCACGTGGATATTTTCCCAAGGGTCCCCAATCATTGTTTACCCAAATGCCACTTAGAGCCTTCTTACAGAAAAGCATGACATCTTACATCCAAGAAAATCTCTACTCCCCCAGCCCTAGATTTGAGAACAAAATAGTTGTGTCTCTTTCAGGCACAGTAAATATTCTCCCTGAGTCCCTGATGCAAACCGTGGTAGACTAGATCAGCTCAAAGCTTTCCTATGACGTGAGCTTTCTTAAAAAGAACACAAAATAACTATTTAAAAAAATGAGTAGGAGTCTTCTCTTCTAGGGGTTGGATGGTAGTTTTAACAAATAGTAGAGAAAAAGTAACTCTAATGTGTACACCGGGTGCTCTTATTCAGGCTTAGTGCTTGTTCCTGGCAATTTCTTCTCACATCTGCTTGTAATGAAAGGACACAGGAAGTGGAATAGAAACTGAAGAATAAAATCTCTGCCTTTTCCACAACCCACACCCTACAGGCGGCCATTTTGAAATGGAGCCACAGAGGCCTCCAAGTTAGGCACCCGGAAAATGTTGCCATAAAGGCAATGGAAGGGTGGTCCAGGAGTTGGCTGAGGAAGCCTTTGGCCTTACCTGCTTCTGAGTGCAGACTCCAGCCTGAGACTGGAAACCAGCTGAGTCTTTGTAAAGGATAGGCTGTCTCAACACAAGAGGCTAAGGCCCCATAAACAGACCCTGAGCCTGCTAGACTTGGCATCCTCTCCAGGTCTTTCTCAAATCAGCAATGAGCTGGTCCTCACTGTGAGACCCTGATCACAACCACCTACAGCTGATCTCAAACCTGCCACGTCCACCTCCCAGAAGAGCCAAACGGTGAAGCCCTTTCACTGATGACTTCAACCTTCTGCTTCAAGCTGGCTTATGGGAGATGCTCCAGCTGACAGTAGCCTAGGCATTGGTTCCAGAAAGGTCTTCAGGTTAGCGCTTTTCCATCTGTGATCTCTGGTGGCTTACTGGCCAGTACTGGGAGGTAGTAATGAGAGAAGCCTTCTCTGGCTTCCAGAAACCTGGATAAAATATCATATTGATGAGCATCATAAGGCTGCCTTTCAAGGCTCTTGCTCTTGGCTGGAATTTTATTCAACTATCATAGTAAGGCCTTTTATCTCCTGCTGATCAAAAAGTAGGCATTTGATTGAATAGTAGGAAAATAAACTACTTTTATTTAATAAGCACAGTTTGGGAAACATAATCTTTTCAAATTTGGAGTCCATTTAGGACTCCATTTGGGAGAGAAAAGGAAAAAATAAAGGGGCTTTTAGTAAGAAGAGATTGGAAAGAATGCTCTAAAGAACCTTTCACCCATCCATTCATTCATTCCTGCCACACATACTTATTAAGAACCTACCGAATGTGCCAGATGCTAGAGATGAGTTATGGATGAAACATAGCACCTGACTCTTAAGGAGATCAGAGCCTAGAGGAACAGACAAACACACTATTAGGCAATTACAATACATCACAGTAACTGCTATGTTAAGGATAAGTGCAGGCTTAGAATAGGCTTCCTGGAGGAGGTGACGTCTGAATTAGTTTATAAAGTAGCAATAGGAAGGGAAATTAGATGCTACATGTTCCAGTGCATGAGATATAATGGACTGAGTAATTGTTTAATAGGTGATATTGTGGCAGGTGTCTAGGCCCCAGCACGGGGTCAGAGGCCATTTGCATTTGGTCTGACTCTGTGCAGTAGTGTGCTCAGGACATGGACAAACTAGAAAGCCTTGTGCCATAGGTGGACACCATGTCACCTGTGGAGCCATTGGGGAAATCAAAGCTGTTAGTCTGAGGAAGAAAACTCCAAACACTTGAAGGTGGCCATATGGAGGGAGATAAAGAGATCTTATTCAGAGATCAGAAACAGGTCCACTGGGCAGAAGTTGCGAACAAAAGCAGGGAAGAGCTTTAGAGCGCTGTCTCTCAAATGGCATCCCATGGGACATGTAGAGGCGGTTCAAGCAAAAGAGGGTTTGTGGTTACAGAAGTTTGGAAAATGGAGAGTCCAAGTCTCATTTCTGCAGAACCTATCAGTGTCTTTATTTCAGTAATGTGTACTGTGAGACTCCGATGAGATAATATAAGAATTTTTTCATTCAGCAAACATATATGGAGCGGCCACTTAGTGCCAGGCATTGGCTTAGGCACTGGGGACAAAGAAATTAACAAAAGAGACAAAGTTCCTTTTCTCAAGGGGAGTAGTCACGAAAGATGATAGTAAGCTAATAATGGATTCACATTTCCTAAACTGATTGGTCCACAGAACCATTCTGCAAAGATGCATCCCTTCATTCTTGTATTCTTTGGGACACATTTTTTGGGGACTAGTTAATTAGGAGGATGTAATGATGAAATAGAGTGGTGACTTCCCCATACTCCAGCGCTGAAACTATGTAAGCTGATTTAGTATGTCCATAGGGATGCTGTACAGGGTGTTTTGAGACTGGAATATGCGATCCACAAAACCTAATGTGTTTTTGACTCAACAAAACTGGATGTTTCCAGAGAGTACACATTCAGCCTGAAATCTCTTGGGGAAGAATTTATTTGCTGACACAAACTCATTAAAGAATACCAAGGGTTATGGCCATCCATGAAGTAATAGAGCCTGCAGAAAAAGCTTGTTTTCAGTGTGTACATTGACAAAAGACGATTCCCGAAGAAAAGTCTTCTCACCATAAACCAAATGATGAGCTTACGGGGACTCATGGCTTGCCCCCCTCCATTCAAATGCAGTTTATGAAAGGATACCCAGAACCTCTGATGGTAATTTTTACCAAAACCCCAAGACTCTCAGGCAAGACTCTATGTTCAGAAACTAGGGTTCAGAAGGGCCTCTGGTTCTCATCTGGACTATGATCTGTCTTAAGTACATTTGAGTGAGGAAGTAATTTCTGAAATGCCTACGGAGGGCATGGGTCTCAGTGAGGAAAATCTCAGGGCTGTAATTTTTGTAAAGAGACTCAGACAAGAGAGGCCAGCTCACCCGCAAACTTTGATGTTTCCTGACATTGCTACTCCAATCTGACCTCCCTAATTCTGAAAACACCTGCTGGAATAAATAAATATACACATTTATTATTGTATATAAATATAACATATATTTCAATTACACATGGAAACATATATTCAAATATATGTATTCAATTATATATATATATATATATGTATTACATTTCATTATTCTCATGGCATTTCCCATTTCCTTCCATTTCATCCATTTATTTTTCCTATTCTTTAGCCAATTGCTTAAGTTGTTTATATGAAAGAAGAGCCTCAAAATTTGGAGGTCGATTTAAGGTTGGACTCATATTTGAAAGCTTATGCTATTTTTTAACATGATCCCAATCTCGTTCACATTGGTGTTGTTAGTTTAAAAACAGAGAGCCATATTTTATTAAAAATCACTTATTCCAGTATGATTCAAAATAGGCAAATCAGACATGCTATGCATTTCCCCAATACTACTTACAAATGAATCACTGTAAAGATATCAGCACATGAATTTTTGGTGTCGGCAGCATTATCCCACTGAAGGTGAACGTGTGATCAAATCTCAGTGGCCACACTGGTGGAGGAGGAGAGGCATCACAGATAATCTCAAATTATAGCTGCCCCCAAAGTCATTCACGCTGAGCAGTGCATTGCGGGTTAAATGAAAGCAGATGTTCCCTTCCTAATCCCAACTTACTTGATTTCTTGCGTTGATGTTGGTCTTCCATAGAGCATATATGTCCTAAAGGTGTAGCGTACCAGCGAGACTTCTGGTCAAACAGCAGATACAATTGCTATATGCGATTGACAAAGCAAATGATCAGAAAAGGGATCACTGAGCATTGACTGCCTGCATAAAATACTAGAGATATAATTGCAAGGAATAAAAACAATTCCTTGGATGAGAAAAGAATTCTCCACCTCAGCATCATTGACATTTGGATGCAAGGACCCCTTCCCAGCTCTTAACAATAACCTGGTGGCATGATGAAAGAAAGACAGGCGCTTCCAAATTCTTCTCATTTGAAGCAGCCACACAGATGGCCAATAGAATTTTATGAGGGGTAGGGGAACTCTGAAAGGAGGAGATTTTATTGGTCTCTGCCTTACAAAAGTGGTCAATGTTGCAGGCAACCAGGAAGCAACATCTATTCCTAGTTTCTCAAAGGTCCCCTTCAGACTAATGTCGGTCCCTGATGACGTTTCACCAGTGTCCATCAAAATGAGAAAAATGAGGACAAAGCTCATTAAATGAGTTATTCCTTAAGTTAAATGCATTCAACGTAAAGGACTGTCTCTTGTTCTAAGATTACATCATTCTCGCTGGAAGAAAAATGTCCTTTCTTTTATGAAATGATGGACATATTAGAGAGCTGTACTTGGGGTAATTGCTGCTGCTGCTGTAATTTATATAAATCGGTCCCAAAAATATATTTTGAAACTCCCCTTCTCTATGAAATCCGAAGGTCCAAGAGCCACTGAAGTTGTAAGGGACTGGTAGAGCGGATAGGCTCAAATTAGTTCAAAGAAGGAAAATTTTAAGAAAATAAAAATTACAAAGAGAGGTAGAAATGTCTACCTATGAATGTACATAGATATTTAGCTCATGTCATCTCCAGCTTTTCCACCTCCTCTCCAAGACAGAAAACTAAATTTTGTCATTTTCCAAACCGTGTGGAAAGAATTTCCACCCAAAGAGCCAATGGGAGATCCACAGCGTGGCTGACAGTCCAGTCTGCTTTGCCTTCTGAGATGCTGTTAATAGCATTTAATCCCAGGGTCTCGAGCCCTCTGGACCTGCATGGATCCTGCTGTTCAATTTTCTGAAACATTGGTCCCTGCTTTCTTCTCTCCGCTCCAGCCCTCTGGTCCTGCCGCACCTCCCCCTAACATCTATCTTTTTCTCTGTGGTAGCCTCCTTGGTACTCAGAGCTGAAATTAACTGCTTCAGTGCCCTAAAAGCATATACTTTACTTCCTTATGTTGGTAAATGCAACTCCAGCCTTTATCCTGGGACTGGAGAAAAGAGTATCAGTAAATTCTACCAGTGATGAAGCCCTAATGTAGAATTCTTTAGAGACCTTGAATATCTCCATGAAGGTTAAAATGAAGAATCCAACAGTACCATGAGAAGAATCCTTATGGAGTGGGCTACAAGTCTCCATCAGGTCAAAACCCCTGACTCCGGCTCTGGAGTCAAGGGATCTGACCCAGCTATGGATGAGCTGATGGCTCCTGAGCACGTCTCTCTGAGGCTCATGGATATAGGAAAGGTTCGGGCAGGAGGGCCTCCAGGTGTTCTGTCAGCTCTCACAGGCTGCCATTTGATGACTCCATCATCTTATCTCAGGCTCACCTGTGGTCTAAGCATGGCCGAGCTGGGAGGCTGGCAGAGAAAAGCAGAGGCAGTGAGTGCGTACAGAGGCAGGGAGTTTTCACTTGCCCAGCCTACAGATTCACAGCATCCTATATCCCTCCCTAAGGAAATCTCTTGGGGGAGGGGATGTCCTGTATCCCTTGAGCTCCAACTCTCACTCTTTTGCAAAGAAGTTGTCTTCAAGTGGAGCTATGAGCGAGCATTGCACTTGGCTAGATCCAGCCAGGTGATCTTGTCACCTGCAGCTGAATCTCCAGGAAACAGAGGCATCCCTGCCAAACCTGGTGTGTCTTCATAAGCCAATGCTAGTTCTGCATCCATGTGGCCACACCCAATGACCAACCCGGGTGGTTGTGCCTTTCCCCACCTCCTGCTGTTTAACCCTGTGAAATGGTAAGAGGCTGCAACTGCTTGCATTTTTTGCCTAAAGGAAATTAAACAGATATATCTATATAAAAATATAGATATATAATGGTCTATGGGGAAAAACATATTTGTGAAGTGTGAAAATCTAACCATCTTTATTAAGTTGAAGGAGCAGATCCTGGCACATTTGGCTGCCTGTTCATGAGGAATGCTAGAAAAAAATGCAAGCCATGGGTCTGCCATGGGTCCCCAAGTCTCTCCACCACCATTAAAGGAAAGACCACGTGAACACGTGGACTCTAGATGGTTGGAGATGATCATTTTTGTGGACTCTTCAGATATATTTTACTTTCTGTTATTTGTATCAGTTCTCTTTCTCTCATACCAGGGATGTGCCTGGTTAGAGAAAGGGTCTTGATTAACATTTCCAAGCTGACAACTCTCCAAATACCTGAACCAAAGGAATTCAGTGCACCTACATAGAGGAAAGGGAAGAGTCCCTCTTGATGTGATATTTTGCCAGGTTGTGTTTCTCTGAACCAAATGCTAACTTATCAACTTCTGTAGGTTTCACTGAATACAACTGCATGGAATGCTATTACTGTTTGCAATGCAACCTGATCTAAAAACATTGCATTTCTTTGTAATCCAAAGGGGACTAGCAGGTTTATTGTGTTTGCATGTGCTTTCCCCCTAGACTCTGGCTGCCCTAACAAGAAATTCAATAAATCTACTTCCAAACCATCTTGCACAAGCTTTGCATGTCCAGTCTGGGCCTGAGGAAATTAACAAGAGAATAGAACATACCATCGACTTGCGGAGTGGCGATAAATTGAGAAGAGAGCATATCAAGCCATTCTCACTGATGTTTAAAGACTCCAGCCTGGAGCACAAGGTAGAGCTGGGTCTCCAGAGTGGCTCTTTTTCGGAAGTAAATCGTCGTCAACGTTCACGGGACTAGAGAGAGAGCCCAGGGGCCGTGGTTTTTGGTTGGTGTGTTTGTTGTTTGTTTGGTTGGTTTGGTTCTGTCTTTTCTTTTCCTCTTTGAAAATCATGAGTAGACTCAAGGCCATGAAAGGAGATGCCAGTTAGAAAAGAGAGCCTCAGCTTTGCTCTTTAAGGAAAAGATGACAAAAAGAACAAAAGCATTCCTTCCACTTTGCAATTATAAACTCAGGTGACATTAGCACTTGCCTTTGCTTTTAGGTGAATTCGCATCAATTGCAACCCTTCTAACATAAAACGTGAGGGCGCCCAATAACTTGATGTAAGCATTAGCGATAAACACTCTTTCTTAGATTGTAGACACCTGTTCTCCCATTTCCCCAGTTTTCTGCTGGCTCAGAGCCCCTCTGATGCAGGCACAGTAGAAAGAAGATGAGTTGTGGATTCAGACTTGGGTCTGAATTCCACGTCTGCCACTCCGTTGCTAGACGACCTTCTGTAAGTGAAGTATTCTGTGAACATGAGGTCCTCTCTGTACAATGAGGCTAATGAACATGCCTCTCTTATAGGTCATTAAGAAAGGCTCCAGGCCACACCTTGATTAGGTTAAGCATTCAAAAATGGCATCGGCATATTGATGATGATTTTTTCCCATGCCCCTCTCCCACCCCAGCTCTAAATTGTAAGGTGCTGTGGGGAGGTGGGTGCTGTCCCTATTTAAAGGGGCTGCTCCTTGGCACTGATGGAAGCTGACAGTGCTTCCTTGACTGAGCACAGGAGGCGCTTGGCGTCTGCAGGAACCTCAGGCAAGAACAGCAGGGAATTTGCAAGCAAATTTCAGGAGTTTGCTCCAATACTCTGCAAAGCTCCAATGAGCAATTTTTTGTGAGTTTGCTCAGCTGCCAGGGCAATTCTGCTTTGGAGAATTCACACTTCTGTGCACATGCACCGTTCCCAATGAGTCTCTTTGATAACTACCTAAAGGTTGCAAACTCCAAAATTAATATCTTCACCTGTGGCTCACAGTTTGAAATGTATTGTGTCAATGTACTAACAAAACAAAAGGAGAAGAAACGTTTTGCCTCGATCAACACTGCCCCTAAAAATAGCCGGTGGACTTTTCTTATTCACAACGTAATTAAGGGCTTAAGGTCCAAATTAAATGCATTTTCTTTCTTGGTTGCTACACTAAAGGAGCTAGGAAAAGCAGGGTGGTCCTGCAAAGAATCTTGTGAATTAGCCTTTGTAAATACCTGTATCCAGAGCTATACAAAATCCTTTTATTCATTCTTGCTAAAGATGTATTTGCTTTGCTAATAACCTGACCCCTGAGGACTAGATTTTCTAATGTGTTTTATTTAATAGTGTCTGCATCTCATCTGCAGGCACCTGGTGATGAAGCAGGAATGAATGTAGGGGAGGAATGAGGCATAGTGTGCCCGTAGTTGATTTCGGTGACCAGGGGAGGTTCTTAGAGAAGCGAAGGGCAGCATCCTGAATGGACATGTGGACGGTCCAGCCTTGCGCCATCTAGCGTGTGTGCTCTGCATTGCATGGGTTCCCCAGGGTGAGGACACCCTGCATCAGAAAACGTTCACTCCCCTGGTGTCACAGAGGCATTCCTCATAGACTCTTGCTCCGAGCCGCTCTCTAGGGGCTGTGTTGCTGCTGAGCAGAGAATATATAATAAGTAATAATCATTGGGTATTTACCAAATACCAGGCACTATTCTAAGCTTTTGGCACAAATTGACTAAGAACGATGGTATGAGGCAGAAGTTTTTATGAGCCTCGTTTTGTACTTGATGAAATAGAGACGCAGAGAAATGATTACATAGTCTGCCCAAACTCAAACTGTCAGTAGAGGGACTACGATCTGAGCCCACTGTGACCCCAAAGCCAGTGCCGTGTCTCTTGACGACGCTGCCTCTCCCGGGAGCCCCCCAGACTCACTCTCAGGCCCTTATATGAAGAAGACAATCCTGTGCTACCTTCATCCTCTCCTCTTTGAACTTTGGAAGGAGTGGGAGGCACGGGGAAGGGGTTTGGGAGAGAGATTAAGTAGGAAAGGGTCCTAGAACCTTACCAAAATAATAACAAGGCCTTCCAATCCAAGGATTCCAGTGTGCATCCACTCTGTGCTTGTGTTGATGTATATCAATTTATCCTCAGAGAAACATTACTATCCTGCTTACGAAAGAGAAAACTGAGCCCCTAGAGGTTAAGTAGAGGTCGTGGATCTCAAAATCTAGCTGCTATATTTCGCTAACTGTAAGGTACCATCCACTGTGAGATGCTCCATTTTCTATGCAGCACTAAGAAAAATCACCCAGTATGGAGAGTCTAAGAGGAAAGGCTCCTTCCCAGTAAGCTGGGTTCACGCCCTCAGAGTAAGAATGAACAGGAAAAAACCCACCGAGCAGACGAGGAGAGTGAGGGAACCCACGTGCCTGTATGCTGGTATCGGTTAGATAGAAAAAAGAGCTCTCCAGAAAGTTAAACTCCAAAATGGAATCTGCATAGATTTGCCGCCTGAGTTCACGCTCTGAATGTGGTCTTAAAAAAAACACTAAAGTCAGGCAGAGAATTTAATTTAAAGTGGTCCCGGGTTGATATTGCCCCCTGGCGACCAGCAGAAGCAATCGCAACCTCCCCGGAAGAACAAATGTTTCTAAGCCTGTTGCTCACCAGTGTAATGCCTTCGGATTAAAGGGATGCTAAAAGGCGGGGGGAAAATTGTGCACCTTAGAATTGTTGCAATATATACAGTATTTGTGACTCCAAAGGCTTTGCTCTTCTCACTGCCCTCCTCTGCTTCTTAGGTGCAAGTTTGGACCCTAAAATCATGTTTTCTGAAAGGAAAAATGGAAATGGAAACAATGATCTTACCCTTGGAAATTTCGTAGGAAAGAAAAGGCGTCATTCTGTTTGAACGACATAAAGATATAGGAATAAGGGAACCCGTTCACCACTCCACCTTTATTAGTGAATTAAAGAATACAAAAGCTCCTTTGAAATGTCATTCAGACACTTCCTGGTCACATTCGCTTATAAAAATTGGCATATCTACCAACACTGTTATGTGAAATAGGACTTGTATTTCCTTCCTGGTGTTCCATGAACACTTGCTGAGGGAAGGAAGCCTCAGGTTAGGGAGAATATTGGAGGAGACTGCCTTGCCTTCTGGTCTCAGGATATTTATTTAGAGCTCTAAGCGCCAAAAGACATGGGTCAGTTTTAATCTCACTTAGCAGTGGAGTTTCAGGAGAGAAGATGATAAAGTTCTGCCATGCGATTTCATGGTGGGTCACACACACATGCACGCACAGACTGGAATTTTTTTAGTTAAGCTTCGGAAGAGCATGCTCATGACTCGTGTGGCTTAGCCAAGATTGGGCAGCACATTTTTCCCTTCTCCGTGCCTCTGTTTCCTCCTCTGTGAAATGAGAGAGTTGGACAGCTCCTAATATCTTTCAGCAGTTGATGCCATGAGTCTGTCAGTTCCCTGTGACCATGGTGACCATATACCCTGGTTTGCCTGAGACAGTCCTGGTTTACATCTATTTTCTAAATGTAATTATTAGGAGCACTTCTTTTCACTCGCAAAAATCACCCCTGTGGGTGACAAATCATGTGACCCAAGGCTTGGGACTCAGTCAGATTAGAATTAGTGGTACTTAGCATCTTCGCTTCCCAGCAAGCCCGGGTGGACTTTCTGAACAGACCCCTGGATGGGGCAGAGGAGCCTAATCCAGTCATCAGAGGTCACCTCCAGTGCCTCCCAAATTTCACAGAAGAATTCTCTACCCTTCTTTAGCCTCGAGCTAAAATATTTCCTAAGGGAGCTTACAGATCTCAGGGGCAAATAAAAATTAGAATCATGATAAAGAGATGTAGAAAACATGACGTGTATCAAATACTGTCCATCGTATTGGATTTGTTTTTCTTTTCTTATATATGACTTTTTTCTTATTTAAAAAAAAGGTGTGCATTTTCACTAATGGAAGTTTATACTGAGCAGAGAAGGCAAAAAGAAGAAAATGACATCTCTTGTGATCTTACAACCCAGGATAAAGCTGTTAACATTTTGGCATCTGTCGTGCTAGTCTTACATGAGTGTGATTCTATATAATTACCTATGCAATTTTTTATTAAAATGGGACTGTTTGGTATATAGCTTTGTAACATAGTGTTAAGCATTCTTTCCTTGAGCCTTTTTCCACATTATTAAATGTTGTTACAAAAGAATTTTTGTAACTACATATTATTCCGTTGCATGTTTTAATCATTTTTTACTTTTTTCTCAGTTTTTCACTATTGCAAATTATAAACTGCAGGGGCCGGCCTGGTGGCGCAGTGGTTAAGTTCGCACGTTCCACTTCCCGGCAGCCCGGGGTTTGCCAGTTCGGATCCTGGCTGCAGACATGGTACCGCTTGGCACACCATGCTGTGGTAGGCATCCCACATATAAAATGGAGGAAGATGGGCACGGATGTTAGCTCAGGGCCAGGCTTCCTCAGCAAAAAGAGGAGGACTGACAGTAGTTAACTGAGGGCTAATCTTCCTCAAAAAAAAAAATTATAAACTGCATTGCCATGACCATTGTCATAGCTAAATCATACATCCACGCTTAATTAGTTCCTTAGGATAAAATCCTAAAAATGATTACAAGAGAATGCACATTTAAAAATACTTGGTGTACATGCTGAAATTGCCCTCGAATATTGTGCCTATACTTTTTGAAACTTGCCAACTTGATAAAAAACAAGCAGCATCTTCCTGTCTTTTGAATTTTTAAAAATTATTGTTGAGGTTGAATGTCTTATTGTATATTTTTTATGTTTTGGTATTTATATTTCTCCTTTTGTGATTTGCACATTTGTCTTAATTGCACAATCTATACATTTGTCTTAATTGTGCAATTTGCATGTGTGTCTTAATTGCTGTCTTTTATTGTGGTACTCACTTCTGTCCTGTTGATTTGTGAGGATTCTTTATATAGTGAAGAATTTAACCCTAGGACACTTACAAGAAGGAGATATATCTCACTTCTCTTCTAGGATAAGGCTCTGAATGAAGCTTAGGATGGGGAAGGCAATTAATTACAGTTATTTATGGATGTTTCCGGGCCAGAGATGCCAACCCAAATCCTTTAGCGCCTTGAGAGACCTAAATAACATAGGAACGCTTATTTGAAGTGACTTCATTAAGCTCAGTGTTCCAAAAGCAGTCACCATCTCAGAATAAAACAGCCTCCTCATCTTGAATAAAAATTCGGATATGTTTAATATATACTTCAAAATTTTGGAAATTTATACTTTCGCTATAGGCATTTCAGTGGGGTAAGTATTAAAATCAAATCATATCAATGCTGATTAGATTTCCTTCCTTCTTTCCATGGCAATATCTTTCTGCTAAATTCTGAAATGTTTTTCTTTGAGAAAAGGCCTCCTTTTGTCATTGTGACACATTTAAGCAATAAAAAGCCTCTTTGTCCTAGGCTAGCAGTTTTCAAACTTAAGGATCACCCAAGAATCTTGGTAAAAATAAAGGTACCTGCCCATCACTCTGCCCCCAAGATTCTGTTTTTGCAGAAGGACCTACATTTTGAGAAGCTCTTCTGGGGATTCTGTCGTCCTGAGCTGTTGGCCACATTTCTTTGTCCTTAATTGCACTTTAGGACTTGAGCTAGACGCTTACCTCACATCTGCAGAGATCACGTCACATCAGGAGGTCCCAGGTCCACATTCAAGGTCAATATGGCCTCAGACAGGCCTGGAGGTGATGTCTGAGTTGATTAGTCTACAGATCATTAATGGATACTGACAGGTGATGGCTTTCTGCCATTCAGATGGACACTTTCACACAAGCAGACGTCTCATTATCTCACCAGTGTTTGGTCTTTGTTCAAAGACAGAGGAAAGACTATAGACTTGATTACTGAGTAGATGTGACTTGAACTCAATTCCTGCCACCTACTGGCTGGGTGACACAAGACAAGGTGTTTGATCTCACTGAAATGGTGATGATCATAACAGCTGCCCCCTCGTTGGGTTCTTGTGAAAATTAGATGTCACAATACTTATATAATAGATGTTTGGATAAATTGGATAGACGTTGAACAAGTATTTGAATAAATAAATTTTTTAATTATTTTCCCTTTCCTTCTGACTAATCCTATGCCAGTCCAAATCCAGGTGAGGCTAAACCCTCACTTAAAATAAATCTCATACTTCTAGAGCTTCTATAAAGAACTACTTCATCAAAAATAGTAGGAGGAGACAATCTTAATATATTTTATACCCAAGGTACCATAAATACATAATTACAAGGCACACAAAAGTGTGGACTAACCAAGTACATACCTATAGCCCATTGAGGGAGGCCTTCCCATCAGTGCCTCCAGGTCACTGGAGCACAAGCAGTGGCCCCCTGGGGTGTGTTCCAATATGTCAGAGTTATTCGGTTGTCTTTTCTCAAAATGATTTGATTATTCCAAATTCTCTATTGTTGCCTTCTTCCAAATAAGATGAGAAAGATCAGCTCTCTCTTTAAGGGCATCTGGTATTTGATCATCCTTAAAGGCTGTGCCTTTCCTCCCGTGAGAACAAGCCAGCCAAGAATTTGATATCATTTCACACATGGGTCTCTTTATGCTCCTACAAGAATTGTCCTTCTCTCCACACTTCTTGTGACTCCTGGGAAGTCCATCTGGCCCAGCTCAGAGCATTTGCTCTGCTCTCTGTTACTCCTCCAGGCTTATACTGAGGCACTGTAGGAACACAAAAAGACATGGCCTCTACTCCCTGGGGGACTACACTTCAGCTTGTGATCCTGAGCAAGTCACTGAACTTCCCATCCTAGTAAATGGGCATGAGAGTGGCCACCTCACAAGGTGGTTGTGCAGATGAAATGCAGCTAATACTAGGTGCTTCAGGGGCTGCAATTAATTTGCAGCTGAGGCAGCAATGTGACAAGGAAACTGACATTTGTTGGTCACTTACTACCTTATCAGGCCCTGTCATGAACATTTTATATTTGTTTCCTCATTCAATTTAATTTTCACAACAGTCCTTTTGTGTAGATATTAGTTCTACTGGTTGATACATGAGGCAGGCTTGGAGAGTCTGAGTGACTTTCCCAAGGTTCACACGTGTAGAAGGCAGCAGAGATGGAATTCAAATCCAACTCACTCTTTTCCAAAACTCAGACTGTTGCCACCACATCTCACAAAATCCCATCGTTTTCATAATGCCTACCTTCCATACAGTTTGGAATATGTAACGGGTAGGGCTGGTGTGGCGTGAGGAAGGGATTATATAGCTATGCATGTGACGGATACCTTGAAGACAAAAAAAAATTAAAACAATTAAAATTTCCTTCATCCTCTATTCGCCCCCCCCACACACACACACAAACAGGTACATGTACACACACACACACACAAGCAATCTACCCTTGCTAAAGATAGACTAAGACAAGGGCAACTCCGTCACCCCAGCCATCCATGAACGTGTAAAAGCCTATTAAGTGAATAGGGCAAACACATAGGATACCTTCTCTCTTAGAGCACTGGGAATAGGACTGTTGAGCCTTTGAATTGCCCCTGAGCTGTTCCCCCAAAAGAAAGCCGGTTGGTTTAAACAGGCAGGAAGTTAGTTATGTGACTAGGTGGTTTGAAAGAGCTGGTGAAACCAGAGACAGCCTCCTGAAAAAGCCAAAGGTGTTTTAAACGAAACTGCAAGTGAACCCCCGTTTTTACACACAAGTCAGTGATCAGATTCCCATTTTTAATATAATAATAACAATAACTATCATAGGCACTGCTTGCTATGAACCAAGTCTATGCTGAGTATTTTCAAAACATTCATTTAATGTTTTTCTTTTTTTTTCCATCAGCAGCCACAAAAAAACAAGGATTTGTCACACAAAGGAACCTTTCCATAAGCCTTTGGCTGAGTACAATTGGTTCTTATCTATGTTCAGAATTTCTCCCCGTTTTCTCTATCCTTTAGGAAGAAAATCAAAGTTAAGTGGAGGCTTAAGAGATAGTTCAGGGAAAATGCATCACAAACTTTGAAACGTTCCTTTATTCTTCCCATCAGCTCCGGTTGGAATTATAATGAGTGGAATAAGATAATTAAGGGGGAATTTTGGCAAAACAAAGAAGGCTAGGCAACAAATGAATTTTCTGATGTTAGACTCTGGAATTAGGTAATAAGAAAAAATGCTTTTTTTTTGATGGGAAACATTCAGAATTTCTTGAACCATTCCATTTCTTCTTTAGATTGAGAGAGGTAGGAACACGGAACAGGAACCCAATGGTCTCAGGCATTCTCTCTCATTTTTCTGAATCAGACGCTTCCTGGTCATTTTCATGATCTTATTTTTTACATTATTTTTAAAGGAATTATTCCGTTGCAGGCTCAGGCTGCCCTTGAGTTTCTAGCATTCTATGAAGGCCCCAAATAGTAAGAGTGTTTAGGCCGCCTCCTGCAGGTAGGAAGGACAAATTTCAAAGAGGCTGAGGGAAAAAGCCACCCCTTATTCAAACAGTTGCTTTGTGAGCCTCCTTTACATTCTTAATATCGCCTTGTAAAATTACTACTATTTCTACCACCCTTTAGATTATCAAGTGATATCCAGGCCCATTCCATTTGTATCTTTTTATCAGACTAATTAGCTAGCTCCATTCCCACAAAGCCAGTATTTTCAAGTCAGAAGCACCAATTTCACCTGTAGTAGTGTAGTGTAGAATGGTAGAATTATGATGATTTCAACCCAAAGGTCATCAGCCCGGTCCTTGATGAAATCGTAATGTTTCCTTTGTGAACATCACCATCATCTGTAACCGGGGGTTTCTACGCAAGGAACACAGGAATAGTTATCACTCCCATGGTCTCACCAGGGCTTGGGGGACTGGGTCAGTCAAGAAAGGAATAGTCTTTCCTCCCAAGGATGGGACCTTTGGGGGAGGGTGAGCTGGAAGAATGGTGGGTTGGAAGTTTTGTAAAGTTGCTTGGAATTTTCGTATGGCAGTCAACCCCACTATCAAGGAAGACATAACATATTATTATTATCATAAATCATTAATGATAATATGTTATCGTTAAGGGTCTTCTGTCACCTCTGGGATGGTGTCTTCCCAGCCTCACTCTTCTAAAGCTGGCCATCTTAGATACATGTTAGCATGATTCCTTGTGAGTTTACTAAAGATGAGGAAACCCACCTTTATTCAAAGGTCAGTTTACCTGGGAAGAAGTATGCCAGTGAGACACTCCTCAGACACACCGATAATGATTTGGTTAGACACTAGGCACCAAGCTAGGGAAGATAGTCTATTTAAAAATATGAAATTATTGAAAATTACTCCTTGCTCTTTTATTGCACTTATGCCTTTTACCCACATGATGCAATTTAAGGATGCTCCAGCCACTGTCATGCTACATAACGCAGGGATTTAACAATAGAACAGAAGTTAAATTTCTTCATTCGCTCATGGAAAATGAGCAGGTTGTCCTGATTGAGATTCTCCTTTAATTTAACAAACATATTAATGTATATTAATGAGAGATGTGCTAGAAAATTATCTTTCTTCAAATTAGATTTATCCAAAAATGGAATGGGCTCTCAAGTGAGGGGTTGATTTTCCCCATCACTGGAAATATTCAGGCAGGAGGTAATGACTCAATTCTGAGAGATTTTACTGAGTGAAATCATCATTAGTGAGGGTTGGACCAAGGTGACAAATACAATCCACTCCAACTATGAAATTTTGTAATCTCATATACACACTTGGATAAAAAGACAGAGTATGGTTGTAGTTTGGACTATTAACTAGATCATTGCTTTGGTTAGAAGCATCCTCTACATCTTGTGGAGACGTAATAATTTAGTCAGCACGTTGTATCTCATAGTCAAAGTGGAGAATCTAAGAGATCAGGGTAATTTCCCTCCCACACACTGAGGAAGGTTTTCCAGGTCTGTCTCAGGTACAGAAACATAGAAGATTAGAAGCTCTGTCCATCTCTGCAAGCTAGCTTTCCTGATCCCACCTTTGTGGATGAAGAATCCAGAATGGGCTTTTCCTGGTGTAATCATACTTGGGTTCCAGGCTTCCTTGTGACAGACCTAGGAACCCAATAGATCCTCATGGCTCTTATTTCATTTCTAAGATACCTTTCAAGACAATGCAGGGTCAAGATCCCCAGACATGAGCAAAATGGAACATAAATTCTTCATACCCCACCTCCTTGGAAGGGACCCTAAGTCTCCACCTGATCAAGTCAAGTAGGAAATTTTCATTTTTAAAACAACTGTTTAATCATTTGAAGATTGTAGTCCCTCTTATTCCGTTACATTTAAGTAAAATCCATTGTGTCTTTTATTTTCTCCACTGTTATTGGTCTACCCATCCAGGCCTTGCAAAAAGAGTTCTTTTCCTCGCATCACTTTTTGCTGAGGACCCATTCATCAATCATGGAAGTGCAGCAGTGCCAGCTTATGAAACTAATTCATAGGGTGTTTCTAAGGTCCATCCTTTGCCCAGATCCTGCTTCAGTTTCATTCTAACCAAGATTTACATAGACTCAACTTTCAAACACATTCCCTTTCTTTGTATCGTAAACCACATCACTGAAATACACCAAGACATGCTATCATGCATCCTATGAAGAAGGTGACCTTACCTTGAAAACAGCATGTTAGCAGCAGATAGTGAAGCCCATGAGACCTTGCACTGTGGGATCAAACTCTGTGGATTCCCTACTTACAATCTGTGAAGGCCTGGTTGAGTTACCCAAGTATTCTAGTCCTCAGTTTCATTATCTGAAAAATGGGGATATGATAAATAGGATTTTCCTCAAAATATTGTTGTGGTAACTAAATGAGATCATCCAGGTAAAGCATGTAGCACAGTGTCTGCCTTTCACTAGGCATTAGTTATTATTATTCAAATTTATTACACTAGATTTTGACCATTTCCTGAGTCAACCAAAGCCCTGCAGATTGAAAATAATCATCCAAATTCTAATCTAAGCTCTCAAAGGAAGCATCTGTAACTTGTTCCAAGTCGCAGGCCCATTTAACTGGTATTAATCCCATATACAGTTGGCTCAGTTACTGCCTTCAGGCATTTCCACTCCAGAGAGTGGTCTAATGAATCGAACACTCCACTAGGAGCCAAGAGATGTGGCTCATTGTCTGAACTCTTCCACCAACCACCTAACTGACCCTTCCCACACATGAGTCTCAAGCTCCTCATCTGAAAGAAATATTTTTGTGATTGCCAAGTTATCTTGCAGACCAAGGACTCAGTGAATTATAAGGGCGTGGTCATTTCCAAAGCCACCTATCCTAAAGGTCTGTGGAGAATTCCACACATTGGTGGAGGATCTCTTAGGAAGCAAGGGAAGGAATAAGGGCAGGGTCTTTTGCTAAGACAAAAGACCACGTACAAAATCATAATTCCCTTTAAAAGAATCCTTTCGAACCTGATGGACCAGTCAATGAGCAACACTTTAGGGGTCCCTACTAAGTAAAGGTACAATTTTGTACAGAGGAATGAAAGACAGCATTCTGTAAGGCAAGACTGTGATTGGAAAGCAGGCTTCAAAAAGGTAACAAGCAGAGCAGTAAAATAAGTATAATTCCTCGATTATAGGGAACACTTAACTAAGGTTGCCAAGTGCTCTAAGCACTTAGCATATATTAACTCCTTTCTTCCTCCCAGCAACCCTTATGAGATAGTTCTTATTATTATCCCCATTTTCTAGATGAGAAAACTGTGGTATAGGAAGTTTAGTAAGTTTGTCCAAGGTTACACAGCTAGTAAGCATTGGAGCTGGATTCAAATCCAGGTGGTCTAGCTCTCGATGAGTCCGTGATCACCACTAAGATGTAAAAGGATAAGTGGAGCCAAGCGAGGACAGAACAGAGGCAAGATAAGGAGTCTGTACTATGGCGGGGGAGCATCCGTGTAACTTCATATAGCTGTGGACCGCAGTGCTCAGACCTCCACCAGGCAAGAGGAACGGAAATGAATCACCACTCAATCTCAGAACCCTATCATCCTGAGCCAATGAGGGATTTTCCTTCCACGGTTCTGCTCTCCTCTGCATTTCCAAAGCAACAAGGCACTGCATTCTGAAGCCCAGTATTTTATATTTGACTTACGTCAACTTCACAAATATTATAAGGCTCTTCTTTTATGTGACTGCGTTAGGCACTGGAGTTCAAACATGATAACAATGGAATTTGTTATTAAATTTAGCATGAATAAATAGAATACCATGGTAAAACCTATGAATTGTCTTAATTCCCCCATTGGACAGATAAGAAAAGTGAAGTTCAAAGAAATTGGCTTTGCTCACAGTGAAACACTGACAGAGTAGAAGATCTGGAAGCAAACTAGATCTTCTTACTTTGTCTCCACCCAGCTTGCCATCCACAGAAAATGAAAAACCTAAAAATACGCACAGCTATAGTCTGGACAAATGCTGATTTTTTTAAGTCATCAGTAAGAAACATTCAGGAAAGGAGTCAGAGACTCAGGCTTGGGATCTATAGGAAAGGACATTTTCACAGTGAGAATGGGCCCCAAATGGAAAGGAACCCTTTGCAAAGGACTGAGCTCTCAGGCACTGGGAGTGTTCAAGTTAAGGGTGTTTGAAACTGTAGGATGCCGTGCCCCGGTTCAGAGAAAAGAAACCCACTTCCTCCAACAAAGCAGAGAAAGTCATCTGGCGATATTCAGCCAGCATTTGAGTAATTATCAGGGATGTTATGGCAAGGATTCCTGAACGTAATGGTCCATTACAGCTCCAAGATGCTGTGATGATGACAGCGATGATGAGTTGATGATGAAGAGGAAGATAATGATCATGATGAAGATGAAGAGAGGGACTAAGTATGATAAAATTTGTTAGTGTTGTTTTAAAAATCTCATTATCAAATCTATATAACCAAGCTGGTTTGAAATTAATCGGCCAACGAAGAATAGATCTTGTACTGTTGGTTGTTAAAAGGAATTCAGACTTTTCTCTTTCTTTAAATTAACTGCTTTGTGGCGAACTCATTTATTTTCAAGCTGGTATTTGCGTGTCGCTATGATTTTGCCCCGTTCTTAGGCAGCACTCTTTGTAACTATTAGTAACATGGATTTTCTGCAGTTTTATCAGGAAAGAAGATGGCTTATAGTGATTCTTCAAGGACAAGTTCCAGGTTCCCCTCCAGATACCGAGCAGGTTGTTAGCAGGTGGACAGAGGCCTCAATACTCGGGAGTAGAAAAAGCATGGCCCTGCAGCAGCAATGAATGTGCAGTCTCTGAGCAGCATTGTGCTTCCCCCGTGGAGCCAAAGATCGTTGTCATTCCCCAAATCTTAGCCATGACCCAGAGCAGTAAGTTCAGTCGAAAACCCAAACCACACCAAGAAGCAGACAAGAGAATAAAAATCACCGTAACTGTCGATTGTGACATACCAACAGCAACTTGGACTGATTTTGTTGTTTCATTGACCTGACCAAACCTCTTGGTATTGGGGACATATAGAACCTGAGATGTCGTGAGAGCTCTATTTATGGGCTTCCTTTGCAAAGTAACTCTATGAAATTCAAATCAGGGATTACAAAGTCACAAAGCCAGGCTTAGCTTTCTGTTCCCCCTCTGATCTGCATGCTGTGTGATCTCCCACAAGTTCCTAGGGCTTTCTGGAATTTAGATAAAATGAGGGGCTTGGTTTAGCCTAATTTTAAGGCCTTTTTCAGTTTTAAAAATCCTTTCCTCCTTCTGAGGGAATTGGATTATTCCTCAGTATGGTGACTCCAAGAGGTTCAGGAAACTAGGCAGTCCAAAGGCAAGCACACATTCAGTGCTGACTTTCCAGAAGCTTTTGAGGCTGGACGATGAAATCGCTGAGTACTCTGGATAATCAAAATAAAGTTACCGCCATTCCCCAGGGCCACCTCCAGCAGACACCAGATGGGCATCAAGCATATTGGCTGATCAGTCTTGGTTCCTCTTGTGTGACGGGAAAGGGTAGCATCTGCTGAAGCTCTCACAGGCTGCTTTCTGTTCTACGATTCTATGAATTTATTTTTCAATAGTTTTTATGAAAAAAGAGGCTGAAAGACTCTCTGGTGAAACATTGTCCTGTGTCCCCAAACCTAACAAGAAATAGAGCAAGATCCTTAAATGACTTCAGTTTACTCATGAAGGAAGTCAACGTGAATTTGATTTGCTACATATATGGCTGGGCGCTCCTCTGTTTTGTTAAAACGATGTTAGTTCAGAGGGAGAAGAAGTGGACAAGTTCATGTGAAGTCCCCCTCTCACTCTCTTTTACTAGGAGGGGAATTGTATTTACTCCTGGGCTCTCGCTGGAAGATTGGCGGGAGGGATGGAGATAAAGCTCTGTGAAAGGGTTTATTAAGATATGGATTTCTCTTAATTTTTAGAAAATATTTAAATGCCTTGTCTTTCCTTGCTGTTTCCCCCACGACTTGAAACACTGGCAAAAGTACACTCTTCTGAAAGGCAAACTCTGCTGCAAAGTAATTCGTTCTCCTTCTTTTTGTTTAATTACAGTATTCTCAAATGAGAGATGAAGTATTCAAGTCAAACTTGGTCTGTGCGTTCATCGTTCTTCTATTTATCACGGCAATACAAAGTTTGCTTCCTTCTTCAAGGTAAATATGAAAGGACTGAGTTCTCGGGTGGAATGCCTCTGTGAGGTAAGGGTCCCTCCCCTGGAGCCAGTTAGGTGACCTTTTCAAGGGATCAGAATTAAAAATAATGGGATCCAGGATCCATACCAAAATGTTTGATAGTGTCGGTGTCTATTGTGGTTGTCTTACTCTGCATAATAATCTCATTCCTCTGCCAAGGCAAGACTCTTTTTCCCGATCTTAATAAAAACAGCAACCAAAATCAAAGTAGGCCTCTCTCCCATTTAACATTGCACCTATGAATGCAGAAAGTAAGCGTAAGAGCCTCTATCACCATTTACTTGTTCCTTTGTTAATTTCCTCTTTGTTGTCCATAGATACAGCATCATAGCTTCCGAGGTCAGTGAAATTGGCACTTTAATAATAGTGCAGGGTCTGCCCAGTGGCATGGCAGTTAAGCCTCATGCTTTGCCTTGGTGGCCCGGGGTTCCCAGGTTCAGATCGTGGGTGTGGACCTATACAACACTCATCAGGCCATGCTGTGGCAGCATCCCACATACAAAATAGAGGAAGATTGGCACAGATGGTAGCTCAGGGAAAGCCTTCCTCAAGCAAAAAGAGGAAGATTGGCAACAGATGTTAGCTCAGGGCCTATCTTCTTCACCAAAAAAATAGTAATAATAATGCTGCAAACACCTCTATGTGACCAGTCACTGTTACGAATCTTTACACACAGTAACTCATGAAATCCTCATGGCAACCCTATCAGGTAGGTACTGTTATTATCCTCATTTTAAAGAAGAGAGAACTGAGGCTCAGAGTATTGAAATAAGTTGCCCAACATCTCACAGTTAAAAAATGTTACAGCCTGGATTCAAACCCAGGAAGTCTCGATCCAGAGTCTGGGCTTTAACACACTGTTAGACACAAACTTAAATTGTACGGGTTACAGGTGCCAGAGCCATTATTTGAACCTACTTCCGGATTATTCCAGTGGCCACGCTTTCTCCCCTCCCTGCACTGTAAGATAGCCCCTGCCTCTTTTCCAGGGAAAATTCCCTTCTCCATAAACTTACCATGAATTTTCCGCTCTCATGGTTAAAAGTAACACCACGAATATTCGTTAAATGTCTAATAGAGGCACAGCAACATGCTGGATGCTGAGGATAGTATAACTTTTCAAGAGAAGGTCCACATTCTCTAATATAATTTAGTGGGAGAGGGACATTAATAATGGTTCCCAGTTACTGAGCACTCATTACATGCCAAGAAAGTGCCAAATCCTTTTCACAGATTGTCTCAATAAAGCCTCAGAAATAGCCAATAACTGAGGCATCTTTTTAATTCACATTTTGTAGATGAGGATTTCTCCAAGGTCACATGTCTTTATAATGGCTGAGCTGGAAATTGAACCTAAAGAAAGAGTCGGTGCTTTTAACTACTTAACTGCTTTGTACTAAAATCAGTGATTCATTCTGACTGCGTGGTTCAAGGGAAAGTTTGCAGAAAAGGTGGTACTTTGAGCTGAGTAGGGTGAGGGAGAAAGAGTGGAAGATTATGCGCAGTTTATAAAACAGCACTGGCAAAAACACAGAGGTGTAAAAGAACTTGTGTTTGTAGAATAGTGAGTAAATGGGACAGCCTGGAGTAAAGGATTTGTGCAAGATGTGGTAGGAGCCATGGCTGAAAAGGAGAGAGTTAGCAGAAGTTCAGAGTTCACAAAGCTACATGACGGAATCTGGAATTGATACTCGGGGCAAGAAAGAGGCCCTGAAGATATTCGAAGAAGGTTATAGCATGATTCTGAGAAGGAAGGATGTTCAAATTAACTAACACTCAGGGAATGGCTTGACCTTTTCTAGATTATCAGGGGTATTAGAAGGAGAAAGGGGATTCTGGGAACATGGTGGCAGAAGTGACGCATTTCTGAATCTCTCAGAATTCCCACATATCTGACCAACTAGACAGCAAGACCAAAAACCTCATGGACTATATTTACGACAAAAGTAGATGATGTGGTAGCCCCATCAAATCCAAAATGGCAGTGGATAGTGACAATCTCTCAATAGCCCCAAGATTGGTGTCATATTGGCATCTGTGTGGGAAGGATCATAAAGAAGCAAGTAGGCATCTGTTACATCTTGGAACAAAAGAACTCCAATATAGACCACAGATACTCACTGGGAAGTGCCATGTGCCAAACTGAAAAAGCAACTGAGAGTGGGTTTGCCTAATCCAGCATCAGATGAGCACAAAAGTCTACAGTCAGGCCTGAAGAGCTGCGACTATGACACTATGAACACTATCAAGACCCAGTGAACTCTGGAAATGGGTCAGCCAAGTCTCCCTCCTGGGGTAGGGCTCTGGAAGGAGCTGTGCGAATGGAATCAGAATTTACTCACCATCAGGACTATAGAGAAGAAGAAAAGGGAGAGTGTATGTAAAAGTGGGAAGGGACTCTAGCCATGATGTTTTTGAACACTACATAAGAACAAGTGAAGAAAGAGCTCTGTGAAGTCAAAAAAATAAACTAGCCCAAACCGCACCTCTTTCCAAAAGTTCAGCAAAGTTAATTTTACACAAAAATTATCAATAAAATGTATGGGTGGCAATCCCATACTAAGCTATTATAAGAAAAAAGAGAATCAGAAGTAGACTCATATCCTGACAGCCAACGAAAGCACTGCAAAAAGACATGCCTACAACATATATCAAAACTTTAACCTACTGTTTCAAAAGGAACTGAAGCACTTAATGTGGTTCAAGACATGAAATAACCTCAATCAGGATCAGAAAACTTAGATTTGTCAAGAGAGCTCAGGAAGGAAATAAAAATTTTGAAAAGACACGTTTCAGAAACGAAGACAACAAGAGGGAACATAGAGCAGATAAACACGGCAACTAATGCCTGAAGAGAAACAGGAGGTGGACAGGAAGAATATTTTTTTAAATCAAAAAGAAGATTACAAGGATTGACAGAGCCCCTTCCCCCACACCTGCCCACCGCACCGAGAATCCAGGATGTGAATCATGGATTATGGCTGAAAGGATCGGAAAGGGAATTTAAAATTACTATCTTTAATATATGAAGAGTTCTAATGGAAAAAGTAGGCACCATGCAAGCAGAGATGAGCAATATAAATAGAGACATGGAGACTCCAAGAACGGATCCAAAGGAGATGCTAGAAATCAAAAACACTGTAAAAGAAATAATGAAGGCCTTCGATGAGTTCATTGATAGACTCAGCAAGGCCAACCAAAGAATCAGAGCGCTTGAATATAGGTCAATAGAAACTTCCCAAACTGAAAGATAAAGACAAAAATAAATGGGGGGAAAAAAAAACAGGTCAAAGCATCTAAGAATTCTGGGCCAATTTTTTTTTTCTTAAAAGATTGGCACCTGAGCTAACAACTTGCAAATCTTTTTTTTTCCCCTCCCCAAATCCCCCCCCAGTAGATAGCTGTATACTTTTAGTTGTGGGTCCTTCTAGTTGTGGCATGTGGGACGCCGTCTCAACATGGCCTGATGAGCGGTGCCATGTCTGCGCCCAGGATCCAAACCAGCGAAACCCTGGGCCGCCAAAGCGAAGCGCGCAAACTTAACCACTGGGCCTTGGGGCCAGCCCCTGGGCCAATTTTAAAATGTATAACATACGCATAATTGGAATACCAGAAGGGATGAAAGGAGAACCGGGAAGAGGAAATTTTTGATAATAATGGCTGAAAATTTTCCAAAATGAGTAACAGTCACCAAACCACAGAACCAGGAAAATCAGAGAACACCAAGCAGGATAAACACAAATAAATAAATAAATAAATAGCACACTTAAGAATATCATATTCAAACTGCAGAAAGCCAAAGACAAAGAGAAAATCTTAAAAGAAGCCAGAGGGAAGAGAACTGTACCTTACCTATAGAGGAAGAACGATAAGAAATACATTGTACTTCTTATCAAAAACCATGCAAGTAAGAAGAGATTGGAGTGAAATATTTAAAGTGTGGAAAGAAAAACACACTAACCTAGAATTCTATATCCTTCAAAATTGAAGGGGAAATAAAGACATTCTTTGACAAACAATAAAATGATAATAAAAGAATACTACACACAACTCCACGTCCACAAATTTGATAACTGAGACGAAATAGACCAATTTGTTGAAAGACACAAACTATCCAACACCACACTGAAGAAAGTTAACACCAATAGCCCTATATCTGTTAAAGAAATGGCATCAATAATTTAAAAACTTACCAAAAAAACAAAACACCAGACCTAGATGGTTTCACCAGTGAATTCTACCAAACATTTAAATAAAAAATAATACTCCACAACCTCTTCCAGAAATTAGAAGCAGAGGGAACAGTTCCTAACTGATTTTATGAAGGCAGCATTATCCTAATACCCTAGTGCCAAAACCCAGTAAATACTTGAAATAAAGGAAAACTACAGACCAATATCTCTCATGAACATAGACACCAAAATCCTCAAGAAAATATTATCAAATAAAATCCAATAATGTATAAAAAGAATTATTCACTATGACCAAATAGAATTTATTCCAAGTAAGCAAGGTTTATTCAACATTCTAAAGCCAAAAAATGTAATCTACCATATCAACAAGCTAAAGAAGAAAAATTATATGATCATATCAATTGACACAGAAAAGGTATTTGACAAAATCCAGCACCCACTTAATGAAAACTCCGTGAGAACTAGGAATTGTAGGCAACTTCCTTAACTCTGTTAATGCAATAGACAAAGAACCTGCAGCTAATACCATCCTTGGTGGTGAAAAACTTTCTCCCTAATATCAGAAACCAGACAAGAATGTACTATCTCACTACTACTGTTTAATATCATATTGGAAGTCTTAGCTAGTGAAATAAGACAACAAAAAGCAATGAAAGGTATAAAGATTGGAGACGAAGAAATAAAACTATGTTTATCTGCAAATAACATGACTTTCTATGCAGAAAACCCCAAAGGATCTACCAAAAACTCCTGAACTACTGAGCAATTATAGCAAGCTGACAGAATACAAGGTCAATACACAAAAATCAGTCTTCCTATATACCAGCAACTAAAAAGTGGCATTTGAAATTAAAAAACAATATTATTTAAAATAGCACCAAAAACTAAATATTTAGGTATAAATCTAACAAAATATGAACAATATCTGTATGCAGAAAACTACAAAACATTGATGAAATAAATCAAAAAGATGTAAATAAACAAGGAGGCATTCTATGTTCATGGATTAGACTTGATGTTCTTAAGATGTCAGTTCTTCCCAACCTGATCTATAGATTCAAGACAGTGTCAGTCAAAATCCCAACAAGCTATTTCATAAACATCAACAAACTGATGCTAAAGTTTATATGAGAAAACAAAGGATATAGCATAACCAATAAAATGCCAAAAAAGAAGAACAACAAAGCTAGAATATTCACACTACCCAATTTTAAGACTTATTATAAAGCTACAATAATCAAGACAGTGTGATGTCGAAGAAAGAAAAGACACAGAGTTCAACAGAAGAGCAAACCCAGAAATAGAACCACACAAATATAATCAAGTGATTTATGACAGAGGAGCAAAAGCAATTCGATGGAGAAATGATGTTCTTTTCAATCAGCGGTGCTGGAAAACTTGGATGGCTTTGTGCAAAAACAAAAAGAACCTATACACAAACTTTACACTTTTCACAAAAATAACTCAAAATTGTTCACATACCTAAATGCAAAACTATAAAACTTCTAAAAGAAAACACAGGAGAAATTTGTGATCTTGGGTTTGGTTTTGAGTTTTTAGATATAACACCAAAATCACGATCCATGAAAGAAAAAACTGATCAGTTGGACTTCATTAAAATCAAAATTCCTGCTCTGTGAAAGACACTGTTAAGAGAACGAAAACACAAGCTACAGACTAGAAGAAAATGTCTGTAAAACATATGTCTAATAAAAGACTTGTATCCAAAATATGCAAAGAACTCTTAAAACTCAGTAAGAAAGAAAACCCAATTTTAAAAATGGGCAAAAGATCTGAACAGACACCTCACCAAAGAAGAATTAGAGACATTAAATAAGCGTATGAAAAGATACTCAATATAATTTTCCATTAGGAAAATGAAAATTAAAATAACAATGACATACCACTATATACTATTACAATGACTAACATTTTCTTTAAAAAACACACAAAAACTGGCAATACCATTTGCTAGAGGGGATGCAGAGTGACAGAAACTCTTATTCACTATTGGTGGGAATGCAAAATGGTTCAGCCACTTTCAATGGTTCAGTAGTTTCTTACAAAGCTAAACATAGCCTTACCCTACAATCCAGCAATCATACTCCTAGGTAGTTGCCCAACTAATCTGAAACCTGATGTCCACACAAAATCCTGCACCTGAATGTTTATAGCAGCTTTATTGATAATCATCAAAAACTGGAAGCAACCAAGATGCCCTTCAAAATAGATGAGTTGAAAAAAGAAAAAATGGTGGCCCATTCATACAATGAAATGCTATTCAGCTATAAAAAAGAGTGAGTTATCAAGTCATGCAAAGACAGGGATGAATCTTAACTGCTGTATAATTCCATTTATATGACATTCTGAAAAGGACGCAACTACAGAGATGACAAACAGCTCAGCAGATGCCAGAGATGTGGGGAGCTAGGAGGAGGAGTGTGAAATAGATGAAGCCCAAGAGATTTTTTAGGGTGGCGAAACTATTCAGTATGATACTGTAATGGTATGTACGTGACTCTACGCATTTGTCAAAACCCGCAGAACCTTACAGCACAAAGAATGAATCTTAATGAGTACAAATTTTTAAAAATTATTTAGAGTTATTTAGAGTTCAAAGGATCCCTTGATGGAATCAGACTGTGATAAAAGAATCTAACTGTATTAAAAGTGCCAAACAACCTCGCTGAAGGGGATGGGGAGAAAAGGTGGTTTCCTAAGTATCTTTGGAAATGAAGTGGGTCTGTTGGATAAAGGCAAAAAGAACTGCTCATAAGCACTGTCCTCTAGTTGATGAAGGTGTTTCTCATGGAGGTATGTGCTAACAATGAAACCACTATGTATTTATACTGTAATTGAACAATTAAGTGAATGGATGGCACATGGTGGGAGTCCAGTTTCTCATGGTTGGAGTAAAGGTTGCCGTTAAGCAAGGAGAGAAGGCTAGAGTGGTAATGGATCAGAATTGGAGACAGCGGTAGGAACTTGTTTAGTTTAACATAGATACGGATAGTTAGATATAGGAATATTTATAGACATGTTTATATGCACAGACTTGAACACACGCACATATTTCCCTGCTCTGTTGGCAGAGAAGGCCCAGAAGCAGTGACACCTCAGTAGTGATGAGCACATCCAGCAACGAGCACAAACCTGATCTTGGTTTCTAATACCGAAATCCAGTAAGAGGAACCAGGGCTCCCCGGAGAACTGGCTGATTCTAAGACTGAGGCAGGAAATATACAAGATGAGCCTGGAACAGCACATAGGGCCAGGAAATGAGGAAGTATCCAATCACACGCACACACAAGATGATAGGCATATGTCAAAGGGACACAGGAGCTGGCTGAAAGAGCTCCCAAGAGCCAAAGCTGGGGCAAATTGAGCAAGAAAATAAATAAAATAGTATTTGGTTATAACCCCAAATATAAAATAAATATCTATGGGTTCTTACTGATATAAATAAGTGATTAAATGAATAAATAAATGGTGAATAATAGAGAAATTTCCCATGTGTAAAAATTCCAAATAATGTAGGTACTCTGTCCTCAATGAGGTGGAACTTAACTCCCCTCTCCTTA
Source organism: Equus quagga (assembly GCF_021613505.1). Taxonomy (NCBI): domain Eukaryota; kingdom Metazoa; phylum Chordata; class Mammalia; order Perissodactyla; family Equidae; genus Equus; species Equus quagga. The sequence continues at coordinate 11,690,465 of NC_060282.1, forward strand.
AATGTGGCTACGCTGAAAGTGACTTCTTGCTAAAGAGTATAGTATGGATGGGAGGAACTACGGAGAAACCTGACAGACTCTACCTCAGCCAACTGATGAAGGGTAACACCAACAGAGATAAGTCACGTCGGTAGGATGTAATGAGAATGGCTAGTGAACTCTGTGGTCTTCCTCCCCAAATCCATAACCTAATTGTGAGAAAAACATCAGACACATCCCAACTGAAGGACATTCTACAAAACACCTGAGCAGTACTCCTCAAAACTGTCAAGGTCGTTTAAAACAGAGGAAGTCGGAGAAACTTGCAGAGCAAGAAGAGCCTAAGGAGACGTGACAACTAAATGGAAGATGGTATTCTGTATTGGAGATACAAATATGGAAAGTTCTAGAAAGAATGTCCGACCCAGTACATATGAGCATAACTAGAGGCCAGATTGTGGTCTTGAAGTAACATATTAAGGTTTTTATTAAAATAAATTTTTGGAGATAATGCGCAATTCTAGGGCTGGAACAGGAAATACACAAGATAAGCCTGGAACATCTTGTCCCACGAAAAAGCAAGGATGTCATCAAGCTTAGTCATCATGTCCAAAGGACTCAGAAGCCACATTGAAGAAGCTCCCACTGTCCAAAGATGGAATGATTTGAGCTTCAGTATGGATGATTGTTAAAATGTCCCAAAAAATCCAGCAAATGTTTTTGACTTTATGACTTTGTAATAACATTTTTAAGGGTTGGCAACCTTTGGTGGGTTGGATAGAGAACTGATTGGTGGATGATAGAGTACCGATTGATTATCTTGGGAACTAGTGAAAAAGGGAAAGAAATAAATCTTTTCTCCATCTTTCCTGCGTGAATTATACCACAAGATTACCAGCTAGTAGGTGAGTAGAAACATCATAAAATTACTCAAGCTAATAAATATTAAAGATTATAGAATTAAAATATCACCATTTTCCATCTCTCAGTGAATTAATGGGTCTAGGCATTGAGCATCAAAGGATGCTATCAGCACAAAAAGGAAAGACAACCAAATCTCCTGATGGACGAACACAACAGGTCTACGGTCTTACCCAAAGCCTCAAACCTAAGTCTACCCAGGTCTTTGAATCCAGTTCCCAACTTGCAGGAATCACAGAGGACAGAAGACATTGAATGAGCACGCAAAAGTGAAATCCAAAAAGTGGAAATACTACAGGTCAAAGGGCACATATTCTTCAGCAAATAAATTGTATGGAAAATAAAGAGACAAAAAGAGAATCTGAAGATTGTTTTTTAAAGACAAATCAAGTTTAACAAAAAACGGACAAGACTAAACTATAGTTTCTAAAAATGGATGATAAAACTATAAAGAAATGGAAAGTAAGTAATTGAGGGTGGGAGAGAGGATCGTGACTGGGACAAGGGACCTGGGTGGGCTTTTGGAATGATGCCCTGCAAAGTTCTATTTCAGGAACTGAGTGGTCGTTACAAAGGAAGACACTTTATAACAGCTAATTAAGCTATACCTTTGTGTAGTTTTCTGTATTTACGCTTCATTTAACAATTTTTAAAAAGTTTTCAATGACACAGAGAGAGAAAGAAGGAAGGCCTACGTACCTCTGCTAGATGTAGGCTAGGAAATCCATGCATCAATAGCCATTGAATGCCTATTATGAACCAGACCTGTTCTAGATGCTGGGAATACATCATTGAACAAAAAAGATTAAAAAAAAACCCAAAAACCTCCTGCCCTCCTGGGCCTTATAATCTAACAGAAGGGACAAAGAAATAATTAAAATATATGTATGTGTCTAGATGTATGTGCTATTCATGTAGCTACTTATATGTAGTGTGTGTAGATACATATGTAGACGTGTATGCTATGCATGTAGATTCATAGATGCTATGGCAATGAATACATCAGGACAGGGGACCAGAGAGTGCCATAGGAGAATGGGTTTCCCGACTACCCAAGAGCCATGTGGGGACTAGGGTCCTGGGAAAAGGGGTCGTCTCAGAGTGGTAATCTGAAGGTGTTGGCAAGGTCTTGCCAAATTTACCCAAACTTCCTGGACTCTCCTCTTCACTCCTGCCAGTGGGGACATGGGAGCCAAGAAGGGTGCGGCCATGGCTGGTGCCTGCTCCCTCTGGACTCCTGGAGCACAGATGTTGAAATTCCCCACAAATATCCTTTGAGCACCTACTATGTGCCTGTCTGTGCTGGACACTGAAGGTATACAGTTATGGTCCCTGCCATCACAAAGCTTACAGTCCAGTGGGGGCAACGGCATTTAGCTGAACAACTATAACATGGTGTGATGGCTCTTATGACAGGGAAAGTGTCAGGTGGGATAGGATGTGTAGGAGTGAGGTGAGGCAGAGGGATCGAGGCAGGCTTCCTAGAAGAGGTGACACTGATGTCTCAGCCGTCTCCTGAAGGAGCTCTCCAGGTCATAGGAGAGGACTGAGAAGGAGGGGAGAGGGAAGGGCTGGAAATGGAGTCTCCTGGAGGTAAGGGGTTTGTAAGCCTGGTTGAGGAATTGTGACTGGTGGGCAGAGGAGACTTTATTGAAAGCAATTTAATTGAAGAATTGATGTGATCAGATTTGTGTTTGGAAGGATCACACTGGACAAAGGATAGGAGGGGGTGAGGTCTGGAATTGGGAAGACCAATTAGGAAGCAATTGCAAAATGCCAGGCGAGAAATTATAGGGACAAGACAGTGGCAATGGAGTGGACCAGAGAAGAAGAATTTGCTAGATATTTAATCCAAGTTGACAGTTGCAGGACTGACTGGATGTGGCGGATGAGAGAAGGAGGAGCCTAGGATGGACCTGAGGGTCTGGATTTGACACTGGGACAGAAGAGGGGGTCACTTTGCTCTTCACAGAAGAGCACGGCACTTTCCAGCTGGCCTGGGCAGGTTCCCCTCACAGGTGGTAGGACCAGGGGAGGTGAGCCAGCCTTGATGCCCATTTCCTGGGTTCGAGGGGAAGAGACCTGGCCCCTCGCCCAGCAGCTGGCTAAATAGAGTCTCTGACTCTGGGGTGCAAGCTGAAGCCAATAACTGAAACACCAGCCAACACCCCAAGCTCATTTGCTCTGTGCAGAGAAAAACCTGACAATGAAGAAAACTTCAAAGCTGAGCCCTGACCAGACAGTCCACACGTCGTGGGAACTGAGCGGCCCATTTGCCCCAGATGCAGCACGAGCTTTCTTTCATGTGCTGGTTCCCTCTCCAACTCATTTTGCTTCTGACTGATGCTTTCTGACTAAACAGATGGTAGGTGCCTTTCACCCACGTTTCTTCTGTCATGGACTTTTGAGCAGATGAGGCCATCTCGGCTCATAGGACCACAGCTAATTCCCAGCCCCCAAAGCAAAAATCAACTGGCCCTGGCAAAGGCAGACAGTGCTGGCCTGGCTCTTCCCCTCAATTTCCACGTGCACGCAGATGCTCCTTTCTCAGAAGGGTAAACTGAGGAAAGGCCAGAAAGTACCTTTTGTTATGATAGAACAATGCATCTAAGTCTGCATGCATGGTGACGAGAGACAGACACAGAGACAGAGACGGAGGGAAGGGGAAAAAGAGAGAGGAAGCAAGCAAGAGAGGGAGGATAGAAAAGGAAGGAAGGAGGGAAGGAAGAGGGACTGGATCTTATTATGTTCTGTGCATTGTGTATGTACTTGACTTTTCTGAAGCCTTAGTTTTCTCATCTGTAAAATGGGAATAACAATGCCAACTTCCTAGGGTTGCTGTAAGAATTAAATGAGCCATACCCATTTTGATTAATTCTGGTTCCCTTCCCCCTTCTGAGCCATGGTATTTTCATCTGTTGAAGCAGCTAAGAATCTCTCCCTTTCAAGATTGCTACCAGGGTCAAATGCACTGTTGGACTCTGGTTCTTCACAGATTCTAAAGCGTAGTAGGAATGTCATCTTCCGTTACGATCTGAGTTTCTGTTTCCTATTGCACCACAAGCTGCTGCTCTGGGCTGTTCACTGACCCCTGCCTCCCCAACAAACATCAAATCATAACACCACCCCAGACCCTGTTTTAAAGGCACACTGCAGAGAGTAATTAGAATTTAATGTCTAGAAATGATTGGATGGAGCTGTTTGCAGATCCTTTGTCATTCTTTTTCAGACTCGATTTCAGAAATGAAAGGTTTCCTTGCCTCTTATGTACACCAACAATGCAAAAGCAAATTCCAAACGCCTGGACGCCTGAGTAGCTCTATAATTAGATGAAAAATGCAATCCGATGTTATAATGTTTATGTGTGCAGAAATAAACGAACACTGAGGAGCTGCTGCAGAGATTTCCAGAGGAATTTTATATGCAGTGCCAGCACCTTGCTTAGAAAGCCTGTCTCGTTATTAGTACTCTTCCATAGATCTTTAAAATGCCTTTGGTTTCCTGAATTTCACTGAGAAAGAGAACTAACATTTCTTTGAGTTCTTATTATGTGCTATGCTTTCTTACTTTAACCTCAGAGCCACCTTTAAGAGGTGGGCTTAAAAAGCCCAGTTTTGCAGATTAAAAAATGATGCTCAGAAGCTTTTGTTACCTTGCTCAAGGCTGTGTTACTGGTTATATTTCAGGGCTACAGGTTCAAACACGGACTTTATTCTTGCTGCTGGACCACATGCCTGCCTTTTACCTCCTGTCTTAGTCCGTTCAGGCTGCTATAAAAAAATACCATAGACTGGGTGGCTTATAAACAACAGAATTTACTTCTCACAGTTCTGGAGGCTGGAAGTCCAAGATCAAGGCACTGGCAGATCCAGTCTCTGGCAAGATCTTTCTTTCTGGTTCATGCACGGCCGTCTTCTTACTGTGTTTTCACATGGCAGAGAGGATGAGGGAGCTCCCTCAGGTCTCTCTGGTTTTTTGTTTGTTTGTTTGTTTGTTTGTTTGTTTGTTTAGGAAGATTAGCCCTGAGCTAACTGCTGCCAATCCTCCTCTTTTTGCTGAGGAAGACTGGCCCTGAGCTAACATCCGTGCCCATCTTCCTCTACTTTATATGTGGGATGCCTACCACAGCATGGCTTTGCCAAGTGGTGCCATGTCTGCACCCGGGATCCGAACCGACGAACCCCAGGCCGTGAAAGCGGAATGTGTGACTTAACCGCTGCACCACTGTGCAGGCCTCATCGGGTCTCTTTCATAAAAGCACTAGCCTCATTCATGAGGGCTCCACCCTCATGACTTAATTACCTCCCACAGGCCCCACCTCTAAATACCATCACATTGGGGGTTAGGATTCAACATACGAATTTTGGAGGACACAAACATTCAGTCCAGAGCACCTCCCTTTCCTTTGTTTCAGCAGACCCAGAGGGAAGTGTTGATCACTTAAAGCCATGTTAGGGGCTTAGTGGGTTCTGTGTGCAAATCCTCCCACACAGCCCTCCAGCATACCCTGACACTCCACCAAAAGTAGACGCAAAAGCACAATAGTTAAGCGGGCAGCAAAGCATCCATTTTATAAATTCCCAAGCAAATACTTGTTTTGCCTATGCAAAAGTATGATAAAAGCAGAATGTGGCTGAAGTCAAGAGACTGCACGGTGTCCATCCTGGTCCCCTTGGATCTCTGCCCGCCTCCTCCACTCTATCTTTCAACTCCAGTGTGGGGTCTTAATGCTCTGATGCTGGGAAAGACCAATACAAGGCACCCACCCCACCCCAGTGCCAAAGGAATGAGGGAAGCAGACCTGGGAAGGTGTCTGTTGGGACTTTCTGGGGTGACCTGAGCTTCTTTGCTTAAAGGAAGAGATGGCAGAGCCAAAGAGAAGAGATGGTCAAGCCTCTTCCCACAGCGAGGGTCAAGGTTCTGGTTTCCCAACCATCCCAGTGGATGTAGGAGGAAGAGAGGACAAGCGTCTGAACTTTGCATAAATGGTGACCCTGCCCTCCAAGAAGAATGAGGTCCACCGAATGACCCAGTAGCCTCTGAGCAGTTGGGTTGGCCCTTCCTTCTCCTCAAGGAGGATACAGCAAGCGAGTAGACAGAGAGGCTGGAAGTGTGGGTGGGAACCCTCTTCCCTTTGAAGGCTGGTGAGAGGAAAAACAGGGTCTTCTCTCCCCATGAGAAGCATAAGTCAGTGAGCATTTATTGAGCACTTTCTATGTGCTCAGCCCTGTACCAGGTGTCATGGAAGAATCCAGAGAAAAGCTGAGCCTTGAAGGATGAATAGGATGTTCCCCCCGGAGAGTGGGGAGCACCAACAGTCTGTGAGAAAGTGCACGGCTTGAAGTAGCCTAGCATTTAGTATTGCCCACGGGGTGTGGAGAGGTGAGAGAGAGAGAGAGAAGAGGCAGCAGAGAGAGCCAAGGGCAGCCTTTCAAGGCCCTGTATGCCATGAGGAGGTCCCAAGACACTCGGGATGGCAGCGGTGGCCACGGAAGAGTTCGAGGCTCCTGCTGAGCAGCTTTCAAAGTCGCCTTTGCCTCTTGCTTCTGCCTCATGCTTTGAAACAAGACATTGGTATTCTCAATGTCTGCCTCACATTGAGACGCATCAGCCTCGGAACTGACTCCTGCTCTCCTGAGACCGCCTGACAAAGCGATCCACCTGCATCTCCTTCTTTTGCCTCCCCTGGGTGCCCGGGAATAATGGTGTGTTCTCAGGGAGTGTTTTGCCAGCCTGTTTGGGAGGAAGTTTCCCATCTGCCTGAAGCCCTCTGGGAACCCACTGCTGCACAGACCTTCTGTGCTTATCTAGAACTCCTGCAGAGATTTCTTGTCAAGGTGATCCAAATCAAAACTGTGCAAGTATTAAAAAAAAAAGCAAACCCTCCAACAATGACAGCTGGACTGTTGGAGGAGTCACTTTCCAATCTTCATGATGCTAGAACATGCAGAGGGAGTTTGACAGTCTGGGGTACTCCTTCCTTGTAAATGTCTTATGCCCTGGCTGTCATGACACCATGCACCCCGCTCTCCTGCTTATTTAACCACATTTCCTAAATTTTCTTCTCTGCCTTCTCTTCTTCCAGCCCATTAGCTTCTTCCATGGCTTCATCTTTGGTCCTCTAACTTACTCTCCTCCTTGGGCAAGTTCCTCCATTCTCAGATCTTCACGGCCACCTCTTCACTCCAGACCCAAAGTTCCACAACTGTCCCTCTAACTGCCTATATGTCTAGATGTCTCCAGCTGGATGATCCACAAGCACCAAAAACTCAACTTGCCCAAAATCAAATTCATTGTCGTCATCCCCTGCTTACTAGCTTCTCTTCCTGCATTGACCCAATTAAGATGGTAAAAACCTGAGTGTCGTCCTTAATGACTTCCCTCTCCCAAATGCCCCCTACACCCATTTCACAATAAAATAAGTCCTGCAGCCTAATCACACCTGGATTTCTTTTCTTTTCTTTTCTTTTTTTTTTTTTTTTTTTGAGGAAGATTAGCCCTGAGCTAACTGCTGCCAATCCTCCTCTTTTTGCTGAGGAAGACTGGCCCTGAGCTAACATCCGTGCCCATCTTCCTCTACTTTATATGTGGGACGCCTACCACAGCATGGCTTTGCCAAGCGGTGCCATGTCTGCACCCAGGATCCGAACCAGTGAACCCCGTGCCGCCAAAGTGTAACGTGTGCACTTAACCGCTGCGCCACCAGGACGGCCCCCACACCTGGATTTCTGAAACATTGTGGCCACTGAGGGCTTAGAATCTATGATCAGCATATACTTTAGTTTGCTGTTTCTGTGTCAAAAGTTAGGGCACTGAAACTGTGTAATTATGAGCCTATACCCATCTCCTCCAACCAAATCTTATTTTTAATGAAAAAAAATGCTATGCATTTGACACAAGAAACAGCCACATAAAGAATCCTTTTATTTTGGTTGTTAAATTATAAAATCATCATCCTCTATGTCATACAATGTCACTAGTATAGATGCTCAAAGATTAACAGGAATTTAGAATTTAGACTCAGGGGAAATTTGGTATACTTGCTAACCAAACAAAGATTACGTGTTTCATCAAGTTTCTCTTCCCTTCCTGGCTGTCAGGAAGAATGAAATAAAATTTAATATTCCACTGCCATAATAGCCCTTGTGCTAATGCTAGTACACACACGTGCAAAGCATTTATTAAGATGCCACCACATCTTTCCCTGAACTTCCCAATTATCAGTAGTTACCCTATTTCCCTCCCTTGTTAACTCAGGCCTCAACTATTTAAATCTTTGAAACACTTTCTCTCCACTTCACTCCATCTTCTACCTCCCACCACGCTTGTCTTTCAGATACACAGATCTGACCCACCCTTCCCTGATTAAACGTCTTAAACATCTGCACATTGCACACAGCCAGAGCTCTGTAGCTCAGCATTCATCAGACCCCTTGCTCTCCAGTCCCACAGCCTCACCACCTGGGTCATTGGAAAACTCTAAACACACTGGTCACTCTCATTCTTCTGATGCTTTGCTCGTGCTCCCCAGTCTTCCCTCCCTAAAAGCCTTTTCTTCAACCGTCAAGACCTAACCCAAATGTCACCACTTTTGTGAAGCCTCTCTTGATTCCCTTTCCGATTTTCTAACTGACGGTTCTTCATAACTCTTTATAGGTCATAGCATATCATATAATAGTTCATCATTTGTATGTCCTACGCCCCCTCTAGATTATGGTCTCCTAGAAGATGGGGAAGATGTGTCTTTGGTCCTGTCGACTCCTGATGCCTACCACTTTGAAAGCTTGTTGAATGAATAAATAGCATGATGAAACCACGGAAGCAAAAAGATTACGACAGACATGGGAGAGATTACTCACTGAAGTGGTTAGAGTATCAGAGTGGACTTTAAATCCTAGCTCTATCACTTACCAACTCACTGACCCCTGGGAAGTTGCATCTCTCTGAGCCTTAAATCTTCATGTGAAAAAAGAGAGATCTAAAGACCTCTTAGGTTTGTTCTGAGGAATGGAAATAAGATATTATATATAAAGTACCTAGAATTGTACCTAGCACATAGTCAGAGCTCAATACATTACTTGCACTAGTGTTATTAATAATAAATAAGAAAATTCAGACAGCAAGAGAGTAAGAGGTAGTGTTAGGAGAAGAAAGTGAGTCCAACATCATTCAATAAATGCATATTCATTGAGCACCAGCAGATGGAAGATGTTAAATGAATGAACTTCACTGTATAGAGGAAGGAGCAGATATAAAATCTCCGACCACTTCCATTAAGGTACCTTTTAACATGAAGCGATTCACTAGCTGAAGCAGAGGTAGAGAAATTAGGGATGCCCATGTAGGACATGAATAGCTGGACAGAGAACAGAGAGCAAGGGATGAATTCCCAAGGAGAAGCAACACGCCTGGTGATAGGTTGATTGATAAAGAGCGGAAACAGTCAGAGATGGGGTTTTAGAGCACTGAGTTGCCAGAAGCAGCCTGGCACCCAGAAGAAGTGCCCTCTATACAGGAGCTACCAGCACAAGAGCTTTAGTGAGAGCTTGAAGCTCTAGTGGTATACTTGGGAGTGATGTTGAAGCCTTGGGCAAGGATGAATTCTCCTTACCTACATCCCAAATGGCACATCGTATACTCCATGCAAACCTTGGTAGTCACTAACCGAACTGAGCAGCATGGAACAGGTGCCAATTTCAGTTCTTGGCATCAGAGTAGACCCAGAGGGAAAGTGCTTCATAAAACCCTCCTTGAAGGGGAAGGGCATACGGGTGCCTCCCACAGCCAGAATATTGAGATAAATTCCAGTGGTGTGGTGCCTTGGCAGCAGTTGCCTAAGGAGAAAGAGGAATGATAAAAGAAGTGAAAAAATTGTGCAGGAGCAATAAATCAAGCCCAATATTTGATGTTCATTGCAAAGTTTCCCAATAGAAAGAGTATTCTAGCAATGAATGTAATAAAACAAAAGTCTCCTGCTAATAGCCCTTTTCTTGAGCAAATAAGCTTTAGAGGAATTATTGGCTGCAGGAGGTGGGGAAGGGTGGTCATGGACACGATTACCAACGTTGCTCAGCTAGTGGGGATCATGGGATTGATGCCATGTGACACTACGTTCTTTGTTTCCCTGCAGGGTGATGCCAATGACCATCCAGTTTTCCATCCTGATTATGCTGCACTCAGCTCTGGTCCTCATCACCACAGCAGAGGACTATAAGTGTTTGCCCCTCGTCCTGCGGAAAACTTGCTGTTGGATTAACGAGACTTATTTGGCCCGGAATGTCATCATCTTTGCATCCATCTTGATTAATTTCCTGGGAGCCATCCTAAATATTGTAAGCATTCCAAACCCACCAACCCTCCAGTATCTAGTGTGAAGTCAGCAATTAAGAGTTTATGGAGCCTGCAGCTTCTTGCATTGCCTTCCTTGGTACCAGTTATCTTCATGTGCCTGGTCCAGCCCCTAGCTGAGGGACAGAGAACAAAGATGTGGCTACGGTCAGAACTGTGCATTTTACTGGTGGCAAATTTTCTTTTTCCCTATGGGGGAGGTTATTTGCTCCGATGGAGCTCTAAATGCCCTTAAGTTTCTGTACCATCAGTGGCCAATCAATTATAATCGCAGATAAGAGTTACGACTAAGTATCTACCTGCTATGTGCCATGCACTGAATGAGGAGCTGTTCGTGTTTTTCATATTGAATCCTCACATAAACCCCGTGAGGTAAGTCTCATTATCCCCACTTTATGGCTGAGGAAACTGAGGCTCAGAGACATGAAATAACTTGCTAATAAGGTCTGTCTGACTCCATGACTCATGCTCATTCTCATATGCTACGTCGTATCTCTGGGAGTGGGAGTGGGGAACATGGCAATAAATAGCTGTCATTTATTGAGCACCTACTGTGTGCTACAGGTAGGTATTACTGTTCCCATGTAATGGATGAGGAAACTGCATCTCAGGAAGGTTAAGCATCTTGCCTATGACTTTCTAAGAGTTCATATTGGATGTGACACATCGAACTCAGATGACACTCCAACTGCCATATTTATCATTGTTTTTAATTTGGTGATCCATGTTTTAATGATTTCTTTTTCTTTCTAGAATGGTAACATTGTAGCGATAGGCATTTTCTGTTTATATAAAAATAGTCTGTGTTGTCCATGACTTAAGGATCTAGATTTTAGGGGTGGATTTATCTGATTCCAGGTTTTGAACTTGGCACATTGAGAGAGGCTAGTTGAGGCATCATCTGGTGTCTGAAGCCATCATTGTGCCCTTTGGGCCTGAGGGAGGGTCTCCAGTTGCTCAGGAAGCCAAATTGTTGACCCCCACAATGGTCAGCATGTGCTCTGGAGGCTTATACTGCCTGAAATCCATCGTCTAAATTGGCCCGATAATGACTTAAGAGTCTACGCTGCTTAAAGTGCTCAAGCTCTGTGGTTGGCCTTGTAATAAGGGACTCTATGGGATAAAGAAAAGAGAAATCATAATATAATGAAGTTCCTCATCTAATGAATATTTTATAGATTATGGCAATTGAAAATGGAAGTACATAGAATCGTTGATCACGGCCTGTGAAGTTGTAGCCAGGACCTCAAGTCTTGAAGAATCAGATATTTCTAGGGTGCAGGATTTGTAAATAAACCCAATGACTCAGATCAAGGTTCCCTCTGGGGCCAGCTGTGCCACAGTGATGCAGTAGGAAGTTCAGAGGCTTTGGAGTCAGATAGACCTGCATTCAAATCTCAGCTCTACCACTCATCAGCTCAGTGACCCCAGACAAGTTACTTTACTTCTCAGAGTTTCATATTTTTCAGTTGTAAAATGGGGATAAAAATAGTAGCTACATCACAAGGTGGTTGTGAGGCCTTTTTGTACAAAGTGTCTGGCACAGAGGAGGCATTCAGGCAACGGTAACTATTCTTTTCTGAGCGCCACAAAATCTCCTGCAGCAATTTCTGGCCTCGGAAATGCCCACCAGTCCAACGCTAAGAGTCTTTCTGGAAAATGTGTGCGCCCTCAGATTCCTTGAATCCCCCCAGCTATTGATGTGGAGACAGGCTGTGAGCGCACCCCAGACCTTTTCTCCTGCCATCTGGCTCTCTCTTCTGAGCCCCAAAAGCACATATGAGTGACCCGACGTGATGGGGCCAACAGAGCAGTCTTACCCTGGTTTCCTGCCTGGCTTGCAAATGCTTTTTCTGAGCCAGTGCTTTCTTTAAAATAAAAGAGGAGACCCCAGCTGGCACTTCCATCCTGAAGTCAAGCCCTGTCGAGGGCCTGGGCTGCCCCGGGCTTCCGCGGAAGCCCAGCAGTGATAGCTCACTACCCCATCTCCAGCACTCACACTGACTTTCTTGTTCCTGTGTTTTTTTGTTTTTTGTTGTTGTTCTTTTTTTTTTAATTCGCAGCTGTGGTGTGATTTTGACAAGTCGATACCCTTGAAGAACCTGACTTTCAATTCCTCAGCTGTGTTTACAGATATCTGCTCCTACCCAGAGGTATTTATTCACGAGCTCCCTTTGGTGAGACTTGGGCCCAGACATTTCCACCAGCTCCACATAAGCAGGACTGGCTGAAGGGCCTTAGAGAACGCTCCAGGCCTCTCTTCCTTCTCCTTCCTCTTCCTCTTCCTCCTTCCTCTCTTCTTCTTCTCCTGTGCTGTCTTTCCTTCTCTCCTTGCGTCTTCTGCGCTTCCCTGCTCTGTCCTGCTCGTTTCTCTACCTCCCTTTCCATTTCTATACTTTCCCTATTTCTCTCTCCCTTCTTCTTCTTCCTCCTTTTCTTCCTTCTTCATTTTTTCCTCTATCTCTTTGCTTCTTTCCCTTTGTCTCCCCCTTCCCTACGCATTTCCCTTAACTCATCTTAAAATTCTGTAGCAGAGGGGCTGGCCCTGTGGCCAAGTGGTTCAAGTTCCATGTGCTCCGCTTTGGCAGCCTGGGGTTTGCAGGGTTGGATCCCAGGTGCAGACCTACTCCACTCACCAGCCATGCTGTGGAGGCATCTCACAGACAAAGTGGAGGAAGAATGGCACAGATGTTAGCTCAGGGCTAATCTTCCTCAAGGGAAAAAAAAAAAACAGAGAGAGGAGGATTGGCAATGGATGTTAGCTCAGGGCAAATCTTTCTCACACACACACACACAAATTCTATAGCAGAATGTGCCATTGTCTCCAGTATAGGGCAGAGAGCAGACTCATCGCTCAAGCAGTGTTTGCTACATTGATAAAGGAAGGATGGAAAGAAGGAAGGAAGGAAGGGGAGAGAGAAGGAAGGAAGCTGGTGAGTCACAAATGCAGAAAACCACAACTAAACTTAAATCAAAGTGGTATAGAAAGTGTGCAGAGCACCACAGGATTCAGGGGTGTCCCAACAGGACACCCACCATCATAATGTAAGTCTGACCCTAACTCTGACCCTCTCTTGGCCACAGAGCCACTGGTCTGGCCCTGGGCCTTGAGGGTCAGCCTAAGATGCTGGGGAAAGTTGAATCTTAGGCTTGACTAGCCATGGCCCAGACCGTTGCATACTGAGACAGAAGTTCTGGGTCAAGAGGGAGGACAGCTGTGGTGTTCCACCGGACCCCAGCCAACCCCATACCCTGAGGACTCTCGTTAGACTCTTGTTCTTCAAGACCCCCTCCAACATTTGGGTGGAAGAAAGGCTCTCTGTTGTCTCGTCTGGGCCCCAGAATTGGTCTGAGAAATGTTCTGAAATGGAGAGAAAGCCTCACCCTCCACCTCAGGTATAGAGCATCTACTTGATATGCATAACATCATTAAATCCTCAGGATGTCCAGGGTAGAAGCTGTGACCATCTCCGTTTTATAGATAATGAAGCTAAGGCTCAGAAAGTGGCTTGCTCAGTGCCATTCTGCCTGACTTCCATTCTTCGTCACTTCTCTTCGTCCTTCCTTCTTTCTGTCCTTCTCATCTTAATTCAGTTGTGAAGATTTGGTACTGCAATTCAAACCATATCTGGCTTATTTTTGAGCCCACACTTCTGAAGCCAGGCTCAGCCCCTAGGGAGGAATAGGCTCTTCTTAAGGAAGTCCAGGGCTGGACGGGACTAGCCCTCATTTGGGGGCTGCACGGGGCAGACCACATGATCTGAGACTTCCTCCCACTCACCAAGGACCAGCTCCGGTTTCGTGGACTCTGAGGCACCAGCACCCTGGGAACTTCATGGCTTGGAGGGCATGAGGAGTGTCCCAAGGGGCATAAGTTGGCCAAAAATCAGGTATTTAGCGCTAGACCAAAGCTGGATTTCATCCCTAACTGAGTCTCTTCACTTCTAGCGATGGAATCTTGGATCAGTTCTTACTTTCTCTGAACCTCAGCTTCCTCATCTGTAACATGGGAAAATAATACCTTCTTCACAGGGTTATTGTGGAGTTAAGGAATATCATGTTCTCATGGTGCCTGCCTAGATGAGTTAGAAATGTTGAGTTTCTAACATGTCATCTGACATGAAGGTAGTCTTCACAAACTATTCATCTAGACCCCCATGTCACTCTAAATCAAAACTGTATGCCCTTGACCCCAACCCTGAGCTCCCAAACTCAGGACTACTCCTGGACTTGCCAATCCTAAGAAAGTGGTGGGTAAGCTTTTGATCACCTAGCTTCATCTCTCTGCCTCAGTTTTCTTATCTGTAAAATAGGGGTCAAAGTCATACCTTCTTCATGGGTGGTTGTGAGGATTAAGTGAATTAATCCATGTAAAGTGTTTAGAGTGACACCTGGCACAAAGTATCTGCTCATTAAATGTCAGCCATGATTTGTTTATTATTTCCAGTAAAAAGGTTTGAGCCTGCACTGTCAATATATGGTTATCTATAAGTTACATACCTGTACCACTGTGGTAATGTGTCATGTACATTATGAAACATACTCAAAAATAGAAATATTAAAAAATGAGATAACGTAAATGAACCAGAGTTTTAATATTTTCCTCCCACAACCAAAGGGTCGTCTTGCCAAGGGGCTGGCAAATTGTGGCCACAAGCCAAATTCCACCTGCCACCTGTTTTGTAAATACAGTTTTCTTGGGGCACAGCCACACCCATTTATTACAAATTGTCTATGGCTGCTTTTAGAGCACAACAGCAGAGATGAGTAGCTACAACAGAAAGGGTGTGGCCCATTAAGCCCAAAGTGTTTACTATATGGCCCTTTATAGTTTGGCAACTCCTGAGATCCCCCAGATGCAGGAATCCCACTGGCCTAAGAGGATGGGGATCTGGACGCTTTCTAGCACCAGCTACTACAACAACCTGATTTGACCCACCATTCGCCATCCTGATGCAAACGGCTATGCTTCTCTACCTAAGGATTTGTCTACTAAACTAGAAGGAGTCAGACATTTAGACCTAAAAGGCTTAATCTGCAGAGCCCCCCATCACTCACAAGTGTCCCCAAGCAAATCACTTCATCTCTCTGAGCCGTGGTTTCCTCATCTGTGTACCTGACCTCTCTCCCTCACCCCATGAGAAACGATGCTCAGTCCAAAAGGATGCTGTGAAACTGGCTGATGTGATATAAACCTAAGAAGCTGTTGTAATAGACGGTATAAAGTATAATTTGGTTCTGAATTGGAGCTGGCCAATTACTAAAAAAGAGTGAAGAGACAGGAAATGACAGTGAAGAAAGCCACATTCTAACTATGAATTGAGAAGTGGTCTAGGGAGGGAGGAGACGTAGGTTGGTAAAATGAATGCAAATCACATGCACCAACTCCCAGGATCAGTATCTCAAACACCCAAACATGGTTCTCCGGAGGCTCAGTGAGAAGACTTTCCTTTTAGAATCAAGCCCCTTTATTATATGCTCTGGCACATTTGAGTAAATAGTTAACTATATTATCAGAGCTTGCTATAGTTTTAAAGGGCCCCTGAGAGCCAAAGACAAAAGGTTTGTTTCCACTGGAGTAGCAGAGCCAAGATTTACCTGCCCGCCTGAAATAACTAAAAACAAACAAACAAATATGTGAAACAGTCATTTTCAAGACATTGGGCATCAATGAAGGACAGTGATCTCTGAAAAGGAAGCAAATGCAGTGGCCCCTAGGATTGCCTGAGCTCTATGGTTGCTGTGAGAGAGCCTTCAGAATGTGGCTGGGGTTGGGGGAAGCCCGGTGGAACCTAGAGGACTCCCTGATTTGAGAAGACAGAGCTGAGAATCTGGGGAGACTAAGGTGGCCATAGTTTGCAAGACACACTAACAGAGAGAAGCCAGAAACCCACAGGGCTGCAGAGGCTTCTGTCTCTGTGAGGAAACTGATGCTGGGAAAGAACTGTCTGGAAGGATTAGTGCCTGGTGCTCACACGGGGCTGCAAAGAGTGTTTTTCTCACCAGCCAGAATGGAAAACATCCTAATCCATGGGGCATTAGGTAGTCAGAAGGATCTTGCGTCAGTGATACAGTAATTACCCCTAGACGATATGCCGCTCTGGTTCTTCCTAAAAAATTTTAAAAGTAAGACTGAAAGTCTAAAAAGGCTTTTATTCTTCTTCTTTTTTTTTAAGCTCAAAACATTTACTTTTTTGTGTTACAAAAACAAAAGTAAGTCCAAGCAGATAATGAAATAAACGTGTAGGGCAATCTATCTTGAAGTGGGATAAATTACTCTAAAAGAAATGAATCCTGCATAGTTTTCCTTTCTAGTCAAGCATCTTGTTGTTTAATAAACTTCTTGTTTGAAAAAATGCAAAATTTTTATATTAGAATATATTTTAAAATGTGTATTTCTATATTAGAAAAGAATGAATGTTCATACCAGCTTTATTTGTAATAGCCAAAAATTGGAAACAATCCGCGTGTCTATCCTCTGGGAACAAATTTAATTTCTGGAAGTCACCAAAGATGTGTGTTCTGGTTGGACATCACTGTTTAGGAATCAAATACAGAGAGACTGTTTTTCAAAAACGATCTCTCATGATGATCTACAAAGATGTGAGCTCAGTCGTTGAAAAAGAATGATCAAGATAAGCAGATAGGGGCTGGCCCCGTGGCCGAGTGGTTAGGTTCGTGTTCCTGGGGTTTTGCCAGTTCGAGTCCTGGGTACAGACATGGCACCGCTCATTGGGCCATGCTGGGGCGGTGTCCCGCATGCCATGGCTGGAAGGACCCACAACTAAGAATATACAACTATGTACTGGGGGGCTTTGGGGAGAAAAAGGAAAAAAATAAAATCTTTAAAAAAAAAAAGATAAGTAGATAGTTCCCCAAGGTGACTGTGTTGTATTGACCAATAAGCACCATCAAGATAAGCATCATTCTTATATTTTTAAAAATATTGTGTAGTGATGCCTTTCCATAAGAAAGAGCTATTTGTATGCTCACTGATTAGGCTTTGCTTCATAGTTTTACTGTGATAGTCGTCATTTGGGGACCCTGCTAACATAGATGTGTCTTCCTGGGAATTATTATGAGGTTAAAGTATTAACTGAGGATACAGTTGCTTCTAGGAAACATCTAAAATAGTCCATCCACCTCCAAAACAAGCTAGATATAAACATCACTTCTACATGTGGAATTTAAATTCAGTTTTGACAGATCTAAACTAGTAACTATAATGAACTAGGGAGCATTCACCCTTTTTCCTCTAATATGAAAACAAAGCCCAATCTTAGACTAAGCCAAAGCACAGTAAGATTGTCCCAGAGCACCAAACACATAAAAAAAAGGCCCCTTTCCCCTACCTAACAGTGAAAAGCTTGAAAAGTAGGCTGGTTACCTTTACCCAGCACCTATGGCGAGCCCAGGTTCATGACACCCTTATTCGTGGACCAGGTGGGGAGTCAAGGCTCAGGAAGAAGGAGAGCAGCCTCTGTCCTTGGCCTGTGTGTACACCACATTGCCGTATGCGTGTCTCATTGCTAAGAATTAGGTTTTGTGTGAATCAGGAAGTTTGGATTTTTTCTTTGAACGACAGTGACTTCTGAAAATTATGTGTCTGCTCTCTTTTCTCCTTGTTCTGAGTTCATAACGCCATGGGATTTTGTCAGCAACCAAATGGACGCAGACAGTCCAGTCTGCATGACGTGTGTGGGTAGATGCCCAAGCCCTTCTCCAAGTTATCTTTGTGTAAAATGCTTCCTCCTCTTCCTCTTCTAAGAGGAGAATGTGCGCATATTGCTGAGGCCATTTATGATACATTACAACAATGTCCTGACATCAGTATGGTGCCTTCCAACCTAGAAAATTCTTGGTTCCTAGTGGGTCCTGAATCAACAATTGTAGAATAACAAATGCATGGTTTAGTTTGTAAAATGCTTATTTCATGCAAACAGAGTCAGATATTGCTCCCCATAACACTTTGTCATCACGTGGGACTCCGATTTTTTTCAGTACAGACTTAGAAGAAATTGTTTTATTTGTAATTTCCTAAGTCAATATATTATCTGAGAGAAGAAAACCTTGGGTATTCAGAAGCAGAGAAGTGTTATATATACTTCCCTCTTCTGTAAAATGAGCATAAGAATAGTACCTGTCTTTGAATTTTTGTAAGAATGAAATAAGAGGAAGCACATAAAGTCATTCATAAAGTACCTTGCACAGAATATGTGCTCAAGAAATATTTAGTTATTATTATTGCTTCTGCCTTCCACCAACTGACCCCTGATGCATGGACATCCTCACCCCATTTGATGGCCCCGTCTCACCTAGAGTTCTTCTAACGTACGGACCTGGGCTGCCTCACGTCTCCACGTCTTCGGTATCTGTCCATCTTCTCCCAACCACGTTTCAGCCTGGCTACTGAAATGTCTCTGGCCTCTTTTTCCTAACTTGGCTACCAAAGTGCTCATGCCCATTGCAGCATTTCTATTTTTTCTGGTCAAAACTGATGTGTCGTTATTGGGTCTCTTTTTCCCTTAGAAGGCACAGCTTGTCTGTTTCCTTTACCAAAGATTGCTAGAAACTTTGCCCAGTATCTAACGTGTCTCATACAAATCCTGGCATTATTATTTTTCATCATCAAAAGATCTAGGAAGAAGCAGAGAACCCCATTACTGTATGGGATACAGAGGTCTTGGGAATACAGGGAGTCATTCCAAATCAGTGCATTCAACTCATTGTCTCATTTAATATTGCATGTTACAATCGGATTAAAGGGCATTGCAGAAGGAAATAATTCACTTGAAAGCCATGTCATGTCTGTGTACACACTTTGCATCGTTCTCATTATAGTGTATATAAAATTTTATGTCCTGCTTTCCAGTCTTAAACTATTCTGAAAACATTTTCTATGTTGCTTTTTAAAGACTCCTCTGAAAATATTTGTCTCTGGAGATTTTTATTTTCAGAGCTATCTATTTGTTCACTACCGTGTCCTAATTCTCGCCCTCAGACACCCAACCATCCCTAATCAATATTCTCGTTTCTCTTCCTCCACAGCCCCTCAAACATGCTAGTCCCTAAATTTTAGTCACTGTATCTTCTGTCTTTATCTTTCATGTTCTGCTTGAGTGGTCTCTTCTAAAGCTCTCAGTTCAGCTGAACAATGTTAAATGTGTGCCTTTGGACCCCGTACATCTTCTGAATCTCAGCCTCGTGTCTGTAGTTGTTCAGCAGATGCCCTTAGTGAATCACTCTTTCAATGCCTGAAACTTGAAAAGCCTAAAACTGAATTCATTCCTTTTCCTCTATCTTTTTTCTGTAGTTTTTTTTCTTAGTTAATAGATTAATCCATGCTGGAAACCTTAGTGCCATTTCTGACTCCACTGTCTTCCTCACCTCCACATAAAACTAGACAAGGTTGTCCAACCCCTTATCTCTTGCTGTCTGTGGTTAGGTCCCCAGTCTTGTCTTTAGGTCTTCAACTTTCCTTCTTTAATTACAATCTATCCTGTACTTTTCCACAGCACAATTTGTTTGTAATTAGATGAGTAAAATGAATCCATTACGAACCCACCATGGCTCCTTGTGGACTGTAGAGTGCAGACTTCTCAGCAGGACATATGAGAGTCTTTGCTATGTAGCTTTGCCTCCTATCTCTGCCCTACCACACTGAGGAACCCCTTATACTTAGAATCCATTCAGAGGACACTCTAGGAGCTGAGGGCCTGCTAAAATCCTGGAGTGACTTAAAGGAACACAGAAACTATTTGTCAATTGTTAGAAATTTAGTAATTGTGTTGGGTCCAGCATCCTCCCAAGTTATAGGAAACATGCAGTTCGTGGGTCCAGACCCAGCGAAAAGAGAGAGATTTTCACAAAGCTTTCACAAAGGCATAATATTCCTGTAGCTTCCTGTTCTTCTCCATTTCTTGGTCCCATCCCTACTATTCATTTAAGGTACAGAAGAGGCAGAAGAGAAGCTCCTGACGTTATTTGTCCAGGGACGTCCTTCCTTTGATGTCCCATGGTTATAGCATCACCGTAAGGTCCAACTTTATACGTGAAAGTAGAGATTTACCTAAACCTTGCAAGGCAGTGAGTGGGTGACTCATTTCAATGGAATGGAGGATGGTGGCGGAGATGGCAAGAGCATACTAACACAATTGGTTGAGGCAACAAAAAGAAAGACCATCAATCCATTGTGCAAATGTATGACTGTATTTAGCTATTATACTTTCAGAAGTCTTGGTAGAGAAAGGAGGAGGGCAGCACAGTGAAACTTACCTGCTGCCTATGTTGCTAGTTCTCCTCATGATTAATTAGATGATTCTCTAATATACTCAAGGAATTCATTCTCCAAGAGATTTGTTCCTTTATACCTTTGAGTCCATGCCATTCTCTCTCCCAGAATGTTCTTTCCTTTCCATTTTCTGTTGTGTCAAATCCTACCCATCCTTCAGGTCCAGTTCAAACTCACCTCTCCTGTAAATCCTTCTCCAAATTTGTGTTCCTTCTGCCTCTGTACTCCCATCACATTTGGTCCAATTGCTGGCAGAGCACTTTCCACAGTGTATTCCTGTTGGAGTTTCCATGTCTGCCTCACGTTTTAGACCACAGCCTCCTTTAGGTCTGAGCCATCTCTTTTTCCCCGTTCAATTCCAACGCCCTAGCACCATGCCTTGTTTCAGTAGGCACTCAATAAACCCTTTGTACACTTTTTAAGTTTAGCTCTTGTGCCCTCATAAGTTTTTGCTCAAAAGCACAATCATTTTGACAGCTTTTGATCTAACACGTGATTCACAATTTGCATTGACAAAACCATGCACAGCAGTTCATTGTGATGCAGATAGCAATGAAACAAGACCTCTCAGATCTTTCCTCTATTTGTTAAAATGATGACATCAAGGCATCAAGATGAATTATCTAAAAATCTTGCCAAGGGGAGATCTTAAAGGAGAGTTGAAGAAAGCTTATCATCCATTTGAGACAAGGACATAGTTGGATTTATTAGGAAAGGAAGAGACAGAAGTAAAGGATGCCTAGACACTGAGGTCATTGGGGCAGGGGCAGGGCTTTACTCATTTCTGTGTCTACCCGGTGCACCATAAAGACATGAGGGCTTCACCCTCAGTGGGAACTCAGTCAAGGTGCTATCCACATTTGTTGATATTGCTATTTGTTGAAAGTTACATTAATGGCTCAGTTTGGCTTAAGAAGTCAATAAACATGTCTTCAGTAGTTTGTCAGGGATTTCTAGAATTTCTTACTGATCTCTTCTTCCCACACAGAAATTGTCTCTTCATGTAATAAGAGAGTGAAAACAACTGGTTGTTACAAAGAGTCATGCATGACAAGGCTAGAATGGATTTTAGAAATTATCAAGCACAGTATGCCCACTAGAGTCACATTTACACAGACAGGCTGTATCCAGGTGTCCTAGGGGCTGTTTTCTAGTTGCAAGAACTTGAACAATTTACTTAAAACCTATGAGCCTCAGTTTCTTCATCTGTAAAATGAGAATTATGATTCCTTATTTTGAAAATTACAAGAGAAAAAGTATATAAGCATCAACGTACTGCCACCGAAAGGGCCTTTGATAATGTAAGTTTTATTCTTTTTTCCCACCACATAGTCAGAATCCAAACTTACCATCCAGAATGATATATTGGGATACTTCTGTAAGGGAAATAGGCTAAGAAGCTTCCTACAGAAGGCTGAAATCTGGCTGGGTGGAGTGACACACAGGGTCCACTCCAATATTCCAGCCTTTGAGTGCTTCCAAACTGGATTTTAGAATAGCTACTTCTGATACAGGGTGATAGATATTACGCTGGGCTGTGAATGGTGCAATGGAGGAATGAGGCAATATCCAGAAGCCTGGAGATATGCACAAAGGCTTCTCAGAAGAGAGGACACCTGAGCTAACATTCATCACAGGAGTAAGGCTTAGTCACATGGATGAGATGTGAGCAACCAGACACTGGGGGTGCAAAGCTTAGAGACACGGGACTCAGTGATGGGAGTCAGCAAGTAGAGAGTGAGGCTTGGAACATGTTAGGGTTTGGAAAGTGAAAGAAACCTGATATATGATGGCCTTGTGAGCTTTCTATTCAGAAAGGAGAACATAATTTGAAGGAATGGAGAGCAATGAAAAGACTTCAAGTTAAGGAGTAACATGATCAGATCTGTGTTTTACAAATACTGGGTAGAGAATGATAGTGTTTGTTCAGTGGAGATTGGGGGCTGAAAGCAGGCAGAGCTGCCAGAAAACTATTCCGAAACTGTAGATGAGAACTAAAACAGAAACAAGGTGGAAAGAGAAAGCTGGAAGGATGGGAGAGCTGTTAAGGAAGTAGAATCTCCAGCTTAGGAGGACCTGGCTGTGGAATGTGGGGAGGAGGAAGGCAACAAGGATGAGACCAAGGTTTCTGACTTGAAGAATGGTGTCAGTCACTCCCCCCAAAATAAGGAACAGAGGTTTGGGAGGTGGTAAGGCAAGGATGAGTTCATTTGGGGATCTGTTGAATTTGAGGATGGCCTGAGACCACCAAGTGGAGATGCACAGCAAGCATCTGTATAAGGAGACCTATCCACGTCCATGAGGAGGAGAATGACCCTCCCACATTCCTGTTGAATCTGACCACCTCCATTCTCTGTTTCCAGTACTTTGTCTTCACTGGGGTGCTGGCCATGGTGACCTGTGCGGTTTTCCTCCGACTGAACTCTGTCCTGAAGCTGGCCGTGCTGCTGATCATGATCGCCATCTACGCCCTGCTGACCGAGACCATCTATGCAGGTCTCTTTCTGCGCTACGACAACCTGAACCACAGTGGAGAGTAAGTGCTCACTGTGGCATGTTCGAAAGTGCTCGACTTTCCACAGGGAGTGAGGGATGTAGAGTTATTGAAACTTGGAGACTAACTGGATACTGACTTAGAGTTCTCAACTCAGGTACTCTCTTGTTTACAAGTCTAGGTGAAATCCCTAGTTTTCAGTTTCACCTTAACTAACTAATTAAAGTTTGGACTAAATAGTAACTAAATAATAGCTCAGGTCACCTCCAAACCTAATAACGCATAATTCCTTTAACAGCTCCAAGACTTGTAGGGTCTCCTTACAATTTGGCTGTAACGATATTAATAATAGCAACCACTGTGCTTTGAGAACTTACTATATCCTTGAATTTTATTATTTTTGAAATACAGAAAAATACAAAAAAATAATGTCTGAAGCCTAGATTTCTTAGAGAACAGAGCCTGAGGCAAGGCTGAAGGGCTCATGCAACCCCAGGGCAGTGAAAGGAAGGGAAAATGTAAACTGATGCCATGTTATGCTGGCCACGTGAGTGGGGAAGAGATTGAGCTGGTGCCTTGGAAGATCCACTCAATGGAAATGCCTCTGGATGGGCCATAAGGTGGGCAAAGGTGTCTCAGAACAGAGGAAGGGAGAGGAATTTGTCTGCTGGCTCCTTCCCTCTCCCGTCTCCCTTAGTCACGGTTGACTCTCTGGATGGACTTCTTGATGATATCATTTGGCCTCTTCTGCAGCCCGTGGGGAAACCAGACTCCACGCCTGCAATATGGAGCTTCATCTGAGCTGGAAGTGGTGGAAAGAGCCAGACACTGAACCTGTGGCTGATTGGCCTCCGGTGTAGGAAGCACACAGGTCTCACTGAGCCAGAATAAGTGGCCAACAGTCTGAGAGAAAGATGAGACCAAGATAATCTAAGAAGCCTGAGAAAATACAGCTGATGCTAATAATATGAACATTTATGAACCAATCCCTAGAAATAAGCAATGCTAACAATTAGTCATATTTACTTCTACATTTATAAAACAAAAAAGCATTTCAGATATTGTTGGAGTTCCCTTCCCCAAGATTGTTCTCTTCTCTTTCTCCCAAGAGACAACTTCTAATGCACTTAATTTATATTCTTTCCATCCATTTTTTAATATATATTTAACTATGTCTAGACCTATAAATTATAATATTGGTTTGTTGTCATGCAATATTGTCTTTTTTAGATCTATCTACGTTGATATCTGTGGATATCATTCATTTTAGCTATTGTATGTACATATTATACAATATGAACATACCAAAATATATCTACTCTTTGACCTATTAATAGACATTCAGGCTGTTATTTTCGCCATTTAAAAAACGCTCCAGTGACCATCAATGGGATTGTTTCCTGGGGTTTATATCTAAGAGCACACTTGCTGGGTTGTAGGGTATCTGCATTTTCCACATTCTAAAATATTGCCAGATTGCTCTCCAGTGCAGTTAAAACAATTTCCCTGACAGCAGTGGTCTTCTTGCTCCTCATTCTCACCTATGCCGTTGTTAGACTTTTTAAATTCTTATTGAATCTACTGGGGGTTGAATTTTATTTCCTTGTTTGCATTAGTAGTTCCCAGATCACAAGTAAGTTTGGGCATCTTTTTGTTTGTTTATGGACCATTTGGGTTTGTTTTCAGATGAACTGTCAGGTCATATCCTTTGCCTGGTTTTCTATTAGGTCGTTTGCCTTGTTCTTACTGGATTTGCAAAGGTTCCTTGTCAGTTCTGGATGCTAATTTGTGTCTGTTATGCATTGCATCATACACATTAGGTACATTTCCCTGTTCAGTCCTCATGGCAACAACCTGAAGAACACAGGCGCAGAGAGGTTAAACAAATACCCCTGTGCACATGCCAATAAATAGCACATCTGGATTCGAATTCAGGTCTTTCTGGCTCCAAAGTCCATCTTTGTAAATACTACACACACCTCTGTTAAATCAGACTGAAGAATCTCTCACTATATGCCCAGGGTTCTTAGAAAGTCAAAACAGTTTCAATTCAGTGGATGGTTAGTGACAACAGATGTCCCACGGCCACACAGAAACTAGCACAAAAGAGGGGAAAGAGATGTATGAACAAAACAGGCCATGTTTGTGGTAAAAATAAAAATTAAACCATCTAAAATCTATTCATTCAAAGGGGAACACCACGTTAATAGAACAAGCCAGGACTTTGGCTGCAAATCCAGGCTCTGTTGCATTAGAAAATCACTTCCCATCTCTGGACCTCAGTTTGCTCATCACTAAAGTGGAATAATCTTACTCTTTCCAGGGCCTGTGTGAGGCTCTGCTGTACATGGCACATAGTAGGTGATGAGTATCTGTTCGTTCCTATCCCCTCCTTCCTTCTTAGGAAGAGGTTTAGTTCTGAACTCTATTTTGAGGTCTTAAGTAAAAGCTGGTGGTTGAACTGTTAAGCAAGATTGTGAAAGTAAACATAGTCCCAAACTCATTGCTACTGACATTCAGGTGCTTTTCTCAGCTTCTTCCTTACTCAAGGTCAGTTATTGGTTGGTCTTGTATTGACTCACACTTTGCTATCAACGGAACTAAATTAACAAGGAATGGAAGAGCTCTTTCAGCCTTCCCTCTCAGCTGCTCAGTTGATTATAAATCAACAGGTCAATAGTCACTGTTTATCTGGTTGGCAGGCACAGGTTGCTCATGCTGTTGAAGATTTAGCCAACACTTTAGGAACTCACATGGTTCAGGGACATTTCTGCTGGTTATTCCTGGGGGTCAGGTACCTGGGTAATAGAAAGTATAGAGAACCTTGCATGGGGCAACCTGCCTGCATCTCCATCGAGATGGTACCAGATACTCTAGACTGGCGTCTCCCAATCTGTTCATGAGGTCCTCTCCATAACAACCCCATCTCAGTGGATGACACTGAGCCCAAAACAGTCCCTAGAGATTCATCTTGCTCAGCATCCCCTGTAAGGAAGCACCACATTATAACACCTGTGAGCACAAGTTTAGAAGTTAAACCACTTCAGGTCAAATCCCAGCTCTGTCATCAACCAGCTTTGTGGTCTTAAGGTAATTAATTAAAAGTGGCTTAACCTCTCGAAGCACCATTTTTGTCACCTGTAAAGTGGGTAATAATAGTTCTTATGTTGTAGGAATATGAGAGATCAAATGTGATGATGGAAACCTGGCACGGAGCCTCACATCGAATAAGCATTTGGTTAGTGCTAACAATTGTTATTGGACATACCCCCTCCACACCATAAATTCTGCTATTCTAGAAGTAATCTTAGTCTCATCTCTACTCTGCTGTCACCTAACTGATCTCCCAGCGTCCACTCTCAATTCGTCCTTCTCAAAGCCATCAAAGCCATCTGGTCAACTCATTATCCTTCTTAAAACACTTAAGGGGCTCCCTATTGCCTCTGAGAAGCTAAAAGTTCAACCTGTTTATCAAGGACTTCAAAGATCTTCCTGGTCTGGCCTCTGCGGACTCTCCCAATCTTATCTCCTACAACTCTACAGGTCACCATTGATAGGCTGTATTCTAGCCATGGGAAACCATGTACTGTTTACCAAGTGAGGTTCTTTACTTACTTCTTTCTGCCTGGTATGTCCATCTCCCTGACTGTTTCCAACTCATCATTCTCAAGGTCCAACTCAAGGACAACCTCGTCAGTGAAGCCCTCTTTAATCATTCCTCATTTGCTAATCCATATACATAATTTTTTATCATTGCACTTCTCTCTCTGCATTGCAATCATTAATTTCCATGTCTTCCTCTTCCATTAGAATAAGAGCTTTTGAGGGCAAGGACCATTACTCATGTTCATATTTCTGGCACGTAGTAGAGTATCTGGCAGCAGGTGTCCAGTTAAATATTTGTTGAATGAAACGTTAAGTGAATGAGTGACTGAAAGAAACAGCTCATTTGGAATCACATTACAACACCGATTCACGGTAAGCTAAGTGTCATCTATGAACAACCTCTAAGATTTTTGCCCACCATTGCCCTTAAACTGTGTGTACTCCATCCTGTAAGCATGATTTCCTTTCGAACTTAAGTGTCATACCTTTGCTACAGGCTTTTCTAGGCCCTGCAGATTCACAGATGAATAAGACATTATTTCCATCTTCAAGGACTTAAGGGCAGAGAATTGCAAGTAAGTGCACATCAGAGGGCATGGTAGCTCCTGAGATCTGGACTGATAGCCGGCCTTCACCATTCACTAGATCTGTGAACCAGAGCAAATCATTTAACATCCGAACCTCAGTTTCTTCTTTACTAAAATAGGGATAATAGTATCTTAATTATTGATATGACAATTAAATCAGGCAAGGTATGTAAAGTGTTATTAAAGGGACGGCATAAAATCAGCACTTAGCAAACGTACTCATTAGCATGGCAAAACGGTAAGAGAGAAATTCAAGGTGGCTGGTTTATTTTGGGTTTCATGGGGGGAAATTGGAACTAATAGCTAAACTAAAAATTTGGCATCAGATGCACAATGGCTAAAGCTCTGGGCTTGTTGTCTGTGATGTGAATTCCCATCCTGGCTCTCACAGAAATCAGCTGTGTGACTTCGGGCAGGTGACATCTCCCTGGGCTTCAGTCTTCTACCTGTAAAATAAAAGTCTTGCAGGGGATTTCATATAATGTATGACATACACAATATGGAATAGAATGGACCCAGCCAACTCACGTGTAAAGTATTTAATTACTTGAAATTATTTTCCTAGCATATGCTAAATGAAAAAGTAGGTTATAAAACAGTATGAACCACACGATCCTAAATCTGTAAACATATTTTTGCATGGAGGAAAAGGAAATGACATTCAGTTGGCTCCAAAGTATTAACTATTGTTTTCTCTGGGTGGTAGACTTAAGGACAATTTATATTTTCTTATTAGATTCCAAATTCACTACAATTAGCATAAATACTTTTGTAACGAGTAACACTCCAATTAAATATTAATTGTTCTGAGACATCAGATAACATGATCTCTAAAGATTGTTATAGCCCTGAGAATTACATTATTCTGCATGTGTTTTCACTCAATTATGCCCTTTTCTTAGCATACAAAGATGGTAGTATTAATTCAGTGATTTTATTAGTACAAATAAACTAGTTCAAAATGTCCTTGGTTTTAAGTCTCTGCCACCCAATATCAAGCAAAGTATTACAATTTTGTACAGATTTCTGCCATTTGACTCTCTTTGGAAGTTCTTCAAAAAATCGTGGAAGTACAAAAAAAAATCCTTTTAAATTCGAATCCCAGTTTTCTTTGGATGTTCCCTGGCCCAGCTGACTTACTATGCAAATTTTGCAGTCTTCACTTAGGTCACATTTTTTCCATCTGAAATACGTTCTAAAGCCTCAAAGACCCTTCATAATAATGTTACTTTTCTTCTGAGTTTGATCTGGTCATCTCTCTACTTTTGGTCAACCACTGCTTTCAAGATGACTCAAGAAGTATTTATGTTAGCTCTTGAAAGCGTGTTTTAAGTGATAAATTGCTGGGCTTAAGAAAAGTGTTCTACATCACAAAGAACAGAATATCAGAAGTGCCGGTCGGAGTAGGAGTTCGGGTATATCCAGGAGGAGTTAAAACTAGGGCATCTCCCACTCAAACTAAACGGTGTGGACGAGGGATTTGTTTAAAACACCACCACTAGAAGCAAGCTCATGTGCCACTAGCTTTTAAGCCAGCTAGCTAAGCAAGATGTTTGTCCTGTCCCTATAGAGCTGACCCCATCTTTTCCTCCTGAGGACTTATCACCTTTTAACACTCAGCTCTTGAGTCCTCAGTGAACATCCAGCCTGGTTCCTTTCTCTTCCCATGTATTCCCATGGCAACAAGGATGTATCCTTATCAAGGAGCGTATTGCGTTATGAAATTATCTGTCTATTTGATTCTTTCCTTTACTGGATTGTTTTGAGGGCAAAGACAATGTGCTCTCTTCATTTCTGTATCCCAGCATGTGCCTGGTACACAGTAGCTGCTCCATCATTATGTGCTTGGCTGGGGCTATAGAAAAGAAACACAGTAATGAGTATTACCTATTATTAGCATCTTATCTCCAAGGGAAAGCAGATGGAACTAGGAATTCACAAACCTGAATCTTGTTCCTGCCCACAGAGGCCTTGCTCCCCTGGGTCCCCCTATACATAGCACCTCCCCAAAAGAAAGTACATTTCCATCCCAAAATCCCTGTTCTGCCTGGAGAGCTGGATTGGGCCTGGCCCTGTATTAGCTGGGAGGGTCTTTTAGCATAAAGCTAGATGAGAAGCTGGTCTTGGCAGCTGGGTTCATGCCCCTGTTTCCTGAAGCCCCATGCTACTCTTACTGGTCTCCATCAAGAAACGAAAAGGGAAAGCTGGAGATTGCCCGGGTGCAGCCATATTAATGCTCACTCTACTCCTTCCTCTACGCACTGCATCTCATCTATGATGACCCCGTTGTGTCCTTAAGCCACATCAGGATTAAGTCACTCCTGAGTGAGTCTGAGTATATTTGTGCTTGTGGTCGAGAGACAATAAAAGAAGGGAGTGATGTGATAAAAAAAAAATTCTGATGACCGTGGAGAAAACAGATAGTAGAGGGTAACGTGGACAGCCTATTGGAAATCATGGTGGTTGTACTCAGTTGCGGAGGTAGAGACAGAGAGAAGTGGATGGACTGGGGACATATTTTGATGGAAAAGCTAACAGGGTTTGGATATTGGGGTGGTGACGACTGACTTCTAGTTTTGTTTTTGTTTGGGGCTCAAGCACCTGGTGCATGGATGAGGGGCATCGCCTGAGGTGGAGAAACCTGGGGGAATAGCACAGGTGATAGAAAGCAAGTCACGACATCCATAGAGACGCTTTGTCTTCTTCCAACAGAGATTTCCTGGGGACCAAGGAGGCGTCGCTGCTGCTGATGGCCATGTTCCTCCTTGCTGTGTTCTACCACGGACAGCGGGTAATCCAACATTTCACTGTAACTACCCTCAGTTATCTGGCATTTCCTGTTACGATAAAACTATCCCACAGTCTCTGCTCTTCTTTGCAGCCAATGACTGTTAGCTGCTTGCAGCAAGTTATGATTCTTAATGACTCAATTCCTAATAAAGACCGCCTGAAAAAAACTAAGCGGGAGAAGATGGTTTGGAAAGCAAGGCGGTTTTAACACCCTTTAGGTATTTCTCTTTCAAAGAGAACGTTGTTATAAAAAAAAAAAAAGAAGAGCTTGCAATTTCCACCTGAGGCAAACTGGGATCCCTCCCGATTCCATTGCCTGGATAAAGTCATCACTGTAGAAGGTGGGTGCTGTACTGGGTAAACGATCAAATTCGAGGATGGGCTGAGGCCGGGTTCTAATCCTGCCACTGCCTCTCAGCAGTTTGTGACCTTGGGAAAATTACTTATCTCTCTGAGCCTCAGTTTCTTCATCTCTAAAATAAGACAGTAATCCCTAAATAGGGCTGTTTAGAAAAATCATTTGAGATTCTTGTGCACAGCATTTTGCGCACTGCCTTATGTAAGCAGAGGAAGTGCTTCATTGTTGAGTTCTCATAAGTAGATAAAGTGCCTACTGTATTGATGCCACTTCCTTAGGAGCCTCTACTCTGCCAGGATCTGGGGTGGGCACTGTGGGTAGCAATGTCCAAAACCCCATCCCTGGCCCCAAAGGTTTCCAGTCTCCTGGAGGAGAACAGACCCTAAATAATGCAATGGGGGTCATGCTATGTGTGGATCAGACCATCCAAGGACGTCAAGAGTCAGAGAGGCAAGAAATTATTCTGCCTGGGAGCATCATATCACGCTTCACCCAAGAGGTGTCGCCTGCTGTCGTCAGTAGGACTTCTCCATGTGGACTCAGACTGCTAATGCGACAATGTCCATCACTTGGGGAGATTTCCACTCCCTGGGAGAGCCAGGCCCTGCCAGCTTCACCGCCCTGCCCTGGAGCCTGGTCCATCTTTCTTCACCCTGCGTGCACTTCAAAAAAACTAACCAGAAAAGGAGAAAAACGAAACAGGAAGACTTTCAGCTAGAGCAGAAATAGAAACATATCACTGAGAAATCACCATGGAAACGGGGAGGTAACAAACCCTGAGAAACCAGGGATGAAGCAGCCCAAAACTCCAGGAACCCAGAGACACATATTTAAGTTATTTGTAATAAAGGGGGTGGTAAGATGTAGTCAAGGGAGAAAAAAAGAGTAATTTAAAAACTCAGCAAGGAAGAAAAGGGGGAAAGAGCTCCTAAGTACCAAGCTCCTACTATGTGTCTGGTACTTCACCTCTACTCTCTCATTTAATCCTCGCAACAACCCCAGAATGGTGGCTCTTATCCATCCCATTTTACAGATGAAGAAAGTCATGTTACTCAGCTCGCGAGTGAGAGACCTAGACTTCAAACCCAGCGCTGTCTCCAAAAGCCAAGCTTTCCGCTTCTCTACTCTGGACAAAGACAGAAGAAGTTGTCTACATACCAGCACAATCGCCCAGCTACATGCCCACTCAATCCTGCATTGTGACTTTGACTTGTTTTAAAATTTCAGCTGAATTTGTGGTGAAACAATAAGCCAAATGTCAGAGTCTAGCCATTTCCAGAATTCCTCTCTTTAGGTCTGTCTGGTTCTCTGTGAGAGCCGGGTTCATGTCTTCCACGTCTTGATAGCTTCTCGTTACAGAGAACTCCTTAGTCTGACATGCAAATGACAGCCCATTTGAGGGCTATAGAGACAGAATCAGACAAGGCAATCCTGCAGAAAAACACACACACGCTCCATCACACAGGTTGAAACTGACAAGTGAGAAATCCTCAGAGATGGCTAAAAGAGAGCAAGTTCAGAGTGAGGGTCCTAATTCCAAATTAAGAAGGATGCTTCTGCCTCCTCCGTCACCTTAAGAAATGACTCTGTGCCCTGTCAGTGCCCTCTTCCTCAAAACCCTTCTGACATTCTGACTCAATTTATTCTCTTCTCCGTCTGCCCTGGGAAAGCGGATAACCTAATCACGTTATGAATATACATAAAGGAAGAGTATGTAAGTGCATAACGAGGGGCTGGGTGCTTAGGTGACATCTGATTTTTTTCTTTTTTCTTTTTAACTTTCAAAAGGCTTTGAAATTACATAATCACATTCTATAACTGTATCAGTTACAGGTATAGGCTTTAGAGTAGGGTAGAAAATATTCAAACCCCAACTCTGCCACTTAGTAGATATGTGACCTTCAGTGACTTACACAGCTTTCTGAGTCTTAGTTTTCTCCCCTGTAAAATGGGTATGATAATAACAGGTTCTATAGGGTTGTGATAGTATTCTATGAAAATACAATTATAATATACTTATCCCAGTGGTTTCCACGTAGAATAAGAGCTCAAAAATTGTGAGCTATTAATATTTTATTTTGAAAACAAGCCTCTGAGACAAACAGGGGAAGTGTTATTATCCATCTGGTCCCAAGGCAGGAGCAGAGACCCAAGTTAGTTGAGGTCACAAAGACAATAAGGAAAACCAGACAGAAACAGGACTTCCAAATGCTATAACTTCTGGGTACTTCCTCCTTCCACCATGAGTCGCTACCTCTCCATGTTAGAGGAGCTTTATGCAGGATTGCATCACTGCCGTGTCATCCATTCATAGCATCTGTCAGGATCCGACAGATGCTGTTCATCCGGATCAAGTCTGTCCACTCTTAGCTTTGCTACCTGCTTCCACTTGTCTCCCTTTGTGACTCAGAGGCCCTCTATTTTTACTAAAGGCTGAATAATGCCCACTGATGCCTGGTACACAACAGCATCCCAG
This sequence comes from Equus quagga, assembly GCF_021613505.1. Classification (NCBI taxonomy): domain Eukaryota; kingdom Metazoa; phylum Chordata; class Mammalia; order Perissodactyla; family Equidae; genus Equus; species Equus quagga. The sequence continues at coordinate 11,723,315 of NC_060282.1, forward strand.
TGGGAGCATGTGTAATTACACATCTCCAGGGTGACGGAGGCAGTTATGTAACTGAATAATTGGGAAATTTCATCTTGCACATATGTGGAAGCGATATGCCAAACAATTCCTCCTTCTCTGAGACAGGTGAACATTCTGAATGGTGGACAGGGAGGGCGGGGTCAGGTGCCTCCCCCCTCGGGCATGATTCACTTGCATCCTTGAAGATTCGGCTCCATTTATAGCAGTGGAAGCCACACCTGCGCACGGGGACAGAGATCAATGAGGTCATGTTGCCTCTCGCTTATTTCCGAGTCTGATAAAGACAGGCAATAGGATTGTGTGGCTCAGAAGACCCAAGCCTTGGAACCAAATAGTCTTGAATTTGAGTCCCAGCAATGTCATTGAGAGAATGAGTGAACTTGAGACACTCAAACTCCCAGAGCTGCCTTTCCTCTACCTGTAAACTGGAAACCTGTTATCTGTCAAGTTGCAGACCAGCTGAGTAAGAATGGCTGACTATAGTGTAGGAATTGAGTCACAGCTCAGAGTCAAAATGCCCTGAGTTCAAAGCCAGCCCCTACTTGTGAGGCCTTGGGCACTTGACTTCGCCTTACTCTGCCTCCATTTCCTCACCTGTGAAATGGGCATAATAAAGTACCTCCCTTGTTGAGTTGCTGTGTGATTAAATGCTCTTCCATACATATGAAGTGCCTAGAACAGTACCTGGGCCAAGGCAAGAGTTCAGCCAGGGTTAGCCATCATTATGAGCTACAGCCTGGCACAAAACATATGAACAATATGGGTTAGTTCCCTTGGCACTCTTCTCAGATAGCCAATTCTCTAATGGTTTGGTAAAAATCAGGAAAGAGAGTGCACTTCCAAATCAATTGACATTTCTTGAGCAAATGCTGAAGATTTTTCACTGTTAAAAACTCAGTGCCCATGCCTTCTATATGCTTTGCTTTCTCCATGTCTGCTCCAGCCACACTGTTGACATGATCTCTTTCCTTTTTGTGCTCTTCTGTCACCACTTGGCTGTGAGTACATCAAAGGAAGAGACTGAGTTTCATGCACCCTTGTATATCCAGCACCACGCACATAGTAAGTACGCTAGATCTTTAGTAAACTGAAGAGGACTACTTGCCTTCCGTGGAGATTAAATAATATGTGATGGATGCCTGCCTTCGTGAGACTGGCTTTGTCGAGAGACAAGGGTGTACGTGGATTAGAGCGTCTCTTCATGGACTTGGCTTCGACGCAGCAACCTGCAGTCACCTGGCCCAGATGTGAAGCGTGCTCCTGCCTTGGGGCTGGAAAATCCTTGCTTAAATCAACTCCATATTCCAGATTTCCCTCCCCATGTTTCTCACTTGAATTCAATTAGATGAGAGTATTTCAACAGAAAAGAAATAAAAAGTTCCCTCTTGCTTCAACTAAGCACGCCTTTGTAAGGGGGAGGACAAAACATTTAATTTGGAAATAGTTGTGGATAAGAAGAGACTGTCCTGCAACTGGACGAATAAAAACTTGATACTCTTGAATCCAGAAGGAAAAAAGTTAAGCACAACTTTGATCTGACTTTATCCATAGATGCCTTAAATTACAGTCATACCTTGTAAATCTGTGTTTTAGGCATTTCGGAATTCTTTTACATGCATCATGTGATTTGGTCCATATAATAGATCCACATAATAATCCATGTCTCTTGAATTAGACATGATGGGGCGATTATCTTTATTTTTTAGAAGAACCAAAATACAAGAAGTCGAATGACTTTTCCAAGGTCACACAGCAACTTGGTAAAACAGTCAGGACTAGTATTCTTTTGTATGACCTGCTGCCTCCCTTATTTTTTTTTTTTCTTACGGAAAATTTCAAACATATACAAATGTATACAAAATAGTATAATGATCTTACAGCTTCCACAATCATCAACTCATATTGTGTCTTTTTTCATCTATGGCCCTATTCATTTTGCTAATTGCTCCTTCCTCATTATTTTGAAGCAAATTCCAGATGTCCTATCATTTCATCTGTAAATACTTCAATGTGTATCTAAAAGATAGAGAATTTTAACCTAATCACAATACTATTAACACGCCTTAAAAAAGAAAATGGTAATTCTTTAACATTGTCAACCCTCCACGCAGTGTTTCAATTCTTAGCTAGTTTATAACTATAATTTTCAAGTTTGTTTCAAATAAGATCCAAATAAAGTCCACATATTGCCACTGGTTGATGTGTCCCTTAGTGTTTTTTAATCTATAGGACCACCCTCCATCTTGTTTTTTTCTTGCAATATTTTGTGAGAATTCTCGGACTTCGACAATGTTTCTCAGTCTAGAGTTTGTCAATTGCATCTTCTAGGGGTATTTAACATGTCCCTCTGTGCTGTGTTTTTCCTGCCTTGATAGTTATGTCTAGAAACTTCATAAGATTCAGGTTCAGTTTTTTCCTGCAAAAATATGCTATTAAGAGTCCCATAACTTCTGCTTGTCTCTCTTTTTTTTTTCGATGTTAGCAGCTATTGATAATAATAACCTATATTCATTCATTTTATAGGAAGTCATTCCCACTCCTATCAATAGTCCATAATTTATTAGCTAGAATCTGTTTTTAAAGAGAATTTTCTCCTTGCCAACTGTTTGTTACCTCCAACTACAGCTCATAAAGCAAAGGCAGGATAAGTGCCTGATTCTTTCCCTATAAATTTGTTCCCTATAAGTTTCCCAGTAAGTTTGTTCCCAAGCATCACCCAGAGGTGACCAATGAGGTCTTGTTTTTTTTGGTTATTTTTGAGGAAGATTAGCCCTGAGCTAACAGCTGCTGACAATCCTCCTCTTTTTGCTCAGGAAGACTGGCCCTGACCTAACACCAGTGCCCATCTTCCTCTACTTTATATGTGGGACGCCTGCCACAGCATGGCTTGCCAAGTGGTGCCATGTCCACACCCAGGATCTGAATCGGCAAACCCCGGGCCACTGAAGCAGAACATTCGAACTTAACCGCTGCGCCACCGCGCTGGCGCTGAGGTCTTGTTTTTTATGTCATTATGAACTTATGCATTCTAACATATTTCCTGTGTTTCAACCCTTTGCAATTATTACTCTTATTAAAGCTCAACTTATTACATCTTTGACAAGTGGGAGCCTACTCACATTGGCCTCTGGGTCCTTTTGACACAACCCGAGTAGTCTCCAAGCTTGTACATTTTCTGCCCTAAACTTCAGCCATTTCTGCAAAGAGTGTGAGGTCGTTTTTGTAGGAATTGATGTTTTGAAGCCACAATCTGGACCCTGGGAGTGCTCATTGCTACTAAATTTTCATTGTTTCTAGGCCTCGATTTCAGTAGGCAAAGCTATGAGTTCAAAGTGATACTTCCATTTCATAGTAGAGACCATAGGCTGTTGACTTAACCTCATCAATCTTCTATCTGCGTCTCCTTTTTCCTTTCCATAAATTCCAGTTCTCAGTGACACCAACACAATTACTCATTTGCTTTATCTTACAATTCACGTCCGATAGTCTAAGAAGAATAATACAAACACTACCACCTACAATATGATTGTTGTAAACAGTTTTAAGATTCTTTCTGAGGTCTTTTTATCTTCAAAGTATTTCCCTCTACAGATGAGTCATCAGATTGTTGTGTTAAAGACATTTGGAATAGTTTCTCTCCGTGTGATTGCACATGTAGGTTCATTTGTTTATTTGTTTTTGAAGAGTTTTTAAAAAAACTATTTAGTTTTATAATTAAGTAAAATGTTTCCATGATTCTAAAGTCAAGTTTATAAAACAAGATATAATTTTTTTTTTGTCTAAATTCTATTCTTATTCCTCCACCCTACTCCCTCCCTTCCTCATCTGATCAGTAATTATTTTTTACGGCTTATTCTTCAATTTTTAAAATAAATATAAATACTTATATATATATGGAGAGAGAGAAGTGGCTATCTCCTTTTCTTAGATCAGTGGTGGTGTACCACACACTTTTCTTGACCCTGGAGACCAGTCCATCAGAATATAGAGAAATAGGCTTCATTTCTTTTTATAGCTGTATACAATAGTTTATTCAACCAACAAAGTGAACACTTTGGTTATTTCTAGCTTTTGTTATTACAAATTCTGCTGAATGAATAACTTTATGCCTCTGTCTTTTTTACTTTTGCCATCCACTGAGACTGTCACACAAGACAAAGAAAAGAAACTAGCTGAATTTTTTAAGCCCTTGAATTCAGGGCATCTAACCATGTATTTAACAGTGCAGCATATTGTCCATTTCAGTAGTTAAAGACTTTGAATTAATGGCATTCCCAAAGCTATGGTAAATATGGTTTCTGAGATTCTTTAGAAAGGAAGCTGTCCATTTTTCAATGCAAAGGAAACTAGGACAAGAGGGGACTAATGTGGCCTGAGTACCTCCTGTGAGCTACATGCTTATCTATAACTTTCTGAATAATTCCTATTCCAGTCTTGCATGGTCATTGGTGTTCATCCCAATTTTAGAGATGAGGGAACTGAGATGCAGTCACTATCCAAGATACAGTGTTTGAATGTGGGGCCAGGACTCTAAGTCACATTCGCCTCACAACTAGATCCATGATCCTTCCATCATTTGCTCATTCATTCCTTCCTTATTGTGTAGTGATTAAGAGCTCAGACACTAGAGTTGGACTCTGGAGTGAAGCTCAAATCCTGGCCTCCTCACTAACTAATGTGTGACTTTGGTCAAGTTATTTAACCATGTTTGCTTTAATTTTCTTATCTGCAAAATAAGGATTGATAATAATACCTTCCTACTAGGGTTGTTGTGTGAATGAAAGGTGTGAATAGATGTGTATTGGTTAGAATCATACCTGGTGCATGATAAGCACCATCTAGAGTTAGCTGGCCTCATTGTTGTAACTTACTTGTTGAATCAACGAATATTGATTGAACATCTGCCTGTGCCAGGCATGGTGCTACATGGTAAGGATGTAATGTTGAGCAGCTGAAAGGACACCTGACCTCACGGCACCCACAATCTAGTAGAAGACACAGGCATTATCAGATATTCACACAAACAATTACAAAATCACGAGGGCCATAACGCTGGGAAGGCTAGGAAACCCTGTGAAATCTAATCATCCTCTCATCTCTTGGTGTCAGGCAAAACGCCTCCCAAAATGCCCAGCTGAGGCTCTGTTTCTTTTGTGAAGGGTCCTGAGGAGCCTTCCCTGCGTCCCACACGTGTGTGCCTGAAGCCCAACCCTGAGGGTTTACCTGTGTCTTCTCTTCCTCTCACGTGAACTGCAGCTGGAGTACACAGCCCGCCTGGACTTCCTTTGGCGAGTACAGGCCAAAGAGGAGATCAATGAGATGAAGGAGCTGAGGGAACACAATGAGAACATGCTCCGGAACATCTTACCCAGTCACGTGGCCCGCCATTTCCTGGAGAAAGACCGAGACAATGAGGTGAGCCCAGGCTTGTCTGGCTGGCGAGAAGGGGTGGCACTGGGTGGGGTACAGTTGGGCACATTGATCCCAAGCTCTGGGAGAATTCCACTTCCTCCTGTGAGCACAGGAGCATGGAGACCATGCTGACCACAGGGTACAGGTCGCCCAAACCACCTAGCACTGTGGAATCTACACATGGCCTCCGTGGCCTCAGGGACCTCATCTATAAGATGGACATCATAAGATCTGCACTGGAGGACTGAATTGGAATTTGAAAGTTTTATATTTGTGTGTGTGCACATATTTAAAAAAATTATATATGTATATATATTCTTCATTCATTCTTCATTCTCCATATATTATGCATATATGTGTATGTATGTACACATATGTGTATGTATATACACACACACATTTCCACTTCTGGGTATATACCCAAAAGAATTTAAAGTAGAGTCTTGAAGAGATATTAGTACACCCCTGTTCACAGCAGCATGAATTATAATAGTCAAAAGATGGAAGCAAGCCAAGTGTCCATCGACAGACAAATGGATAAACAAAATGTGATATATACATGTAATGGGATATTATTCAGCATTAAAATGAAAGGAAATTCTGACACATGCTACAACATGGATGAATCATGAATGAATACTTTATGCTAAGTGAAATAAGCCAATCACAAAGAGATAGATACAATATGGTTCCACCCTTGTGTTGTACCTAGAGTATCAGATCCGTAGAGACAGAAAGTAAAACAGTGGTTGCCAGGGGATGGGGGAAGGGGAAAAATGGAGTCAGTGCTTAATGGGTACAGTTTCAGTTTTGCCAGACGAAGAGTTCTGGAGATGGGTGATTGTGATGGTTGCACAACAATGTGAATGCAATTAGTGTCACTGAACTATACACTTGAAAATGGCTAAGATGGTAAATGATATTTTATGTGTATTTACCACAATTTAAAATAACAATAAGAATATAATGAAAATATCTATGTATATGTGCATAGGTACCTGTGTATGTATAGATATATATGCGCTAACGCATAGCTTCTCAACACATTGCCTAGCATGTAGTTGGTGCTCAAAAATGCCCTTTTACTTAAAACTGTTTTTCTTGTTATATTATCCCTGAAGGGTCACTCCGTGAAGTTAGTCCAGCTGCCAGTTTTCTTTCTTCATTCTCTGATCTTTGCTTAGCAGTGAGCACCTCAAAGAGACCCAGTGACCGGGCCCCTCTTACATCTCAGGCACTGTCCTGCACACAGCAGTGAATGAGAAGACAGTCATGTGCCTAGAAAACTTTACCTTCAGATGTGGGTGGGGATGGAGGGGCTCTGATCGAGGGAGGGGAACGGGAAAGGAAGCTAACATCTTTGGCCTGGCTGTTCCATGGCTGTGAATTTATTGTGTCAGCTAATCCTGCTAACGTATAGCATTTTTCCTCATTTTACAAATCAATTCACTGAGACTCAGACAGGTTCAATAATTTGTCCAAAGTCACAAAGTTATTAGTTGGAGGCTCAGATCGATTACACAAGGGAACCCCGTAGGGGGAGCCCTGAGTGCGGAGAAGCCTGAATGAAGGGCATGCGAGGAGGAGGGCAGAGTCTGAGGCGGTACCACTCAGCCACTGGGGCTGCCTGGTTATTGGACTGAATGCATTGTTAGAATAGATGGTTCCGGTGCTCCTCAGTACTGCACAGTATTTGTTAGCCCCTGTGGTATCTGGGAACAGGCGTGGACAACTGATGGGCCGCTGGAAGTACCTGGTGGGTCCATAAACACAACGTGCCCATTAAGAAGTGAGCCACAGATGGAAGCATATTGGAAATCGACCCAATCATGCTCTGAGAGCCTCCACTCAGTATTGACGAAGTCAGTGGGAACCCTTGGAAACTATCAGCTCATCACATCTCTTGTCCCCAAAGTTGATTTTCATGGCAGGGGAACTGCCATCTTCAAGAAGGAGAAGGCACTTCCATTTCAGCAAATGCCCCCTCTGGTCCAGGCGCTTTACATGTATTCACTGATTTAATTCGCACAGCAATCCATAAAGGCTGATATTTTATCCCATTTCACAGATGAGATGGAGAATCTAGGAGGAAATAGATCAACTCCTCCATAGGATAGGACGTAAAAAGATCAGAGAAGGCTTCCTGGAGGAGTCCTCAATTGCACCAGGTCTGATGAATGAGGAGGTAACTATTTATTCAGCCACCTTCAGTAAAATATTATCGAGCACCTACCATGTGCCAGGTACTTGGCAGACAAGGTGAGGAGAAGCATTCCAAGCAGAGGGAACAGCTGTGCTGAAGTGCAGAGGCCAGAGGACAGTTGGTGCAAGCTGGCAGCACCGTGTGTCCAGGGCGCAGCGAAGAAGCTGGGGGTGATGGGGACCTGGCTGCAAAAGCAGGCATGGGCCAGGTCAGGAAGACATCACTGTGTCCCAGCAAACGCCGATGTGGTGACGTGGAGTCAGCCCTGAGGGGATGCCGAGTGGTGTACGGCTGGCTGGAAGGGTGGTGTCTGGCCAAGCACATGCCTTAGCTTTTGGCCGTGAAAGGGCAGCTTTGTCTGAGCAAAGCAAGCTAAACGTCTCAGGGATCTGAGTCACAACAAACATCCAACAATACTTATTGTGTTGTTGCAGACTGTGCAGTAGGCATCACACTAGCACCGTATGAGGTCCTGGGACACTCATGTGAACTAAACAGATGAGGACTTGCCATCACTCAGTTTACATTCTAATGGGAGCAGACAAATGACTATCATACAGAAACATGTGAGGACACTTTATGTGATCAGTGCTCCAGTGCGCGTGCACAGATCACCTTCTAGTCAGTGACTGCTGACTGGCAGGTGTGGGCAGGGGAACAGCTCAGAGACGGCCACATCTGAGCTGTGACTGAACTATCAGAAAGACCGAGTCATGCCAAGAGAGCGGGCAGGAGGTGGGAGTGTTCAGGAAAGAGAGGAGCAGCGTAAGCAGAGGCCCCAGGGAGAAGGAGCTCGCGGTGCCCACAGAATAGGAAGAAAACCAGCATATAGGACTGTGTTAATTCTCCAAGGCTCCTGTAACCAAGTACTATGAATTAGGTTGTTTAAAGCATCAGAATGTATTCTTTCCCAGTTCTGGAGGCCACAAGTCTGAAGTCAAGGTGTAGACACAGCCGTGCTCCCTCCAGAGGCCCCAGAGGAGAAGCCCTTCTTGCCTCTTCCAGCTTCTAGTGGCCCCAGGCACTCCTTGGCTTGCGGCCACATCACTCTGGCCTCTGCCTCCATCTTCATGTGGCCTTCTCTCTCCTTATAAGGACATGTGTCCTCTTCTCTTCTTAGATTTAGCGCCCATTCTAATCTGCTGTGACCTCATCTTAATTACATCTGCAAAGACCCTATTTCCAAATAAGGGCACATTCTGAGGTTCCAGGCAAATGTGAATTTTAGGGGACACTATTCAATCCACTCCAAGGATAACGGGTAGAGTGGTGAGCGACGTGGAGGAAAACCCTGGCCAGGGCCTGGCAGTCGGGTCATATGGGCTATGGTAAGGTTTGGGTCACCCTTTTAAGTGCAATAAGAGTCTTTGGAAAGTTTTAACCATAACCTAATCTGATTGGCTGCTGGTAGAGAGTGGAGAGAAGAGTCACAAGACCAGAAGCTGCTTAGGAGACCGGAAAATAGCCCAGGTAAGGCCCTGGTGAGGAGGCCTAGGATGGTGCCAGTGGAGATGGAGAGCAGTGGATGAATTCCATGGACCTTTTGGAAGTGGAGTCAATAGGACTTGATAATGGAGTGGATGTGGGAGGTGAGAAATGAAAACAATCAAACCCTTTGACTCACCCTCTAATCACCTAGAAAGAGGGAACTCAGGAAGGAACTGGAGGGTGCCTTTAAATGCCTGAGGGACCGTCACGTGGGAAGGACTGGCCTTACTCTGTGAGACTCCAGAGGGCACACCTAGGGCCATGGACAGTCCACAGGGGACAAACGTGGGCTCTGTATTAGGAGGAGCCTTGTGAGGGTGGAGCCATCAGACTGCCTTCTCCCCACAATACTGTAAACAACGCAAAGGCAGGGACCACACCAACCTTGGTCACCACTGATCCTCGGGGCCTGGTGTGCCTGCCCTGTGGCCATGTTCCTTAAAGGTTTCTGGAAGAATTGGAATGGTGAGGCCCCTCGCTGAAGCATTCATTAAGGAGAGGGGAGCCCTTGACAAGGATGCTACAGAGGCAACATAAGTTGTCTGGGATGCTGCACTAAGACAACCCTTCCGGCACTGATTTTCAAACTGAGCTGAACAGGAGATGAAAATCCCTTGGAACAAAGGTCACAAACTGGCTGACTCTGAGACAAATCTGACCAGGGAGCCAGTGGACTGGGATCATGGTTGGTTGGTTGGTTGGTTGGTTGGTTGGTTGGTTTGCTTATTTGTTTTAATTTGTGGATTTGATGCCTTTAGGCATAGAATGGGATCTCCAATGTATCCATTATATCTTGTCACTATGTTACCTTTTGGTCCCCTAAAGACATTTGGGTTTGTGACCCTTGCCTTAGGATAGAACTGAGAGAGACCTATGGGGTCCATTTCCCATCCAGACCACTATAGAAAGGCCAATGGAAGAAAAGCCAAGAGGATGAGTAATCTGTGCTTGGATAATCAGCTTTTGATGTTCTCAGGCCCTTGAGGCTCTCTTGGATGGAGATCAAGGCACCAACCCACCCTCCTCAACAGATGGGCTTCTCTGGAATGGGGCTGAGACTTGGTTTCCTCAAGGCTCCCTAAGATCGGGTTCTTTGTTGCAAGAGCTTCTTGATGAAGCAAGGAAAGCAGAGAGAGTATCTACATGCATCAACCATGACCACCAGAAGGAAAGGCTGGAACACTGGAGCCCTCAGAGGGAAAACCCCGAGAGAAATGAAAGGAAAGCTGCTTTTTGATCAGGATACTGAGACAACGAGGTATTTGGGACCAGTGAGAACAAGAACATACTGACTTCATTCTGAAAGGAAGGAGACCGACCAGAGATGCCAAGACTCCAGGCAATCAACTGTGATCCAAGCCCAACTCCCACTGAGCAAAATAAACAGCAGGTTCAGACTTAATCAGATGTAGAAGACATTTTCAATAAAATGTCTTGTCATGCTTATTTGGGGTTTTATAAATATTTAAACAGTTCACACTCGACTAGGCTTAAACACAGAAAGTCTTTACATTGCCTAGAGAATTTTCACATTATGATGAAACACCATTTACTGAACACCTACTGTGTGCCAGCTACTGGGGTAGGCAATTGATGGAAATGATCTTTTCCTTCTATTCACAGTCTTCAGGGGAGAGTTCTGTCAACCCCACATTATTGATGAAGAAACCGGGGCTCAGAGAGGTCCACAACAGGCCTCGCTCTATTTAAGCAAAGCTGCCACTCAAATCTGGTCCCTCAGATTTCTTCCCTCTGTGCTACACAACCCTTATCATGCTGCCCCTGGAATTTTGGCAAGACCAGGTTGTGTGTGTGTGTGTATGTGTGTGTGTGTGTGTGTGTGTGTGTGATGTCTGTGTGGCAGGGCTTACACTGTGTAGGTATTTGGAAGAACTGGGATATGGATGTAAATATGGATGTATGTGTGGAAAAATTTGGTGTGTGTGTGTAGGAAAGAGATAGAGAAAAACAGTAGCATCATATGTGACAGGGTGGCAGAGGCAGGACTGCTGTGGTTGCAAGAACCCCCACTTTCATGCCGTCACTGTGAGGTATTTTTAGCTTCTCTTGCTACAAATCTGAACTGTGATAACAAACCTCTGAAAATCTGATCTGTGAGTCTGGGCCCCAGCTTTCACGGGACCACAACCATGCTCATGAATGACAGCAATAGGAAGTAATAATGATTATCCCCATTTCATAGATGAAGAAACTGAGGCTCAGAGAAGTAAAGGAATTTTCCCAAGGTCACAAATCCAGTGAGTAGTGAGCTCCCACTGAACCCCAGGTACAGGCGTACCTCGTTTTATTGCACTTCTCTTTATGGTGCTTCTCAGATACTGCATTTTTTACAGGACCCTCCACCAGCAAAGATTGTGACTCTCTGAAGTCTCAGATGATGGTTAGAATTTTTAACAATAAGGTATTTTTAATTAAGGTATGTACATTGATTTTTTAGACATGATGCTGTTGCACCCTTAATAGACTACAGTATAATGTAAACAGAACTTCTATATGCTCTGGGACTCAAAAATTCATGTGACTTGCTTTATTGTCACATTTGCTTTATTGTAGTAACCTGGAACCAAACCCGCAATGTCTCCAAGGTATGCCTGTATTGATAAACTCAAACCCAAATTTTGTGTTTTCTCCTCCACCTTGCCATGAGGGCGTGAGTGGGAGAGACGAGGGAGCAGTGACAAGCGATGACCCAAACCATCCAAACACAGGGCAGTGGACAGAGCCTTGTCCCCTGGAACATCCTGTCTAGGTCTTTTCCAGCTGTGTCATCCACACGAAAGTTCTAGCAGCTTCTGCTATTCCACTGGACTTTTGGCTTAGCGATGGGGCCCACCACCCTGGGCAGCGACTTTCTTGCAGATAAGGCCAGCTGGGCTGCGTCACCAGGGTCAGCAGTCTGTTGCTGAGTCCAGGAAACCTGCTCACTCATCCTGGCTTTATGAAACCTGCTGAAAGGACACGAAGGAGGGCAGCTGTCTCAGGTGTTGGACAGTCAGCACAGCACAGATTGCATCTCTGCCACTAACTAGCTGTGTGACCCAGGGCAGCTTACCCAACCTCTCTGAGTCCATCTCCTCATCCAATTAATGAGGAAATAATTCTGCCCTTACTGAGTTGATGTGAGAACCAAATTGGGTAAGAAAACGTGAAGCACCTGATGGAGCCTGGTGCATGGCAGGTTCAGTACCCAAAGGCCACATGGTGTGCACGAAAGTTCAATGCCCAGTTTCCAATGTTCAGTTTCTCCTGGCCAGTCTCTGCCTCAGATAGCATCTGGCAGGGAGGAAGGGTGAGTCTCTGCCCATCGCATTCGCCCCTTCACCCTCCAAGGGGGTGCAACAGAGTCGACATCTAAACTCAAGTCACAGCTCCTTGTTTATGCACCGTGGGCGCCCCCAACATCACATCCACCATCTGTTCAGATGGACGTACCAGAACCAGTTTGCAGTTCCAAAGACATTTATTCCTAGGCCTCACCCTGTTTATCATTGTTGTTATTGTTGTGGTTATGGTTAGTGCGATTATTGTTATTCTTAGCAGCAGCAGCACGGGCTCTAGCATCTGACTGCCTGGTATGAATCCCAGCTCCACCTCTTAGCAACTGCTGGTCTCGGAAAAATTACTTAACCTCCACATGCCTCAATTTCCCCATAGACAAAACCCATCTCATCTGTATCTACCTCGTGGGGCTCTTGTGAGCATTAAATGAGATGATGCGTGTGCAGTGTTCTATGTCATGCCGGCCACGTAGTACATGCCTGACAGATGTAGCTGACATTAGTAGCATTATCTTTATTATTTAAGCAATCAGAATATTCCAATTGTCAGCAAAGGCTGAGAACCTAAGAATAATGTGGGAGGAGGTGGGATTCATTAGAACTCTCAAGCAGACAAATGATTGATAAGAAACCCCTGGTGACCAGCCATTTTATATCACAGAGGCATTGATATCACCAGGCGTAAGCTGAAGTGGGAGGGATGACTGAGTATTTATAGAATAGGTTTCAGAGGTCTGTGGCAGGGTTTTCTCTTTCTTCTCTATTTTAAGTGGAAAATAGAAATATAGGTGTCACAGGCTGAATTGTGTCCCCCAATTCATACATTGAGGTGCTAATCTTCAGTACCTCTGAATGTGGCTGCATTTGGATGTAGGATCTTTAAAGAGGTGATTAAGTCCAAATGAGGGCTTAGGGTGGGCCCTAAGCCACTATGACTGGTGTCTTTATGGGAAGAAGAAGTTAGGACACAGACACACACAGAGGAAAAACTGTGTGAAGACACAGGGAGAAGATGACCAAGCCATGGAGAGCAGCCTCAGAAGACACCAACCCTGCAGACGCCTTGATCTTGGACTTGTAGCTTCCAGACTTGTGAGAAAATAGATTTCTGTTGTTTAAGTCGCCCAGTCTATGGCACTCAGTAATGGCAGCCTGAGCAGACTAACGCATTAGGTAATAGAGGACACGGAGATTTGCTTCCCCAAACCACAGCCATTTAGAGGAGGTGGTTCTGTTGGTTTGTTTGTGTAGGTCTTTGACCCATAAAGCAGAGTCAGGCTCCTCCTGTGGTATCACTCCTTTGTTCAAGGCCAAGGTGAACGTCCTGCCTTAGAAAGCCACGTGCCCTTGCTCGGGTCCCCGGCTGCAATCTGTCCCCCCACTGCCACCAACCCAACACAACCCAGCAAGTCACCAGCTGCCTGTGCTCTTTTGGACAAGGACTAGTGAAAGCATCCATTCAGATTCATCCACACTTAAAGCTCAAGACTGACTGATCATGAATCAGGGACGCCATCTTACTCAGACCAAGAGCGTGAAAGGCCAAGGAAGCACGTCCAGGTGTGCGGACTGGGGAAGACCCTGGGGGTCCTCAAACTCTGGCTCCTCTGCTATTAGCTGTGTGATCCCAAACAATGATTTAACTCCTGCCTGTCTCATTTTCCTTATCTGTAAAGTGGGGATAATAACGGTATCTGCGTCACAGGATTATCACAAGGATTAAATCAGTGAGTTCATACGAAACTGCTTTGTAAGCTTTAATGTTTCCTACGAAGGCCAAGAAGTCATTAACTCAACAGATAGTTTTGAGCATTCATCTTGCACTGGACCCTGTATAGGGCAGCATTATATTGCAGGCTTCCAGAAAATACTAATTGGATGATGATTGGAATGCACTAAGATGAATGGCATGGGGTCCCTGCCATCCCAGAGTCCACATGTAAAGGAAGAGATGGACACGAAGGCAATAATGCAGGCTGCCAGGGCCATAGTAGAGGGTTGCTCAGGGTGCTGCCACAGCACTGAGCTCAGGCTCCTGACCTCTGTGAGTCTAGGGGGGCTTATGGAAGACATGGTATCCAACAGGTTAGTGAAGGCAGAAGACAAGAGTTAGCCTAGTTGGGGAGGCTGCCTGCAGGGAAGAAAGGGTATGACCCATCAAGGGACAGACAGTAAGAACAAAAGCATTGAAGTATGAAACAGAAGACTGTGTGTGTCTTTGCTTGGCTTCTTCCAGAAGCAGACCTTGAGACAAGGATTCGAGTGCAAGTAATTTGCTTGGAGGTGGTCCCAGGAAACACGGGTAGGCAGGAGAGTAGGAAGAAGGCAGAGAAAGGAAGGTACCCAATAAATGATGCCTTATTAGGCTAGTTACCTCTCTGGGCCACTGGACCTTAATCCCACTGGGAATTCAGGGTAATGGTGTAGAAAGCTTACTTCAAAGTTATCTGGCCCAAGAGATGAAGGAGCTGGGGATTATACACCAATTCCCACCAGTCATTGGTTAAGAGCAGCCCTCAAGGGGGCATTAATTTCCCAGAGCTTTCAGCCTGCTGCTCACATGGGCAGAGTGCGCTCTAGTGGCCAGAGGAAAACTCCATGCAGCTGGATCTTGGGTGAGAGAATGCACGCTGGCAGGACACCTACAGACAGCATCCACTACAATGTGTACAGAGAAGTATGAATGCTTCGGTGTTTCTGGAACACAAGGTCCAACACAGGGAATTGCAGGCAATGAGGCTGAAGAGATAGGTGGAGACAAGGGCATAAATAGAGGAATGTATGTCTTGCTCCTATGTTTGACCTTTACTCTGAAGGCAATGGGGGGCCACTGGAGGGTTTTAAGAATGAGAGAGGCATGGTCATATTGTGTCTTTAAAAGTTCACTCTGGAGCCAGTCCTGATGGCCTAGTGGTTAAAGTTTGGTGCTTTCACTACTTTGGCAGCCCAGGGTTCATTTCCCAGTCATGGAACCACAATACCCGTCTGTCAGTTGCCATGCTGTGGCAGTGGCTCACATAGAAGAACTAGAAGGACTTACAACTAGGATATACACCCATGCACTTGGGCTTTGGAGAGAAAAAAAAATGAACTGAATTGATAAGGAACCTTAAAAAGAATTTTTGCTGTGGCTGCCATGTGGAATGTGCCTTTGGATGGAACAAGACTGGAGTCAGGGAACCAGGAGGAGGCCCTCATTAGTGGCCAAGCAGGAAAATGAGAAAGGCCTGATAAGTCACAATGGCAGGAGGGTTGGAGACAAAAGGAAACCCAGCAGGACCTGGAAGCTTATTGAATCTGGACTTGATGGGGAAGAAAGAGTCAAGGATGACTCTCAGGGTCTCTAACTTTGATGACCTGGCAACACTGGTGCCACCAACTGAGTCAGACAGTGAAGGAGTAGGAACAGGCTTAGATGCAGAGAAGATGCACTGAGGTGCAGCATTTATAATTTGAGGAGTGTGAGGGCAACCCAGCTTGAGACACAGAAGCATGAAGGCCAAGGAGAACTGATGTGGAGACAGGAATTTAGAGACTGTCACATACGAGTGTTGGTGAAAGGCTGACAGCAAAAGAAATGACCCAGGTAAGTATATGAATTTTGAACGATGCGGTGGGTCAAGGACAGAACCTTGGCAATCGCCAACATTTAAGGTGAAAGATAAGCCAAAAAAGGGATCCTTGAAGAGACCAGGCACAGGGAAGACAAATGTGGTGAAGCATAGAAGGTCAGGAGACTCATGGTCTCGGGAGTGCTGACTACCTCCATCTGCAGAGGTGTCCAGGAAGATACGAACTGATGCTTGAGTAGGGATTTTTCCACTTTAGCTGGCAGTCTGACCTGTTCCCGAGCCGCTTCATCTCAGCCTGAGGTATGAATGAACGTTGAAAGAGTGGGAACAGGCAGTGGAGAAAGCTAGTTTAAGAAGTTTGGAGGAAGATCAAGAGAGACTGGTTGGTAAGTCACAAGCATCTTCAGGATCCAGGACATGTTGTACTTTTTCTCATAGGAGACTCTTAGGGAAGGGGGTGGGGGTGGAGGAGGGGGAGGAGAGGAGAAAGCAACCAAGAAAAGGAGCACAATGGGAAGAAATTGCTGGAAAAGTTCAAAGGAGGTCAAGAGATGAGGTAGAAGTGTTGACCTTCAGCAGAAGGAAAAATGAATCATCTGGAGTTGAAGCAAAAGAGATAAAAATAAATAAAAACGCAGATAAGCGTATGAGTATTGGAACAGAGGCGGGTCACTGCCAGGAGCCCCAGTCTTCTCAAGGAGGTAGGAGACAAGATCATCTACTGTGAGGAATCGAGTGAAGGGTGAAGTTAAGGAGAGTGGTGAGGGTTTGGACTAGCCACTCAGGAGAACAGAATAGGAAGCTGACCAAGGACAAAAAGGCGAACAGTCAGAACTCTGGGCCCAGCTGAGGCTGGACGCCATGAATTTTCAATGGTCCCAGTCCACACGGTGATGGTGCTGTGGTTACAGTGTTGACATGATGGTGTCTGAGTCCCCATTCTCTGTCCTCTGTGGGCATCTGGGCATTGTCTGCAGATGCACATACACACAGGTAGCATCACTGCAGGACCTCACCTCTGATAACTGTTTCTGGCTGTCTCTCCGTGACTTTCCACCCAGGAGCTGTATTCTCAATCCTATGATGCCGTTGGGGTGATGTTCGCCTCCATCCCAGGGTTTGCGGACTTTTACTCTCAGACTGAAATGAATAACCAAGGAGTGGAATGCCTGCGCCTCCTGAATGAGATCATTGCTGACTTTGATGAGGTAAATCGAAGCCTTAGAAATTTGTGATCATAAATGGGCATCATTGTTGTCACAGCATTATGTTGTTATTATAGCAATGACCATTTTTTGCCCTTACAGAATTTGAGACTGCATTATAAATACAAACATGTATTCTCTAATTTAATTACCACAATTATCCCATGAAATAAATGCTTTTGTTTCTCCATTTAGGGGATCAAGAACATCAGCCTCAGAGAGGCTAGGTAATTTAACCCAATGTCACACAACTAACAAACGGCAAAAGCAGGACTTGACCAGAGGCCGCTGCTCCTCAGGCACTGGCATCACAGAGACTGGCCACTGATGGGGACATTTCTCCATCTGCGCAAAGTGCCAAAGATAAAGCCATCAATTAGCATATGGTCAGCTACCTAAACACGAGCATAAACATACTCCAGATAGTACTTTCTTCTTCCAGGCTCCATGAGTCTAAAGAACACATAATGTGGGAGAAAAAATACTCATGCTGGACTTCACTTACATGAATAGACTTGGCAGGAGTGGGCCTTCTCTTCCTCATTGCCCACCTTGAAGTAGGACACCAGTGTCCATCACTTGCCTAAGCCTGAGCTGAGAAGTAAGTGATTAATTAAGGAAATGCTAGGGAAGAAGCCAAACCAAGATGTGGGTTCAGCTGAAGTCTAGCCTCAGCCTGTTTCCCCCTGGGGAGCTCAGGAGATTGATCCCATGGAGTGGTCTCACATTGAGGCAAGGGGGCCAGGCTTCTGCACACCTGTATTAGTCAGCCTTTGGCTGTGGGCTTCCCCGCTGGAGGTGCATGACCTCCCAGGCATTTCCAGCAAGGCGGGGGGGCTCCAGTTGGCCCAGGGCAGTTCTCCAAAAAGGGTACAGCAATGCATCGTCAGCAGCTGGCCCTCATGGCATCCCTGAGGACGGCCCCATAAAGGAGAGCTAGGTGGGACACCAATAGCATTTACTACATCGCGCTGAACAACGTCCTCTCCCTCAATCCCCACATTCCATCTGGCTACTGGGTCCTGTGGATTCCTTCTTAATGGCTCTCCGATCTGCCCCTTTGTCCCCATCCACTCTGCCATTGTCTTGCTTTAGGCTGTATTATGTCTCACCTGGAAGACTGCAGTCATCTCCCAGCTGCTCTCCTTCCTGCATCTCACCCTCAGCAGCCACCAAAAGCAGGAATAGTTGGTCACATCCTTTTGAAACCTAAAACCCAGCGGTGGCTCCCTTTTGCCAACTCCTCATAAGGTCACCAGAGGCTTTGCACTTACTGTCCCTGTACCCTCTGCAGGCTTCCCTCCCACTGCATGCCACCTGACCCGCTGTCCAGCACCATCCAGCTACTTACAAGCCATCATGCCTACCTGGCTATTTCACATGCTGCTCCTTCTGCCCAGAAATTATGCCATCCTCACCATACCTCATCCTCTCTCCCTTGACTCCACAGCCAGCGGAAAACCTAATACTTATTTAACAGTCAGTTCAAACATCATCTCTACTTGTGAAGCCTCTTCTAATCCCCCTCTACCCAGGTAAATGTTGTCCTTTTTTGATGAATAACTCATATTCCAAAAAAACCTTCGACCACAGAGCGTGAAGCTCTTCAGTGCGCAGATCTGCCTCCCCTACTGGCACTCGGTTCAGGGCCAGAGACCCATCTTATTAATAGAAGTGTTTAGCACAGTTGCGACAAATGTAAAGCATTTTCAATACATAACATTTAGTTGCTATTTATCCCTCACACCAAACCCACAAGATAGGAATTATTAGCCTTCATTTTATAAATAAGCAAATCTGAGGCTCAGAGACACCAAGAGTGCCCAGGCTTTGCCACCACTAAGTGGCACCGCCAAGATTTGAACCCAGGTCCGCCATACTGTTTGGTTTTTAATCATGGTGTTGCCCTGTTTGTCACTTAGCTGGCATTTCATGGTGCTGGTTTTGAGGTCGTAGACTCAGTGATGGCCGTTTCAGTTGTCCTAGGGATGGGGGTGAAGGTCAAGATCAATAAGACAATCACTTGCTGCCTGCCATGGCTTCACAGTCCAGGGAGAGACAGGGTGACTATGAGTCACTTCTACACACAGAGTCGGTGGTAAGTGGCCTCGTACAGAGGGCCTTGTGCTGTGGGGAGTGGAGGGTGATTCTGTGGTAATGGTACCTTCATTCCTGCTCTCTGTGCTAGGCCAAAAGCTCATGAAGATAGAAGTTATACTCTTACATATCCTGTTACATCCCCAGGGCCTAGCACTATGCTTACTAAGTATTTACTAAAGGAATTATATAATCAATTAATTAATTAATTGCTGGGGGCAAATAATAAGCTGACAAATGGTAAGGTGAAGATGGTTTAGTGCAATCCAAACGTAGTTTCAGATAAAAATAACTATTAAAAATAATCTGCCTGAAGGTTGAGATACAAGGCTTTGCTTTATTTTAAACTCTAGAGCATTCCTTCTCCCAGAAGTGCGCACTAACATGTTTTTTAATTGCAATAAATAAATCGGAACTAAATTTGCATCTCAGTGCCCCATATTGTAGACACCCCCGTCTTCTGAAAACAGACAGCACCCCTAGTGGTGTAGATGGGTGTTTACAGAGGGAAGTCAGAGAGGTGGGAGAGATTTGGTCCAAGAGGATGGATTTTAGACCAGAAGGAGGAGGAGGAGATGGAGAGGAGGTGAAAGATGAGAGAGAGGGGAAGGAGGAAGGAAAGAGAGGAAGTAGAAGAGAAGGGGCAGAGCAGGAAGAAGGAGGAAGAGGCTGTAGTCAACAGGGAGAAAAGAACATTCCCTGGCTTGCCAACCCCAAGCACTGTCAGCTTTCCCACTCGGGTCCATGGGTCACCCAGACATGCCTTCTTTCTTTGGGTCAAGAGAGACCCTCTGGATTCTGCCTTGGCTAAGCTCCAGCCGGATGCTCTGGAGCTCACGTTAGTAGCCATGCTGCTCTTTTTGCTGGTAATAATTACCATGGGAACCTGAGAGCACGTGAAATTCATTCTTGGCTCAGAGGAAGGCTGAACATTGCACGGAGCACAGGCTCCAAGACGGGGTTTGCAATAACCCCATGCTGGAGCTCCTTGCCCCACAGCCTCTGCCCAGGGGAAGGCTGAGGAGTCAGCTCACATCTCAGTGCTCCATGCAGACCAGTGAGTTAATAAGGGGGCTGACTAGGAAGCACGTTATGCCTCAGACGGTTTTCGCTATGTAGTAGATAAACTCGCTGCATGGATATTAAATGAAATAACTAAGCCTCTTGCTGCCTCCAAATCGACTTCTGAAGAAGAGGCAGCTCTGCCTGGGCCTGAAATCGGCCCTGGGCCAAATTGTTCCAAGGAAGAGAGAGGAAGGAAGAGTTCTTCCCAACCTGCGAGAAGCTGGGAAAATGCAGCGTAAGGAGGCAGAGGGAGGGAGGCAGGCAACGGAAGGCATGCCAAGATCTCTGAGCTAAAACACTAACAGCCAAGGGCTGCTAAGAGACCAAACCTGCTTACTGGTGTCTGAGGGCAAATGTCAGACACGCTCCCAGGCTGAGGACGTGCAGACAGCTCCAGCCCCTTTCTGCACTGGGTGCAGCTTGTGGAATCTCATCCAGGGCAGCTCAAGACACAAAAATAATGAACAATGGCTACCTCGGCCGCAAATCAGTCTAAACACACACTCATACACACACAAACAGCAAATCACAAACGCACCTACCTGTGTTTCCCAGAAGAGTTTCTTTCCAGCTGGAATTTTCCAAGTTCTGTTAGCTCCTGATTAATTTTGAGAGGATGCCTGTAGCAAGTTGTATAGAAAATCCACCTCGTCCTCTTGGTCTGGCCCATCTGTCTGCCCAGCGCCGGGATGGCATGAGCCCCCGAGGAGAGTACAATCTTAAAGGGAGGCAGAGAGTTGGAGAAACAGAAGTTACACCCAAAACCTGCCAACATAGGCAAATAAAAGTCTAAAATTTAGACTGGGGAGCCAGAGAGGTTTAAGTTTGGAACCTAGTGCCTCCACTCAGGGCTGGCTTCATGGAGGTATGACCTGTGCAGTGGGGGGAGTGAGACAGAGTCAGAATCTGGATACCTTTGAAGTGGAACTAAGCATCTTCTGACAGATTAGATGTGGGTCATGAGGTTTTTATCTAGAACAACTGGGAAGATGGAGACACCATTAAACAAGCCAGCAGTGGGTAGAGAGGACCAAGGACGTAGCTTTGGGAATGGCAGATTGCGGATGCCTATCAGACCTGTAATGGGGATGTTGCTTAGCGATTGTATAGCGAGTCTGAAGGTCAAGGGAGGACACACACATTGCAGAGTCTTCAGCAAAGAGATTACGTTGAAAGCTATGAGCCATGACGAGATGTAAGAGAGTGAGTTTAGGTGGATCCTGAGCCCTGGGGCCACCTACATTGTGAGATAAGGAAGATAAGAAGAAACTAGCAAAGGAGGCTGGTGAAGAGTTGTCGGTGAAGTGGAGGTAAAGCCATAAGTAAGCAGAAACAAGTGGGGAAAAGATGTCACAATCAACTGGGCGCAGTCAACTGCGTCAAATGCTGCCAATGGGCCAAGCAAGGTGAGGCCTGAGGACTGGCCAGTGAATAGGAATGGGGAGGTCATTCTGGACAAGAGTGATCTCAACGGCATAGGGGGCTGGGGGGAAACTGGTCTGCAGTGGGTTTAGAAAAGAATGGGGAAGAAGAAATCGGAGGCAGTGAGTAGAGACAACTCTTTGAGAAGTTTTATAGCAAAAGGAAGGAGATAAGTGGAAAGAAAAGTGGTGTCTACAAAGACTTTGTTAAGATGGAAAAATAACAGCAGGCCTCTTCTTAATTCTTTGAACCTGGCATACATCCTCCCCAACCTGGGGGCTTCATTCCTGCTGTCCCCTCTATGTGGATGCGCCTCCGAATCTTTCCATGCCGCCAGCTTCCCAACACACAAAGCTCATACACCCACTGCTAGAAAACCTCTCCTCACTCTAGAACTGAAGTTAGAAATCACTGGCTCAGGGAAGATTTCCCACATCCTCCAGATTTTATCAAAATGGTTCATTCTCTTCATTCCCGCATCGTGTATGTTTCCATCATAAACTTTACTGAAATTGAACTAGAGTGTGTTTTCTGTGGTTATTTATTTAACATCTGACCCCCCTACCTGGGCTGTTAGCTTCAGGATGCTGGGAACTCACGTGGCTTGTTCATCAGACATTGTAGAAGCTCCATGAGTCACTGCTGTATTAGCCTCTTACTGCTGCCATAACAAATTTAGTAGCTTGAAAACAGATATTTATATCTTGATAAACAGAAATTTATTATCTTAGAGTTTGGAGGTCAGAAGTCCAAAATGGATCTCACCAGGCTAAATCGAGGTGTCAGCAGGGGTCTAGGGAGAATCCGTTCCTTTGCCTTTTCCAGCTTCTAGTAGCCACCTGCATTCCTTGGCTTGTGGCCCCTTCCTCTGCCTTTAAAGTCAGCAATCGCATCACTGTGACCTCTGCTTCTGTCACCACATCTCCTTCTTTGTCTCCTGCCTCCTTCTTTTACTTAGAAGGACCATTGTGATTACATTGAGCCCACCCAGATAATCCAGGAGATATCCCCATTTCAAGATCATTAACTTAACCTGCAGAGTCCTTTTTGCTATGTAAGGTGACATATTCACAGGTCCCAGGGATTAGGACACGGGCATCTTTTGGGGAGGACTGGGGAGAACACTGTTCTGCTTCCCACAGTTTAGACAAAGGTTTCTCTTTCTTAGCACTAAAATCCAAACCACAGGAAAGGTTGAAGGAAATGTCAAGGATGGTACCCATTCTTCCATTCAATCATTCATTCATCCCTACTGTGTACTAGGCTCTGTCTAGGTGTTGAGTAGTAAACACAACAGGCAAAAATGCCTGCCGACAGGAAATTTACCTTCCAATGGGAAAGATGACAATAAACAAGCACAATTGGGGTAAGTGCTAAGGAGAGAAGATAAAACAGGGAAGGGAGATAAGAAAAGTAGCTACCTCAAGAATGCTAAACCAGTCAGAGGGAGATCCTCAGTGTGAGCCAGGGGCCTGTTTTGGGGCCCCCCAGCCTGCTGGAAGAATAAACACCAAGACTAACACCACTGCCTGGATCTGTTTCAGCTGCTTGGCGAAGACCGGTTTCAAGACATTGAAAAAATTAAGACCATTGGCAGCACCTACATGGCTGTGTCAGGCCTGTCACCTGAAAAACAGGTAAAGGAACTCTTTGGACTCAGCCACAACCCAAGGCAGGGGCCTTACTGTTGTCATGGCGCTGAAGAAGGTGAGGCCAGCATCACCAGGCGGCTTGGGGACCAGGAGGGAGGTAATCTGATGAACAGGATATTCTAGTTGTGGGATGCACATTTGCCCCCAAGGTAAGTAGAGTCTACTGGATGAAACAATCCCTCCTTATGATTGGGAAACCTCTAGGCTTCATTCTGAAGCTCCCTGTTCACTTGATGAACAAAATCATGGTCCAGAAACACTCTGATTATGATTTAGCTGCGGATGTCGCTAAACGCCTGATACTCGCTTGTTTTCTTAGTCTTGCTTTTGTTTTCTCCTCCAAAAGTAGTATGTAATAGTAGCAACAGCTCCTGCTCTTTGGGATGTTGACTCTATGCCAGACACTAGTGTTAAGTGGGAACACTAGCATCTACCTTCCAGAGTTAGTGGATGAATTACCTAAGATAACGTCATGTTCCCCACTCAAAGCCTTATACTTAGTAGGCCCTCAATTAATGCCACATGGAGATGAGTCTAAGTTCCTGGAGAGAAGGAATCCTCATCCTTCTTCTCATCCTTCCTTCACTTTCTTTCCAGTTAAAACGCCAAGAATATTCCAAGAGTAACTACCTGGGAAGAAACCCATACTAGGAATTGGCTACATGTGCATGGGACTCTACAACAGGGGCCCACAAAGACAACCTGCAGGCCAAATCTGGCCCACCACCTGTTTTTCTAAATAAAATTTTATTGGTACACAGCCATACTCATTCATTTATATTTTGTCTGTGGCTCCTTTCAAGCTAAAATGGCACTGTTGAGTACTCATGACAAGGTCACATGGCCCACAAAGTCTAAAATATTTGCTCTCTGGCCTTTCACTGAAACTGTTTGCAAACTTCTGCTCTCTAGGGGCACAGAGTTCTTTCACATGCACAGTCTTATTCAATCCCAGTGAGGTAGGCAGGGCAAGTATGCTTACTTCCATTTTATAGATGAGGAAACTGCGGTTCAGAGAGGAACAGAGGCTTACTCTGCACTTCCCTCGGGAGTTTTGTGAGCAACTGTCTATGTGAAACATCCCTTAAATATATACTTAAATAGATAAATAGGGTACTTCAAAGGAAGCAGACATGGTTCCTCGATTGGAAACACTGCACATATGAATAGGAGCACACACACAAACACACACACATACCAGTGAGCACACTCAAGAATTTGTGATGTATTAACCTGAATAGACAGGTGTAGGTTTGGGGAAACGAAGAGGATGAGCCACACATATTATACTCATTTAAGCAAATCTCCTGTTGTCTCTTGTTTCTGAGACACTCATGACTTGAGTGCGCAGGGGCTCACACACCTGGTTATTTCTGGCTGCGGGACGTGTGGGCGGGGTTAGGACATAGAGCCACTCCTGCTGCAGAAATGCTCCTGTTGGCCACGTGGACTCAATTCTGCTCTCACCTTCACTCCAGCGCTGTGAAGACAAGTGGGGCCATCTGTGTGCTCTGGCTGACTTCTCCCTCGCCCTGACCGAAAGCATACAGGAGATCAACAAGCATTCCTTTAACAACTTTGAACTCCGGATTGGTGAGTAGTAGCTGGAAGTGTGGCAAGTGGGGGCCCGCAGAGCTGGCTGGCCTTGCTCCGTCAGGCCCTCCCAGGCCCAGGGCATCAAGCCAGGGAAGCTTTTTCCTGCAAAATGCAGCAGGCTTAGTGTGACCTTGCCAAGGACAGGGACAGGGTCAGCTCAGGCCTCTCTGGCTTCCTCTCACTCAAGAGGCTGGAAGCAATGCAAGGATACTGGCCTGTGCATGAAAATACAAAGCAAATACATAGCTACCTCTCTTCCAACCTGCTTCTCCAGCATCGGGCCCACGCAAGGCCCTGCTTAGAGAGGTAGCCGGCTAATCAACTTCTTTCTGACTTCTGTGTCACCCATGCTGGCCCTCCATGTATTGCTCTCTGGTTCTTCTGGAAAATGCCTTAAAGCAAAAGCAGGATTCGACTCCTGAGGATGTCAGATCCTGTGTTGAGCGGGGACAGGCAGAGCGCCTAGTGGCTCTTCACTCGGCCACACCGCTCGCCCTTCCTTTGAGCTTAGAGACACCGTTGTGCGAGCAACAACACACCAGCAGTCACAGCAATGTGAATAATAATGGTCTAATCCTTTACAATTTGCATAACTTGCCCATTTCTTCAGCATCTCTGCTGAGCCTTGAGGGCCTCCTAAAGCACAGTGCTGAAGCCCCTGCCCAGCCCTCATTCCCATTTTATAGATGGGAAATCTCAGGCCCGGAGAAGGGTGTAACTAGCTGGCAGCGGGTCCAGGCTTTTCTGACCAAGACCAATGACCTCCGGCCGCCAGGGCAGGACAGGACAACTTCTGCTGCAGTCCTTGTACTTTAGATCTCCTCTGGCGGGCATGTCATTTTCCTTTATTTAGTTCTCCCTTAGCAGCTTTCAAGAAAAAGGGGTCAAGCAATACCAATTTCTGACTTGTCAGATCTAAGGAGTGCCGCAGCCTTTGTTCACTGGAATAAAAGAAGTGATATTTTGTGTTTGTGATCTATGGATGCGATGCATGCTCAGGGCTTGTCCCCACATCTTTGTGGACGCTACATGGCCTTTCTGAAATCATTGACCACAGACTGAACCAGGAGTAAAAGGGAGAAGCTTCACCCTGAACAAAGGGGTATTTGCTGTAAATTCAGGAAACGTCACTGAGGTCAGGACCAATGCTTGGTGTGATATATTATATGGCTGGCACAGTTCAGAGGTTAGAAAATTATTTTCCCAGCTGCACTGGGCATCTCATTTGGGTTTTGAGTCTGCTGTAACCACTCCATGCCTTTGTCATTTAAGCCTCTGAATGTCACGTTCCTTATGCGTAAACGGGCATTGTCAGTACCTCCCTGCCCACCTTACTGTAGTAACGTGAGACGCAAATGGCATAATGGCAATAAACGTGTTCTGCAGCTTGAAGTGACTGCATGCTTTCTGCAAGGTCCGTTTCTCAAATTTCACAGTCAATTATATCTCGGATATATATGTGTGTGTGTGTGTGTGTGTCTTGCTCTGCTCTCTCCCTAGAATGATCTAACCCAGGTATCTGCGTGGCTCGTATCATCACTTTTTTCAGATCTCTGCTCCGAAAGGCCCTTCCTCACCGCCCTACTCCAGAATGCTCCCCTCCCATATTTCTCTCTCCCTTTAACCTGATTGATTTTCCTTTATAGCCTTTATTATTCACTGATATTATATTGCATTTTCTAGTATTTTCTGTCTCTCCACAGTAGAAGGTAAGCCCCATGAGGGCCGGAGCTCTGTCTGTTTCCTTTCCCATCGTATCCCCACTGCCTGGAACAGTGCCTGCTGCACAGCCAGTGTTTAGTCAATGTTTGTAGAATGAATGAGAAGTTCTTAGTCTATTAGGAGACATCCAGGCCCACTATCATGTTTAGTGAAATGCTGTCATTCCTAGAAGAGACGTCTATGCTTCCTAAAGGAAGAGGCATTAAAACTATCTTAAAAAGCATTTGCCAAATAAACTGTGGCATTGGGAGGAAATAACAGACCAAGCAGGGAGAAAGGCAGGGAGGAAGGCATAAAGGTGGGAAATGACTGACAGGTTAGGGGAACTCTGGCAGGTCAGTATGGACCCAGCACAGAGGTAAGGGAGAATGTGGTGATGAATGAGGCCGGCAAGTTAGGCGAGAGCCCGATCGGAGGAGCCCTCGATGGTGATTCCAGGCAGGATGGGCTGTATCCCATAGGCAAAAGGAGCCGTGGCAGGTGTTGAAGTGGGTTGACCAGATGTGCGTTTCAGAAAGGCCCTCCTGCTCCAGCAGCAGCGTGGAGGATGGTCTGCAGAGGAGAAACGGGGAGACAGGGAGGCCCGTTAGGAGGCAGCCACCACGGACCGAGGGAATGATGCTCAGGACCTGGACTAAAACAGAGAAGGAAAAAGTCTTGCCAAGCTCACAGACCACCATAACAGCAGAGGCAGGAGAGGATCCCAGGGCCCTGACTCCTGATCCACTGCTCTGTCCATCCCATGGGCTAAGTCAGCATCCATGTGAGAAGAAGAATAATTTTCTCTCAAGCACTCACAGGTACCATGCCAAAGGCTTTACTTACATTCTCATTTCATGCTTCTTTTATTATTTCCACTTCACAGATGGGAAAAGTAAGGTCCGCATAGGTTAAGTTACTGACCCAGGTCACACATCTAATAAGTGACAGAAGCTGGATCTGGACCCTGCAACTTATCCACAGAGATCACCCCCTTCATGATCACTATCCCAGGCAGGGGGGCAGCCGCCTCAGTGTGTCCCTCTTCTCTCATCTCTTGCTCCTTTGGTTTCACTCACAGGCATCAGCCACGGCTCAGTGGTAGCTGGTGTAATTGGCGCTAAGAAACCTCAGTATGACATTTGGGGCAAAACCGTGAACCTGGCAAGTCGAATGGACAGCACGGGGGTCAGCGGCAGGATCCAAGTCCCAGAGGAGACCTATCTCATCCTGAAGGACCAGGGCTTTGCCTTTGACTACCGAGGGGAGATCTACGTGAAAGGTATCAGCGAACAGGAGGGAAAGATCAAAACGTACTTTCTCCTGGGAAGAGTCCAGCCCAACCCGTTCATCTTGCCCCCGAGAAGAATGCCCGGGCAGTACTCCTTGGCCGCGGTCGTCCTGGGCCTCGTCCAGTCCCTCAACAGGCAAAGGCAGAAGCAGCTACTCAACGAGAACAACAACACGGGCATCATCAAGGGCCATTACAACCGGCGGACTTTGTTGACACCCAGTGGGCCAGAGCCTGGAACCCAAGCCGAAGGCACCGACAAGTCCGATTTGCCATAAAAGCATTTTCTTTGTGTTTCTTTTTTTGTATTTCTTTTATATATAAAATAAATATACTAATAAAAAGGTTTAATTTTTTTTAGAACAAGGTTGGTTTCATTGGTCTTTGGATGCACTAGATTGAAGACGAGATTTAGACACGATTTGAGTTTCTCTTCGGTCACAAACATTTATTGATCATCTCTTAGGTACGAGGTTCATTGGGAAGCAAAGATAAATAAGACCTAGTCCCTGCCCTTGAGAGGCTCACAACTGAGTGTGAAAGAGGGACACGTAAACAGAGACTCAATACAGTGGAATAATCAATAACAACTGACATTTACTGAGCGCTTGCCATGTGCCAGGCCCAACATCAAACTCTTTACATAATGGCCTCATGTAATACTCACAATCCTTGTACATTCATTCAACCAGTGTGTGTGGAGCACCTGCAATGTGCCGGGGCTTTCCTAGGCTCCAGAGTAATCCTGGCAAAAGTCTTCCCCTCACAGAGCTAACCTTCAGGGTGGGGATAATAGATAATATTCCTATAAACCAAGACATAAACAATCTACTTTCAGACAGGGGTAGATGCATTAAAGAAAATTAAGTAGGACACTTGTGATAAGGGATTGGAGGTCAAGGATGCTGATCTAACTGGAGTCATCAGGGAAGGCTTCTTTGAGGACATAGTGTCAAAGATTAGCCTTAAATGATGAGGAAGAGGCAACCCAGAGGACCTGGGAGAAAAGTGGCTCAACCAGAAGGAACGGCAGGTGCAAAAGCCCTGGAGGGGGATCAAGCCCACTTGATCTGATGGAGGAACAGTTAGAAAGTCACTGGGTGGGTAAGCTGTTATAGGCAGGTACAAGGTGTCCTGGGAAGACTGCATTCTAGGCTCTTCTCTCATGACCAAAAAGACTACCAGGGGAGTTTCATGCAGAGGAGAAAGTTCAGAAAATTAAAGGATTTTCCCAAGATCGTACAGTTAGTTGTGGAACTAGGATCAGAACTGCACTGGTCAATAAAAGCTGACTGCTATAACAAACAACTCACTCTTGGTGGCTAAAACACAGTAAGAGATTTCTCTCCCATTCACGTAGTATTGGATGTGTGGCAGCGGGCCTTCCAGGCAATGATTTTGAGACTTAGCCTCCTTCCACTTAGGACTTGGAGCCCTCTGCATGGTCTTCCATATCCATCCAGCTGAAGAGAAGAGAGGGACAGGAAGGAGGATCACTGAGGTCTTGGGCCCCAGGCCTGGAAGTCACATGCATTGTTGTTCCATCATCAGCCAGAACTCAGTCCCTGGCCCCACCTCACTGCAGGGGAAGTTAGGGAATAGATTCTTCCTGTGTCCACTACTAAGAGGGAAAGAAATGTAATAGGAACTATTGCCTCTTCTGTAGAATCGACATCTATCTAAGCCCACAACCCATGTCTGCAGACACTAAGCTATTCTGGTAAGTTCCGTGTTGGAGGAACACGCAAGGTATAAGAAATGGAAGGAGAAGTATGAAACTCCAATCATTCTCTAAATTCTTGACTCTTAACAACAACTCATTTAAAAGAAGTTTAGGGGATGGCCTGGTGGCATAGTAGTTAAGTTCACATGCTCCACTTCAGCGGCCTGGGGTTCATGGGTTCGGATCCCGGGTACAGACCTACACACTGCTCATCAAGCTATGCTGTGGCGGCATCCCACATACAAAATGGAGGAAGATTGGCACAGATGTTAGCTCAGGGCCAATCTTCCCCACCAAAAATTAAATAAAGAAATAAATAAAATAAGTTTAGCTCCAGGTAGTGAATCTACAGTAAATACACTCTCAAGGAAATACCTACCTGAGGTACCTCACGTGAGACCCCGGGGGTAGAAGAGAAACTATGGTCTCCAGAGAAACACAAAGCACAGAGAGCGAATTGAGGTTTGGGTGGACCTTGAACTTTGAGCCATGTTTGGAATGCCTTTTGCTCTCGGAAACTATGCAGACATCAGAGATATACCTGAAGTCCCAATAAATGCGAAGAGGGTATCACGTGAAAGCTTCTGTAAACCGTAAAACCCTCTACCAACGCCAGAGGGTATTAGCATCTTCACAGACTCAGAGAAAGCCTCAGGGTTTATCTAGTCCAACCTGCTAAGGACCTCCAAACAAGGTAAAGCTCAGTGCATGCTGAGACTTGGAACCCCAGGACAGAGGTGGCAAGCTGAGTTCAGGTGGGTCGAGAACTCAGCAAACATCACGACGAAAAGGCTGGCCTCAGTAAGACAGTCAGGCTGTGAAAGCACGGTATCAAAAAGACAGAGAGACTTGATGTGGGCCACCAAGCTGTGGTTTAATCCAGAGCGAGGGCCCATCTGGAATCTACAGGCAGTATTCAGCAGAGACTCTAGTAAGCAGAGAAGTCATGGTGAGCTGGATCCAGGCACAAGGAGACAGGCTACCAGGGACAGACATTGTCCCTCAACTCTGAGCTAGGACTCAAGACAAAGTCCCTGGACTAGAAGTGGAATGTGGTCCCAGGCAGGATAACTGGGCAAAATTAAGATAAGAGGTATCGGGCCAAACCTGGGTCTGTGGATGCTGCCAGTTTTGGGGCGAAGGTAAGACTGCCACTGAGAAGCTTCACCCAGAACCCATCTCTGACTCAGTGATGTCCAGCCTCGAGGTAGGATGGATGAAAGTGATGGTCACCCCATCCTGAGTCTGGAAGGAGTTGCTTCATTCAGGATCCATCACACAGAGGAGCAAGGGGGCAAGATGGTGCCAAGAATCTCCATTGGATCACCAAGAACCCCACCAAGTGGGCGTCGGGCCTCTGCTGCGATACACCAAGCCCCAAAGCACTGAGTCTCTGCTCTCTAGGCCAGCCCATTTCGTGGCACCAGTGGGCTGCAGTCTTTCCATAAGAAAGATAAAAGGGCAAGAGATAGAAACTAACCTGTAATTGACGAGCTAAGATGCACCCTTTTTCTCTGGCCTGCAAGATGGGAGGGGCCAGGGAAGGACACGAGTCTTCCTGAAACTAGAGAAATGTTTTCTGTTTACCTACTCTTTGGTCTTTTCAGCTCATTTATTCAAAGAACTTCAATTATCAAGTGATTTTTAGGAATTGGGTCTAACTCAGAAACAAACCTGGCAGAATATTACAGCCAGGGGTTCCAACCTCATCTTTTCCCCTCTGAACTCTGCTTGTGAGATTTTACATTTGATCTTAGAAATGTCAAATATAAACTCCAGCAGTTTATATAGAAACACAGAAGAGGGGCTGTGAAATACGAAAAGAAGGGGCTGGCTTAGTCTACAGATGTTTAGGCCTGATAGAAATGTTTTCTCAAGGGCTCGGTACTCTTGACTTAATGTTGACATCTTCCAGGTGCTGATCCAGGTCACCCCCTGGTTTATCAGCTTGTGTGTAGTTAACGCACGATTTCCCATGGGACAAGCACCGCCCCTCTTAGAGAATAGGCAAGGGTGTCTACAGCGTTCGTCCACAAGCTGAGTTTGAGGAGTTGCTGCCTCCCAATCTGCCATCCCATCAAGTCAGGAGAAACATCTCGAGTTCAGAAACCCCCCACACCACCTCTACTGCTTCCTTCCTTCCTCAGGGACCATGTGAGTGTAGCCGCTCCCAATTGGAAGTTAGGACTATGTCTTCATCTCCATTTTACAGATAAGGGAACTGAGGCACAGAGAGCTTGAGCAGCTCGCCCTGGTAAGGTCTTACTTACAGCAAAGAGTGGCTCTGGGATTCAAACCCAGGTGGTCTGGTTGGAGAGTCCTGCCCTTCAGCACCACTACCTAGCCCTGGGATGGGTGAATAGTATTTACTAAATGAAAGTTGAAAGTCTGAGCAGAACCCCCTCCAGCAGGCTGCAGGCTGTGTAAATGGCTGTACAACCTAAGAACTCTGGAACAGCAGCCACGGGACAGCCTGGGACCGCCGGCCCTGGTCCCAATCAGCCTCACCCTCTTCCCCCAGTGGGGTCAAACAACTGTCATCATTCCTTGTGTGTTGTGATATGGAAAAGGTTTGGAAACCTTGGGCTGAGAGTTAAGAGGGCAGCTTCTCAAGGCAGTTTGAATGCTGTCTCTACCCCTTATCTGCTGTTTGATGTTGGGCAAGTGGCATACACTGTGCACCTCAGATTCTTCACCGGCCACATGGGGATAATAAAAGAAGCCATGGTGGTGTGGAATTCTGAAGTTTTCCGATTTGAGAAATATGTTAAGAATACCATATACGGGGGAACATCCCCAAAGGAGTCTGAAGCAGTGCTCAATAATTAAACTCGTTAATAATGTTGTAACAATATATGAATATTCACACGAAAGTAGCACAACTCAACTCTATAAATAGGACACATCTGGGGTCATAGTTTACCCCCAAATTAGATATAAAACAAACTTCAGCTTTTAGAGCATTCTGGAATTTGGAGTGTAGACACAAGATTGTCAACCCACAACACCTCTCAAGGCCGCTGGAAGATGAAGGCAACAGCGTCCGATCACTGAGCAGCTGGCCCTCTGCTGCGCTCCAACGTTGCTTGTTGTTATTATTAAACACAGCGATTTTATCGAAATAGTGGACATTTGCAATTTTTCTTTGTCTTTAAATCTTGTTTACTTATCTATATTTGCAAAATTTTCTTTAATTTGTGTGTGTTCCTTTAATAATGAAAAAATGATAATGAAGCAAAAGTAAAGCATGTTGGTCTACTTAAAGAGCTGGGCAAGACTTCACTGGCCCTTGGAGGTTCAACCCCGAGTCAGGGGGTCTGGACCGCTCCCCGGATGGAGGCTGGCTAGATTCTGTGCATGGAGCTCCCCCTATGGGTAGAATTTTCCCTGGGCTACAATGACACTGCTGACCCAGATTTCAAGGCTGCCCTTTTGGACACAGTTCAAGAAGGGGTGTTGGAAACTCATTTCCTTCCCTGACATTTCTATTCCAGACCCCGGGCTTTTCTGACACTCTGGCTCCTGTGCCAACCAGCATTTCCAAGTGAGAATGTTGCTCTCGGGATAGCTGTCGGATCCAAACAACTGAACCCAATATTTTATTGATGAGTTACCAGGGGGCAAGGTGCCCTGCAGAATAACACTCTGTGCCTGTTTGAATTATTAATTGTGTATCAGCCACACACTTCCAGCCATTGTCCTGTCCCCCGCCCCCCGCCCTGAGAAGACAATATGGCCATTCTTTGGGTGAGCATTCAAACACTGAGTCAGCTCTGTGCACCTGTCTTTACCTTTTATAAAAGACAGCGTGACTCAAACGCAATCAGTTTCCATTTGCAAGTGATCGTTTCAAACATCATCTTTTCACAATATACTTCCCTTATCTTGACATTATTGTAATAATAATGGTAATGAGAACTAACGTTGTCAGAGTGCTTTACACTTTGAAAAGTCCATTTCCAGATATGATTTCAATTGATCTTTATAACAACTCTCAGGGAGAGATGTTTCCAGGAAACCAAGGCTCATAAAAATTAATAAAAAAAAATTTTTTTAACTCTACCTAAAAATATAGCGTTAAAGCTGAAAAGAGCTTAAAGATCATGTGTGGCCCAAAGTCTTGATTTTACATATGAGAAAACTGAAGGCCAAATTGGAGGAACCATTTGGCCAAGATTCAGCAACCAGATGTAGGATTTGAGCCAGACGCAGAGAAACTGATTCCTTATC
The DNA here is from genome assembly GCF_021613505.1 of Equus quagga. Classification (NCBI taxonomy): domain Eukaryota; kingdom Metazoa; phylum Chordata; class Mammalia; order Perissodactyla; family Equidae; genus Equus; species Equus quagga. The sequence continues at coordinate 11,757,292 of NC_060282.1, forward strand.
GTATCCCCTTTTGACTCCATATGGGCACTGTGACCTCTATTCCTTCACTCACTCTCGACAAGACCCCTCTTTAACCGGGAGGTCACTTGGTCCTCCCTGTCCCATATGCCTCAGCGAGATTGGCTCGAATCCCCTTGGAAGCCCCATGATGCCTGCCAACCCCCGGGTCCCTCATCATAACGCTGCTTCCAGTTTCCGCTTCTTCCCTTCCCATCTCTGCTCCACTCTGCTGGGACCCAACATAAAATTCAGTCCCTTCTCAATTCATATACACACACACACATACTCCCACACCCACACATACACACAACTTGCACAAAGCATTCCTGCATACAGTAGGCTTTACTGAAAATTCAGGGAGAGGAGCTGGAGGAGTGGTTAACAGTGAAGTAAAAAAATACCTTCAAATTAAGTGGTAGGTGTCTCTCTCTTTTTTTTTTTTTTTTTTTTGAGCAAGATTAGCCCTGAGCTAACATCTGCTGCCAATCCTCCTCTTTTTGCTGAGGAAGACTGGCCCTGAGCTAACATCCGTGCCCATCCTCCTCTACTTTATATGTGGGACGGCTGTCACAGCATGGCTTGCCAAGCGGTGCCATGTCCGCACCCGGGATCCAAAGCAGTGAACCTTGGGCTGCCGGAGTGGAACGCGCGAACTTAACCGCTGCGCCACCGGGCAGCCCCCGAGGTGTCTCTCTTCTTAAAGTGTCATTCAACCATCCCTCCAAGTTCATTTCCCATCATCCCCAACCTTACTTCATCATCCTGCTTGTTCCACCCTCTCCCTTCTCTGCCCCCCTCACTCCTCTCTCCCCCTTCCTTTCAAGAGCGAAATTAAATCCTCTTATTTTTTCATGCCAAGGAGCTTAAGCTTTTCTTCATTCATTCAACAAACAATCACTGAGCACCTACTCTACTCCATGGCTACTTCCTGGCTACTAGGGCTGTGTTATTTTCTTGAGGTTGGCTGGGAAGATCTCCAGATAAAGTGACATTTAAGCCAAAACTTAAAGGAAGTGAAGCAGCAGACATCAGATTGAAGAGCCCTCTAGACAAGGCAAACAGCAGCTTCTAAAGCCCTGTGGTGGAGCCATACGTGGCCTGTAACTAGAGTGGAGTTAGGGAGAGTGAGTGTGATGTGAGATGAGGTCAGAGAGGAGGCCAGGAGCCAGGCCTGATAAGTCATTTTTAATTCATTCACTTCAGCTCCAGCCAATATCTCACCTTCAACTGCAAGGTACCTAAGAAGGTATTTTCCCAAACACAGTCAGTTCCCTTCAAGGGGAGAATGCTGATCCCAGCTATAAGGATGATAAAATTTTCAACTCATTACAATATATCCCATATTCCCGTTATTGTCCAAAGCACTGAAAATCCACAAGCTGTTGCATTAAGGATTTGTCTTTTTTTGCACAGAGGATTTTTAGAAAGAACCTGGTAAAGCAATGCATTCTAAACTCTCACTATACCCCTCAAGGGCCCCAGCGCACACTGAGGAGTTCTGCAAGGCCTGTTTCAAAGGATTAGCATCACTGCATCCCCCAACACACACACACACACACACACACACACACGGGGCATCTGCCACTCCAAAGGACCGCTATGGCCCACTCATGCTTCCTGTATAACCAGGAAAGTGGTCCTGGTTCCCAAGCCAAAAGAGCATTTCAGCAATAGAAGAAAAATAGGGAAATGCTGTTCCTTAGAAAACATCTCTTATTGTCTTCCCTCCTTCCCTCCCACACCCATTTGTAAAACCCATGGTTATTCCAAATAGCGGCAGCCAACCTCAGTCCTTCCCTAACACCTGAAGTCCCACCAATAGCCACCTTTGCCATCCCCAGAGGACAGAGATCCTTAGCAATTGGAGGGACAGTTGTGTTACACGCCTGAAACACCCAGTGAACAACTGACCAGGGGTCCTTTTGAGTGACAGCTTACTGTCCTGCAGAAATGACGAAACCAACCCCAACAAAGAAGCTGCTGAGGTCACCCAGCTTCACAGGTCCAACTTGGGGACCCTTGGGACACCTTCTCTTAGGCACCAGCCTCTGAGGGAAGTGCTATCTCTTGGTGGCTCTCGGGAGCTACAGGACGGCCTCTGATGAGTGCACAGACATAGAAAGGGACACCCCGACTGTCCACAGAAGACACTACAAGCTGGGACTTGTCTCCTCTGACACTTATCAAGTTCCTGCTGAAATAAGTGTCTTCTCGGTTGAAAGCAATACATCTCCTCTTGGTCGGGTGACCTGTACTTGAGATTGTTAAATTATTTTTTGCAAAGGCCTAGGTGGGGAAGGGCAATGGCACAAATACTGAGATTTTAAACAAGTCCCTAAGCAGCCAAGACACAAAGAGACTGGCCCACCTCACCAAGCCTGTAGCCCTTGGCTGTCCCCGTAGCACTAAGGGTCTTCCTCTGAATGAAATTCATGACCAGTGAAGAGTTTGAGCCAGAGAAGCCCCACGTGTTTAGATTTACATTTTTTCAATAACCATCTGTCTGCCATGTTGGGACACAGCAATAGGAGGCAAGGGTGGGAGCGGGGAGATGAGTCAGGAGGCTGGTGCAATAGCCCAGGGAGAGATGAACGTGCTTGGACCAAGCTGGTAGCCATGGGGGTGGCAAGAAGTGGTCAGATTCTGGATGTATAAACACCGAGCTCACAATATTTGACGATGGATTGGATCTAAGAAATGGAAGAGAACAGGCCAAGGTGACTTCAGGGTTTAAGGCCTGAAGAACTGGAAGGATTACTGAGATGCAGAAGACAACAGGAGGGAAGACCACAAGCTTGCTTGCGGACAGGTAAAGCTGAGATGCTGTTGTACACCTGGATGTGTGAGCCTGGAGTTCAGGGAAAAGGTTCAAGATAGAGATACAGTCAAAAAGCTTGAGCTTTCTGGAATATTTGACCCAGGCCATCCATCCCTCCTTCATGGAGTGTTCACCTCCCTTCTCTTCATAGCCGCCTCCCTGCTGATGCTACTTAGACCTCTTCGACCTCAGTCAAGCTTCTTAGTGCAGTTTTCTGACTCCTCCATCCTAAGCTGCCTCCCCTCACACCAACCACCACCTCTGCTGATGACTCTCAAATCTAAATGGCAAGCCCAGACCTCTCTCCTGAACTAGGAAGCCAAATATCTAACTGGTTCCAAGGCAACCGCACCTGGATAGCCCATGAGCTTCAAGTCCAGTCCTCTGTGAAGGAGCTCATCTTCTCTTCCTCTAGCTTGTTGTTGCCCCAGGCAGGGTAAAAGCGTCTCCTCAAATCCTAGTTTGGCCAAGATCCATCTAGCTGGTTCTCCAACCACCCCTTTGCCTTCTCCTTTCTCCTTCTGCTCTCAACCCTTTATCAGCAGAACTGAACACACACACACACACACACAGTTATCCCCAATTAAGATCCTGCAGTGAATAGGCTGATTTCTCCTCCCATAATAGCTATCTGACTTTAAGCCCATCTGCCTGGAATCCAGTGAGACCATGTCATCTAGTGGTTAAGTGTGTGGGCTTTGGAGCCAGGTGAACTGGATTGCAAACCTATCAACATGTTGCCCAAACAAAGCTTGTGCATGCTGCTGCCGCCTTGTGGTCATATTTCTTCCTTGCTCAGACTCCAAATCCCTCCAACCCTCTACACCTCAGAAAACTGTCGCCCACTACTACACGGGGACTCTGGGATATAGTCCTTGGCTTCTCTGTGATTCAGAGGAGGCCTTAGAAGAGGAGGACAGTAGTGCCAAGTTGACAACCAGCAGCCAGCATGCCAGGGCCGTCTCCCTCCAGTTCCCCCACTGCACACCGCATCTCACACCAGGAGTGTTCATCATACTTCACCACAACTTTATAACAAAACACTAATTGTCTGTGACTTCCTCATCTTCTAATTACAGATGATACCATAGTTCACATTAATAGTTTAAAATGCAATGCTCTGAACATCTGTTGCTTAAATAGAAGAAATCTCTATCCCTCCAGAGAATCCAACCTCCTAAAATATTGCTATTGGCCAAGTTCAAGGCCAAAAGCATCCCGGCCGCATGTAGGAATGAATAAATTGGAGGAAGGGAATGAAGAGCCCAAATAACTAATTGATGGCACCTAAAGCTTCCCCATCAGACGTGAACTCTTTGAGATTGGAACCATGTCTCTTCATGGCTTCTGACACTGTGGCTGACGCAGTGACCAGCCATGGCAGGCCCTTAAATTCATTTGTTGAGTGGACGAATGCACGAACAAACCAATAAATGAACACAGGAGGGAAGATATAAATGAGCAGGATCCAGGTGTGCCTGCTCAGAGGATACAGTTCCCCAGAGAGCCCTTCCAGACCTGGCCCCTGATGCCCCTCCAGCCACCTCTCTGTTCACCCCCTGCCTCCATGCTGCAGGCAGACAAACAGCACTTCACCCCCTCAAGCACACCATGATCGCTCTGCTTTCTCTGTACTTTGCCTCCTTTCCCTGGGCTGCTGACTCTGAGAGTTCAGGACTCACCTTAGGAGTTACCTTCCCTGGGGAGCCCCCTTCGTCTACCTTTCTACACTAGGTTAGCCATTCCCAGGTGTGTTCTCAAGCACGCTGTACTTCACCCAGTTCAGCACATGCCATATTTTACATTATTGCTTGTTAGCTGTTGACTTTCCCCCACTGGACTCTAACTGCCATGTCTACATATTCTGAGGTCACTCTGTGCTTGGTGACACCACATACTGTCCCCACACTGCAAGACATCCAAGATTTCCCCTGCCCAAATGATGCTTCACTCCCAGGGCTGTCCCTGGACACACAGTAATTCGTTCTCTCAATGAATATTTATTCTCTTCCAGGTGGTGAGGACACAGTGGTGAACAAAACATATGAAACTCCCCACCTTCATGGAGCTTACATTCTAGTCGATCAGCTTGGCCCGTTAAGATTATCTAAATGTGTTAGATATTCAAAATGATGGTCTTAGAGCCAAGGACCCTGTCCTTCTCATCTCTTCTTCCTCCCCAAGAGAAGTTGTGAAAGCTCTATCAACGCACACATAAACAAATACACACACACGCTGTTAAGGAAAAAATTATTCTGACACTCCTTAAAATGGTAAGGAAGATTTTGTTCAAAGACTATTGCAATAGGGGCCTGAGATCAGGTTCAACTCCAAATAGAACAGAATGAGGGAAGATTTGTGGCCGAAGAGCAGAGTGAGGGGGCCAGTGGATGGAAAGTGACCACCAGGAGACATCGAGGGGAGGGGATTCTTGCTAACCTGACCTGACAGGATTCTTGCTAAAGGCAGGCCAAGGGCTTAGACCTCAAAGGTGAGGGATGAGGAAGTGGATCAGATATCAAGGATAGGAGGGATGACTTAGCAGATGTCTTGCTAGAACTGCTCTGTGCAGGCCTGGCAAGGACCAAACAGACATAGACGACCAAGGTGGAGGCCTGGTTGAGAAGAGGGCTCAGAGGCGCCCAAGCTAAAGTTCCATCAAGGAGAGAGTCTCTGTCAACGTGGACACACACACACACAACAATAGCAGCGCTGCTGTCTCAGCTGCTAGTCCAGCAGGCAGTGGCCCCAGCACACTGCCCTTCAGTAAACTTGAGTTGTGAAAGCAGCTTAGCCCTTGGCCTCCTCCTTCTCCATCTAATGGAAACCCTGGGACCAGCATAGTAGGGCAGAGTGACAAAGAGAGAGAGATGGCCAGATCTCAAGTTGGAAGGGAGCATGGGAGGGTCCTATTCAGTTTACCAATTTTGCCCATAGTGAGGAACAGAAAGTCTAAGAAAGGAGCAGAGAACAGGCTCCTGCACGTGGTATGGTAACCCTGCCAACTAGCCAATCACTGCCCAGTGAATGTCCTGGACTCTGACTTACATGGCTACTGCTCATTCCCCATGGGGAGAGGGAGAGCTGAAAGAGGACAGGGAGGAGGGGCAGGGTGTTCCGCTCCATGCACTAGTACTGATGACAAATGGATCCAAAAGGTTTTCCAAGGGGGCATCCTGGGCAAGAGGGAGGGAGGGCTGTGAAAAGAGTATAGATGACCACACCCCTACCCCGCAGCTTAGAGTCCTCGGTGAGTGTCCTCCTTCGGGACCAGAGCCAACATCCCCTCTAGATAAAACCTTGGATTTCCAAGATGGCCGCTGACCAGAGCCCAGGGCTTCTGGAGTCTCTTACCCTTGGCTTTGCTCAGAGGATTGATTATTTTTGCTGCTTAAAGATCCCACAGCCCCATTTAGCTCAAGCCTCAGTCTCGGATTCCGGTCTTCCTCCTGCTCATTAGATTCACTCTTGGCTTGCCTCGTTTTAATTTACTTTCCCCATTTGTTGGGGGGGGGGGGGGGGGGGCGCTGGGCAGAGTGGCTGCGGAGAGCAGCTGGGAGCCGCTTGGCGCACCTCCAAAGCCAGCAAAGGAAATGCCATTAGCTTCAAACCCACAGTGCGGGAAGGGAGGCCAGGATTTTCACCCAAGGCAAAGCTCCTGAAGGGAGGAGGGCAGGGGACCAGCAGGCAACAGGAAAGCCTGGACAGAGCCCTAGCCTGTTTACAGCAGAATACAGTCCTGAGGACGGCTGGGAGCTGGCAATGGTGGGCACTTCTGCCACTCAGACAGAGGAGGCAGAGAGAGCGGGCAGGCGAGGAAGTTATTTCAAGTAGGCATGTAACTACCAACTACAGGGAGCGCGGGGACCGGGATGAAAATGCCTGCAAGGCAGGATGAACTGAAGCCTCCTGGAGGCCAAAACCGCAGATAATAGGATCGAGGCGAGGTTAAGAGACACAGTAAAAGGAACCAAGAAAAGAGAGAGACAGAGCAGAAGTTAGGATTCTTCTGTTTATCTCCTTCAGCTCAGGTCACGTCTGCCTTCAGAGCCAGTAGAGTCCCCGGTCCAAAGGCTGCCTCCGCCTCTCCTAAGCTGCAGCGCCCAGGAGACTGACATAATCTCTCCGAGTCTCAGTTTCCCACATATGTAGAAAGGGTCTAGCCATCCCTTCCTCATGAGGTTGCTGTGTCAATTCAGTGTGATCCCGTGTAGAAAGCAGCGGCTCACCACTAACCCAGCCCGCTGAGCTCCCAGACAGGGATGAGAGTAGGCTGGTTCAGAGATAAGTTTCCCAAAACTATAGGCGGGTGGATGCTCTTCTGGTTCCAGCACTCCGCCATGGGTGGGGAAATGGCCCCAGACAGAAAGAGAAGGGTAGGCTCGTCCCAGCTCAGCCCTTTACCCTGTGTGCCTTAACATCTCCTGGCCGAACTCAGCCCCCAAATGTTTTTGATCCCCTGGGGTGCAAGGCGCTCTGCAAGAAACCAGGGACAGCATACTGAACTACACAGCTGTGGTCCTTCCCTGTAGACCCCTGGGGAGCAGAATAATAGACAAACCGCAAATAACTGTGTGATCCACGCACCAGAGGACAAGTTCAGGGTGTCATGAGCAAGAGTGATAGCAACACAGTGGGGACAGTTTGCTCCACACTCGTCAGTTCTTGTCTGAGCACCTACCTTGTGCTGGGTCCGGCTCTACCTCTAGAGGTACCATGAGAATCACGCGGACGCTGTGCTAAACACCCTAGTGAGTGGACAACCCCATACACACAAAGGCAACTTACAAAATAAAGAACTAGAATTACTTTTGATGGTGGAAAGTGCTTTGAAGAAGAGGGATAGAAAGTGGGGGCTACTATACATAGGGGGAGTCATCTCTGAGGAGGCAATATTTAAACCGAAACCTGGAGGAGCCAGCCATATAACATCTGTATCAAAATGAGATGATCCTGTAACGACTCATCAACTGCTACACAAACACATGATCCCTTCAGACTTTCCTAAGCCGGCATCTCAACCCCCTCCCAGCCTGACTCCTCAGCCCCGCCCCCAGTGCCCCAGGGGGGACCAATCAAGACACAAGATGCCATCCTGGGCCCTTTTCTGTGGGCGTCTACACGTCTCTACTAGACCGAGGTCAGAAAGCACCTCATGGATCTTGCTGTCCCTTCACCTCTGAGCAGCCCTCTTGCCACCAGGCCAATTCAAAGAGGATTAGCAATTAGGCTCTGCTCCAGCCCACGGGTCAGGGAAGCTCAGGGAGCAGCGAGAGCACTCAGTCTCCCAATGCAAGGAGACCAGATATATGAGGTCTGTAGAAGCCCTTGGAACGGAGACAGCCTTGTCTTTGGGACCCGCTTTCCTTTGCTGCCATCCTGTGGTCGAATTTGGGAACAAAAGCCTGGAGCACGGGACGCTGCTTCCTACCTTCAGTCATAAAAGTTGGCTGCCTCCAGCGTGGCCAGGCACTGTCCTAGGCGCTGGTGCTGGACACGGAGACAACACAGACCAAAGCCTCTGTCCCCACGGAGCAGACAGCCTCACTGGCCGTCTCAGACACCGCTGTGTAAAGGCTTACACGTTCCCGTATGCCAAGGAGATGACAAGTTTAAAGAGGCAAAACGTTTGCCCAGACCACACAGCCTGCAAGTGGAAAAGTAGGGTTTGAACTGAGAACTCCTTCTGCCCAGAACCCTCCTACCTTTCCATCAGTCAGTCAGGATGAGGGGAGTTGTCTCTGAGTCAGGAGCCCTATGACAAATCCTAAGGGAGCAGCAGTGTGCTAAAATGAAAGAGCCCCCAGCCGGGACCCCGGAGACCTGGGTTGAGTCTTGGGCCTACCACTTTCCGGCTGTGTCACCTTTAGCAAAACACTAAGTGTCTCTGATCATCTGCAAAGCGGGAATAACAAGACCTGTGTTACCGAGCCCATCCACGCTTTCTTCGTTCCGCCGCCAACATTTGTTGAACACCTAGCCCGGGTGAGCATTGTGCTAGGAGCTGACCAAAAGCTGGTGGAGTCTTTGCTCCCTCCACTCCCCTCCTCGTGCTGAGACAGCCTCAGGCCATCCATCTCTCTAAATATCACCCTCTCTCCTGTTCTTTAAGCCTGCTGGCCCTTTGCACCCCTCCAGTTTCTCCTAGTCTGGCTGCCTCCTTCTGTCCTCATGGCCCTGCACTTCAAGCAGTCTCCATGATCAGTCAGCGTAACGACCCCTACCCTTCTCCACCCCGGGCAGCAACCCTGACGGAGCACCAGCAGCAAAACCACGCTGATTGGGACCCCCTTACCTCCAAACTCCTCAGACCCTCCTATCACCTACTAACTGCCTGAAATGTGTCCTCCTTTCTCCATCCCTATTGCTGCTGTGCCCTTAAGCCATTGACCTCTGTTTCATTCCCTGCCCAGCTCCCCTGGCAGGAGCTGTCCAGCCTCGTCATCTCATTGCCTCACCGCCTGCTCTCTGCAGGCTGGCTTCTGTCCTCGCCTCCTCCCAGGTGCAAAGTCCTATTGACGCTCTTCCCGCACATGGCACAGCCCAGCGTGTCCAGCGTCTGTCTCCGTGGCTTCCTCTCCCTTGGCTCTGTGCCCAACACATTCTCATGCCTCTGGACATTCTGCCCTGGCTCGCTGTCTGTGGGAGGCATCCTGTCACTTAGGCTCTGCTGAGAAATTCAGTCCCATTCCTGTTGTCTAAGTTGTCCCCTGCCGATCTCCCCACTCCCAGCCCCAGCCCTTGGCCATGTGCTCTAAGACCCTTCCAGCCAACACAGCATTTTCAGTGCCTACACTCTAGAAGGTGGTCTGAGCACGTCTCTTGAATTATCTCACCTATTCCTCTCAACAGTCTTATTAGATGGATGATATTATCCTAATTGAGGCTTATCCCAGATAAGGCTGAGGAGCTCAGCCAAGGTCACAAAGCTAGTACGTGGGGCAACCTACCTCCAGTGCTTCCTTCTTGCCCGTGACGTGCATCCTCTGAATTTCACTGACAGAGGCACCATCAGAACGTTGGTTTCCTAACAAGACGTTCCTGAGAAGTTGTGATGTCCCTGGACTATAGGTTCTTTGTAGAGGAGGGGATTAACTAGGCCTTTCGATGATATCAGAAGTAGTTTTCCATCATAGCATTTATCACAACTGTTAATAGTACATTCATTTATGTGATCATATTTTAATGGTTTTCCCGTCCAGATTGATCTGGCTCTCAGTAAATAGTTACATTAGAAGGGAAAGACAGAGGAAGGGAGGAAGAAGAAAAGGGAATCTGAGGGATGGATCATGCAGGCAGGAAGTGGTCAAGACCATGCAGCTAGAGAGTGGTCAAGCTTGGGATGTGACCCCTGAAAGTCTGGCTGCAAAGCCCATAGTACTAACCAAATGCAGCACTGCCTGCTCAGTGTTTGTAAGGTCAGAGAACTCACTCATGCCGTGTACAATGCACAGAGGAGAAAAAAATGTTAGGCACACCATTCTTTAATCAGTGCCAAGTCCCTTCTTGGGCTCCCTGTGTGTTCGTTGTTTAAGTATATCTTAATCATTAGTGTCCCCTGAGTTCCTTTCTCTCCTTCTCCTTGCCTCCCTCCACATCAGTACAGTCTTCCCTTCGTATCCTCGGGGAATCGGTTCCAGGATCTCCGGGGATACCCAAATCCACGGATGCTCAAGTCCCTTATATAAAATGGCGTAGTATTTGCCTATAACCCACACAAATCCTCCCGTACACTTTAAATCATCTCTAGATTACTTTTAATACCTAATGGAATGAAATGCTATGTAAATAGTTGTTATGCTGTACTGTTTAGAGAATAATGACAAGGAAAAAAAGTCTGTACATGTTCAGTACAGTTGCAACCATGGTACCCTTTTCGATCTGCCGTTGATTGAATCCGCGGATGTGGAACCCGCGGATAACGGCATCCGCGGATACGGGGGGCAGACTGTATATCCCGGGAGCCGCGTCAATACACCTAAGATTCATTCATTCATTCAACAAATAACTATTGATTCTGTGCTAAGTTTTAAGAATTTAGAGGGGGGAAAAAGCATTCACACAGCCCTTACCCTCTCCAAAACTACACACTAGCAGAAAAGGCAAGTAATTATAATAAAATGGGATGACTGCCACAGTGAAAGAAGTGCAAGATGCTAAGCTATTTTCTCAAAAAACGAAAAACAAGAAAAGAAAGCTACCCTCCTCCGTGCTAGGGCTACAGTTAGACATTAGAGCTGAGATTAGTCATCCTCCCCATATTTGCCATGCAGCGTTTATGTAATCTTGGTGTTCTATCACGTCTTTTGATACTGGGTATTTTGAAGACATTGTGTGGCTCTGAGCAGCACCAGGGCACTAAGAAATTCCCAAGTTCTTTGGAAATCACTAAACTGGATCCTTTGGGGCAAATGCCTCTGAACTGAAGAGCGGATCTTGCTGGCTCGTTTCTCTGGTCTCTCGTGCTAAGGTCCCACCAACCTATAAAGAGATATGGGTTGTATGGGTGATGTCGGCAGGAAGGGGAGCGGAGGGAAGGTGTTGCCCTCCAGAGGGGACTTGGTTTCTGTGAGATTTGGTGAAGGGTGATTCCTTGGAGGCCACTGAGCCACCTGGAGATGCATTACCTCTGGGCATAACGAAGTCGAGAAAATCTCCAAAGATTCTGAAAGGTAGATTAGTTTCTGTCCTAAATTATCCTAGGAGGCCCTCAGATAACAGAACAGTAGTTGGAAACATTGCAGAGAGGAAGCCTGGGGTCCAGGGCTCTTATCAGCTAACAGCAATTTACTCTCAGGCATGTGTTTTAAATCGCCCGTGCCTAGCGGGTTTGTACATCAAGTGAGCATTTTTGTAAGTAATGGAGTGGAAATATAAAAGGCAGTGCACGTGGAAAGGACAGGCATAATTCTGTGAAAGTTTTGAGCCACATATTACATATACAGCATGTGAGTCCTACAGGGTCACAATGTAATTAATACCTATTTCTACCTGTGAAGAGCAGTTAAAAATTTCAAAAACCAGTGCTTGAGGTGGCAGGATTAGATGTTTGTATTCTTCATTTTCCTTCACAAACTTTCTGAATTTTCTACAATAAAATTTTGTTACTTTTGTGATAACCATAAAAAGTGGGGAGTTTTTTCAATTTTCAGTATGAAAAAATTCAATTGTGGGGAAAAATTGAAAGAGTAATACAATGAATGCCTGTGTGCGCTTCGGCTAGACTCATAGCTGATCGCACTTGTCATATTTGATACATGGCCTTTTGCCCCTAAGTTCTTCTGACTCCTAAGATCTGGGGCATAACCACATACAATTAACATGCCCAGGAAATTTAACATGGATGTAATAATGTTATCTGATATACAATCCATATTTAAATTTCCCTAGCAATGTCTTAAAACCATAGTTTCCTTTGTTTTGTTTTTGCTCTTTTTTGTAAAATCCAAGAGTGAGTCACTATTGCACTTGCCTTTGGTTGTTTTTAAAAGCACGTGTTTTTTCATTATCAAAAATAGAAAGGGGGCCAGCCCAGTGGCGCAGCAGTTAAGTTCACGAGTTCTGCTTAGGTGGCCTGGGGTTCGCCGGTTCAGATCCCAGGGCCAGACATGGCGCTGCTTGGCACACCATCCTGTGGTAGGCGTCCCGCATATAAAGTAGAGGAAGATGGACGCAGACGTGAGCTCAGGGCCAGTCTTCCTCAGCAAAAGAGGAGGATTGGCAGCCAATGTTAGCTCAGGGCTAATCTTCCTAAAAAAAAAAATTTTAAAAAAATAGAGGGCCAGCCTGGTGGCCTAGTGGTTGAGTTCAGTGGGCTCTGCTTTGGCAGACCAGGTTCGGTTCCTGGGCACAGTGGCAGCCCACATACAAAATAGAGGAAGATTGGCACAGATGTTAGCTCAGGGTAAATCTTCCTCAGCAAAAAAAAAAAAAGAAAAGAAAAGAAAAAAGAAAGAAAGAAAGCAGGAGAGGGCAGAACAGATAAAGTGTCCCTTGACACCAAACTGGAGCATATGTTCATAGGGTGGCCATTGTTTCACAGGGAATTTGGGACCCGGAGTGTGCACACTGTGCCTGCAGGTGCCCTTCAGCTCCTGATTGGGCACAAGTAGTGAGGTTGAACCCTTGGTAAAACCCCGGTGACAGCAGGGCAGAACACACATCCCAGCACCATTATTTACCATCCAGGTGACCTTGGGCAATTACTCACCTCTCTATGCCTTGGTTTCTTACCTGCTGATGGGATCGTCACAGAGCTCACCTCATACCACTGTCGTGAAGGAGTCAAGGGTACCATTTATAGACAGCTGGCTCATAACTAGTGTTCCAAAAACATTAGCTGTGGTTATAAATAATATTATCTCGATCACCGTCAGGGCATTTTAATCAGGATATGCCAACAGGCCGTCACTCTGAGATGGCCCCATGGCTTGTGCCACAAAAAAGAAGCTTCAACGCATCAACCATGGAGTAGAGTGCAAGCATGAAAAGAACAGGGACGTGACACGCTAGGGAGGTTCCGCCGTGGCCTCTTCCTTTCAGCTGGTCTCTGATGGTCGCTTTTATCCCTGTAGGACAGTACAAACAGTAGCCAGGAGGTTCACGTCAATGATGCAGCAGAAAGTACACGACAAGGTGAGGCCAGCATCCTATTTTGAATCCCAATCCCTTTGCTAAGTCACCCCTAGGCTTTGAGCCCCATCTAACCTCTTTGGGCCTCATTTTCTTTAACTGCAAAATTCAGAGTGCTGACCAGCATGCATCCCAACGTCCCCTGATCCTCTAGGATGGATTAAATAAAGCAACAGTCCAACATGAGTGCCGATTCTGGCAATGACAACAGTAAAATTAGTTTGAGGTCAAGAAAAGGAAGAAAACGGAGAACAAGGCGCCACTAAAATGACGGAAAGCAAATTATTTCTTTGTTTCTCACAACTTTCAAGTGTGGAATGCTTTCATCAGAACGGACAAAGCATTGATCCAGCTTTCCATATTCTTAGACATGATCAATTTTCTTCATTCCACGGGACCAAGAAAAGCTAAAGGTCAGTCCAACAAGTACACAGATAAAAATTCTGGGTCAACTCCCTCCGGTCACTGACTCAGTCTTTTGGTCATAACCCTCTCCCTGTTAAAGTTCTTCAAACAGCTCCCCAAACATATTCTAAGTCAAACAAACAAAGTGTTCTGGAAATTTCTTATAGATGGATTCATATATTTTCCAAATAGTTTGGACTCTGAATCAGAATTTGTGGATCCTGAAGTATTTAAATTAATTTGACAAGCATAAATCCCCTTTATAAAATGTTATCTTTGTATCATTCCCCATTGTGATCAATCACACCCAAGTTCCAGCCATCAGTAGCTCTCTGGACCAGAGAAAGGAAGAAATCCACATGTGGGGCTGCTCTTCACCCGGGAGTGTTCTATTTCGTATGTTGGAAAGACATTGGGCAATTTCAAACCATCGTCTCCACTCTTAAGTTATCTGCTGCTGTCTGTTTGAAGATCTCAACAGAGAAGTTTATTAACAGCCACCCCCCAAGGAGGACAGACAGGTTTAATCAGTTCTCCAGACTCCAGGACAGAGACCATTTTGACAGTTACCTGTGATGGAGAAAGTACTAATGTAGCTAACATTTACTAAGGGCTTACTATTTGCCAAGTAAAATACTGATGCTTATGATGGAAAGCCATCTCTGGATATGTGTCTTTCTCACCCATAAAATGCAGGACAGCACCAAAATCTGAGAGCTTAAGACGTACTTGATCCACTAACATAAAATCCTGCATAATATCAACATGAACCAGAGCACCCACTTGACAGCAAACAAGGGGCATCAGTGGGCACATGGCATGGGAGCCACTGCTCCTTTCCCACACCACAGCACACCACACAGAATCTGACAGCCTGATAGAGTGATGAAATGGCCTGTTGAAAGCCACAAAGGAAGCACTAGTTTGGGAAAATACCTTGTAAGGAGTGAGCTCAACCCTCCAGGATGCACCCTAAATCAGTGATGATATTATGATCGCTGTGTGCCCAGTAGATGGGATCCATGGGGCCAGCAGTGGAGATAGTAGTAGGCACAGTCATGCTAACTACCACTCCCAGTGATCCACTTGGGAAATTTTTCCTTCCCATGCCTGCAACTGTCCATTGGAAGGCCTTCTTCACCGTTATCTCCAGGAACAAACCCTGAATGGGGCTGTAATGCAGCAGCATTTCCGTTTGGGCTTGTACTGTCTACGAGCTGACCCATCTGTGCACCAACCTCGGCAAGTTTCCTCCTCTCTCAGTTGATCATAAGGGACCTCAGGTGGCTACAGGTGTGAGCTGAGGGAGAAGCCAGTGCAACAGTGGCAGATGGCATGAGGTCTGGGCTGCAGGCTTGTGTAACTCACTCTGCCCTCTGGACCTGCTCAAGCCTGATTCTGCTTCCATTTTGCGATGGATGTTTTTCCTGGGCCTGCTCGACCTTAGGACTTGGTGGGTCTTGACAGAACCCAGTTCAGGAGAGGAAGCCCTGGCCACAGGGTCACTCGTTGTCCACAGTCAGATAATACTTTTCAAATAGTGTGTGGTTCTCTGCCGTAGATGACATAAACTTGCTCCAAAGCCTTACATTGTGAGTGTCCCACTGTAGCTTACCATAAGTTCTACGCAGTCTTCTTGTGGCAGACACCTCACACGTCTCAAGGACTGCCAGATTACGTGACTCAAGTGGCTGAGCTGCTTGTACTGCAGCCTGGAGTGAGGATGGTCCTTCACAGGTGCCCCAAATTGGGGTGAGGGAACCCAACTTTTGTAATACCTGTAAGGATGCAGGCTGCCCTAGGGTAGCATCGTAAACTAGGATGAAGCTACAGTCAGTCCGCAGAGTAGGACACTGATGGGAGTCTTCAGCAGCCCCCACTCCCAGCAGCTGGAGGATCTAGAAGTGGAAATCTAGCAACGTGACAGCATCCACCACGCACACCGTTACTAGAAACCAGCCTTCCTGGGTAGTTCTTGCGTGGGCAGGGCTAATCCCTGTATCTTCTGTGTTCTGGGAGCCCTGTGTTCACACCCCTATTTCAGCACTCATCCTAAAGCATCTGAAGTTCTCTTTCTCTTCAGATCGATAATCAATTCCTCCAGCACAAGGAATATGTTTACTTAATGGTTGCACAGTACCCAGCATACGAAAGGCAATCAAAAAAGGTTTTCTGTTGGGTAAATCAACAAAAAATCCACCACGTGATTGGGAGGTTCGAATATGCTGGAAAACAGATAAGGCAGCTACTATGCACATCTGCCAGTGACGGGACTCAACACTGGTATTTGCCTTCCTCATGGATCCCTCTGGTTTTATATCCAGGGAACTTGGAGCAGTTGTGTCACATAAAGGACTTTCGTGCTAAAAACCTACTCATCCCTCACCTGTGTTTAAACTGCTTTATCATACTTTTCTGTTTCTTTCTTTCTTTATCCTTTTTTTCAACAAATACTAATTGAGCGCTTACTACAGAGCAGACCAGCTTCTACGGGCAGTCCCGGGGTTTGAACCCAGGGGGCTGGCTCTGGAGTCCTTGTTCTTCGGCAGTAACACAGCAAAGATGATTTCCTCCAACTCAGAGCTATAGGCTAGTGGGAGAGGAAGGCAATATACAATTTAACAAATAAAATAATTTTCCATTGATACCATGACTATATGTTTAGGCGGGAGAACCGACTGGTTGGTGACATTTAAAGTAACAAGGAGGGCTCGGTTTAACATGGCGAGCAGGGAAAATCTCTGTAGGAAGATGATTCAAACTGAGACCTAGAGGGCGAGAAGCCAGTTATGAGAGGGAGCACTGAGGGGCAGAAACGAGCTAAAGGGAGACCGGTAATGGCTGGAGACACATTTGAAGATACGGGATTAAGCAGACCACGCTCTGAATCTGAAGAAAGTCATGAGATTTTACCCAGTGTAATGGGAATTTGCTCTTGATGAGAAAAGTGTCAACATCAGATTTTAAGAGGACCACTCCAGCTACCACGTGGGGAATGAGTTTGGGGAAGTAAAGTGGAAGCAGGGGACTGTTAGGAAGCTGCACATCGGTCTACGTGGGGCTGAAGTTCACCCTCGTTACTTACCCTCACTCCTCTTCTGCTGCCCTTCTCTCAGATCAGAGCCCCCAAACACCCATAAAACCCACAAGGACCCAACTGTTTCTAGACAGAGGGCAAGAGTTTTCAAGGGAGAAATCTCATACCCTTCTAAGTTAGCTATTTCCTTTTAGTTAGCTAGCTTTTGCTCTTTCCAACACCCTCAATAGTGACTAATAAAATGAACAACTCTCACCCACCCACCCAAACACCCCAAATTAAGAACTTAACATCCTATTTATAGTGTCCTTTACCTGGAAAAATTAACAGCAGATGCCAAATAATGGCAGTGATTATTAATTCTCCCATGAGAGCCATTTTTAGGAAGGATACAGATTGTGTCTTACTCCACCACCTCCATTCCACCCCCTCCCAGCTGTTTCCTCAAGCTGGGTTCCCACTCACCTGCCTGACAGCAGTGCTCATGCGGATGGAGCATCTTGGCGAGGAGGGGGATGAAAACCAAAAACATCCAATATGCAGAATTGTAGCTAAACTAAAAAGAGTAAGAACAACATATGGCTATCATTGGTGAAGAGCTTACTACCGGTCAGGCACTACGTTAAGAACTTAACACACCTTTTCAAAGAACTGAAATATCTCACCAATTCATTGCCAAGTTATCATGTGGGATCACATTGGAACCTTAGCAGGTGTCCCCAGCACAGCAAAATGCTACAAGCCACATATGGGAAAAACATTATGGTGGTTGCTTGGTATTTACAAAAATCCAGCCTTCAACCTATTCAAATGTCATCTTACCTAAGCATCCATTTTCCATCCCTGAGTTTGAATCTCTGCATCTTCTCCTGCTCTGCTCTCCGAACTTACTATTTAAAAGATTTCCTCATCTCCCCACCAGCCTGCACTAGTTCCCAGACTTTGATGAGCATCTATATCCTGGAGGCAAGTCCCCTCATCACAGGGTCCCCGTAATGACCGTGGTGACAGCTTGCCTCTGTGAAACCTACCTCTGTGTCTCACTGCCCTTCCAAGATTGGTCCCAGGGACTTAAGGAAGATGCGGAGAAGCATGATGATAACACTTTCAGCAAATTAATCATTACTCAATGAGCTCCGTGTAACCTTAATTTTTTTCAATTGTCTAACTGTCCTTCCTGCCCCAGGTTCCTTGTAGTCAGTCAGCCTTGACTACATGCAAATACATCAGTCACTGTAGTCAAATGCAATAACAGCCACCACAATACTTCCCTCCTCTCTGTACCTGTGCACTTTCCAACATCACTTGCAGCTCTTCCCATCAAGAGAATGGGATCTATTTCACGTAATTTTTATCTGGGCTGGCCTTGGACTTGTATAGGCCAATGGAATGTGATGACAGCAATGTGCTATCAGTTCTGAGTCTAGTCTTCAAGAGCCCTTGCACACCCTTGCTCTCCCTTGGGAAACCCATCACTGCTGTGTGAACAAACCCGGGCTAGCCTGCTGGAGGATGGGAGACCATGTGCAGAAGAGAGGAACACCAGCCAAACTCCAGAAGCAGAGCTATCTAGCGACGTCACTTCAGCTGATTGCAGACAGATGAGGAAGACTGCTCAATCTAGAACTATCCACCTGAGGCATAGATTCATGAACAATAGTCATTCATGGCCACTTTAAGTCATGAAGTGTAGGGGAGTTTGTTATGCATCAATGGATAACTGATACAGTCAGGAACCCAAACAGCTATTTGAGAAAATTGTCCAAATCACCATCCTCATCTACTTACCCATCAATCTCAGCTCTTACTTGTTCTGAACTCTTATATCCATGACTTCTACCTTGAAAGCTACTTAGCCCCTCTGAAATGAAAATGGGTAAACTCTTGGTGCTTGAGATTCCGTTCTACACAACAGACTCTGCTTTGAAATATAATATACCAAAGTCTTTCCTATTAAAAAAACCACTGAAACCTTAATCATGTAGCCATGTGGCAGACACACGTTAAAGTGACCCTCAGTTAGTCATAGCCAACCCTTCTGCTCTAGTGGTTAAGATTCAGAGCTCTCACCACTGTGGCCCAGGTTTGTTTCCAGGTCAGGGAACCACACCGCCTGTCTCTTAGTTGTCATATTGTGGTGGCTGCATGTTGCTGTGATGCCGAAAGCTGTGCCACCAGGATTTCAAATATCAGCAGGGTCACCCATGATGGATGGGTTTCAGCAGAGCTTCCAGATTAAGACAGACTAGGAAGAAGGACCTGGCCACTCACTTTGAAAAAATTGTCCACGAAAACCCTAAGAATACCAGCAGAGCATTGTCTGATACAGCACTGGAAGGTGGGAGGATGGCACAAAAAGAGTACCGCTCTGCTGTCCACAGGGTCGCTAGGAGTTAGAATCAACTCAATGGCACTAACAATAACAATTAGTCATGTCTTTAATCCCCTCTCCTTCAGTCCAGGTGGAACCTGTGACTTGCATATAGCCAATGGGATATGACAAAAGTGATGGGATAGGCACTCCATCATAGCAGACTAAAGTGAGAGGTTCTCCTGCTGACCTTGAAGAAATGAGCTGCCCTGTCGTGAGTGGGTTATGTGGCAAGGAACTGTGGTGGCTTCTAGGACCTAAGATCAGCCCCAGGCTGACAGCAAGCAGGAAAGCAGGGACCTCAGTCCGGCAACCACAAGGAACTGTGTTCAGCCAACAACTACGTCATCTTGGAAGGGGACCTTGCAATGGACTGAACATTTGTGTCACTTCAAAATTCGTATATTGGGATCCTAACCCCCAATGGGATGGTATTTGGAGGTGGGACCTTTGGAAGGTGATTAGGTCACAAGGGTGGAGCCCTCACAAATGCAATTAGTAGCCTTACAAAAGAGACCCCAGACAGCTCCCTTATCCCTTCCACCATGTGAGAAGACAGCGAGAAGAGGGCCGTCTATGAACCAGGAAGGAGGTCCTCACCAGATATCAAATATGCTGGCATCTCATGCTCATCATCACTAATCATCAGGGAAATGCAGATCAAAACTACACTAAGATATCACCTTACATCCGTTAGATTGGCAAAAATATCCAAAACCAAGAGCGACAAATGTTGGAGAGGCTGTGGAGAAAAAGGAACCCTCATACACTGTTGGTGGGAATGCAAACTGGTGCAGCCACTAAGGAAAACAGTATGGAGATTTCTCAAAAAGTTAAAAATAGAAATACCTTATGACCCAGCCATCCCACTACTGGGTATCTATCCTAAGAACCTGAAATCAGCAATTCCAAAAGTCCCATGCACCCCTATGTTCATCGCAGCATTATTCACAATAGCCAAGACGTGGAACCAACCTAAGTGCCCAGCAACTGATGGTTGGATAAAGAAGATATGGTATATATACACAATGGAATACTACTCAGCCATAAAAAAGGAAAAAATCGTCCCATTCGCTTCAACATGGATGGAACTTGAGGGTATTATGTTAAGCGAAATAAGCCAGACAGAGAAAGACGAACTCTATATGACTCCACTCATAGGTGGAAGTTAACATATAGACAAGGAGAACTGATCGGTGGTTACCAGGGGAAAGGGGGGGGGGGGGGGAGGGCACAAAGGGTGAAGTGGTGTACCCACAACGTGACTAACAATAATGTACAACTGAAATTTCACAAGGTTGTAAACTATCATAATCTTAATAAAAAAAAAAAAATGCCGGCATCTCAATCTTGGACTTCCAGCCTCCAGAACTGTGATAAATAAATTTCTCTTGTTTATCAGCTAGCCACTCAACGATCTTTTATTATAGCAGCCCAAACAGGCTAAAACAGACCCCAAGCTCCAGAAAGGAATGCAGCTCAGCTGACAGTGATGCAGCCTGAGAGACTGAGTAGAGGAACCAGCTAAGGCTTGCCCAGACCCCTGCCCCACAGGAACTATGAGCTAATAACTGTGTGTTGTTTTAAGCCACTAAACTTATGAGAATTTATTACACAGCAATAGAAAACTAAAAAAATCCTATTTCTAGTTACTGCCCTAAATCTCTCACTCATCCTTTCAGAGTCCAATTCCTAGAAAAGGTAGTGGATTCTGGTGTGGCTCACATCCTCACCCACTCTTTGCTCCTCAGCTCCTCCCAATCTGCCTGCTGTCCCCAACTTTCCATTGCTATGGTGTGCGCCAAGGTCTCTAACGACCTTTACTTTAGTATCTCCATATTACTGGAACCCGCTGCAACCTTTGTTCTTCTTGATCTTCTCTCCTACTTTGAGGTTAAGAACACAGTTCCTTCCTGGTTCTTCTCCCTTCTCTCTTCTTAGTCTCTTTTGCAGCCTTTTCTCCCTTGACCTGCCTCTTACATAGTGGCATTGCTCAGGCTTCTACCTGTGGCCCTCTTTTCTTCTCACTGCCCCAGGTGACATCATTGGTAACAAAGGCTTTGGGAACTCCAGTGACTCCCAACTCTCCACCTTCACCCGAGGCCTTTCTGTTCTCCATATTTGAAGGAATTTCCACCGGAGTGTCCCACAGATAGGTTAAATTCAACAGCACCAAATCTGAACTCTTGATCTCCCCCTCAGGACTCCACATTGAACCCCTCCCCCGTGTCCCCTCATTAAACATTACCTCCTTCCAGTTGATGACCCAGACCAACCAGTGATTTCAGATTACCCTCACCACTACCCTTTCTACATAGCTGCTCATCAAACCCTAGGGCTTCTCTGTTCCACACCTCAAATCCATTTCTCTTCCTCATTTTCATTGCTATTGCTCAGATGCAGACATTAGTTTTATTTCTTGCCTGGATTATTACAACAGCCTCTTGATGATCAATTCTTCATTCTTTTCTCAATGCCCCACACATTACTGAATGCTCGCCCTAAAATGGAAATCTGATTATGTCAATCATTTGTCTAAGTTCCACTGAAAACCTAACTCCCAATGGTGTCAGGATAAAATACATATTCCTTAGCATAGCACCAGGTCCTTCAAGATGAGCCCCAGCCACCCACCCATCCAGCATCTTTCCTGTCTCTCCTCCGCATGTGCCCAACATGTCTCCCACCCCTCGGTGCTCTGGTGCATGCAATTCCTCCCCACGTCTCCACTTGCTGCTTCCTTAAGACTCAACCCAACCTTCACCGATTCTAGAAAGCCTTCCTTCACCACCCTCACCACCCGTCTTGTTTCTCCCTGTGCCCAAGTTAAGCACCCCCAGACGCTTTCCTCTTTCCTTGCATGCATCACACAGGACTATGAGCCTCTGCCACCACACTGTTTCCTCCTCAAGTACCAGGTTGGCTGGTATTCCAAGAGCCCATTATGTGACTAGGACAGAGGAGGCATCAATAAATGCAAATCTGAATTAAGGAATGAGTAATCAGGAGTATGAGTGAACGAGAAATAGGTGGAGGAGTTTGGAGGTAATTTAGTTGAGAAAAGATTCATAGGGAATAGGCAATCTTGGCTAACATATAAAGGGAGGGTGGGACTTTTTATCATTATTATTATTATTGTTATCATTATTATTATCATTATTATTGTTGTGGTAAAAACACTTAACATGAGATCAATCCTCTTAACAAAATCTCGAGTTACAATACAGTATCGTTGACTATAGGCAGAGCAGATCTCCATATCTTATTCATCTTGCTTGACTGAAACTTTACACCCATTGATTAGTAACTCCCCATTTCCTCCTCCCTGCCAGGTCCTGGCAACCACCATCCTCCTCTTTCATCCTATAAACTTTGAAATCAGGACCTAGAAGAGAAATTGATACCACTGTGTTCATTGCAGCACTATTCACAATAGCCAAGATGTAGAAAAAACCTAAATGTCCACTGACAGATGAATGGATGGAGATGAGATTTTTCTGGATATGGTCCCAGCATTTGCCAGTGGTAAAAATTGTGGGGAAGTGAGTTTTATTTCAGCCCCTGCAACCAAAATCAGCTCCCACCAGTTTCCCTCATGTCAGAGACCACTCCGGCTGCTTAGGTCAGAGACATTAAAGGTATCTCTGACTCCTCTCTTTCTCTCACACCCCACATTCACTCAGCAAACCCTAGGAGCTCCATCTTCAAAATAGTAAATCAGGATGGCCACTTTTTGCCATCTCACTGCCACCACTTTTGTCAAAATTACATCCTCTCGTACCTGGACTGTTGCAATAGCTTCCTGACTGATGACCCTCCTTCCACTCTTACTCACTCCATTGTAAGCTTTAAAGGGACGGAGGAGGACCCTGTGAAAAAGTAAATCAGATCATTTCAGACCTCTGCTTAAAACCCTCCAATAGCTTCCCATTTCAATCAGCGTAATAAAACTTAAATCCCAATGATAGCCTAAAAGTGGTATCCAGTCTACTCCAACTTACTCTCTGATTCATCTCTTCCTCTCCACCTTGTTCACTCTGCTCTAGCCACACTGGCTTTCTTGTTCTTTCTTGAACACACCCAGCTCACATCTGCCTCAGGACCTTTGCACTACCTGCTCCCTCTGACTAGAATGTCATTTCCCCAAATAGATTCATGGCTCATTTCTTTGTCTCCTTCAACTCTTTGCTCAGATGTTACCTTGTCAAGGAGACCTGCCCTGGAGCCCCGTTTCATTTTACACCCTTGTCCCCCTTATTTTGCATTTATCACACTCTTGCATGGAATTTAATGTACTTATTTATTGTTTATTCTATTATCCTTCCGCTAGAATGTAAGCTTCCTAAGGGCATGAATTTTTCTTCTGTTTTGCTCACTGATGTATCTTCAGTATCTAAAACAGTGCCGCATGCAGAGAAGGGGACCAATAAATGAGCAGGTCCCTTTGAAGGAGCCAGTGAATGTAAATTTTTTTTAAAAATCTTTTAAACCATGAGCATCCAACAATGGAACGAGCTGCCTTTACGAGCAGGGAGCTCTCCATCATTGGAAGGATCCAAACAGCTGGCAACTCCCTGACCAGCTTCCTTCAAAGAATGGAGGTCTGAATCCGGGGCCACTAAGGTCCCTGCCACCCTTAGGATTCTAAGATTCTTTGATTCCTACCTTTCCTAAAGAGCACAGCTGCTGTGCCCCCAAGATAGTCAAATAAAGTGGATCCTTCTACAACCGTTGTCTCCACTGGCTTAGACTTCACACTGAGTCAGTCAAAGCCAGGGGGCTTCTCCTCCTGGCGAGTCAGTGTGGCTGATCAAACAGGGAGGGAAGTGTCCAGGGCAAGACTTGATCAGAGTGTTTTCAACGTGGTGGTATTTCGCTGGGCTCCACGTCTTGCCCCACAGTGCTGCACATAACTCCAAGCAGAGTGAGAGGAATCTTCTAGTGGATTAACTGAAGAAACTGATAAGAAAGCCTAGCACAGTGATAAGCAAGAACACTCCTTCTTTCCTGACATTTTCTTGCACAACAAAACATATATCTTTTACATTTCCCAGACCAATCAGAGTGGGAAATTATCATGCTGCCTTTTCTTCTCAAATACTGCCCTGCGACCGCCTGCTGGCTAACTAATGTCTGTTCCAGCCCAGGACTGGAAATAGCAGCCCTTAGCTAACAGCAAGAGCCAAAAATATCATATTCCTTCGGTGGAATAATTTAGTCACTTTAGACTAGACCCTTCATTTACTGTCCTTATTTTCAAAAGCAATGTTAAGGTAGGTTGTTTTATTCCTTATAGACCAACGAAAGCTCCAGATACAGGAAAAGAAAGCATAACCCCTAATCCTCATTTTTTCCTTTATTCAAATAATGTGTATTGAGTGTCTGTGTATCAATGCCAGGCATATACTAAGTGCTAGGGACAACAGGGAACAAGTCAGGGGCGTAGTTTCAGTCCCTATAGACTTCTGGTCCAGCAGAGAGATGGATACTAAATCAACGTTTTTTAAAATGATTATATAATCGCAAATGTGGTAAGAGTTGAGAGAACAAATCAGGAGGCACTAAGTGTGTTGAACAGGTCACTGACGTAGCCCCCACAAGATGATGCTTCTTTCCTGTTTCCCTCAGTTGAATGTGGAGAAGAGCCTTGTGGTGGGCAGGAATAGCTTCAGGGGAAGACTCTGCCCAACCAAAATCACAACACAAGGGATGTAGGAAGGAAACCTCATCAGGTCAAATGTGTCGGGCAGACAGAGTAAGTCCACTGGTGCAACGTCTGTCCTAGCCTTTTTCTAAGTTCTCTTCTGGTACCGCAGAAGCTGGGAACCTGAAAAACTACATTTCCCAGGCTCCCTTGCAGCTAGAGTTCTGGATGAGATTCAGGGTCCCCCTACTGGTTTTGCTCCCTCAGGACACGAGTTCAGAAGTAAATTAACCAGAAAGAGGATAGGCAATGGGCAAGGCATCAGTTTGCTGGAGCAGCTGTAGAGGAGATGTCACGGCTGTGAGCCAGTAGTTGCAGCAGCATCTTCTTGATCCCCACATCAGGACCACAGGAGTGTTCACTTGGAACCAACTGTTGGGAAAAAGATGCTGATTCCCCCAAAGCACCAGATACTTTTTGTCCCTGTGCAGCATCCCTTCAGCTCCCTTGGCTTTAGCACAGCTGTGGCGGACAGTTCTACAGGCTGCCCTCATCCCACCTCAAGCCTGCACCATGGCATCTCTCTGTTTCTCTGCCTCAGGGCTTTCTCCAAAGTTGTGGAAGTTTGTCAGCCCATAGAGATGCTACCCATAAGCCCCAAGGTGTTAATATCCCTGGGGCCAACCCTCAAGCAACAGGGAACAGGTGCCGTGGATAAATGCCCCAGCTTCTCATCCAAGGAGAGATCATTCTGAAATGCATTCTGCCTGGCTCCTTTTAGATGCCCACAGTGGTCATCTGCCCCTTAGCACACATTCTATTGGCTCTTCCCTGTTTCACTCTCCCCAGTGCCTCACTCTGGCTTTACAGATAACCTTCTAAGGGAACTACCAGCACCCAAGTCTCATCTCAGGCTCTGCTTTTGGGGAAGGCGAATTAAGATACCCAGCTTACAGATCGAGTCAGATGCACTGATTCCCTCTTCAGGCCAGTTCTGCAGCTGTTGCTGGACACCCAGCCCACAGCTGGCTCTTCCAGCATCACAGTCAATTCTTTAAGCAGTAATCCCCGCCTCAAATCCTTTTCTAATCAAAATCTCCAAGGTGGTTTGTCGGCTGTACTTGACTGCTGACTGAGACAACATGGTTTCCGTATACTGAAAGTCCTTCCCCACCCTCCCACCTCCCGCCCTGGTCCCTGGAGAGGCACAGTGGAGGATTTCTAGTCTGACGTTGCTTTGATTGCAGTCCCAATGGAGCCATTTCTTCCCAGCAGATGAAGAAAACTGCACCGATTGCTTTATTTCTTTTCAGGTCTGATATATATCCCTATTATTCTAATTTGCAATTTTATTTTGCCCACGTATCACACATTTACTTATGAAAAAAATCCCTTAATTTCCTGTTTTTGTCCTCTTTGGTCAGGATAAGACCTTCGGACAATATTTACCAACGGAGAAATTTTTAAGATGTGAGTATACAATGGTTTATTAATGTTTTATGAAAACACTCAGTTCATACTTTTCTATAAGAGATTGAATGATTTCAGTGTTAAAACTAAATATTACTAGTGGTGAGGCATATGGTAAATGGGGGTGAGGTGAGGATCTCTTTTTAAAATGTTGAAAATACATACAAATACAGCAATATTATAACAAACATCCAGAATTAACAAATGATGTCATACTTGCTTCCAGTTTCAGTTTCTTTTGTGAAAAAAAAAGCTATAAAGATGTACAGATAGAGCTGCAACCCCTTATGTCATCCTTCCCATTCTCATTCTCCATCCACCTTCACCAAAGGCATCCACTGCCATGAATTTCATGTTGAAACTTCCAGTCTATTTACATAATTTTGTTATAAGATGAATCCATAAATATATAAATAGTTTGTTTTTCTAATTTATACAAATGATACATTATATTAATCCCTCTGTGACTTTCTTATTTTACTTAGCATTAAGTTTTTAAATCTATTCGTCTTGGTACATATGGATCTTTTTTATTCATTCTAACTGCTCTGAATAATTATATTCATTTCTCCATTCATCCATTGATGGACATGTAGATTCTTTCTAGATTCATGCTATTAAAAACTTTACTTCAATGACTACCCTTACATGACTCTCCTTGTAAACATGTGTGAAAGTTTTATTAAGAGATATACTTAGAAACGGAAATGCAAAGTATATTCTCTAGGGTGTGCACATATTCAGTTTTTTTCTAGATGTTGCCAAACTGTTTTCCAAGGTGGTTTTAGTAATTTATAATTCTATCGGCAATGTATGAAGCTTTTGCTTCCTCACACCTTCGGCAACACTTGGTATTTTCAGAAATTTTTAATTTTGCCAAGCTTCTGGGTGTGAAATGGTATCTTATTTTGTTGTTTGATTTGCATCTCTGTGATTTACTGGTGAGGTTGAACATTTCCTCTTATATTTATATGTGAATATAAATTTAGGAATGACTGTGCACCAATTATGTGCATGTCTCTATTGTGCTGCCTGTTTCCTATTGACTCATAGAATGTGTGCATATATGTGTATTCTGCGTCCTAATTCTATCATGTATGTTGTTATATCTTCTTCCAATTTTAGCTTATATTTTAATTTTGCTTATGTTGCCTTTCTCGTTAAAAAATTTAACTTTTGATAGAGTGAAATGTACCGAAATTTTCAATTATAATTCCAGATTTTTATCTTATTTAAGAAAATATTCTCTCCCCTGGGACAGAGTCTAGCTAACTGTTTGTCAAAATCCGTGTTCTCTCTTTCTTGACACACTGCTAGACCACAACATTTCCCAATACCCCATCTCGGCAGTTGGCTGGCGGGGTGCTAGGAGAAGTGACGTGTGTCACTTTCAGGCCTGGCCTCTAAAACCGATGCTCTCTTTTCCTTCATCAGTAAGTTAGATGCAGAAGAGGCAGAGAGGAACCCAACACCTGAGAGTATGGCGGAGCCACTAGATGAAAATACCCTGGGTCCCCGAATCCCACCATGGAAGGCTACCCAATGAACATCTAATTGAACTGTGACATGAGTGAGAAACACCTGTTTTATTGCATTAGAGCACCATCATCTGACGTTTTATTTGTAATCCCAATAGGGCCTACCTGGCCTTTACCAACTAGCACATCCACTGAATCCAAAGCTTACTCTCCTATATTTGCTTTTAAAGTGGTAAAATTTTGCTTTTTTACATTTAGAGTTTCAAACCTTCCAGAATTTGTTTTCTATAAATAGTGTGAAATAGGAATCCATTTTTTCCTTCTGACAAGTTAATTGTGTCAACTCTACATTTTAAATATTTATTAGTCTTCTCCCCACTGTCATCTCCATGATATATCAAGTTCCCAATTTTATGTATAAATCTGTTTCTAGACTTCATCCTGCTATGTCATGTACAGGGTGCCTGAGAAATTGAGAAACATGAAATAAATTTATTTTTAAATAATGTATTCATTGCATTCTTCAAATCACATGCTCAATTTAGTTTTTGTCAACCTTCAGATGCTTTCTTATATCTCTAAATATAAAGCAATGAATCTGATTATCAGTGTGAGATTAGTACAACAAATGTCCTATTTTCCCTATGTTTTCAGACTTTTTTGGACACTCTGTACTGTCTTTATTATATTTTTCAGAGAAACTCATAACTTATTATAGATAATATAGTTCAGTCAAATTTAATCTCATTTAAGATCTTTACTTCAATCTGATTAGGTATTCTTTACCAAAAAAAAAAAATCTTGCCTATTTATTTAGGATTTAAATAACAACAGAAACTAGAACATTTAACAGACCAGAAATGGAATATATCAAACACTTTCATGCGCAGAGATTTGTTTTATGCTTTTCCTTTAATTAAAGCTAATTTTCTTTATAAAGAGAGATTCCGATTTCTGATTCTCCTTTTTCCTTCCTCAAAGAGCTATATTATATTAATTCCTATGTAAAAACAAAAATTATTTGGGAGATTTTTATTAAAGTTGCTTTTGAGAGATAAGTTAATATAATATTTCTTTTATACCCTTGAAGAATATTTTGTAACTTTCTTTGTACAGGACTTGCATGTCTTTCATTAATTTAATTCAGGTACATTTATGTTATAGTTACAGATTAGATTTTCTTTCTATCCTATATTGCCTATTCTATTTTCTATTATGTTTCTAACTGGCTTTTGCTGGTGTATAGGAATACAGTTGACTTTCGTATTTCAGTCTTGTTTATTTTTCTTCTTTCTAGGACCATCCAATTCATTTTATAATTTGTCTGAAGATTTTGCTGCACTTTCTATGTAGGTGATCATATTATTTCAAGTAATAATAAATGTATCTTTTTGTCTCTAAAGATTAGAGACTATTTCTTTTTTCTTACCTTATTACATTGGTTTGACCCCCAGAAAAAGGTTGAATAGTTGATGATGGTGGATTTGTTGATTATCTCATGTATTTTTTCAATTACTTGCTTTTTATTCTTTAAAGCTATGTTATTGGGTACATACAAGTTTAGAACTTCCCTCAGATAATAAGCTTTTTATTATTGTATAGTAACCTCTTTTATCTCTATAATCGTAATTCCCATAAATGCAGGCTGTGCACATATAATTCTGCTTTGTGTTTACCTTCTAATTCTCATGGTAACTTCATTCTTTGTGTGTTTTGTGATTTACAGTCTCTAGTTTTCTTTTTTTTTTAATTGAGATGTGGCTCACATATCCCCGGCTTTTAAAATAAACCCAGTTAAAGCTATAAATTTACTCTTGAGTACTGTTCAACTGCATCTCGCACATTTTAATATGTAGTGACATCTTAACCTTTCATTCTAAATATTTTTTAATTCTTTTGTGCTTGTTATAAGGTATATGTTATGAGGCATGTTTTTTTAAATTAGTTCAAATGTATCTGTATATTTATGTCATATTTTACTTGTAAATTTCTAATTTAATTGCATTTTGGACAGGAACATGTTCTCTATGATGTCTTTGGATTTTGTTAAAACTTTCTTCATGGTTTAACATGTGGTCAGTGTTTATAAATTTTCTATGTGTATTTGGGAAAAAAGTACGTTTTCTATTTGTTGGATAAAGGAATATATATAATATCAAGCTTATTCTCAGTTTTCAAACTTCTGTATCCTCGATGCATTGGTAGCTCTATGACATATAGGTTTCTGAAATAAAGACCTTAAAATCCGCTCTCAATAGCATACGTGTATCAATTCTTCTTATAATCCCATCAATTTTAGCTTTACGTTTTGAGCCTAAATTGTAAGGTCAGCATAAGCTCATACTTATTATATCTTCTTTGTGACTATTTCTACTGTATTATGTGTTGTATATTCACCAGCTGTTACTATTTAACAAACCAGCTAAAAGCTCAATAGCTTAAAAGAATAAGCATTTATTATTACTCATGAGTCTATGGGTCAACTGGGCAGTTTTGTTGATCTGGACCAGGCTCCACTAATCTCAGCTAGGCAGGTTCATGCATTTTGGTCAGTTGATGGGTTGGTTGGGAGATGTCTGTTCTAGGATGACCTCAATCACACATCCAGTGTGGGCCAGCTGCTGGCAGTGACAGCAGATGTAATGGGGCCACGGTTCTCCTATCATCTAGTAGGCTAGCCCCAGCTTGTTCACATGGCACTGTCAGGGTTCCAGAATCACACAAGGCCTCCTTAAGACCTATGCTCAAAACTGGCACAATGTTACTTCCAGAACATTCTCTTGGTCAAAAAAAGTCACAAACGAGCTCAGATTCAAGGGGTAAGGAAAGAAACTCCTCTTGATGGAAAGATCTACAAAGTCACTTGAATTGAGCACACTTTTCAAGTCAGTCTATCACATGCAATGTCCCTCATTATCTCTAATAATGCTTAAATATTTAATGCACTTAATAATATTGACCTACTTATTTAACATCACTTTATATTTTCCCTACAAAGTCCAAATTTCTTGAATATCTCTATCTATTTCCAAACAGGAAGCTTGGCATGTTTTAAATCACTGGAACTACCCCATTGTCAGCTTTCATGTTATTCTTGTCTAAAATTTTACTTCTGTCATTTTATTTAAATACAAAAATGCATGTGCGTGTGTGTGCGCACAAGTGTGTAGATTTTACTGTAAATAGTTACTTACATATTTCACTAATTTCTCTGTTCACAGTTTCTTCTTGCACCTTACTTCTTTCTTCCACATTCATTTTTCTTCTTGATGAGTTTTATTTTATAGGTTTTTCAGCAAATATGTGTGCGTTGTAACTTCCTTTGCTCTTTGTATGCCTGAAAATATCTTTGCTCTTACTCTTGAACAGTTGTTTGCTTTTCTATATTCTGGGGTGATGGCTATTTTCTCTTTATACTTTGGGGAGGGGAATGGAATATATATATATATATATATTACTTCAAAGCCAGAATTTTGAATATATTATTCTTATGAAAAGGGTAGTTTTAATCATGAATTGATTTAAAGGAATTGATTAAAGGAAAATAACTAGTAAGGTAAAAATTGTGCATATGTTACTGGAAAAACTGAAGTATGAGGAACGACTTTTAAGCCACCCTAAGTTCCCTCCGTTCCATGCCCACATCAGCCAGCTGTCCCCCCAGGGCCTCTGTGGACAAGCTGGCTGAACTCTAAATCTGAAAAAAGCAAAAGGTTAGAACTTATCTTTCTACAGTCTTTTCCAGAATTCCCTGACACTTTGCAAAAGTGCTACCTTTATCCTTTTCAGTTTAGGGGAATGGTAAGTGCAGGATCCATTTGGAAAGGAAGAAACTAGAAATAGTTGGTCATTGAGGCATGAAGAAACCTCTGAGATGTTCTCAAAGTCCCTAAGAGGAGAATCCCTATTTACAGGGCTACTGTCACCTTTGCTCCATTGATCTTGATTTTGAGAACTCCATTCCTGTCGCTGCTATCTGTTCTTCCAATGAGCCTACCATTTAGATGCAATTCACAAGATCCTCCTTTTAACGCTATTAAGTGAAGCAGTCGGTGGAAATTTAATACCACGTCTCCCCCGACACAGCATTAGGCTAAACTCGATACCCAAGCTGAAGTATTTCCTGTCAAATGTCCATATGTTCCCATTACCAGACTGCACTTGTTTAGAAGGAAAGTAACTAATGCTCAGAAAATTGAACTGAGTCAATGCTCAGTGGGCGAACTGCGCTGCCGAGTGAACTGCTGGTTCCACTCTCTGTGGGCTTGTTTTCCATCTGTAAAGTCCAAAGGGAGAGGGGATTTGTCTGCAAGTTCCCAGGGCTCAGGACTCCAGGAGAATGATTATTCTCCTTAAGCCTCACAACCAAATAACAGAGATTGGACAACATTTTTAGAAACTAGAACATTCATTCTTAGTTAGGATAGAGAAAAATGGAGGCAGTCATATGTTCCTGAAGGGAATGCAAATTCCCTTTCTAGAAAACAGTCTGGTAGTATCTATTTAAAAACACATGCTTCCTCCCACCGTTTGCATAATTTTGAGAGAATTCAGTGTACAAATTATATAAGGATATTTATATATTATATATTATGTAAGGATATTTACTGTATTGTTATTTGTAATGGCAAAACACTGGAAACAACTTCAGCATTCATCGACAGGGAGTTGGTTGAAGAACTACAGTGTCTTTGCTATGAAATATAGTGTAGCTCTTAAAAATAAGGCAATGCGTGAGCCAGTGCTGAGGGCCTAGTGGTTAAAGTTCAGCGCACTCTGCTTTGGTGGCCTGGGTTCAGTTCCCAGGTGCAGAACCACACCTCTCGTCTGTCAGAAACCATGCTGTGGGGGTGGCTCACATAGAAGAACTAGAAGGACTTACAACTAGGATATACAATTATGTACTGGGACTTTGGGGAGGAAAAAAAGAGAGAGAGAGAGGAGGATTGGCAACAGATGTTAGCTCAGGGTGAATCTTTCCCAGCAAAAAAATAATAAAATAAAATAAGGAGATGTATATGTGTTGAACTGGAGGGATGTTCATAGTGTGTTATTAAGTGGAAAAAAAGTTTTAAGTGGAAAAAAGCAAGTCACAAAGTAATGTGTAAAATATCACCCCATTTTTCATTTAAAAAAGAAAAAATGCATATACAAGTGTATACATATGCACAAGAACACACACATATGAAGGAAGAAACACATATGTATATATGCAAAAATATGGAAGAATATTCCCCCAAAAAATGATTAACATTGGCTAGTATGAAGAGAAGGGATTGTAGGAAGGGTAGGGAAAATTAAGAACTTTTTAAATATCTTTCTTGTTGACTTGTTGCAATGGTCATGCATTATTTTTATAACATAAAAAATAGAATAAAGCTATTTTAATTGAGTACAAAGTATTCTGATACTGTAATATCAACAGCTTAAATAATGTGATCAACCCCATCATTCCTAAATTGAGATAAATCATGAATTTACCTACTCACTAATTCTGCATCCAGTCCCTCTACATTTGGTAATGCCTGACTTGCACCAGGCACTGCGCTACATTCTAGGACACAGCAGGGAACAAAATAGAGACAGGTGTTGCCTTCAGGGAACTTACAGTCTACAAGGTGGAACAGAAATGAAGTTAGTAAAACATAAACAAGTTATGACAAGAGCTATAAAAATATGGGAGACTGTGAGAGAATCATAGGGTGGGTATGGGGGCTCCTTGGACCGTTTGACCAAGGGAAATCACTCTGAGAGAACACATATACACTGAGACCCAAAGGTTGAGAAGATGTAAGCCAAGAACATGCTAAGAGCTGGCATGAGCATCCTACCAACTCCACAGGCAGAGGCTGGGTGGAAGAAGCATCTGCGGCAGGCGGGGTTTGATGTATACAGGAACTAGAAGACAACCAGTGTCTGGAGCCCTCTGAGCAAGGGAAGGTAGAATGAGATGAGGTCAGAGAGAAGAGCTAGATACTGCAGAGCTATATATGCCACGGGAAGGAGTTTGGATTTTGCTGTGAAGTACACAGAAAAAGTGAATGCAGAGAACTGCCATGATGGGATTGTATAGACGCCAGTGATACAATCCCCAACTTTGAAGATCCTAGCCAAGTGGTGGAGACATTTAAACAATAACTATGGTGTGGTGCTGTGACAAAGGGCTATGGAAGCACAGGGGAGGGAGAACCCAGGGAGGTTCCACTGAAGATATGACATTTGATGTGGGTTTTAAAGAACGATTAAGAGTTCACCTCAGGGCGGAGCCGGTGGTGTAGCAGTTAAGTTCACATGCTCCGCACTGGCAGCCCAGGGTTCGCTGGTTCTGATCCCAGGCACAGACCTACACACTGCTTATCAAGCCATGCTGTGGCAGGCATTGTACATATAAAGTAGAGGAAGATGGGTACAGATGTTGGCTCAGGGCTAATCTTCCTTGGAAAAAAAACAAAAAAAGAAAAAGAAGAGTTCACCTCACCAGGCTGGGGCCAAGACAGGTGGGGATGGGAGTCAGGCAGAACCTCACAGGCAGATGGGATAGTGTGCAAAGACATGGATGCCTAAGTAAGAAGAACTTCAGGAGAAAATGATCTGCATTTCCGTATAGCTGGAGAATAAGCTACGGGGAAGAGGGAACAGGAGTGAGGAGGTAGGTGGGGCACAGGTTTTGAAAACCTTTATGTGTAATCCTACTTTTTAGAATTTATCCTTTAGGACACATGATTTTAAAACAGAAATGGGTAATAACCAATTTTAATAACCACAAAGTACATTTCAATCCATCACTCCAGAAACTTTGTGCCATAAAAGAGGAAGATGTGATCATAATTTTTGAATTGGATTTGCTGTCATATGGTAAATGTGTATTTAACTCATTGAGAAACTGCCAAACAATTGTTCAGAGTATTTGTACCGTTTTTAACTCCTACCAGCAAGGTATGAGAGTTCCATTGATACCACTGTCTTGCTAACACTTGCTATTGCCGTTCTTTGTAACTTTAGCCATTCTGGTGGTGCATAGAGGGATCTTATTATGCCTGACACGGAGCATTGTTTCATACACGTATTGCTCATTCATTTATCTTCTTTCGAAAAGTGCCTGTTCAAGACTTTTGCCCATTTTTAACTGGAATGTTTGTCCTTTTATTACTGATGTGCAGAAGTTCTTAATATATTCTGGATTCTTTTGCTTCACTTCCAGTCTCATTCTAGGTGGAAGAATGGAAAGAAAAATGAAACTTGGCAGAAAATGAGGAAGTACAAGAGAATGAATATGTATACACCATCTAGTACATGTCAGCCAGTTTGCTGGGTAGATTTCATTTGTTATTTAATTTTGTCCTCAATGCGGCTCCTGTAAATTAGGTGTTATTGATCCCATTGAATAAATGGAGGAACTGAATCTCAGAGGGTTTCGGAGACTGAGCCGAGATCATCCAGCTAGGATGTGGCAGAATGCAAGCCAACTAGAATCCATATCTTGACCTCTTGGGTGTTAAGAGTTGCCTCTCCAGATGGACCTCAGCTCACTCAAGATTCTGAGGTCAACGGGGTTAACATAACCTCTCTGGACTCCTCTCTAAAGAAAGTCATTTATTCCCAAGTCCCAGCTTTAATTGGAGGATACTAATCTGCTAATGGCCCTTTTAACTGAGACGCATGTCCAGCATCTTTCACCAAGGGACCACATCTCTTGTCAGTACTGGCTTTCAAAGAGCTGCCGATCAATGCCTGTTACTCCATCTGCAAATTCTCCACCCTGTGGCGGCGGCCTCCAGTAGACAAGCCAGGCCCTCGCCTTGCCATTTAGCAGTAACAGGTGTCAGACAGTCACATCCACAAAGCAAGTCAGCCAGTCTTGCCCAACATGTGAGCCTTAAGGATGCTATGCAGGAGCTGGAAGCGAAAGGCTCCACGCAGATGCAAATGACATCGGTATTTCTCAGACACCAAGACTCTTAGAGGAGAAAGGCGCCTCAGAGAATTGAATCCAACCCTTTCATGTCACGGATGGGGAACTGAAGACAAAGTTCTTTTCTTAAAACACAGTCTGACAGTTTCATCCCCATGCTTAATGGCTCCCCATCAGCTACAGAATAACAATCATAATAATAACAACAGCAACATTGTATTTCATCTAATACAATCTGTACCATTCCTTGTTTACCACTAAGAAAAAGTATCTGCCAATTAAACTATGACACATAATCCTGTGGGATGTATGACTTGGTCACATCAGCATCTTGTTGCTTTGAAATTTTTTTCATCTATTTTGAGGAATTTGGCAATTTCTGTTGCCATCAGTTGCAATGCTTGGTATTTGCCAGGCAATCCTTCTGTATATGCTGTGGTAACGATATATAATACAGCATCATCTCTTACAGGTGTCTCCCTTCTTAGAGCCTGTAAGGGTACTTTTTTCTGGATTTGCAAATAAATATAGAATTGTTTTTATCCCTCCAATGAATATTTGCTTCATGAATTTCAGGTCTACCTCCTGCTGCTCTGTTTCCATGCCTTTCTGCAAATACAATAAAATTTTAATCCAATACTAAATCATAGAGTATTATTTTAAATATATTTTAAATGGCAACTAATTTCAACACCCATCATATCGATAATGTATATCATGCAATTGAAGCCAGAACAATATGGACAGCTATGCCCAAGTTCACATGTACACAAAGATAACCCTGTCACATCTGCTGCCTGGACAGCAGTGATTGCAAAGTACCCTCTACCCTAAGTCACATCCAAAGTTCAGAGATGTTGTACTATGGAAGAAGAAAAATGTGCATCTAGGAATCAAAGAATTATAAGAATAAGAGCCAGCATTTAATGAGCACTTACTATATGCCAGGCATTTTTCTAAGTCTTTTTCAAGACAGAAAATTATCTTGATAATTTATTAAGAATTTTATTAAATTTAATTATCATCACAACTCTAAAAGAGGGGTACTATATACCCATTTTATAGATGAGGAACTAAGGCCCAGAGAAACTGACAAACTTTCCCAAGGTCACATGGCTAGTAATTAGCACAACTAGTCTTCAAACCTGCGCAGCATTGCTCTTGAGATCTCCTAACCCTGTGCTCTGTTGACTCTCTAATCTAAATTTTGAACATTCTCATTCATGAGCCTGTGCATTTGGGTCCTCTCTATTCTCTGCAGCCTCGTCTCACACAGCTTTGTCCTTAAACGCCATGCTCCCACATTGCCTTCACACTCCACACTGTCTCACCCTTTCTTGTCTTTGCTCACGCCCTTTCTTCTCTGGACTCCTCCTCTTCTATCACTTCCCCTGGTCAACCCTCCCTCATCTTTCAAGACTCAGCTGAGATGCTATTTCCCTCCGGAAGCTTGCCAGGATGGTGCCTCCCAGACTCGAGTAGGTGCCTGCTCTGTGCATCAGTGACACTTGAACTTCCCTCTATAAGAGCATTTATCACATTGCATTTTTATTGCCCCAATTCAGAGGTGGTAGTCAATCAACATGCACTGGTTCAGAGTCCTGGCCAGCAACTGACCTGATCACATGGACCTTTGTGCTGGTGAGTCAGGGCCTTGGGGCTGCCAATCACTGACTGATGTTGATGGCACGGTGCATGTCTGTCTCTCCTAACTAATGAGCATTCTTCACATCCTCATCATAGCGTCCTGTACCTGGCACACATTAGGAACTCAATAAATGTTATAGAAGTAAAGTCAATTGACATTTGCCCGTGGTCACACAGCAAGCAACCACAGAAGGGGTCTGTTCAGCCAGCCTCAGGGATTCAGGGGACAATCTCTGGAGGATCTGTCCCATCCCGATTAGTGGGATCAGCATGAGGACAAGAAAAGAGGTAGGAAGAGTGACATCCGTGAGAAACAGCAGGCTTCATGACGTCAGCCACAGGGGGGAACCGGGAGAGGCAGGGAGCCCCTGCTCATTCGGCGAATGTCAGAGCTGCGAGAGCCCTTTAGAGACTCCATCTACCAATTTCAGGAGGGGGAAAAAGAAGCCCAGGAGGGTAGTTCCTGGCCTAAGGCCTCTCCGGCCCTTGCAGGTCCCACCTCATGCTCCATCCTCTCCACCCCACAGCCAAATGGGCTGGCTGCTGAGCTCTTTCAAATTCAAAGGCAAGGATCACAGCAGGTAGACTGTAAGTAGACTAGGAATTATAAAAGGACCACGTTCCTCTTGGAAGATTCTCCTTCGGCCAGGAGCTTACTTGCTGCATTTAGGAACAAGACGTATGAATCCGAGGAGTTAAAAATGACTTTGAGAGACATGCCCAAGGAACATGCTGATGGACTCTGTCAGGACAGCTTCCCCAGCTCGTGATCCTAAGTATTCTGGCAGAAATCCATCATCCTCGTCGTAAAAGGCAGGCGATGAATCTGGGCCAAAAAGTAGAACATTGGGACTGGAGGCGGCACCAAATCCGGTCAAAACTGGCAGGCAGTGGGACCTCCCCCCAAAGCATCAATAGGCTTC
Source organism: Equus quagga (assembly GCF_021613505.1). Taxonomy (NCBI): domain Eukaryota; kingdom Metazoa; phylum Chordata; class Mammalia; order Perissodactyla; family Equidae; genus Equus; species Equus quagga. The sequence goes on from NC_060282.1 coordinate 11,795,629, forward strand.
TCAGCACCTTGATTTGTAATCAATTATAGAGGAGAAAAAAAAAAAAGAAGCATCCTGGACCTAAAGGAAGAGTCAAGAAGTCCCTCAAGGCAGGAGGGGTGGGGGAGACTGTGAAAACAAAATGCTGACATTACTGAGCCCCGACTTTGTGTGGCTTTACATGTGTTATTTGTTTATCCTCAAAGGAGTTCTATGGGTCATTATGCCCATTTTACAGATGAAAAAACTGAGGTTCAGAAGGTGCCGTGTCTTCACGGCAAGTGTGATGTCAGTCAGCGGTTGCTCACCTGAAAACAGTCTAGGTGTTTTACACTGAAAAGGATTAGATGGGTTAATCCTAAATAGGCATTAACAGCTTAGTAAACTGTTGGAAGAACCCAATAAATGAAAGTCAGGGGGTGGGGGATGGATCTGCCCATGGCTCGCTTTCAGGTTTGCCGCCACAGCTGGGGTGTAAGGATCATCACCCAAAGATGAGGATGGTGCAGGAAGATGCCCTCCGGGCCGTGCCCCCTTCCAGAGCCCCACATTGGAAACAACTGTCAGGGAAACTCAGAAGCCGCTGCAAAGAGTTTCACATCTACCAGAACCGCTGCTGGCAAAACCAACGCGGCTTCCATTTCCCTTCTTCCTTCTACGACTCACGCACATTGCATTTCACAGGAAAAGCCTAAACTGTGTGTGTAACCAGGCTGATGGACAAATAGAGGAAATATAGCTCCCAGGTTTCCAACCCCTGCAATACAGGGAAGAACACAGAGAGACGCGGGAATGGTGCTGGGGCTAACAAACAATGTCCGGAACAAGAGCAGGGCTGGAAACTGCTCAGTTCTGTCTGATTCCAAAACTTACACTTTATCCACCCACCGTCCTTCTAACATGAGGAGGATACATAGGAAAACAAATAAAAACAAAAAAGGTTAAATGTTGCTATCGGATGATAAAAAGGAGTAGAAAGTTAAGCACTTTTTTCAATATTTAAATTGAACGGTAGTTGACCTGCGCAGGGCCGGGAAAGTAGTTCTGTACTCAAGCAGCTGGAAAGAGTTTATGGGTCATGATGATTTACCCGTCTCTGTGCAGGTATCCATTCAGAAATGACTGAATCCTGAACTCACGTACGTGGAAAAAAGCTAACAATCTTACAATCTACTATCCACCACCAATGAACAGCTTCAAAGTTTGTGAAGTGGTTTTACATGCGTTGTCACACCTGAGCTTCACGACAACCTGGCGACGGAGAAGGCCATCCATGACTCCTGCTCCGCGTCACAGGAGAAGCAAAGCGTGGCCCTCGAGAGGACTGACCTGGTGCTCTGGGCTGACATCAGACCTCTGCACTCTCATCCCAGTTCCTCTGCTTCCTCGCTGTGGGACTTTGGTCCAACATGTCACCTTTCCGGAACATGAAGACTGACTTGTTTATTTATCCGACAGAATTGTTGTGAGGACCATCCATGTCAACACATTAATTAAACATCTATTCTGCACTACGTGCTGAATTAAACTATGCCTGTGAGGAATAAACTCGGATAAAGTCAAAGAGTTATACAAGTGCCAACAATTAGCAAATCAACTTATTTTCTTGATAGTTGCTTCTTTCTAATAAAAGCCAAATGTAGGGGGAAATTTGGCTTAGTCTTCCAATTTATTTAATTCTTATTAACTGAAACTATAGAAGAAGAGAGACGTCTCTGCCCTAAAGAGAATGGATATGTAAAATATGACGGAGAAGACAAAACATAAGCAGCGCATCTTGTCCGGCCCTCTTTTCCTCTCAACCTCTCCAGGACCTACAGTGTATGTACTAGTCAGGGTTTTCTGGAGAAACAGAACCAATAGGATATATACAGGAAGAGCCTTATTGTAAGGAATTGGGTCATGCGATTATGAAAGATGAGAAGTCCCACAGTCTGCCGTCTGCAAGCTGGAGACCCAGGAACTCTGGTGGTGTAATCCAGACCAAGTCTGTAGCCTGAGAACCAGGGGGACCAATGGCATTGATTCCAGTCCAGGTGTGAAACCCTGAGACCCAGGAACGCCAAGCGCAGAAGATGGATGTCCCAGTTCAAGCAATCAGGCAGGAAAGGCCAAATTCTTCCTTCCTCTGCCTCTTTGTTCTAATCAGGCCCTCAACAGATTGGATGATCCCTACCCACATTGGAGAGGGCAATTTGCTTCACTGAATCCACCAATTCAAATGCGAATGTTAACCGGAAACACCCACAGAGGCACACCCAGAAATAATACTTAATCAAATATCTGGGCACCCCGTGATTTGATCAGGTTGACACATAAAATGAAACATCACGGTGGGTTTCATGCAATGGAGATATAATGAAATGCTATCTTTTTTCTCGTTACTATTTCATGGTAGCTAGGCTAGTCTCTACAGCTGGACTGCAGCCTTCTTGAAGGCATGACAGATGCAGGGCAATTAGTTTTTATCTTGAATGCCAACACTTATTGAGTGGAGGACCTCACTACTCAAAGTGTGGTCCGCGGACCGGCAGTTTTGGCATCACCTGGGGACTTATTAGAAATGAAGAAACTAGGACCCAACACCGTATCCACTTACTAGGAATCTGCATTGTAACACAGTGCCCATTTAGTATGCCCATTAAAATGTCATCAGCGCTGACTTTGAGAATCGTGGTAAGTAAGACTGTGAGGCTCTCAGATGCAAAAAGGACTTTAATGCTTTTGTGATATCTTTCATGGCAAAAGGGAGCCGGAGGCAATAGATGTCCCAACTTCGGCAAGGACCAGGTCTTCTATTTCTGTATCTCCGACATCACCTAACACAGTTCTGGAGAGAATTTCAGTACAGTATATTCTTAATACCCATATAATGAATTCCTCTTAACCTTTTACTTATAACTTAATTTATAGATATCGTTAAGCCAGATAGATATCACAAACACATAAGATTTCCTCCACAGTATAACTGTAACGAAGGTGCTATGGAATTCACCTCGTAGGCTAGAGGTGATCAGGGGCTGGGAGGGGAGGGGAGAGAGAGAAGTTGTTGCTGAATCGTTAAAGAGTTGTTGTTTGGGGTAATGGAAAAGTTTTGGAAATAGTGGTGATGATTGAATAACATTGTCAATGTAACTTAATTACTGCCACTGAACTGCACACTTAAAATGGATTAATGGAAATTGTGTATATATAGTATATATATATGCATATACCTACAATAAAAATTAATTAATTTATAAAAAAGATAGAGTTGCTACGGGCAGGGGACATTGGTTTGATAGCATTAGGCTGGGATCCATAGGCTGGTAACCAGTAAGACTCAAATCCTGCCTTCCTCCCATTCCTGTGAGGTCTCTAAGAGGAAGGGGTGTAAAAAAAGTCTAAGCAAGACAAAGGAGTATTTATTACCAGCTAATTGGCTGCTTAATATTCACAGAAGATACAAAAATGTTGTAGATTTTCCAAGGGAAGTGAAGGATGACAACTTGGAGAGGAACCAGGTGACTGGAGGTGGGTGGAGCCTGTGCTGGAAGCTAGCAAAGAGTGAAAGACATGACCTGGCCACGGGTACGGGGATGTTCCAGATGAAGGCAATGGAATAGGGTGAGGAAGAGCAAAGCATGCCCGGACTTGGCAAAAGACTGCAGAAGGTACATCATGGGGCAATTTCATCAAAGAACTTTATGGTCATGATAAGGGATCATCATTTTTGACCATGGAAACCCCCACACATCAGCACTAGTGTACAAATTATGTATCCCTCTACCCTTTAGAAGATGAGAGACTTTAGTTACAGCCTCACAGCAAGTTGGTGGCACAACCTGGGTGAGATGTCATGTCTCCTGAATCCCAGTCCCTTGCCTTCCGCCATTTTGAGTCAAGCAGGGATGGCCATCTATTGCAAATTAGTCATGAGATTCCCTCATTCTTTTGTCACAACAGGCAATAACTTATGGTTTGAAATGATCAGTACAATTCTTTAATAAATTTTATTAAAGAATGGGTCCTTCTTTCTTGTACTTTTATACCACAGACAACCATTTCTCTAGTCCTTTGAAATCTAGCCATTGTTATGGTGAAAGGTCAAGGAGTCAGAACGAACAATTAGCAAACGCATGAATCTGGGCTCTGTTTGTTCTTCTTTGCGAGAGATAATCATGTGTTAGCTGAAGTTAGACCGTATGAGTCAATTATGTGTTGGCTGAGCAAAACCACTGTTAGGAAATTCAGAAGTTATAGTTGAAACATACAGAAATTCAAACATGTTATCATTTACTCCAGAGACTGACTACTATGGGGTAACCGTTTCAAGCCAAGGAAATCACCATCTTACCTTCAGCAATAACTATGGATTGCGTACATAGGGGTGACCCACTGTCCTGCTTTGCCAAGGGCTGAGAGATTCCCAGAAATGGGACTTTCAGCGTTAAAACCAAAAGTCTCAGCTAACTGGAGCAAATTGGTCACCCCATGTGTGCACCTACTATGTGCTAGGCACCATGAGGAGTGCAGAGAGAAGTGAAGTATGACCCTTTTCATTAAAGACATTGCAGCAATGGCAGAGGTATTTTTAGTGTTAATATGCCTTTATCTTTGCAATTTCGTGTATCTGACCTTTTCTCTCCTCATCCAAAGGCATCCGTCTGCTGGGGAAGTGGAGGAATGTGTATGATTAGGACTTTGACAGCAGAAATGCAAAGAGAAAGAAAATACATTTGGATTCAGCTTTTGACTACTAAAATAGAATTTTCAAGACAATATTTTGAAGACCACACTTTATCAAGATATGGAGTATATATTCCTTAAGCGCCGATTAACATATCAAGAGGCAGACCTGGCTGACTTGAACATTGAGTTTTTTCTAAGCAAGGCACAGAGAGTGCTCAGGATATGACATGGTGGAAGTCCCACGTGATGGATAGGGAAATTGGTCATCTTTCTGACCCAGTGGGGAAAGGAGAGTGAGGTAGGGGAGCAAGCCATCAGAAACAAATGCAATGGCTTCTACCCCCAGAATTCAAAATAGCGGGTTAGATAGTTCGAAGGCCTTGCCAGACATCTCTGGTGTCCAGGCCGCCTCCCAACGTGGGACAGCCACACAGATTAGACTGATGGTTTGGCATAGTTAGGCAGAGAAACAGCCTTAATTGGCATTCTGGAGCCTACCTCAGCCCCGCCCTACCCCCAGCACAGAATAGACCCAGACATCTCTGCATTCCTGGGGAGGAAATTGGGAGGTAATTTGCACTGAGAGCCCCAGCTGGCCTCACAAGGCCACCATGTCAAGAGGTAAAAGGCAAAGCCGCATGGACCACAGAAGTGGGCACTCCAGCTGGAAGCAGGATACAGGGCATGCAGCATGTGAGAGAGAGACAGACAGACAGAGGGAGAAAACAAACCCCAAATTCACCACCTGAGCCTCAAGGTCACCAGTGCAAGTGACTTGGAAACGATTCCAACCATCTAGACAGCAGCAGAGTCACCCCTCACCCACATATCCAAGGCCTCCCTCCCCATAGCCACCAAGGCACCTCCGTCCTGCTCCCCAGCCAGACAACATCTTAGGAAGGGGGGTAGGGGACGGTAAACTGAATGACTGAGCGCTTACGAAAATGGGCTGCTTGAAAGTGCTAGTGATCGTTTAAGCCAGAACAGACTTAGATATAATTTACAGGCAAATAAGATTCTCTCCCCTGCCCCACCCCAGCCTCCCCTCTCTCTCAGCCTTCTATCCTGTGTCGTGGGGGCTCATGAAGATCCCGTCAATTCTTGGAAACAAGGAAGCTCCTTTTCTTTTTTCTTTCTTTCTTTTTTTTTTTTGTACATATAAGTATACACTTCCTTTATATATGCACATTTTTTTGGCACATATAAAAAAAAAGAAATATTTTTGGACCCCACCTCACAATTTGTAGATCAAAAGGGATCACAAAGGGAATATGAACAAATTGAAAAGGAGAGGGGGTTATTTAAAGATAGGTCATCTCATTACCTGGTGGTATGCCTTGAAAGTACAGGCACAGGCCTGGAACATTTTAAGTGAGGAAGACTTTCCGGAAGACCTCATCTCATCACATAAGTGGCGTCGACGAAAATAATCCATAACCAAGCTGTAAATGAAAATTTGGATGAGTTTATTCTGAGCCAAAATGTGAGGACCATGCCCCAGGGCCTTTATTCCTGAAGGAAGAAAGGGCACCAAAGAAGTGGGGTGTACAGAGTGGTTATATACCCTCAAAGAGGATGTTTCACATATGATTGAAATGTCCCTTTTACAATAGTCATGAGACTGCTCTGTCAGCACAGCGATTGATGGACACAGCAGGTAGGTCTGCTGTCTCGGTGGACACAGCAGGGTGGCAGGTCTGTTGTCTCGAGCTGGGTGGTCAAAGGTGAGTGCAGCAATCAGTTCCTAGCCTAAGGAAAGATGCTTAAGGAAATGCCAAAGTCGGGGGAAGTTGCACCTTTATCTTAACGGCATTTGTTCTTGTCTTTGGGACATAGCAAATGATTTAAGCAAATATACAATGCATGCGCAGCGGCCACATCAGGCCCTTTTGGGAAAACAAGGTCAGGCTGAATTTAGGTTTACACCAAATGGCTTCCTCATGTACTCCAATATATCCTACTGCTTGCCATTTCCGTTTGTCAGAGGCTAGACTGAGTTGCAGTGACCAACAACCCCAAAATTTCAGCGGTTCAGAAACACAAAGGTTTATTTCTTGCTCTTGCCACATAACTCTTGAGGGTTGGTGGGTCTCTGCTCGCTATAATACTTCAGGGACCCAGGGTAATGAAGCAGCCACCATCTGGAACTTTGCCAGTCACTGTGCAGAGGGAAAAGAGCCCAGAAGGGGTCTCAAACCCTCAATTTAACGCTTCAGCACCAAGTGATAGCAACCACTTCTACTCACAACTCTTTGGCTTGTCCTAACCCCACGACCCCACCCAACCACAAGGGGGATGGAAAGCTTAACATTACCATGTGCCCTGGAAATATGTGGCCAACCACATGTAAAATGAGACTTTGTTAATTCCTTACATCATGTTCTTTCAACATCACATGATTCAAAGTCAAATTGGCTACATGTATAAGCTTATTAATTGGCTAAAGGTTTAATCAGCAGCAGACAGTAAAGTGTAACATTAACCACATCATTAGACTAAATGCTCTGAGGTCAGAATTCATATCATATGTGTCTCTTTAAACTACAGTGTGTAGTCTTTATCAATGATTCTTTACTACAAGTGATATTAAGGCCACTCCAAACTGGTTTGTGTAAAAAGGAAATTGATTGCTTTATGTGGCTCAAGAGATGTGGATTTCAGGCAAAGCTGTATCCAAGGCTCAAGTGATATGACCTTTGTTTTTCTACTCTGCTTTCTTTGCAGAGCCTTCATACTCAGGCAGCTCTCCCCTCGAGGTCCCAAGGTGTCTGCCAGCAGTGACTAGAGCCAAATGCTTCCTTCTTCAGGTTGGGGGAAGACAGCCTGCTTCCTGATGGTTCAAAGAAAAGTCTCCTCATTAAATCATGTGCCCATTCTTGAATCAATCCCAGTAGCCAAGGGTGTGAATTGTGTGGAAAGGCTTACGCCAATCAAGGCTCACTCCAAAAGATGGGGGTGGGCATCAATAAAAACGGATAACCTGTATTGGGCACTTACTATGTGTCAGGTGGTGTCGTAACAACCCTACATGCTCACCTGATCCTGAGAACAATCCCACAAGCAAGTCTTTATCATTGTCTCCTTCTTATGACCGAGAGACGGTTAAGCAAGGTTCAGTAAAGGGCTTATGTTTACACAGCTGGTAAGTGGTGGAACTGAGATTCTAACCCAGACATTCTGATTTGGGAGCCCACGCACGTAACAACTATACAAAACTGGCCCCCCCATCACGTCCAAACTCCTTAGCAGGGAAGTTTGTGGTATAGTGAGGAAGCAGGAAATTGCTGCTGGGGAGGCAACCAGATTATGTCTACTACAGTGTTCAAAGAAAAACAACTTTAATGAGTTACAGGATGCATGTAATCTAAGCTAGACCAAAATTCCATGTAATAATTATTATCATGCAAAACTGTATCATTTTCATTAACATCCTGATTACCTACACGTAGGCATCTAGTTGCATCGTTTCCCTAGCATCCTGTGTGGATTTTTTAAATTGAGACTCTCTAAAGGGGGACTCTGACATGAACCCAGGAACAGCCCTCTCCACTCCATGAAGCATGCCCATTTTCTCGTGCCCACCTCTGGCTCCTTTCTCTTAGGTCTCCAGGGTTGTGTCTCCAAAGCCACTTGAGGTGGACTCACCAGTGCATTTCTTCTCACTGGTCTCATTAGAGAAGAGGAACACTCTCTCCAGAAGCTTGTCCTCCCAGCAAACTTCCCCTTACATCCCTTTGGCCAAGACGGGCCACATAGCTGTCCCTTAACCAACCATTCACAAAGCAGAATGGGATGAATATGATTGGCTTGGACGAATCAGGACTCATTTCCCTGGCTGGGCACCACCTCCTTTCCCAGCATGCTGCCAATATCCAAATATAACCAGCTTCTGTTCAACAAGGAGGAAGGCGCAGTGGTTGTGGGTGAGGAAGCATCTGTATCTCCCGCATCCCGTACCACGTCTGCTGCTGCAGAATCTCCGTGAGGACAAGGATGCTACGCCAACAGCACAACCCCTTTGCCCGGTTAACAGTGACTCCAGTCACTTTGTGAGTACTTTTGCCACCACCAGGCACCTCTCCTGTGTCACTCTCCTTTGTCACCTCTGGGCATCCTGGGCTACCACACTAAAGCCCTACCCTCCTTGCAGTGCCAGACCTTCTCCAAGCAGCTAACACAAATTGTTTGTTTGTCGTGTTCCTGGCACTATGATCATGTATTAACCTTCAACCACTGTGACCAGAAACTCTGATTATCCACATTTTATAGGCGAGGAAACTGAGGCTGTGAGAGGATAAGTAAACTACCCAGGATTATGCACTAAAAAGTGTTAGCAGGTGGATTCTAAGCCAAGTCTATTGAACTCTGGATTCTTACTCTTAACTGCCACCCATCCTGCTGGATTCATTTTACATGGATGCAGAAGGCAGAACTCTCCTTTTGCATTTCTCTGGTAGTTGAGCAACAAAGCAGCCCTCCTGAGGGCTCAGATGTCTCTGAGTTTTAGTGAAAACGATTCTCCCAATTTTTAACTTAGAGCCTGCATTTCTCTCCCATCCCATCCCCGAAGATTCCTCAGACGTGAGGAAGTGGTAGCAAACCAGAGATGGAAGCCTAGACACGGGCGTCATATTGGTTTCCAAGTCAGCGCTCCCAGCCACTGTCTAGAGCTTTGTTACAAGACCCAGATTCCCACCAGTTTCCTCCTCCATTCTGTTTCTGCTTCCGTTAGAGTGAGCTCTCCTCTAGGAAGGGCCTCAGCCCCTCATGCAATACTCCCGCCCCACCCTTGTCACCTCATCTGCCCAAAGGTGTCCGAATTCCCCACAGTGGACGCTGCTTAGGCTCAAGCTGGGTCTCCCTTTATTCTGATTCTTGTTAATTATTATTCCACTTGATAGCAGTAACACAAATGCCTTACATTATTATTTTTCTAAATCATTATATAAATGGCATCATGCCCAGACAGGAAAAAAAAAAAGACACCTAAAAAGCAACCTTCTGGAAGATGGTTCTCTGATTTTCCTCATTGGAGCACAAGAATCTTGACTGCAATTCTCAGAGGAGGTCTATCCAGTCGGGAATTTGGAGGGGATCTGTAACTTGAGATTTTATTACTAACCCAGATAATAGTTGGATACTCAGAGATTTATGTACAATTAACTCAAATCCCTTCTCTGTATGGTCTGTGGAAGCCCAGAGCCCTCTATGATTTCCATGCCTTTCCAGATCTTTCTCTCATGAGCTCATCTAGTCAATGCCTATATCTGCATTGACTGTCACCATTTTGACCCATGTCACTCAGACTCAATTCCTTATTCACTTTCCATAAAATAACCACTCATGGGAAGACTTCTGTGAGTTTATTTAAATCATATCAAGCATTAATTTTTAAATAAATTTAATGAATAAAAATTAAATAATTTAACTTCAGTAATAATAAACATTATTTAAATTCCCTGAATATTTGTGAGTCACAGAGTAAGGCAGACTCAGAATACCCCACTGTATTAGTCTTCTCCAGCTGCCATAACAAAACACCATAGACTGAGTGCCTTAAATAACAGAAATTTATTTCTCACAGTTCTGGAGGCTGGAAGTCCAAGACCAGGGTGCCAGCATGGTCCGTTTGTGGAGAGTTCTCTCTTCCTGGCTGGCAGGCAGCTGCCTTCTCGCTGAGCCCTCACATGGCCTTTCCTCTGCGTGCACAGAGCAGAGAGAGAGAGATCCCTCTCCCCCTTATAAATAACCAACTTTCCCTAAAGAACTGGTTATCATTCCACTTCACCACAAGGGGGCAGGATCGGAGACAGCTGGTGCTTCCTTCCAGCAGCAAAAGCAATTCTGGAAAAAGAGCACAATATTAAAACACAGCTAGTAAATGATAACCAGCTTCCAGAGCTCAAACATAATAAATATTTTCTCATAAAGCAGAACCTGCCAGGAGTATTTGATTTGTTCTACAGCCGAGTATTACATGATAAAGCAACTGAGCCACTGGATAATTCCAGAGCCGAGCTCTCAGTGAGGAGGGCAAAAAAAAGATTTGATTTATGTGGAAGACAAAAAAAAAAGCAATGGTAGGAGTAAAGAAGAAACTGTAAGGGATGTAAGAATTAAAATGAAAGATTTTGAGTTTAAAACTGTAGCCTGTAAAAAAGGAAAAATGAGAATGAGAAATCTAATCCTATTGAGTTTGGGAATCAAGCTGTAATAAAGCCCAGCATAAAAATACTCCTTTAATATATGGAGTCCAAATGCTGGAGACTGTTTCATTTGTTCACTGTCAATTAAGTCGACGAGGATTTACCAAGTGTCTCCTGCACATCGGGCTCAGAGTTAAAAACATCATGGCACAAGGAAGAAAGAACTGTAGGCTTGTCCACAACACTATGGCAGCATCCAGAGAGGACCGTGAAAGCTTCTCCAGGGAGGTGACATCCTAGCTGAGCCCAGGGGAGGTCAGCCTGTCCTGGTGAACGGAGGGTGATGGGGCACAGGAAGGGGGCCCTAGAGAGGTGCTGAGCAAGGCAGGAGAATAATGCAGTCAGAGAGAGCAAATACCCAGGGTGGTGAATAACTGAATTTAAATAACAACATCCTGTTCAGAAGGCAGGGGAAGAAATGGCAGAGAAAGTGGCCGGAAAACTAAGCAACGCCAGAAGAGCTTAAACATTATGGGTAATAAAAATCACCAAAGACTCTTAAGTGAAGGGTAAGAAAGACCCCGCCAGTGCTGTTAAGAGAGGTCCCTCTGGGAGCACTGTGGAGGGTTGATCAGAGTAGAGACAGACTCAGCTGGAGAGGCCAGTAGGAGGTGTTTGTCCCGGCCCAAGTGGCCCACAATGACCTTGACAGTAGGACAAAGAGGAGGTGCAGACTCAAGACATATTCAGGAGGCCAGTAGAATTCAAGAGAGAAGATTCCAGAGTGAGTCAGCTTTCTAGCTCAGGAAGAAGAGGAAGGAGAAGGCAGAGGAAGAGGAAAGAAGGCAAACCCAGATTATTAAGAACGTAGAGACTGGCCCAAACTGTGCTAAGTGAGTGGGCGCAACACTGTGGATTTAACCAGGATAAAGATATAGTTTGTACAAGAAAGGATTTACCTCACCTAAAGAAAAGTTTGTCACTTGCCCCAGCTCCTGGTTGGTAACCTCTAAGCACTTGGAATATCCTGCCTGAAAAAACGTCTTTATTTACCTGGGACCATGGCCCACACCTGAAAGTCTATACTAATGATGTGATTTGGGAGGGGAGGCCTTGGGCCATGTGGTATCAACTTGACCTCTGGAGAGCCTGAGACTAAGGTCAGCCACAAGGGCTGTAAACCATACCTATGTCACCAACCCCCCCATAGAAAGTCGGAGAGCAAGGCTCAGGTGAGCTTCCCTGCTTGCAGTGCACCATGGGTGCCGCCGTGTCATTCCTGGGGAGAGTAAGTGCTGTCCACACGAGTCCACTGGAAGAGGACAACTGAAAGCTCGAGCCTGGAACTCTCCTGGACCCTGCCCTGTGTGCCTCTTCTTGTTGCCGATTCTGATCGGTATCCTTTCACTGTAATAAACCATAACCATGAGTATGCTGGCCTTTCTGAGTTCTCTGAGTCCTTCTAGCAAACCACTGGACCTGAGGATGGTCTTGGGACCTCCTGAACTGCACAGGTGGACAACACAATGCTAACCACCCACTGGAGACCTGGTCAGAATGATGATAATCATGATAGTGACCTGGCACTGTACCAATAGCTTAATCCTCAGAATAACCCATCAAATAGGAATAATTACTTCCATATTATAGTTGAGAGACTGAGGTTCATATGTGTGTTCCAACTGATAAATCAAGCACCTTGCAGTTAGAATTCTGACCAGGTCAGCTGACTTCAAAGCAGATGTTTCCAACCTCAGGCATATAATGGAGAAGAAGGGCTAATATTTTGAAATATTAACAAGGTTTGGTTTGATTTTGCCTTATACCCAGTGACCCTTTCTCCGCATTTAAGCAGCAGGTAGGACATTCAATGTTTATTGGCTCAGGGAAGAGATGACCCAGAAGAATGCAAGTAGAAAAAAGGATGGAACTGGGGGATTCAGTTTATAGCACCTGGCAAAAGCATCAGAAGAATGCATGGTGAGGACGATTGTGCCTTGGTCTCCCTGAGACCTCGTGGAGATTTGTGGTCAGGGATGAGAGGGGACAGAGCAATGGCCTCATGACTGAAGCCCAGATGGGCACATCCCATGCAACGCTGACAACACTGAGCAGCAGTGCACTCAGTTCCTTGGAGGTCAGCAAACCTCCGAGAGCTTAGACGCATCCATCACCAGGCGAAGATGCCCAAATGGACCAAATCACATTTCCACCAGCTAAACCTAAGAGGCTTGAGATCAAAACCAGATTCCACGGTAGAAAAACAAAGCAAACTACATTTCTGGCACAGCTGAGGTCTTGAACCTAGATTCATGCCTGCTGCCCAGGGCCCTACATGCCTGAGGAGTGGGTGATCTGCCCAGGGGTTTTCAGCACAAACTTATAACAAGCACTGCACAGTGCCATGTGCAAGTCGGTCTCAGCTGCTCGGTGGAAGCAGATGGTTTCACTGCAGTAACTGTAACCCATGGGTAACAGTCTTTATTTAGTCTGCCAGGTCCCTGAGAGTGTTCATTTCTGCTTGCTCAGAAGAGGTTTGCAGGGACTTCTCTGGTGGGACATGTAGGGAGATGCCTGTCGAGTCCCGCCCATGATGGCAGCATTCACAGTTAGAAGAATGGAGACAGCATCCCAGAGGAGGGCTCTGGGGGTTTCAGAAGAGCCCTGGACTGAGAGTCTGGAGGCTGGAGGCCAAGCTCTGCCACAATCAGCAGTGACCTTGGGCAAGCAAGTCAACCTCTCTTCGCTTCAGTTTCCTGTCTTAAAATAGAGGCAATTATTTCTTCACTGCTTAGTCACAGGAGTGAGACGAGCAGGGAATGAGGTCAGGAACTGAAAAAATAAGGACCAAAGAGCAGCTTGCATGGTCCCATTGTCCTGCCCTTCTTTCTTCTCAGCTTCTGCCATCATCGGTTTCAGGGCTGCGTCCTGCTTTTGGGAACATGCGCTGACCTCCGGTGTTGGAGAGCATAAGACATAGTCCCTGCCCTAAAGGAGAGCCTCAACTTACAACCCCCCTGCACAAAACCTTCCACGGGCTTCCCACTAGCCTCAGAGCAAGTTCCAAACTCCTCCTAGGGTCTTCACCATGCCCCACGGGACCTGACCCTGTGCCTGTCTCCATCCTTGCCACTTCGAGATGTCACTGTGCTCATTCGGCTCCCCCTACACCAGCGTTTTTGTTGCTCTCAAATGCTCCAAGTCTGTTCCCATCTCAAAGCCTTCATCTTTGCTGTTCCCTTTGCAAGAATGCTCTTCCCTCAGGTCTTTTCACACTCCCTCCCTCACTCACTATCTTCGGGTCTCTGAGCAACGTCAATGCCAAGTTTCCTCCATTCCATTCCCTCGCTTGGCAAACAACAGGTCGTCTTTCAGTTCTGAGCTTGAACATCCATCATATCAGTAGCTGAGCATCCCGCGTCCCCTCCGCTCTCCCCCACACATGCTCCACCCCACCCTCTTCTGCATTTGAAACCCAGCCTTCACAATTCCAGCCCTACAGGCTGCCGAATGACTTCGAATTTTAGAAAACAGCCTGCAAATCCTGACTGCCATTGTCTCTCTTTACCTTAGTCCCCCTTCTAATTGTTCCCTGCTCACAGCTTTCCTCAGGAATTTAAAAATTTTTAAAGGCAAGTTTTGAAAGAGCAATAGCAACTGGTGGGCTGCCGAATGTCTCAGAAAAACTCACTTCCCACCCAGCCCTATAACCAGCTCAGTAAGCCACATTGATTCTCTGGGCTTCCAATTTCTCGTCTACAGAAACAAAGGGCTCTAACCACAGGATCCCTAAAAACTCTTTCAGTTCTGGCAATTCCTTTACAATCTCACCACAACCAACCGTTGCGTTTCGTCGCCTGTATTATTTCCCTGTTCCTCCATGCTGTTTGGGATTCATCGAATCTGAAGTCACATGTACGTTTTATATAGTCAAGACCCAGAAGGAAAGGCTGGCAAGTTGTCGAGGAGAAAACCGCCCTAGTTTACTCAATAATCTCTGCCTGATACTGCTTTTCCAACCGTGTGACTAGCGTCTATTTCTCTAGCCCAGCGATTTTCTTTGCCTCTAGGTTCAGTGAAACAAAAGAACTTTCCTTAAGCTAACTAAGTTAGGGAAGGGCTTGGATTCCAGACAGATCTTCTGCACACACATGGCTCCATTTGAAAGACTTCCCTATTGTTTTTGGAAGCCCCGAGAAAATTCAGCATATGCTCAAATTTTTTTTAATGGTCTCATGAAAATGAGTCAGTTTATAGTGTGTTTTGAACTGAGTTTTACATTCCTATGGGTTTGTAGCTCCTGACATTGGTGAAAACCTACCTCCGGAGGAGTTGAGTAACTCGAAAAATTCTGATGCTGATTTCTACAAACCAAAAGCCCCAGTCTCGTGGTCCTGAGGTGGTTTTGTCCTGACTTACTGCAGTGACCTCAGAAAACCTGGCTTCTCACGCACAGCACTAAACACGTCACGTGCTTTGTATCAGTTAATGCTCCCCGCTGTGCCAAGTACCACGGCTGCATAACCAGCCACCCCAAAAGGCCGTGGCCTCAAACAAGAACATGAACTTGCTGCTGAATTTGCAGTACAGAGCATGGTTCTGTAGAAATATTGTCTCCTCTCCACTCGGCATTGGCTAGAGCAACTTGAAGGCTGGGGGCTAGAATCATCGGAGAGCTCCTTCGATCGCTTGTCTCTTGGGCTGGGAAGATCTGAACAGCTGGGAACGGAACAGCTGGGGCTCCTCACACATCCCTCTCTCCATCTCTGTGTTCTCTGTATATGTTCTCTTTGACATGCACTCCAGGACTTCCTACAGGTCATCTCAGGGCCCCCAGGGTGCATCTCCCAAGAGAGAGTGCCAGGCAGAAGCTGTATTGCCTCTCATGACCTAGCCTAAGGTGCCATGAGGAGTCAGTTCTGCCACAGTCTGTGGGTCAAGGCAGTCCCAAAGGTCTGGGGAAGTTCAAGGGAAGGAAACATAGACCCCCACCTCTCGATGGAAGAATCCACATCCTCGGAAAAGCACATGGGATGGACGTGTATTGGTGTTGCCATCTTTGAAAAATAAAACCTGCACACTCCCCCCAATCTGTCAACTAGATATCAATGTCCCCAAGTACAGACAAAGAGAATGAGCCTGACAAAAGTGAAGAGACTTATCCCAGGACCACAGAGTGGATAAGTGACAGGGCCAGGGTTTAGGGGAAAGGGAACCTGGAGGATGGAAGGTTTGAGAATTAGAGGTGAGAAGAAGCTCCCCACCCATCCCTGAGTCACTGCAAAGGAAAGGGGCAGAAGAGGCAGAGCCAGGAAGCATGGGCTTCGGCTGTGTCCCAATGTGAGAATACGATCCACAGGGCCAGGAATGAGCTTGCTCACATCTTTACCCCGGCAGCGTTTAGCACAAGGGGACAGAGTGGTAAGGTGGGAAAGCTCAGGCATTAGAATTTGCTCTAGGTTGAAGCTGTGGGATCTTGGTCAAGACTCCTAACCTGTCTGAGCTTCAGTTTCCTCATCTGTTACATGGTAAGAATAATAAGAAGAAGGTGAAAATAGATATTGGGTAGACCTAATAAGGCTTTATGGAAGAGTCGAGATGCTTGTGTGTAAAGTTCTTGGTGTATAGCAGGAATCAGTTAATGGTCGCTATCATCATTAGGAATTTTCAATAGATATTTACAAAGCTGAAACAAATCAATAGGTTCTGGGAGTCAGTGTTTGTGTTAATACTTGTGTAGGCTCAGGTGGAAGGTGTGCTGGGACCTTTCGTATTTGGGTTGATGAAGAGAAAAACAAAGCTGGGTCTGAGCAGAAATGGTGTAAAGGAGAAAGTGTGCATATTCAGGAGAATGGAAGCAAGTGCTCATTACACAGCTGAGGATGCTGGAAACAGACAACTCTATTCAAACTTGGTCCATTTGCTTAATCTCTCAAAGTACTAGTTTCCTTACCTGTAAAAATGAAATAAAGGTCCTGACCTGATGATCTTGGCATATAAATGAAATAATCAATATAAACACCTAGCAAACTGCCCGGCATATAGCAAATTTTTCATAGATGTTAGTTCTTCCCCCTTTTTCCTTGATATCTGAGGAAGAACGGTGTTTTGCTCATGTTAATTCTTCATATTCAATAAAGTTGTTGAGTTGAATTTACACAATGAATTGATCTGGGCCATACAGCCATGCATTCAACACATACTTATTGAGCACCTACTATGTGCCAGAACTATGCTCTGTCAATTATCACACTATGGTGGCTGCATGTTGCTGTGATGCTGAAAGCTATGCCACCAGGATTTCAAATACCAGCAAGGTCACCCATGGTGGACGGGTTAGGTTTCATTATCTCCCCTTTACATGGGGCTCAGAGAGGTTCGGTGCCTCAAGGGGTCAAGCCAGCACGTGGTAGAGCTGGATTTGAAGGCAGCGCTGCCCAGTTCCAAGTTCACCTCAGCATCAGTTCAGTTCCGTTCAACAAGCACCTAACACACACCTGCCTTGTGCCCAGCACTGGGGAAACAGCGATGAACAAGATAGGGTTGCTGCTCCCCAGGAGCTCACAGACAGGCACGGAAGACAGGCACACCAGGAGGAGTTTTAAACTTAAGATAAACAAGATAATGCGCTTAAAATGGTTGGCGTGATACCTGGCTCATAGAAAGTTCTCAATCAACATCAGCTACTGTTACTCTGAATATGAGTGCCAAGAGACAGGGAAAGGAAAGAGGGTCATGGAGCACAGACATCCCGATCTTGGGTGCATCAGATGTGTCCTCCATCCTGCATTCTTTGCACTTTAACTCACGTTGTGTTCCGTTTAGAGCACCATTTTGAAGAGATCCAGGGAAAGACTGGAGCAGCTCCAGGTAGAATGTCCAAAGGGAGAGGAGTTGAACTCTATCCAGGAGGACATCAAGGAGATGTCGAGCCTGAGGCAGAGAAGATTGAAAGTCCATTAGGAATTTTATTTGCCTGCTTACAAAAATGACCAGAAATAGTACTCTTTTTGCTTTGTTTTGTTTTATTTTTTAAATCTTAGTGAAAGAAGCCTAAAGGTAAGTGTAGCAGCTCCATAAACATTAGTGGCCAAGCTCCTTATATCTTTCTGCTCTGCCAAACTTAGGACTGGCTTCTGCCCTCAAGGTTGCCTCATATTCCAAAATGACTGCGAGAGTTCCAGTCATCCTGTCTTCACTCTAGTCAGAAAGTGGGAAGAAACCAGGATGGGGAGGGAAAGGGGAAAAGGTCAGCTATTATCCCCTTTTAAGGAATTGTCTTGGATGTCCTCCACAACTTTTGTTTACATCTCTTTGACCAGAATTTAGTTACATTTCTCCAGCTAACTGCAAGGGAGGTCCGGAAATGCAATCTTTAATTAAGAACATGGTGCTCCTGAATAAAATTTGGGGTCTGTTTCTAAGGAAGAAGGTGAAAATAGATATTGGGTAGAGAACCAGCAGTCTCTGCTACAAGGATCGCAGCATCTGTCTCCAGGTACTTACACACAAGTGCTCTCAGGAGGGACAGGAATGAGTGTACTGCATAGAGGACAGAATTGGGAGTCAGGTTTCAGCTTAACCCAAGGAGGAAAGTCTCCATTTTCAGAGCTCATCAAACCATGAATGGGCTGCCTCTTGCTATACAGAGAATTCCCCTTTATGGGAATATTCAAGCCGAGCCTGGATATAAGCAGGAGGGAATGCTGGGCAGAGACTGGGGACATCAAGATCAGGGCTGTGCTCGAGGAATGCTCAGATTCTCTTTCTAATTGTGAAATGGACAATCGTCCCCCGTTAAATCATTTCAGGTGTGCTCAGCTAGGGGAAGAGGCATTTCAGGAGAGTAGGGGCGCATCCTAAAGTGCCTGGGGGCCCCCCTGTAGACAGTTACACACTCTGCCTGTGCGTCTGTGCGAGAAGGCAGCATGGGAACCATCTGCCTATTTCTTAAATTGTATTTAAATTTTAAAGATATAAAATTTATCAGAGAAGAATTAGGAAGTGCCAATAAGGGGAAACAAGGAAAATAAAAACCATCTATAATTGCTTTAATGGGAGTCTGACAGCTCTGATGGAAAGAGAATGGTCTTGGAGTCAAATATTCCTTGGTTCAAATGCAACTGACGCCAGCTACCAACTCTCTAAGCCTGGAGAAGTCATTCAGCTCCTCCCAGCCTCAGTTTCCTGATCTGTAAAATGGTAATGAGAGCAATTACCTTGAAGAGTCATTGTGACAATTAAATTTTTTCTAAATGCCTGTAGGGGACATGACACATATGTACTTAATACATAATACATCATCAAAAATGTTAATTTCCTTTCTTCTTTTCCACTATCTGTCCATACCACTATAAACATTTAGAGTATTTTATTCTAATCTTTATTTTGTTTTTAGGCTTAATACTATTGCAAATATGTTTTTGTGTATTTAATTTAATATATGTCAGAATTTTTTTTATAACAGATTCTTCATAAACATAATTTTCAAGGCTGTGTAGTACGCTGGCTAGTGGATATATCATAATGAATTTGCTGTCAATAATTGATATATTTCACCTACATTTATATAGAAAGAAGAACATTTTGTGAATAAGGCTTTTTTTTTCATGTTGCATCATTCCTTTAGGACATATTTTTAGAAGAGAAATCATTGTACTAAAGAGTAAAAATAATTTAAAGCCTTTGATACAGATTGCCAAATTCCTTGCCAATATTTTATTTTTACATATGAGCTGGTTTCACAATTAAGTTTTTGTCTGTTACTCCTTATAAATTGTGGGCTGCTTGAGGACATAAGCTGTGTGTTTCCATCCTGTAACCCTATCCGCTATTACAGGGCCTGACTGTAGGGTATATTTTAATAAATATTTATTTAGTGAATAAAAATGGTCGTGTCTGTTCACATCCCCATCAGCGTGAGAATGCCTGAGCCATTACATCCTCGTGACAACTGAATATACTGAGACTAGGGGGAGAGGACGCAGTGGATCCAAAGGACAAATTCCTAAATATACGTCTGCCGTGACTTTTCTAGAAACTCCTGGGCTATTTCAAAACTTATAAAGGTTGGCAGAACCCAAGTTTCTGACTCCTCATTCAGTATCTGTCCTTCCTAACTTCTATGTACACTTGGCAAAAGGACATGTTTAGAAGCAGTCTTTGACTATTAACAAACGCCATGAGCTTTCTGCAAAATATTTATACAGTCTCTATTGCTGTGTAACAAACCACTTCAAAACTTAGTAACTTGAAAAAAATTAACAATTATTTATTTAGCTCCTGATTCTTCAAGTGGATAAAGTTTAGTCTGGGCTGAATTGGGCAGCTCATGTGGTCTTGACTAAACTTACTCACATATCTGTAGACAGGTACCCGGTCAGCTCTGGGCTCAGATGGAGTCTGGGTGATGGAGGATGAATTGTCTCACCCTCCAGCAGGCTAGCCCAAGCTTGCATACATGGCATCTGGAAGAGCTCCAAGAATGAGAGAGTGGAAGCATGGATTGCCTCTTGAGGCCTCAGCTCAGAACTGGCACCATCGCTTCCACTATATTCTATTAGCCAAACCATGTCACAAGGCCAGGCCAGATTCAAAGAGTGAGGGAACAGACTCTGCTTCCTAGACAAAGGAGCTGCAAAGCCCCACTGCACAGGATGTGGATGCGGGAAAGGAAGGAACGAAGACTTCAGCCATTTTTGCAATTGATCATCATTTCCCCAACTGGTGGAATGCATCAGTCTCCTGGGTGGAGTTACTTAATCTTATCCAACTGGAACTTGAAGATTGTTTATCCTCAATAATAATTTATATAGCGTCTCAGAGGTTTAAAGTATATAAAACCATGTTACCTTGGCTAATTTTTTGTGTAACCATCACTTTAGGCACATCGGGCAAGGGCTCCCAGCCTCAATATTTAGATGAAAGATGAATCTCGAGGAAGCTCAGCCGACAGGGAGGCTGGTAGATCCAGCAACTCTCTAAGCCAATCCTGCTTCGTATTGTCAGCACAGAAGTGGCTTATCTCCTTGCTTCCAGTGAATAGAAGCCACAATTCCATTCACTTCTAAACTGCACCACATTGTTCAGAAACATGTGATAATGGTTGGGGTGGGGGTGAAATTAGAAGAGAAGCTGTCACCAGTCCATTTGCACCTACCCTGCTTCTGGCAATGGTGTTCTGAGTCAGGCTCTGCGGCAACATTAACAGCCAGGATTTGTGCTGAGAGCTTGCAGAATCCTCCGACGGGCTCAGCTGTGTTCCCTATAACTTGGGATCTGTGAGATGTAATTTCAGGCGGCAGGGGGAGAAAAGTCCAGCCCTCCACCCCACAGCTCTGCTTGCTTGAAATTCTCATAATGGAACACCAAGGCATTCCTTTCACAGTGAGAAATCTTTTTTAAAATATAAACCACTAGGACATTAATTATTATTATAACAATTATATAATACGTTAGATAATTATGCACATATACACAATATGTATAGGCCTTTAAGGGGAGACCAAGGCATTCCTTTCACAGTGAGAAATCTGTTTTAAAATACAAACACTAGGACTTTAATTATTTTTAATTTATTGTAATTATTTTTATACTAATTCTATAATGTATTATATATTGGACATAGATATTATTCTTTGGCAAGTAGAAAAGCCATCACAGCAAAAACATAAAGATTCTGACTTTCAGAACACGTCCCTTTATATTAACACAACTTTATCTCAGACAAGGCACATTTTACATATTCTGTATCATTTGCTCCTCGTAACTGTCCAGCACATCAATTAGAATGCTTTCAACTTCAGGTAACAGAAACGCCAATTCAAAACGGCTTAAACAATAAAGGGTCTTATTTTCTCAGATACCAGAATGTCTGAGGGTAAGGCAGTTTCACGGTTTGTTCATTTGTTTCCTCATCAACATCTTCAAGGACCTAGGGTCTTTCCATCTTCCTCTTCTGTCACCCTGTACCGGTCAACCTTGCACCTCATGGTCCAAGGTGGCCCCCACGTGTCCAGATACTACGTGTGGACACACGATGTTCCCCAGAAGAAACACCGTTCCTGTGGCCTTTTCTGGATCCCTATGACTAGGAAGACGCAAAGCATCTCCTCAAACCCGCATCTACCTCCAGAGCCGGTGCAGTTTTTACTGTTCCAGGCCGGCTTTCAGGTGATCCTATCTTGGTTACGGCTAATGACCGAGGTGATTTGTTGACTCATTTTCAGCAGGGAATTTAAAATAGTAATTACCAGGTTTGACTTCTTCCTAAAGAGGAAGTTTAAATTTAGCTTCTACCTGCAGTTCTCTGCTGTGACTTTGGAGCAAATCTTTTCAACATCCCATAGAAAATACTAATTGTGTCACACAGTTTGGGGATCAACCAATTATCTGCTATTCCCACTGCAGATGCTAAAAAGTACCTTATTATAGGGCCTGAGGAATACACACTTTGTTTATCACTGTGACAGGGAGCCCAGAACAGTGGGCAGGTCTTCAAGCTGGCTGCCCGGGGCAAAGGAGAGAGAGTCATCCTTGTTCAAGCTGGTAATTTATTCTGATGATGAAGTAATGTTCTTGTGCCCTGCTATGATGTAAAAGCAAGCAAAAAACAAAATACAAAAGTGAATTAAATGAGTAAATGCCCACCAGGACCCAAGTGCCACAAGCCAGAACTTAAGAGATGACATCAACAATATCACCCGGGGTGCAAGAACACCGACTCTGGCACATCCCTGGCTGGGTTTCAATCCTAGCTCTGCCCCTTATTCGTGTGTGATCTTGGCCAAGCTGTTTAACTTGTCTGTGGCTCACTTTCTTCCTCTGTGAAAGGGGATAACAGGATAACATTATCTGATGGAGTACGCAAAGGCCTTAGCACTGTGGCGCATAGTGAGCACTAGCTACTATTATTTCATCCCATTATCTCCTTTATTGGAATGTTTCTAACTCCCCCGTAGGATGGATGGAATTGGGATACTAGTAGCTACCACCTAGAGCTGTTATGAGCATGATAGGAGATAATGTGGGAAAACATTCGGTTAATGGCTGCAAAAACCATGAGGACTCACAGGACAAATGAGGTAGTGAGTTGGCAGGTCATCCAGGTAAGCTCGCCCTCCTGCGCCACAGCACCCCTTCTCTGGACACACCGTTTCTTCCCCCATCACGGTTTTCTGAGCTGGTCCCTCCATTGCTCAGCATCTCCCAGTGGCTGCCCATTACGCTGAGAATCAAGTGCAGGCTCCAGGCAACTGACGAAGGACCTGGCTGCGGCCCCGTCTCTCACTTCATCTCCTGCTGCCCCTGCCCTCGCTCGCTTGGCTCCGGGGCCTCTAACTTCTTTCTCTTCTTTCTCCACGGTCAAGTTCCTCCTCTTCTTAGGACCTTTGCCCTGGCTTCCCTCTTCCCTCAATCTTTGCAGAGCGGACTCCCTCTTGTTATTCAGAACTCAGGCTAAATGTCACCTCTCTGAAGATGCCTTCCTTGGCCACACACTCTGAAGTAACGCTGAGTCGCTAGCTAACGGATAGCTTCATTTTAAGTACAATGTGAATGTACTTAAGGTCACTGCACTGTGTACTTAAAAATGGTTAAGATGGTAAATATTGTGTTACATATATTTTACCACAATAAAAAAATTTGTTTTAATAAGACTGTGACTTCCTTCTTGTTTGCACCCTCTCTCTCTTTCCCTCTTGCTTGCTCGCCCTGATGAAGCCAGCTGCCATGTCGTGAGCTGCCCTGTGGAGATGTCCGGGTGGTAAGAACTGAGTCCCTCCATCCAGCAGCCTGGGAGGAACTGAATTCAGTCAAAAACCATGTGAGTGAGTTTGGAAGCAGGCCCACCCTTATGTGAGAGATGCTTTAACTGCAGCCTGTAAGAGAACTTGAGTCTGAAGACCCAGCTAAGCCATATGCAGATTTCTGAGCACAGAAAGTTTGAGAAGATGAATGTTGGTTGCTTTCTATCACTAAGTTGGAGGGGAGGGGTATTCGTTACACAGCAACAGATAATTGATACAATAACTATTGATTGGTTGGTTTGTGGGTAAAGCAAGGAGACAGCACCCTAACCCAGACAAGAGGGGCCCCTACTCTGGTCTGGCTCTTTAGAAGGTCCTGATTTCTCCCTCCTCCTCCACACTCACCCCCTCCCATTGGACAAGGGACCCAAAGGGCCCAAGGAACACACTCACCCTATGCTCCAGGCACACAGACTCCAGAGTGCCCTGCCCAAGTGTCCCTGGGCCTGCCTGTAGGGTCTAGGGGGACTTTCCCTTCTGAGGATAGACCATTCCACTGCCAGCACAGCCTTAAGACCCAGAGACAGCTGTTGGGGGTGGGGGACGGCCTGAGCCTCGATAAGTGGGTTGGGGCACCCACGGTGCGTCAGCCTGATTGCCTACTTTTACATATTCAAACATACGGCTTAGTGCCTCCGTTAGTCCTCTTATCCCTGACCCTACAAATCTTAGAGGCAGCCCTGAGTGAGGATGATAATATCTGACGACTGAATGGGATCATTTATGAGCAAGGACCTATCACAGAGTGGGACGTGCAGTGAGTTACCAATAAATCACTGTTCTCTTCCTGCTTCCAACATTCCTGTGACCAATACAGAAAAACTGACTCACTGGATTTGCCGTAAAGACCAAGTTTCTTCCCAAAGCATCCCTGACTGACAGTTCTGGGCCTTCTGGGGTGAAATGCATTTCTTGCCTGGGAAACCTCACAGCTCTGCTATAGGAAGGTCCTGTCAGCAACCCTTGAACACACGCTTCCTGTAGTTTTCAGAAAGAAGGAACAAGGTGTGGGCCCACGTGCCAGCCGGGGCCTTTCTGACCCTGCCTTCAGGACCTCTTCAGAGTTTTGGCAATGGTTTGGCAATGGGCAATACGATTTCTTCTTACCAGGAAGCAAGAAAAGGGGAGAAATGCCCAAGTTTCTTGGGAGATGAAAACATGCTGCTTGATCTTCAAGTTGTTATTTCTTCAACAAATAGTTTTTGGAGAAAGTATAGTAGAAGGGAGAAGAGTTATATCTCTCTTTGTCCAGTTAGTGTGAGAAAGATCTAAGCTTGAGTCCTGAGCTTTGCCTCTCACTGGCTATTGGGCATGTTCCATAATCCCATGATCCATCTAATCCCAGCGTCCTCATCCATCAAATGAGGATTAAGAATAGTTTCAATTGCCTCAGGCTGGGCAAGGAATAAAAAGGATGATCATGAATGTGCTTAGGACAGCACAGGCTCCTCATCTGGAAACGGGGGTTAAAATCAGTCCAAACTCTTAGGATGGCTGTGTGAACGAGGTTAGCTCATGTAGTTTTGGTCTATCACCTACCACATGGGAAGGGCTTGCTGTGGTTGAATGGGGGCCCTGCAAAAAACGTATCCACCCAGAGTGTATGAATATGTCAGCATTTGGAAAAAGGGTTTTTGCAGATGTCATTAAGTTAAAGATTTCAAGAGGAGATCATCCTGGATTGGGGTGGGCCCTAAATCCAATGACAGGTGTCCTTAGAAGAGAAGAGAAGGGGAGAAGACACCCAGAGGAGAAGGCCATGAGAAGACACAAGCGAAGATGGAAGTTATGCAGCCCCAAGCCAAGGAATGCCTGGAGCCACCAGGGGCTGGGAGATGCAGGGAGTGTTCTCCCCTAGAAACTTCAGAGGGAACATGGTTCTGCTAATGCCTTGATTTCTGACTTCTGGCCCCCAGAACTGTGAGAGAATAAATTTCCATTGTTTTAAGCCACCAAGTTTGGAGTAATTTGTTACAGCACACTTAGGAAAATATAAAGTACCCAGTACTTAATAAATGTACACTATTACTATTGCCCTTCTTGGCCTCAGTAGAGTTGGAAAACCTTCTACCATGTAAGGAAGGCATACTTCTGTGAGGTCCCAGAGCTGGGACACAAAGGAGAAGGCCCATCTGGAGTTAACACAGTTCCCTGCTCCTGCCTTGCCTCCGACCCCTCCTGCTGGGCGGGGCTCCAACCTCCAGTTGCCTTTGTGCCAGCGCTTCTGAGGCTGGCAGCATACCCTGAGCCAAGAGATTCCAAGCCATCGCATGAAGGGAATAATTGTCAGTGAGATCCCAGATTGTTTTGTCACATACACTTTGCAATATGACAAGTAGGCGTCCAAAATATGCTCTAGGAGGGGGGAGCGAGAAATTTTCCAAAAGCCTAGTTGGCAGCCCGAGTCATTCTGCTGAATCAAGTGCCAGTCTAGTTCTTGGCTTCGCTCCTCCTGCCATGTGATGCTGTGTCACTCAGGATGGGGAGTGCCAACTGAGTGCCACCAGGAAGAGAAAAGCCTGCTCAGTGGGGTTGGAAGCATCAGCTTGACTCAATTGGCTGCTTGGGGATTTTTCTAGATGACATCATAATAATAGCTGAATTCCTATAATCATAAAAATAACAACCCTCAATAGCTATTAGGTACAGCCCCTGTGTGAGGCACTGTGCTAAGGCAGTAATGTGCTCTCCCTTCTTTATCATCACAATAATTGTTGGAGGTGGGAATTATTATTATGATCCCTCTGTTACAGACAGGTAGGCTGCGGAAGAAGGAGGTCAATTTGCCCAAGATTCCATTTCTAGGAAGGGGTCGAGGTAAGGCTGCAACTCCCATCAGCCTGGCTATAAGCTGGAGATGGGAGCACTGGATGCCACTGTGTACAGCCACTTTGCATCAGATTTTACAGCTTGTTAGAATAAGGACCATAGCATCCTCACTCCCACAGAGGGTGATTGCTTGTATGTGGGGCATACTCCCTCTGACTGGCTATTCCAGTTAGGAGATGAGTGAGTAAGACTTAAAACGTGGAAAACATGCGTAGTTTAAATGGAATTATTGAAGTAGGACGGGTTGAGTTTTCTCCCTCTCCCACCTCTTTTCGTGGAGCCCTGCACTTAGAGATGCTAAAGTAAGAGAAAGTCTTTTTGTCACGTAACCCGGGGCTAGGAAGGAGACTGACATTCTTTTAGCACAATATGGTACAAAAGATATGTTACCAATAGGTTAATCTTTGTAGCTGAAAAGGTTTAATTGAGGCCAGATTACTCCAAGGGCCTATTCCCGTCCCTTTTCTACTCCTAAGGTCTTACTATAGATTGTCCACCCAGCATTCATTCCTCCCTTCTTCCTTCCTAACCAAATTTCAGTTTTGTTATACCTCTCCCACATCAGACCAAGTGGTGGTTGACCTCACTCCCAGGTCAGGGATGGGCTTGATTGACCTAAGAGTAATCCTATTCTCTCTGCCAATGATTGGTTTAAGAATGGCCATCCCTCAATTCCAGCCAAGGAAACATGAGAATTCTTCCAGGGTGAGCGGTGGCTTGGTGGCTTCTGGAGAAAATGTCTTTGCTTCTAGGAAAGAGCCATAGGAAACAATGGATCCTCCTTCTTTCTCTAGATCGTGTCATGTCTGGATATGATGCTCAGAACTGCTGCCATCCTCTTATCACCAGCCTGAGAAAGAAGCCAGTTCATGATGGCAGAGCAGAGAGATAGGGAGAAACTGCTCCTGAATGCCATTGTTGGATGGCTGATTCAACTGGCTTTGGATCTGCCCTGCCCCCTGGAATTCCTGATATGTGAGATAATAAATTCTCTATTGTTCAAGCCAGCTTGAGTCAGGGTTTTGTTTCTGCCACCCAAAGCATCCTGACTAATACGGGATTCAAAGCAGATTCTCTTCCCCCTCCTCCTCCATCCAGTAGCTGAGCTGAATGCCGCTGAGAATTACCAACAAGCCATTCTAGAAGCTGCACTCAAGAGGAGGAGAGACTTTGTGTGTGTGTGGAGGTGGGGGGGGGGGGGGTGATGGAATACAAGAGGTTCAAAGGACTGAGGAATTGTAGGGAACAGAGACAAAGAACAAAGTTGCAAAGGAGAGGAACCCCCTGTGCCACCAGAAGGGGTGGACACACAGTGTGTACTCTGCAATCTAGGACTAAGTCTGCATATTCATGGGCAAGTTGAGTAAACTAGAGCTGCCACTGTTGGATCTCTACCATCTTGTTTACTCTGAATGTTTTAGATCATAATGTTTGAACCTAAAGTATAGAAGTGATTGAATATTCTCCATAGTCTCATATGGTGCTTCCTTGGCCAACAGTTAACCATCCTTTTGGAGGCCGTATCACTCTTTCTTCCATGAAATACAGCGTACCATTGGAATTACAGATTTTGGCCCCAGCAGAGTCTTCAACAGCCAACTAATCCCACCCCTCTCATTTTGTGAATGGGGGTCCAAGGGCTGGGAAGTGGGAGTGATTTCTCTGAGACAGAGCAAAATACTTTCGTGGCAGAGCCAAGACTGAAATGTAGGTCTTCTGTCTCCAAGCCAGCGCTCTCCCCACTACAACACCATTCTCCCCAAGCATATACCAGGAATTGTCAATAGATTTAACAGCCAGAACAGTTTTCCATGGTCAAATAAACTTGGGAAGTGTTGCATTAAATAAATCATGTTAAAGATTTTTCTAGTAAGAACTTCTCACAGTTTTTTGTTTTGTATTTTAAGTTTGTTTGTTTGCCAGTGATGCCTCATGAATCTTTAAAACTGAAATATACACTCTTTCTCAAATCTGTTGGACCATGGAAACTTTCTTTCTCCCAGAACATCTTATAGGAATTGTGTTCTGCAAATTATATTTTAGCAAATGCACAACACTGATCTGTCTCCATAAGAAGGGAATGAGGTCAAAACACAAAAGGAAGCAAAGCCAGGCAGAAGTGAAAAATGAATAGATGAATGGTTAGATGGATGGATGGATATCGGTGGGTGGATGGGTGGGTGGGTGGATGAATAGATGGATGGATGGATGGATGGATGGATAGGTGGGTGTGTGGGTGGATGGATGAGTGGATGAGAGGATGGAGAAAGGCAAATAATTTGAGCCCCTGACCTACAGCAGACTTGTTATGCGAACTGATACATTTTTCCTCTTAAGTTAGCTTGAATTATATGTTAGTCAGGTTTTGTTGTTGTTGTGATAATAACGCTTAATAAACAATCCCCAAATTTCAGTGACTTATTACAAGAAATGTTTATATTATACTCTTGGGTCAGCTGGGCCAGGCTAGACTCTAGGCTTCTGGTTCTGTTCAGGTCTCCCTCATCTGTCTTCATTCCAGGATCCAGACTGATGGAACAGAAGCTACCTGGTGCATGTTCTTCTCGTAGGAATAAGGGGAAATTCCAGAGAACTGGTGAAAATTTGCCTCTTAAGATCTCAGTTTGAAAATGGCAGCTTGAAACTGCTATTTCAAGCCACATTCCATTGGCCGATGCAAATCTTATTGTCAGAGCCCCAAATCAATAGGGAATAAATCCACCCTCTGCCCACAGGGAAGCCAAGACAAGAGCAGGGAGGAAATGAAAACTCGTGGACAAACCAAAAACCTAACAGAAATTATTACCTACACCCCAAAGGGTCCTGAAAAATTCAGTCAACTGGTTAATTTGTAGGTTCGGATTTGGTAAAGTACCTTCAAGCTACAGAATATTTCATAGCTAGACAAAATCATCTGGTTTAGGCTCGTCAACTCTTCCTCACGCCCATGACATTTCTGTCTTCTCCACTCATCCTTATTTCAACCGTCTCTTCAGATTCGACATAAACCATTGTTTCCCTTATGTGTGTTTAATACAGACTTTTACAACCATGCTATGGATGAACAATTCAATCTCTTATGTGGTGGGGTGGCCTGAGAGCCAACAGCTCAATCAATGTTGGCGGAGTTGCCGTCTTTGTACAGCAATGGTTGTTCGTTCAACTATTTGAATGTTTCCATTGCATTCACTATCTCCTAAAAACGAACTGCATTAGAAAAAATGACAGTATTGATCTTAGCAAGAAGAAATATGGATCTCACAAACTTAAGACATTTGTGATAGAGATGGCAATAACCAGGCATGCTTAAATTGCGAACCTTGAGTTCAAGAGGATCAAACCGTCAATTCAATTATGAAGGAAACAAATGAAATCAAAGAACGTGTCTATTGTTCTGAAACTGTGTTGTCGAAGACTGCATTGTAAAAGTGACATATAATTGGGATTTGATGATATTTTTAGTCCTCTGGGGATGCAGAGGCGATATGTAAGGTAGAATTTGCCTTTAAACATTGACTTTCAGATATCTTTTCTGAGGGACGCACTGAAGGAAAAGAAGAGAGTTATTGCCTGTATTTATAAAATATTAACGTGAACATGGCCACCTGCCAAAACTGTGAGCACGATTCGAGAGAGCGCATTAATCAAGAGAGTGTGGCAGAGGGTATTGTCGCATACAGAGACCTAGTTCAAAATTCTAAGACTTTGGACAAATTACCTGACCTCAGATTCCCCATCTGTAATATGGCAGACAGTACCACCGACATCTCAGGGTTGTTGAGAAGTCAAAATGAAATAATACCCCACAACTAGAAGGACCCACAACTAAACTATGCAACTATGTACTGGGGGGAGTTGGGGAGAAACAGCAGGGGGGAAAAATTAAATAATGCTAATTAGCTAAACCTTCTTACTATAGACCAGGCACTGTTCACAGACTTTCATATGTTCACATGTTACATACAACCCTCTATGAGTGGTTATCCATCTTTTACAGAGCAAGAAATTGAGGCACAAAGAAGGTAAGTGACTTGCCCAAGGTCACACGGCCAGCTAGCGTAGAGCTGGGGTCTAGCCAACACCATCTGGCTGCACAGTCTATGTTCTTGACCACTTGCTATAGACTGAGTGTTTGTGTCCTCTCAAAATTCATATGTAGAAATCTCATTCCCAACGTGAAGGTAATTGGAGGCGGGGCCTCTGGGAGGCGATTAGGTCAAAAGGGTGGAGTCCTCATGAGTGGGATTAGTGCCCTTATAAAAGAGACCTCAGATTGCTCCCTCACCCCTTCCTCCATGTGAGCAAACAGCAAGAAGATGGATGTTTGTGAACAGCCAAGTGGGCCCTTACCGGAGAATGAATCTCTTGGCACCTTGATCCTAGGTTTCCCAGCCTCTAGAACCATGAGAAATAAACACTTGTTGCTGAAGCCATCCAGTCCATGGTATTCCGGTATAGCAGCCCCAACTTGTGACTGAGCCACCCCTACACTATCGAGCCTCTGGAGCAGGGTGAGTGTGTGAAGTGTGACAGCACAGATTCCTGGGAAGTGTGCATTTCCTTCCTTCCCTCAGTGAGGACCATGAGAGGCACTGAAAGCATCGCTGGGAGCCTCCTGTGTGTGCTTGTAGCTTTTGAGCATCTCCTGGATGACGTACGAGTGAACGGGCACCTGTGAGGCAGCTCTGCCTCCTCCCGGCTCCGTGACCCTTGGCAAATCATCAGGCTCCCCGACCCTCCACTTCCTCGCTTCCAAACGGGGCTGAAAAGACTTGCCCCTGATATTTTACAGAATTACTGTGAGGTCTGAGGAAATAACAAACGCAAAAGCCCTTTGAAAACTGAAGTCCTCTGCAAATGCTGGATTTGTCTTGTCAGATAACACGGCTGATCGTCTAAGGTAACGTGCCAGACCTTACCCTCCACAGGAGATGGCCCTTCCAAAGCTTTCTCCTCCTTCCCCACCAAGCGTACACCTATTCTAACGATGCCCTTCTTGCTAAGACGTGTTTGAAATGTTTCTTTGGAAATTATCCTTGCAGCTGGTTTACAAGCCAAATGAGAAAATCTGTTTCATTACCTCGCAGACAGACCTCCATTTCATTCGGGGAGCCAAAAATAGTTTTTCTGACCTGTTCTCCCATCTTGTTCCTAAGAAGCAGTTCTGAATGATTTATGTCTATTTTAAAAAAATCAAATCCACCCTCGGGGAGAAAGATCAGCCTCATGGAGACGATCAAAGGAGCTCGCCGCGGGAACCTGAGAGCAGCGTCGTTATCTCGGTCACATTTTACGCTCATCAAACTCGAATAACTGTGCCCCGTTGTACCGGCCGGGTCTGTGAGCGAGGGCATAGCCTGTCAAAACATCAGGAAATGCACCTCTTGAACCGTCTTTGGACTGAAAAGAACCTCAGAGGTCATGTTACCTAAATCATCCCACTGGTTCCTTCATTCATTCCTTCAAAAACGCGTTCACTAAGCACTTGCCCAGCGTCGATGAAGACGTCAAGGAGAAGAGGGAGGATGCTGCCCTCCGAGCATCCACGCCAACAAGAGAGGCACACAAGTAACCACACAAGTGCAAGAAAGATGTGCTGCACCACTCTGAGAGAGGCCTGCGATTGCTGGGAGACGGAGAGCCTGGCCGGCCCGGCCCGGAAGCCCTGGTTCTCGAGCTTTCTGGTGGAGGGGCGCTGGGGCAGGATTTGGAAGGACCGGTTAGAGTTAGCAAGGTGAAGATAGGCAGGGCATCTGGGAAGAAGGAGGCACACGTACCCAGGTGCACCAAGAGGGGAAGCGCAGGACGCCTTCAAATAAGAGCCACACTGGGGAGCCGTGCACCTCCAAGGTGGCCCAAGGATGGAACCAGCCCCAGACAAGTGGGTTTGATCCACTGTGTAGACCGGCGTACCAAATGCTAAACCACTTGACGATATTTCAAATGCAGAGTAGGGAGAGGGGGATCCTTACCAAAATTTTTAAACTTCTGGATTCCCTAGAAGCTGGTAAAATGCATGGGCATTTCTCTAGGGAATTATCTGTCGGGCTGAGAAGTGCCTGCCCTGTTGGGTGGGGGCCTACTCAGCCTCTCTGGCTGGAGTTTCTCCTACAGCTGCCCAGTTGCCTCATTCATCTTGCCTTCCCGGCTCCTGTTCGCACTGACTTGGTCACCATGCTTCCTAGCTGGTTGATACCATTTACTATGCCTCATCCAGAAATTCTTAAATTGGGGTGCAAGAGTTCAAGATTCAAGAATTCAGGAGGAATCCATGAATTTGAAGGGGAACAAAATTTACTTTTTTTTATTTTTATTTATTTATTTTTTTTTTGGTGAGGAAGATTGGCCCTTAGCTAACATCTGTTGCCAATCTTCCTCTTTTTGCTTGAGGAAGATTGTCACTGAGCTAACATCTGCACCAATCTTCCTCTACTTTGTATGTGGGACACTGTCACAGCGTGGCTTGATGAGTGGTACCTTGGTTCAGACCTGGGATCTGAACCCACAAACCCCAGGCTACCAAAGTGGAGCTCATGAACTTAACCACTACCCCACCAGGCCGGCCCTATTACTTCTTTTATTTGCTAACCTCCAACTGAAATTCAGATCTTCCTTCATTCATCAATGTAGGCAACAAGCCACAGTAGTATTCATAGTCCCTCCACTCATGGCTTCGTTACCAACAGGAACAACCGATATTCTCATTTCATAGAAGGGTTGTTGCAGAACCTCAAAATAATATCTGCATTCATTGCTGCTTTGAAAGTGCCGTACATACTAGACCCCCACTGGATCTTATTATCTAACAATTCAAAAAGCAGATACATTTCATACATCATAAATATGATGGGTTTTTTAATACTTCGATCATTTTTCAATAGAATCAGTTTCCTTCATAATCCTACATATTTCACTTTATGCATTTAATTCACGACTCTGAGAAGGGGTCTATGGCACAAAAAAATTTCTTAATAATCCCTCACATAAGCAGTTCTATGTGCTTATAAACACAAATTAGCATGTTTACTTCTTGCTATGACTGATCAGTGATGTGGCTTTTACAGACGGAGAAACTGAGGCACAAGAAGATTCAGTGAACTCCACACAGCCAGTAAGTGACAGGGCGGGGCTAGGAATCTGAAGAACCTGGCACCCGAGGCCATGCTCTCAACCACTGAGCTGTCCTGCTTTCCAGAGGAGCCTGGAAGCAGGTACGGGGCCAGAGCCTCGAGGCCTCAGTTTGGTCCTGGAGGTGAGTAGTACCTGCCCTAATTGTGTTGTGGCTTAATCAGCCTCTAGGCCTGAGCTTCTCCCACACACACATGAGGATTTTCAGCAGAAGAGGAGATGGTCACATCTGTGCTGGGGGAAAGACAATTTGTCTAGCAACAGAGGAGAGTGAATGGAGTGGGGGAGCCTAGAGTGAGGGAGGCCATTAGGAACCCAAAAAGCAAGGGAAAGACCCAAACCAAGGCAGTGTCAGCGGGCAAGATAGTGATGGTCCACTCCTATGGTCTTTAGGCTGTGGCATCAACCCACTTTGGTCCCCAGAGAGTGAAATGGCTTGAATCAAGTTTGAACCCTGAAATCTAAAAAGGTTCTTTTTTTCACCAACTCTACCACCCCAAATCAAGAAAATGGAAAGGTTATGTTCTGGAGCCAAATGTAATCCATGGGGGGAAAACTGCCAGTTCTTTAGAACATTTTAGTTATTTGGGTGGTCAGGAGAAAGGGTTTGAATTTCCAACAATTGCCAATTCAATTCCGCACCCTTGGGTGGACCTAATATGCACTAGGCACAGTGGTAGGCTTGAGAAGCCTTACACTGTGTGGCCCACGGAAGGTGACCTGGCATTTCAGGCAGGCCAGTGGCTCATTGGGTGGGACTATCCTGTGCACTGCAGGACATTTAACAACCCTGCGCTCTGGGCATTAAACACCTGTAGCACCACATCCCATCACTGTGACAGTCAAAAAGTGCCCCCCTACATTTTCAAATGTACCCGGCTTGAGAGCCACTAGGCTACTGACAAAAGCAAGAATAACAGGCACCACTGGACGCAAGTGCGTAAGAGTCATTCCCACAAGCCTGCAGCAATGTTCTGCTATTAATAATCTGATACTGACCGCCAATTCTCCCCCGAACGTGATCCTTTACTGCCTCCTGCCCTGATCCATGCTGTTTCTCCTTCAGACACACTGTGCTCCTGTGTTTATTGGCCTGGAAAGTTCTTAGGATCTGGCACGTGGTCAGAACTCAATAAACATTAGCCATTATGAGTATCTGCTCTGTGAAGACGAGGCAACTTCCCTGGGGAGGATAAGGCACGCTTTCCGTGTCTGCTGTGCTTTGTGCTCACCTCCATAAAACAAGGACTAAACTGAACCGTGATGGTTTGTTTCTAAACAGAACATAAATTTCTAGTAGACACTCAAAGACGTGTGTTGAATGAATGAATACATAATATCTTAATTTGCCCAGTGATCTGCCCCAACCCTCAGCAACCCCAAGAGGAGAGAGATGAGGTAACGTTTCCATTTTGCAGAGAGGAAAACCACACGACTTCTCTCCCCAAAAAACGACTACCAAAAAATACCAAGTATTGAACGCTTAATCAGTGTTCAGCCATGTACTGTCACTTTAAATGCAGAGTATCATTTAATAGTAGATCTAAGAGGTTAAGTGGCTCTCCTAAGGTCAAGTGCAAACAGCCAGTGAGCTGTGCACAGAGGTCTTCTGCCTCTCATCTGTGGGGCTCGTCGTGGGGCACAGCGCAAATCCAATAAGCACACATCAGGATTTCCAAAGAGGGACATATTAGGGCTAGAACTCTCTTTACAAAGGGGTTTCAGGATAATACCTTAAAAAGCATGAGCTCTCCTAATAATTTAAAAATTTTCTGACTTGCAAGAACCCATTTTCTCACCCAGTTTTGCAGAAAGGCACTAGTTGCATGAAGCAGGGCCCACTTAGGTTCCTGGGAACCCAGACATCTCAGTTGGTGCCAGGAAGCTGGTGAGTGTCCTCAGCCCATAGGACCCGCCATGTGGATCCCCTCCAGCCCCTGCAATACCTCCACTGACGTGAGTGAGGGCATTCTTGGTTCTACTTGCTTGGAGCTCACCCGAGAGGGAGACCACAGAGCGTGCTTGGCTCCAAGAGGGAGCGCTCTGGGCTGAGGTCGGGGGCTGCATTTTGCATTTGCCTCAACACTTGGGTGGTCTTCAGGGCTGCTGCCAAGGAGCACATCTTGCAGCAATTTAGCTGGGAGACCACAGAAGTGGGGAAAGCGGCAAAGCGTGCAGTGGGCTTGGAGGTGGGCTCCACGCCCCTACCACTGCCAAACACCTCTGGCCACCCACAGGACAAAAAGGTGCTTCTGACCCGCGCACGGTACTTCTTCCAGAGGCTTGTTCTCATGCTGGACAACCAACTACCCGTCACTCCCCTCCTGAGCACCCATTGACTCAGATTTAAAAATAGGGGTGGGGATGTCCACCACTCAGGTCTGACATGAGGATGGGATGGTGCCCTGGTTAAGCATTCATAGGTGTGAAGGGAGCGATGGAGAGAAAGAAAACCTCTATGACCCGTGAGGCTGAAGGGGTGCACAATTCAGCTCTGAGGCTATTTATATTAACTAGATGCACCATTCCAGACCTTTCTGGAGTAACAGAGATGGAAGAGATACAGCCTCGGCTGTCAAAGCCCTGACAGGAGGCCTGGTTTTCATTTTCTTTCAACTTGGAGTGACCGAGGGGAAGGCAGTTGGGATGTGAGAGGAGAGCGAGCTCCCTGGTGGGTGGGACAGAGGCTGAAGAAGTTCGACCCCATGAGGCCTCCCCCCCTTGAGGCCTGGGGCCTGGGTCAGATTAAACCTGAGGAAGAACTTCGTGGCATAATGAGGGCCTGCTGTGTGTCAGCCCCGTACTGAACCCATCACAGGCATCATCAGATAGTCTTCGAAGTTATCCCAGAATGAGTGAAGATTGTCTTCAGCCCTACAAAGGAGCCATCATGACCCCTTTTCAGAGACAAAAAGATGGTTCTGTGTACAGGTGTGGGCTCCAGAGTGGAGGAGCTGTGGGACTCCAGCAAGTTGTTTCACCTGAGCCTCAGTTTCTTCACCTGCAAAATGGAGAACATGACTTAGCTCCCTCCCAGGTTCGTTTAGGGAGTTTAAAAGCAATATACATTTAGATGTTTAGCACAACATCTGGCTTATCAGTGGTGGCTATCATGATGTGATGATATCTACATAATCAAGAAAAGGCTAGTCAACATAATATGTTAACTGTCCAAAACACAAGATGTTTAACAAATGTTGGCTTTTTTGCTGTCCAGCCACCCCTGAGCCCTGCACTCCCAGCACATAGTACAAAGTAAGCAGTCCCAACGCATTGCTGCCTACAGGAAATGGTAGAGAAGACTTGGAGCTGGTCAGCTTCCTCTAGATCTGTGATTCTATCAGCATCTTGTGCTGGAGCATCCTTTTGGGAACAGGAGCGTGCCTCTCCCCCTGACAGACACACACGCACACCACTGGCATTAACATCTCAGCCATCTGTGGGTCCAGGAGAGGAGCAATTTTCAGATGCACTCCAACCCGCTACCCCTTGACGAAGGTGCAATCACCTGCCAAGACCGTACTTAGGAGAGAGCCAAAACCTGGCAGCTGGAGCTACACTCTCCTGGCCGCCCCAGCGAGCCCCACGCCCCCATCTCCTTCACCTGATGGTGACCCAGTGATAGGGGCCCTGCCGTCCTAGCCAGGCTCTGCTGTTTTCCCACAAGAGCAGCCACACTCCAGAGGTCGGAAGGATGACAGGAAGACCCTTAACCTGAGCATGAACATATCCAAGAATTTTTTTAAGGGACTTCGCTTTCATATGGCAGCTGCACAAAGGCACAGACAGAAATAGTTACTGCAAACTGTTTCCCTTCAAGCTCCTCCTTCAAAGGAGATGAATATCTTCACTGGGACCGCGTTTGTTTCAGAAGAGCCGATCCCAGCCCCCGGTCAGACGAGGTAGGGAAGAGCATTCCTGGGGAGCAGGGCCACAGCGTGCACATCACCAACGGCTGTCGGAGTTGAGAACGTGGAGCCACCTCAGAGCCACGGCCATCCGCAGAGGCTTACATGGAACCAGACACCCCTAAATGGGAGCAAATGTACCCCCATTGGAAGGGAGGAGGTGCCCATTCTCCTGCCTTTCGTTTTCCCCTTTCAGAGCTAGCTTTGTGATCCTGTGGGTCTGGAGCTAAGACCAATGCTGTTGCCAGACACTGGGATTCTTTTCCCTCACTGGTTAAAATCAGGGCTTTGTTTCAATAGAGCACATTGAGTTTTCATTAAAGTCCATTCAACCATCACGTGCTGCAGGCCAGACGCAGCAGAGATGCAGGCTTACTAACCATCCTTACTAGCACACCTGACACAGGGTCTTGACCTGGGAAACGCCCAGTCACTAAGTCGTGATCTTCCCAAACTCCCTCCCCAGGATCTTGGATTTCGTTAAAGGCGCCACTTCCCCAGTTACCTTCTCTTGGATCCGGCAACCACCTCAACGCCTCGGTTTCCTTCAGCAACAGGTTCAGACAATTCTAACTGCTAAATGACTCAACATCCATCCTTCTCCATGGGGTCCTTGTTGCTACCATCCTGCTCACCTTTTATGATTTCTGTCCAGACTCACACTAAACTGCCCTTATTGGACGCCTCAGTTTCCGCACTTCCAAACCATCTTCACTCTGCATCCAGAATCATCTTTCTCTAACCCAGTCGGACCATGTCCCAACCCAGCTTAAGCACATTTGACGGATGCCCATTGCTTCTCATAGGAAACTCTTCCTCTTTATTTCACAAGGCCCTTCTCAACCTGGGTTCAGCTTGACTCTCCTCTTGTCTGCAATTACTCCTCCACTCCTCTCACATTCCTGCAGGGCCTCAATTACAAGGAACCACTGGAAGCTGCCCTAACGTGGCTTTGGACCCGTTCTCTGTCATCTGCTGTCAGGTAACAGTGAGCTGGGCACACTGTCCTGCCTCAGTGGGCCACTTGACCATGTTACCCTCACATCAGTATCTCTGGTCAAGGTGGTCACATACTCTCTGCTGGGGCGGGAGCAGAGAGCTTGTGTGTACCTGGGGAATGTTGGAAGGGGATGAGGAAACTCTTGGATTGGGGACTGAGTTGCTGGAAGAAAGCTGAGCAGAGTCTCAGGGCATAGAAGAACACTAATGCACACTGGCAATGAGATGACGCTTACCTATCGGGGGTCGTCACAGGATGGCTCCACACTGCCCAGCTCCTACAGACCCTGAATCTGGGGGTCCATGCAGTCTGCTTGATAGAGACTTGTAATTACACAATCTTGTGTTCTCTGGATCTATCCTTGCCTCTCTTGTGTGGCAGATGGCAGGATACCCTCAGCTATCTCTTCTCCCTAGTCCCACAGTGGTAGGCTATTAGCTGGGCACATGGCTGCCCAAACTGGTCAACATCTCTTAGCTTCCCTTGCAGCGAAGTGAAGCCACGTGACTCGTTTCTGGCCCACAAGGTGTGATCACAAGTGGTATGCCCTTGAAAATAATATGTGTGGATTCCTGTGGTCCTTTTGGCCTTTCCGGCTGGCTGGAGATGGTGACCACTAGAGTGGACACTTTGGAAGTAGACACGGAAGTTACATTTGAGGATAACAAGTCTGTCGTCTTCCCTGGAGTTCCTGCCTCTGCAATATTATATGGGAGAGAAATAAGGGTGTATCTTATCAAAGACACTTCACTTTGGGGCCTCCATTATTAAATCAGCTCAGCTTATATCCTTAGTACCCAACCCATGGTGTCTTTATATCTAAGCTCCTGCCACAGAAAACTTGCTTGAGAATCCAAGTCTTTTTCTTCCATTTAGACCTGTGGCTTTGGGGAACAAAAGTCTGGATTTGCCCCTTTGTTTCTAGTTCCAGAGTTGGTGGATAATGTCTAGTTAGGGGTGAGGGAGTGGAAGGGAGCAAATGTCCTAGAGGATAAGTAGGAATCTAGCCACATGATTGGGGAAGCATGGGGGTTTTTTGCTCCTCTCTGCTCACCCACCAAGTACATTCCCCAGAAATGGCACCTTTTCAACTATTTCTAAGTTCATACATTTATATGACTGTGAGAGTCAGTACAAATGTTCACAACTCTTCTGGTGTTTTCTCTCTGAGCACATGTTAAGCTTGCACAGTTCCTCCCTCTTCAGCTCAGGCACAGACACATGACTTGCTCCGGCGACTAGAACGTGAGCAGTGTGGCGCGTGTCCATTCTGGGGAGATGTGTTCATGGCCGGTATAGGTCATTGCAGTGCTCCTTTCTCCTGCAGTGGTGACCATGGCAGCTCACCTTGAGATGGAGCCTCCATCCTCCTGAATCCCAAGTGAACAGGCTTGGAGCAGCACCCCCATCCCACCAGCCACGGACATGCATTATTACGAGCCACCAAGATCTGGAGGTTGTTTGTTTCTGCAGCATAACTTAGCCTATTCCTGACTGATACGATGGTTATTAAAACTTTGATGAAAATCAAAGCATTAGAGGTGGTATTATGGAGACACAAACAATGAGACCGTAAGACACTGAGAGAAAGCAATTCAAGGGTGATGCATTTTTTAAGTATTTCTTTCCCCACCAATGGGCCCATATTCTCTTCTCCTTGGCTCTGCTCCTAAATGGAAGAACCTGGTCAAGTGGCATTTCAGGGTGGGGGCGTGGGAATCTTCTGGCTCTGCAGGGAAGGGAGATAGAGAGAGCTGGGGGAAGTATTTTATCACTGGCATTGTCTAGCATTGCCGGCACATGGGATACTAGAACACAGAACAACTGTTAGTCAGTTTATTCTTTTAAGTTATTTAAGACAATGCACCCTTTATTATTTTCACCGGGTAGACACCTTCCACCACTCCCCATAAGTATGTCACTGCCCTGGCTTCCTCGGGGTCCAAGTGGACGAATTCCAGTGCATGCTGGAGAGCTAGGTGCTAGGGTAGAGAACAGCTCACCAATTAACCCTGAAATATTATGTACAACGTGAGTGTTGCTGCTTCTACCAGATGGCTTCTATTGCTTTCTTTAACTGGTAAAGTCCTTCATGGCTCAAAACCAAGTTCATGTGCCACCTCCTGTGTAAATCTTTCCATGATGCCCCCAGGCAGATGTCATCAATACTCAGCTGTGATCCCAGAATATACTTTTCATACCACTGTTACAAAATGACAATTGTTTATTTACATGTCTTCCTTTTCCACTAGACAACGAGTTCTGAGGGGTATGGTGCATGTTTCCTTTATCTTTGGGTTCTTATGCTGAGCACAATGCCTGGCCCAAAGTAGACACTCAATACATATTTATGTTGACTTTGCAAGTGTTTCTCTAGTTCCTGTCATGTGCCAGCCACCGGACAAGGCCCTGTACATACAAAGACACACAGGTCACCAGCTGTGAGAGGCATTCTGTGACCTGTGTCCCCTGTTCAGGAAACGTCACTCTCTTTCTTTGCTGCCTGGATGGGATGGAAAGTCATCCTTTCATTTGTGAGCTACATCATGCATCAGAATGCAGTCTGCTTTATGGCCTAAATTATCTATTTTCCTGAAGGTTGTTAAGGGATCATTGAAGACTGCCTACTTGCCAAAAATCTATTTGGAATAAAGAAGATAAGAAGGTCATTTCATCTTTGCCATAATCATTTCTTTCCAGCCACTGAGCTCCCCAAAGGCTGGGCCTACCCTGCTTCATCAGCATGTGCCTTTGTTCTCAACATGTGATTGTGTCACAAGGAATGATCCAGATATTTCACGGGCTGGGAAGCTTTCATTTTTACTGCCAGTCTGTTGCAGTATTTGGCAAGGAGGGGAAGGAGTTATTATATTATGTGATTTCAATATTATAATAATAAGTAATATTAGCTACCGTGCATAGAGTGTTTAGATGTGTCAGACAAGACTTTGAGCAATGCTCTTTGCATACATTTTTCTCAACGGCTCTTCAGAATGGCTCCGTGACATGCATAATTTTATTATTCCCATTTTACAGATAAACAAACTGTGATATGTGAAGGTTAAACAATTTGCCCAAGGTCAGACAGCTAGGAAGTACAAGATTCAGAAACCATGTCAAATTCGTGTGTCTTCAGATCCTAGACCCACAGTGCTACCTTATGCAGTGATGGTTTGAGCCAGCTTGTAGTGGCTCAAGAGAGCTGACTGGACACATCCTTTACCAACCCACGTTCAGGGATGCCATGTTGGTAGCTCGAAATTGGCCATGGTAGGAATACTTACACCATAGGAATTGTCAAGCTCTACAAACCAGGGCTTCTGTTCTTCTGGAGACACAAATGTGAAACATTTACCAGCACACCAGTAGATGTGTGCTTCCTGGCTGGGAGGAAGAAAAGAAAAAGAAAGAGGAGGGAAGGAGGAAGCATTTCTGTTTTCCTGAGGTCTGAAGTCTACTGGCCCACTTAACAGAGAAACAATTCTGGAATATAGTCAGCTCAGAAGGAGAGCTTCAAAAAGAAATGAGAGTCTCTCTCAATTTCATCCATTCTAACACTCTGTGACTCCAGAACTAAGCTTTCTTCCCTCATCTGAATCAAGAACCTGCTATGTGCCAGGCCCTGTTCCTGGGAGCTTATATCTAGGGGCTGAAATCTTTATGCCAAAGTTCTGTTCTCGCAGTTGGAGCTGTGGGACACGTGAGTCCATGACTGGGGCTCCCAGGCAGTTTCTGGAAAATGAGAACCAGCAGGAGGAGAGCTGGGGAGTGTCCAGGTCGGGGAAGTGTGCACCCCTCACAGGTATTCTCCTTGGGTAGCCAGGATAGGTGGGGCTCCAGGAACACCTGGGAGGCGCGGCTTCAGTCACTGCCTTCTGGCGTCTGGGTCAGGCCCTCCCTCTCTCACCAGCCTCATAGGCAGGGAGAAGTGGGCTGGGCTCCAGCCTGGGGCAGCAGCCAAGGAAAGGTGGGAGGAGACCCAGCTTGACACTGATTTCCTCTTAGCTACGTGACAGCTAGCTAATCTATTAAATTCATGGTTCAGGGCTGAGACAGTACAGTAGTGGTCATGGGGGTAGCCTCTAGAATGGTCTGTTGGTGTCCAAATCCTGGTTCTACCACTTTTAGCTATGGGGCATTGGGTGAGTGGCTTCACCTCTCCTGTGTCTCAATTGTCTACCCCATAAAATATATATGAACATGTTCTGTTTGCTCACCCTTGTGCAATTCTATGTGCCAGGCATTTGCATTATTTTAACTCATTGAAATCTCACAGCAATCCAATCTTACTGTCATTTTCCCATTTTTCAGGTAGGAAGACTGAGGCACAGAAAGATTGAGCACATGCCCAAGGTCACACAACTTGAAGTAATAGAGCCAGGATCCAAACTCAGTCAGTCTGGCTCCCCACTCCATGGATATAACCCCTACTCTACTGACATCTTGATAATAAAGGATGACAACTGTGTCTGCCTCATGAAGATATCATGAGGATTAAGAGAATTAACATATGCATTGTACTAAGAAAAGCATCTGACCTTTGCTCCTTCCTTCCTCAGGGAGGACAGACAGCCAGATAATTCCTTGGTCAGATTTGTTCATTAATTACCAACTATTTGTTGGGGGCCTCTCTTGTTCAGGGCCCTGAGACAGGCACTGAGGACACCAAGGAGTGTAAGACAGAGCCTGGCTTCTAGGAGCTCACAGCCCAGTGGGAGAGACAGACAGGTGAGGAGACAATCACAGCGGAAGGGCATTCATGTGATGTGGACAGAAAGATGGGGACAGGGAAATAGAGATGAGGTAGGACCAGCTCTGAATGAGGCTGTGGCTTGTGGCAACTCCACCAGAGAGGTGATCCTTGAGGCAGGCCTTAGAGTTCAAGCTCAACTCAGCAGGGGCGAAGCTGGAGGAAGGGCGATAATTATGGGCAGCAAGAACAGCGTGTGCAGGGAAAGTCAGTTGAATAAACATTTAAAGAATGGTGAATTTTGGGAAGTGTGGGCAGCCTGTTGTGACTGGAGCCGAGAGTGGTTTCAGGTGGAGTCTGCGGGGAGGTAGAAGGGAGTTAGGGAGGACATGAGCTGGTCAGATTGATAAGAGGAAGCGCTATTTTTGCCTTATTTTCCATGCTAAGGGTATTGCACTGAATCCTGAGAGCAATGATGGGCTCCTGAAGTCTTTCAGATGGGTTATGGCACAGCAGGATTGGTATTTTAGGTGAGTCCCACAGGTGGACAAGAGAGGGCAGAAGGGGACACTCTTGGAAGAGGGACGAGGAAGTAATTCTGGAATGCACAAGTGTACTAAGCTCAGACCATGCAGGATCCAGCATGGAGAGGGCCAGCCCCCCTTCCCCGTCCTCACTCTCACCCCTTTGTGGGGCTAACCAGTGTTAACAGCTTGATGTGTATCCTTCCAGATGTTTTTCTACACATGTATCTATGTGTGCATGTATATATCCTGGTATCTTTAAAGGAGGCGGTTTATGTTGACATATCCAGGGATCAGATGTGTCCACATCTCGCAGAGCCTCCATGGTCCTGGGATTAGTTAGCGGAGGTGCAGGCACTTGTGAGAAGCCAAGTTGGTACAACACAAAGACCCCTAGACTGTGATTCTGATGCCTTGGGTTCTGAGCTGGACCTCGCCTCTTACTGATAGTGTGTCACTGGGCAAGTTTCTTCTCCTCTCTGGTCCTCTTGAGGTTGAACCAGAGGGTCTCTGCGATGAACCTGGTCATTTTCCACTCAACATCTACACACCCTTCTCCTGGTAATTCTGTGTCAGTTTTCTCTTGGAAACATCCCCTTCCCACCCCCAAATGCTTTGAGAGGAAGAAGGCTCAGTCCTCAGTTCTAGGGGTAGACTCTGTGATCAGACTTGGCCAATCATCATACCAAAATCCCCTGGCCCTCGGGGTTAGCCCTGTGACCTCCCCATGTTGTTTCTCCACATAGTCTCTTCAGCAGGGTAGACAGATGTTTCTATACTGCATCACGTGCCAAAGCAGAGTTCCCTTCTCCTGTCAGTGCACTACAAGTTTATGTCATGAATGTATGGTGAATTTTGTCAAATATTTTTTTTCTACATCCCTTGTGATGATGATGTGGAATTATGAACTGAATATTTTTTCCCCTAATATTCATGTTGAAGCCCTAAGCCCCAGTGTGGCTGTATTTGGAGATGGACCCCTAAGGATATAATTAAGGTTAAGTGAGGTCATGAGGGTGGGGCCCTGATCCAATAGCATTAGTGTCCTTATAAAAAGAGATGCTAGAGAGCTTGTGCTCTCTCTCCCCACGTGCAGACACCAAGGAAAGGGCAGGTGAGGACAGAGGGAGAAGCTAGCCA
This sequence comes from Equus quagga, assembly GCF_021613505.1. Taxonomy (NCBI): domain Eukaryota; kingdom Metazoa; phylum Chordata; class Mammalia; order Perissodactyla; family Equidae; genus Equus; species Equus quagga. The sequence continues at coordinate 11,840,450 of NC_060282.1, forward strand.
CCTGCAGGCCAGGAAGAAAGCTCTCATCGGAAACTGACTCAGGTGTGACCTTGATCTTGGACTTCCAGCCTCCAGAATTGTGAGGAAGTAAATTGCTGCTGTTTAAGCCTCCCAAACTACAGGATTTGGTTATGGCAGCTCAAGCAGACGAATAAATATGGTGTTTATTTTCAAGTCTTCTAATATGGTAAGACGCATTGATTTTCTAATGTTAAACTAACTTTGCATTGCTGGCATCAACGCTATTTGGTTACGATATGTTATCCTTTTTGTGTATTGGTGGTTCATATTTGCCAGCTTTTGTTAGGGATTTTTGTACCTAGATTCATGAGGGATATTGATCTGTAGTTTCTTTTTCTTGTAATGTCTTTGCCTCGTTTTGGTATCAGGGTAATACTGACCTCATAAAATGACCGAAAAAGTGTTTTTTTCCATTTCTACTTTCTGAACAATTTTGTGTAAAAGGGGTATCACTTCTTCCTTAACTGCAGGTGGAATTCACCATGAAACTCTCTGGACCTGGAGTTTGCTTTGTGGGAAGCTTTTATTCCCTCCCAGAGAATAGGGACTTTATTAACCACAGCAGTAGCAGCAGACATAGAACCTGCATGTTCTTGAGCCAATTTCCTGAGTCTCGCTTCCCACAGAGCGACACAAAGAAGGCCAGGTAACACCTGCACGTGCGTTGTGTCATGTTACAGGAGAGGAACCCAGAGCTTAGGGATCCTGATTCTTTTCAAAATGGGCAGAAGAGAAGCCTGCTCTTTGCTCCAGAGAAAGACATTATCTCAATCATCCAAGGCTGTAAGCAAATCGGTCCTTCGTACTAGAAGGAGACACTCTATCTTCCACATCGAATCACTTTAAAAACATCCTTGAAAAGATAGTGCAGAATAAAAGCAGTCGGTGCCTCTGCTTGCAAGACATGCAGGAACACGAGAGACCCACGGAGAATTGTCTCCCCATAAGCTGTGAGAAGCTGCAGACCTTGGCCATCATTGTATACTCACTGGGTAATGTTTTAAAAGAAAAGGAGTGTGCATCAATTTTTTTTCATTGTTTATGAATTGGCCTGTCTTAAATTGCTTGTCTTGCAAATTTGTTTCTGGTATTGACTGTATCCTCTAAGGTTCATCTATCAGTTTTTAAACGCATCAGCCAGGGCTTTATTTCAGCTTCTGCTTCCATTCACGTTGAGATGGCTGTTTCGATATTTCTCTGCCACGGCTCCACAGTGACTAATCCCAGTAGGGACAGCAGTGGCCCAATAGCTGTGCAGTTGGCATATTATGCAAAGCTTCAAAATTGCAGCAATTTCCTATCACCCGTTGGGAAATCAAACTTAAGCCCTATAAATGTGATTCTTCATATTAGTAATAGTAAACAACGTACTTTTGTTATTGTCCACATAAAATAAAAGGACATTATTCTTTCCGGAGTAAATGTGTGTTCTTCTGACAATAAATTTGAAAATTCCTATCATACCTATGAGCAGAGATAATCAGTTTAATTAGAAGATATAAATATTCGTGAAACGTGCTCAAATTTTATATCACATGTCTAGAGTGAAAATTGAGGTTTCACTGCATGTTTCCTATTTTCTTACAAAAGAGATTTTCAGCGTTTTCTGTAGCCGTGCCCATTTGCTCATTCGCCAACTACTTGTTGACTGCCTGTGTCAGGTTTACAGTAACTGTCCTGGATTTCACTTATTTTTATTAACACAAGTGTACTTCCGGTTCAATGTGCAACATTTACTTAATTAGAAAGTAATTGCTGATAAGAGCAAGGTTGTTTAGAGCACAGAAATCTGAACTTCCAGGCGTCGATGGATAACCATTGTCATCTTAGATCAGTTCCAAAATCCAGTTTAATTCTCTTTTGTTTTGGCCACAAGATTCAGAGAAAATGTTGATGCACTTAAAAATTAGTTGAGAATAGTGACCTTAAAAATCAGGGTCCTCAGTCAGTCTTCTTTCCTTTCTGACGTTTTAAGCCAGCTTCTGCTATTACTTCCTTGCTGTTTAGAGAATCTTCTCTAGCCATCCTTTAAAAAATGGGTGTGATGGTAACAAATTCTCTTAGTTTTCTTTCATCTGAGAATGTCTTTATTTCCCCTCCGTTCCTAAAGAATAGTCTCACCAAACATAGAATTCACAATTGACAGTTCTTTCCTTTCAATCCTTGAAGAGTGTTGTATTACTTCCTTCTGGCCTGCATGGTTCTAGGGGAGAAATCCTCTGCCATTTGAGTGGATTTTCCCCTATAAGTAATTCTGTTATTTCTCTCTGGCTGCTTCCAAGGGTTTTTTCCCTTTATTTTTAGTTTTTGAAAGTGTCATTTATGACACTTTCCTTGGTGGATTTCGTAGGATTTGTCCTGGTTGGAGGTTTTTTAGCATCTTGAATCTGTAGGTTTATGTCCTTCCCCCATGGAGCCCATCCAGTGAGCCTTTACTTTAATAATTGTATTTTTCAGTTCTACAATTTCTAATTGGTTCTTTTTTTATATAACTTCTTTTTCTTTGTTGCAATTTTCAGGTTTTTCATTTGTTTCAAGAAAATTAATAATTGATGGTCGAAGCCCCTTTATGATGGCTGCTTTAAAATCCTTGTCCATAATTCCAACATCTAATTCATCTCAGTGTTGGCATCTAATAATTGTCTTTTCTCATTTGAGCTGTGGTTTTCCTGATTCTTGCTATGACAAGGGATATTTTTATTGTATCCTTAACATTTTAGATGGTACATTATAGACTCCAAATGCTGTTTCTTCTTCTTTTTTAGTAGGAAGTTCCCCTGTTGAGATATAGATCAAGGGCCTGGTGGGTGTATATGTTCCTATGGGCCCCACCCAACTGACTCACACTGCCTCCTGCCAGATGGGTGGGGTGGAGGTACAGCTTGGCCCTGTAGATACACCCTGCAAGTTGGTGTCCCACTTCCCAGTGAAAGTGGGACACCAACTTACACCACCTAATTGCCTCCAAGTGGGGAATGTAAGCTCAGCTCCCCCACTGGGCCCTGCTGCCACCAGGAATGGTGGAGGACTGATTCACATTGCTTTGTTACTGCAGAGTTGGGGCAGAAGCTAAATTCTCTGCCAGTCCCTGCTGACACCAGGGGAGGGGAGAAGAGCAGTAGGTGCCAACTAGCCCCACCTCCCACCACCTCATTCAGCTTCACTGATGCCAAGCAGGGGTGAAGACTCAGCTTCCCACTGGGCCTCACTTACATGGGGAGGGGAGAAGGAGGACAAGTGGAGTTCTGGCTAGACCCACCTTGCACTGCCTTGTTCAGTATCATTGATGCCAACTGGGGTGGCTGGACCCCATTGACACTACCCCAGAAATGGTACTAGTGCACCATTTAGACAATTTCTGCTGTTGTCTCTTCATATTCACTTATCTTTTCTTATGCAGTGTCTAATCTATGTTAACTCATTCAGTATATATATTTTTTTATTTTTTTGTTAGGAAGATGGTCCCTGAGCTAACATCTGTGTCAGTCTTCCTCTACCTTGTATATGGGACACCAACACAGCATAGCGTGATGAGCAGTATATAGTTCTGTGCCTGGGATCTGAACCTGTGAACCCTGGGCCACCGAAGTGGAGGATGTGAACTTAACCACTATGCCACTGAGCTGGCCCCAGTACATTTTTTATTTCAGATAACATATTTTTCATCTCTGTCAGTTCTGTGTGGCTCTTTTTTACATCTTCTGCATCTCTATTCATTATGATCATGCTTTCTTTACTTGCTTGAGCACATGACACATATCTATAGTAGCTGCTTTAACATCCTTGTCTTCTAATTCCATCATCTCTGTCACCGATTGATTTTTCTCCTGGTTTTACATCATATTTTTCTGCTCCTCCATGCGTCTGGTAATTTTTTATTGGATGCTGGACATTATCATGTTATCGGGTGTTAGATTTTATTTTATTCCTCTAAAGAGTGTTGAAATATTTCTAGCAGTCTCTTAAGTCACTTGCAGATTAATTTGATCTTTTGGGGGCTTATTTTTAAGCTCTTTCAGGACATGTGTAGAGTAGCATTTATTCTAGGGCTGATTTAACCCCACTGCCAAGATGTGGCTCTTCTGGGGTTCCTACCGAATGCTTTGGTATTCAACAAGTCCTCTCCACTCTGGTAGAAACAGGTAGAATGATTGCATGCCCTGTATGAACTCTAGAAATTGTTTGTTTATACATTCCTCATAATCATTGTTTTCTTAGAAGTTGTTGGTGTCCATCCCTATGGGGTTTCCTCTTATACCTGTATAGATTGGAACTCTTTCTTTACATAGGCCCCTCCTCTCCAGAAATCTGCCCCACAAATTCTTGCTGACTTGGCATCCTCCAACTCCCACCTCAGTCTTCCCAACTCAGCAAGATTTTCAGGCTCTTTGGGTTTTCTTTTCCCACACTGTATCCTGGAAACTGCCACCAGCCAGTAATCTGGCCCAATCATCGGGCTCACCTCTTTTGCCTTCTGTCTCTCAGAGATCACATTCTTGCACTGCCTAACTATAGTGTCTGAAAACAGTTGTTTTATATATTTTATCTTACTTTCTTGTTTACAGTGGAAGGACAATTCCTATAGAAGTCAATCCTTTATGATTTGGAAGAAATTTCAACATATATATTGTTGAATAGATGAATGGCTATGACTCGCTCATGACTCATCACAGAAGTAATCAGTGTGGGAAGGGAAATGCAAAACTTTGATTGGGTAGGCCTAAGTCATGTGACCACTCCAGGGGCTGGGATAGACTAAACTCCACCAAAACTTCACCTGAAACACATTAGCTGAGAGTAGGGGAGAGAGTACTTACCAAAGGAAAATTTTAACATAATTACCAGGAGCCAGGGCAAGGAATAGTGGGGAACAAACATAACATATACATTATACATATCTAGCCCAGTTCTCTGAAACAACCCAGTGGTCATCCAGAATCTTCCTGGATTCCTGCAGTGACAAGGAACTCAGCACTTCCAGTGGCAACCCATTCCATCTATGGTCCGGCTTAACCCTGAAGAAGTTATTCCTTATGTTGAATCAGAATGTGCCTCCTCCTCATAACTTCCACCTAGTACTTCTAATTTTGCCATCTTGAGCCACAACAAGTCCAAATCTTCTTCCCACATAATAGTTCTTCAAGTATTTGGGTCCTTTAGAACAATGGATGATGGTATGTAGGAATGAAATTAAACCACACCTCTGAAAACTACAGCAGTCTACAGATCGACTATTTGAGAGAGTTGTTTGGTTACTTCAATGTGGGGTGGATGTAAGTGGCTATTTTAAGTCATTCACTATTCAAATAAGAACATATTGGTTATAAACATAGACTTTGGACTAGGATTTGAATCCCGGTTCTGCCATCTACAGGCTGTGTGGCATTGGAAAATTTACTACGATCTTACTTTCTTCATTTGTATAATAGAGAAAAATAATGGCTTCCTACTTGTGAGGATTTACTAAGATAATATTTGTAAGGTACATGTTTTAGGGTCTATTAAACAGTAAACATTTATGAAATGGTAGCTGTTATGATAACAGTTGCTCTGGAAAATTAGTCAGTTCATTCAGCACAGACCCTATGCTAGGAACTGGAATATGGGATGAATCAGACTCTTATTGCCTTCTAAGAAGGCAACCAACATTAATGTGTTAAACATGAGAATAGTAATAAAAACAACATGCCTAGGAAGAAGAGGCAAGAACATTTTTCAGAGGAAGTGATATTGAAGCCGGGCCTTGGAGAATCAGCAGTTCTCCAGGTGGCCAAGTAGGGGTGGAAAGGAAGGAACATTACAGGCAGAAGGAATTTTAAAAGCAAATTCACAGAGCTGCTATAGCCATTTTAAAACATAGCCCCCAAATTCTTTGTCACACCTTCCTTCAAGAGACAGGTCTATGTCGTCAGTCCTGGAATCTGAGTTCTGTGACTGCTTGAACAATAGAATACAGTGGAAGTGAAACTGAGCTGTTTCCAAGCCCAGGCCTGAAGAAGCCCACGCTTCTACTTCCTGTGTCTTTGAACACTCACTCTTGGAACCCACCTGCCATGCTGTGAAGAAACCAAGCAACCACGTGGAGAGGCCATGTATGAGTGTTCCAACCGACAGCCCTAGCTGAGGTCTCAGGCCCCAGCCAGCACCAATGGCCAGCCAGGTAAGTGAAGCATCCTGCAAGCAGATCATCCGTGGAACTCGGTGAAGGCTGCATGGAAGAGAGATGAGCCTGCCCTGAGGAGCCCTGCTCAAATTGCAGATTTATGAGCTAAACAATGATGATTGCTGCTTTAAGCCATTCGTTTTGCAATGGTTTGTTATGCAGCAATAGCGAACCAGAACAGTGAGAAAGTTGGCAGAATGTTCCTCGACTGGTAGATACTCTGATTTTAGAAAGATCGTAAAAGACAAAGCAGAGAGTGGTGGACGAGGCTCTTGAGCTATTCCACGTGGAAGAAAATGAGGACTTTCTGCAGGCTGGAAGAGTGGGGATGCACAGCCATGAAGACAAAGTGTGAAGTTGCAATTCCAGACAACATCTAGTGCAGTATTGCTCATGCAACAGTCCATGAAGAAAATATCCTATAATCACGTATGCTCCATAATCACAAACAAAATATATTAAGATATGAAAGACGCTTTCCAAATATATTTTTCCAGCCACACAGCTGTTGTTTCTGTGGAAGCCTGTTAACACACTGTAGTAGTTGTGTTCTATGGGTCCCACTTTGAGAAATTCTGCCCTCGCATTCTATCCAAGTGGATAGAAGATTCCAGAACTCATCTCATCTTCACTATTTTAGAAAGGTCCCAATTTCCTTAAAGGGTTAATGTATAACCCACAAAAATTTCTCTCTCCTGGCCTCACTGTTGCCTTGGGAGAATCTGATTCAGAGGCACAAGCCACAGTCACGCAGAAGCGCTCAGGGACAAAGGGGGTTTATGTTTTCCAAGAACCAAATCAACACCGGCAATGCTTTGACTTCACAACTTCCACACCTTTCATGAAGACTTGTCAGGCCCAATCTGTTTACCGACTGGTACATCCCAGGCTAAACCGTCCCTGGGTTTAAACATGTGGTTCCTCTGTTTTCCTTATTCGGGCCAGGTGAGTTTTCCAAAATTTCTGTATAGCAGACCTCTCCTAGCTTCTACCAAACCTACAAAACCATGTCCACAACCTCAGCAAAGGTCAGTCTTGGTGGACACAATGTCGGGGGCAGAGGGGGCAGTCACATGTGATTTCTATTCATTCAACAAATTGTCTCTGAGCACTGGGCTTGGCACAGAGCACACAGCAGGAAACAAGACGGATGAGGGCCCTGACGTGATGGGGCATATAGCCTAGGGATGAAGATGGGCAAAACCAAATGAAGACACGAATACATGCAATGATTACAGACTGTGGCAAGTGCCTGAAGGAAACCAATGAGGTGCCAAATGGAGATAATGGAGCAACTTGGTTCTATTTTAGACATGATGGACAGGGAAGATGACTCTGAGGAGGTGACAGTTGAAGATGAGGAGGAGAAAGAGCATTCTGAATAGTGGTAGCTTTAGCAGCATCTAGAGATTTCTCAGTGAGCTGTACAAATCTTTAAGATCCTACTGAAGGCCCACTTGGATCAAGGCCCACGGTAGGGAACTAACAACCAATTTTGGAGGACCACGTTTCCAGTTCTATTGTGATGTTGTCATAGTTTGAATTCTCCAGAAGCAGACCCTGATGCAAAGATTCATGACAAAAGTGATGTATTAGCAAGAGTTTCCAGGAAAGTCAATAGGGAGTTGGGAGGGGAACGGGAGGAAGGGGAAGAGAAGGAAGCCAAGCAAAGAGTCAATATCAAGCAAAGTCTCACAGAGAAAAACTTGGGGTTAATCCCATAGGAGCTTCAGAGACTGCGTAGTCACACCTGAGTTGTCCCAATTAGAGGACAAGGGAACTGGAGAACTTACCCTCCTGCATTCTTCGTCACTAGTCAGAAGCTGCCTCCCAGATGCTATAAACTCCCAGGCACTTCTCATCTTTGCAGACCACCGGTCAAGCAGGCTCCAGTAGCCTGAAGCCACCTTGCTGACAAAGAGACACAGAAGCTGGCTGACGGGACTGATGACCGCGGGCTTCAATGTGTCACAGCCATCTCCTGCTGCGACTGTATTTATCTATTTGTTTCAGCTGAGCTCTCCAGTGTTTATTACAGTCATTACTGCCTGTTAGGAGGCAATCGATACCTGGTTGAACCTCCAGGTATCGCGTTTGTAACCTCAGTCAATACTGTCTCAGAATTACAGTCATTAGGAAAGCACCGAGCATTCTTAGCTTAAGCTAAGAAATGCTCGTTATCATCCTCCTCAGAGCTGTAAACAGATCCAAAGCAATACGATGTCTAATGCCACGGAGGATTGTTTATCTGGGAGTCCACATTCGGGAAGAATCCAAAGGATATAACTAGTCTATGTAAAATTTTTAAAACTTCATCCATTTTAAAAATCGTGACAGTGAGATCATTGGAGAACAATTTGCCACAGTGTGTGGCACTGAGCTGCAGCCATCAGCTGATGGGAGCAATTGGAGGGTATCATGGAAGATGGAAATATATGGTCACAGGAAGACACGCTCGCCTCTCTGATAGTGGTTCTCAGTGATTATTCTCGGTCATTTATCTGTCTATTTTAGACAACCTGCTGTGCCCAGCCATGAGCTAGGCAGTGAGAGCTAATGGGGATAAAATTCAACAAGAACCCTTTCCATAGAACTTAGCCTATGAAGAACAGAGATGACTAAATAAGCAAGAACAATAAAACATACTGCATTTTGCATGAAACAGAAGACTTTGGGAGCACATGGAAGGGGCATCTTTTATTTTCTACAAGAAAGTGCCAAGGGAAAAATTCTTACATGAGTAAGCATTGGCCAAGGGACAAGGGTGGGATCAGCATTTCAGGCAGAGGGAACAGTAAAATGAAAGCTGAATGTCAAGAGGCTAAAATCCTGGGGGTGGACGAGGGCAGTTTGGGAACTAAAGCAGTCACCCACAGCTGGAGAAGACCATGCACATAGTGGAAGGAGGTGAGAAGAGGTGACACCAGGAGGTAGGCAGAGGCTAGCTTTTGAAGGTCCCCAGTGGAATTTAGATTATATTCTGAGGGTAATACGGGGCCTTTGAAAAGTTAATTTTAAATGAATATTTTTGGAAGAAGCCTCCTTATCTTTATATTTAAGCAAACGTAGATACAGAATAAAGGAAAAAATTCACTTGATTTTTTAAGATAAAAACAGATAGAAAATTTTCAGTGTAAGGTGGCCTGTAACTGGCCTCTGCCCTCAGGGGTACTTTTGTGGGAAGGTTCTCCAAGTACTGCTTGAATGTCAGTTAGTCCTCCTGAAAGGAAGAACTGTCAGGAAATTAAGGAATTTGAAAACCCGACTCCTGAAAGGCAGGGGCCAGACGCCCATGTCTCTCTGAGGCTGTCCACTTTGATCTCAGGTGGTTTCTTGGACCAGTGTTGATGGAGTCTGGCTTTCACGTATGAAAGTCAAATTCTTTGAAATCCTCACACATATTTGTACAAGTCAAGCACAGTTTTAATTTACAATATCCACTAATGTACTATGACCAAGGCACAGCCTCTTTGAAAAAGAAATCTAACTACTTTGCATAGTAAAAGTGAAAATGAGAATGCATTCATTTATTCAGTAAGTATTTATTGAGCGCCTACTGTGTGCCTGGCACTATTCTGGGCACTTGGAATGCATCCGTGAGCCAAGCAGACTGATCCCTGCCTTTATCTTGAGCTTATATTCAGGAGGTTGATATTTTTTCTTCCCTGATGCCAGGCTAGCAGCCAGAGAAGATGACACACATCTATGCCCACCCTTTCATATATTTGTCTTTGGGATATTATTGTCTGGGATAAAATGAGCTTTCGAGCCTGTTAAACCATGCAGGATCTCTAAAAATATCAACGAAGTGGATTTTATTCTCAGCAACATTTTTATCCTTCTGATTGGTTTCTAAACTCGTACTTCGTACTCATCACGAAGTGTGAACAAATCCAGTCACAGCATTTGAAAAGCATTTAACAATGGACCATCAGCCTCTAACCAGGCTATGCTATTGCAGCCCTCTGAGATCTCCTCTGACTCCCCAGCCCACGCGGGTCTCTGGTCTTGGGTTGCTGGCGGAAGTGGACCCAGTCTCCTACCTCCCCCTGGGCTGTAGCTTGGTCCTATCTGTTGAGTGATGTGCAGGTGTTGGGCTGTTACCTTCTCGACTAGATTCTAAGTTCCTTTCAAGAATGTTCCTTTCCAAAGGCTTCTCGTCTGGCTTCCAAACAGCCAAGCAGACGCTAGCATCTTCTCTAAATTTATGAAACAGGGATCAGTAGAAAGAACTAACATCAAAGCCAATAATAATAATAGCAATAGTAACAACAGCAATGATCTTACTAGCACTTACCTTTCTTACAGAACCTTACAGCTGACAATGGCTGCCGTGTCTATTTTATTTCCTTGGTTCTCGCTCCAATCCCGTGCAGTGCACTCCTTGGGGATCATCAGTAATTATTACCAAGTGGTGGGTGGGAGGAGGGTGGCGATGTGGATTTGGTAGAAATTTATGGGGTCAATGCCAGTTTTTCAGACAAGACATTTAGTTTTAGGTCTTGTGATTGCTTTTGGTCTATTTAAAAAATTACATAACACATGTTCACTGTTGAATTTATAGTAAGCAAAAATAAAAATAAAATAAAATAGCACAACAATCTAAAAGTTTACAACCTAGAGAAAACCCACTGTTTGATGAAGAGCCTTTGAGATTCTTCCCCATAAATAGAGTTGTAAGTATATGCATGTGAATTCAAAGGAATGCATGATATTTACTCTTTTAACTTGATTTTTTATTTAATGTTATATTATTGACATTTTCTATGACAAAAAGCATAAATCTACACAACCTTTATCTGATACATTAAATTGATGAACCATAGTTTATTGGACATTTACATTTTCAGGGTTTTGCTGTTATGTATAATGTTGTAACAAATGTTGTTTATTACATCTTTCAATTATCTGTTTATTTAGGATGATTTCTTGCAAGTGAAATTTCTAGGTCAGAGAGCATGACTTTGTGTGTGTGTGTGTGTGTGTCTGTGTGTGTGTGTCTTTTCAGCTATACTGAACATGTAGGAATTGAGCATTATATTTAAGACGGGAACATTGTATAAATATATTCTCCTGGCTAATTATGAACATGCCCATCTTCCCATATCCAGGACCAAACTGGATATTATTAAATATATGTATTTATATTTCTTTGGCTTCCCTTCTTTCTTCCTTCCTGAATAATTCAGTCCAAAATCCATTTGGCAGACCTGAATGAACAAGGTGGCCCCATGGGGATCAGGACCCAAGGGAGAAGAGCACCCAAGTGGCGTGTCAGCCCAGCAAGATTGGGAGATTGGTTAGATACAGGAGGAGGTGGACAAATAAGTAAGTATTTGAAGATAATGGGAGCCAGGCTTTTCACTGTTACAGAAAGGAATTACACATATAGAAAAAGGCAAAGCCAGAATGAGCCATGTGGTATTGAATTAGAGACTGGGAGAGCCTGGAGGCAATAATGCCCAGGTAAGAATGAGCACACCTAGCCCCCAGATCTTGGTTCCTAAATAACATTCTCCATTAAATGGAACCACGGCTCCTTAGAGAAATGGCTCATTCCAGGGCCGGGTCAGAAAAAGTATAAGATGAGCCTGGAATATCTTGTTGTACTAGAAAATGCTCAACGTGCTAAAGAACGATGGAGCACATCAAAGGGACCCAGGATCCAGTTTGAAGGGGCTCCCATTGGCCAAATCTGGAACAATCTGAGTATCAAAATAAATCAAGATAATAATGGATCGGGTGCCACTGAATAAGTTAAGAATCCATACCCCGACATTGATAAAAAAATATGTAAATGAATAAATAAATGAGAAAAATAAAAAGCTCTTCCTCTCAATAGAATGCCAACTAATAAATGCAGAAAGAATTAAGGAATTGGAAAATCACCATTTGGCAACTGGTTTAGTAAAAGTTAATTCAGGCGAGAACCATCAATGGTGCTAATAGTAGGGGAGGTGAAATTGAACAAGGAAGAGGATATCTACATAATCTCAAAGTATCTCCCACAAAAATACTTATTAATTGCATTAATTACAAGAGGGGAAAGGGCAACTTCACAGTGGAGAAGCCTGGCACCTTGGTGGAGTGGTCAATGTTAACACCACCCGTCATGGTTAACAGCAGCATCGTGTGCCACTCGATGAGATGCAGTGAGATCACAGCATCACTTCTGTGAAATTCCCACCAAACGGTATAACCTGCAACCAATCATCAGGGTACAGCAAACTCACAGTGAAGGACACGCCACAAAATAAACATCCTGTGGTGTTTAAAAAGTGTGTTTTTTTAAATGTCATCATCCAAGAAGTGTCAACGAATCAGGAGAAAACACCAGATATTCTAAGTGCATTTTACACTGTCAAAACCTTATGATGGACCTTGAACTTGGCCAGCATCCACCCCCATTATTAATAAGCTTTATTACTACTGGAATAATAACTGCTGTAAATTGAAATAAAAGAACGTCATATTGAAAGGAAAAAACAAATGTCAAAGTCAGGAATGTCAAGGCAGTCCGGAAGAACCATTCCACTTTGAAGGAGGCTGAAGAGACACGACCACTAAGGGTGACTGAACTGGATTCCTTTCCTATCCAGGGCATGATTGGGACATTAGGCAAAACTTGGATGGATCCTTAGAAGGAAGGAATGTGAGCATTCTTTATACTGTTCTTGCTACTTTTCTGTAAGTTTGAAAGTATTTCCATTTTTTTTAAAGAGAATAATCAGTAAGTAAACTATTTCTTTGAAAAGTATTGAGGTCATACACTTTAGAGGAGATAGGACATTTTATGGATGTTGCCTTAAGTCTTTCCTACTATATTAATCCAAGCCAAAGTCTTTTCTTGCTGTTTCCCAGAAACTCTCTTTCAATAAATCCCCTTTTAGCATTTCCTCTGCCTTGCATAGTTTCTTGCAAGATGCCAATAAGTGCCTTTCACCTTGGGCTTGACCTGCCTGGTAGTCTCATGAGCCGACGCCACCTGTAGATAGCGTAGGCCATACTAACTCCCACCAACGCGGTTTGCTGCCTTTTCATTTTCACCTGAACTAGAGACCTTCCATCCAGGCATTCATACTGCTATTTAGAGAAATTAGGTCTGAAACAAAGGTGACTCCCAGGGGACATGGGCACATTTAAATGATTGCCTTGTGGAGGCAATCTGCCCAGTGCTAGTGCACTGATGTCTCATTTGATCCTCACAAGCTTATGATGGAGACATGTTATTATTTCCACTTCAGAGATGGAGGAACATTGTCCTAGACAGGTTAAAAATAACTTTTGGCTTGAGGAGCAAGTGGAGTGAAGATCAGGCGAACATAATAAAATCAGCATGTTTATTTCCTAAACGTGGTCAATCACACTGGCGTATAATCCACATCCAGCTCAGGAAATACACCAAGAAATAACTGCTATCTTCATAAAAGTCAATGTCTTTAAATAATCCAATTGGTGCAAATTAATCATGGTTCTGTAGTTGACAATAATAGCTATCATCACTTGAGCACCTACTATGTATCAAGCACAATGTTAGAATATTAATAAGTTATCTCATTTGTAAAATGCCACCTTCAGCATCTACTGATATGATCAGTATTTTTCTCCTCTAATTTTTTTTTTGAGGAAGGTTAGCCCTGAGCTAACATCCACCACCAATCCTCCTCTTTTTGCTGAGGAAGATTGGCCCTGAGCAAACATCCATGCCCATCTTCCTCTACTTTATATGTGGGACACCTGCCACAGCATGGTTTGATAAGCATAGGTCTGCACCCAGGATCCAAACCAGTGAATCCTGGGCCAGCAAAGCAGAGGGCGCAAACTTAACTGCTCCATCACCAGGCCAGCTCCTCTCCTCTAACTTTTTATGTAATGTGTTACTTGCTGGTTCCTGATATTGAACCATCCTTGCATTCCTGTAATACACCCTGCTTGGATGTGGTGTATTCTTTTGACATGTGCTGGATTCCACTCCCTAATAATTTATTTAGAATTCTTTCCTCTATATCCATAATTGAGATTTCTTTTTTGTGTACTATCATTCTATTAATGTAACACTGACTTTCACCTGAACTACATTAATCCTCACAACAACACTATAAGGTACATAGTCGTATGTTACTGATAGTGAAAACTGAGCTCAGAGAAGTGAAGTAACTTGTCCAAGTTCCACGCAGCTAGTGCAGTTGGGATTTGAGCCCGAGCATATCTCCTTCTGCATTGGACAGGGTCTGGTTCTCATCCATCCTTCACTTTCCAGGCACAGAAAGAATTTCACACCCAGAAACAGTGCCATATACTTGTCTGGGATCCTGGAGACCCAGTGCTAGCTTAGCTCTGCCTCTCAGGTCAGAGGAGTTGGACAGCTCACCTCCCTTACTGGGCCTTGGTTTTCTCCTCTGAAAATTGAGAGAGTTGTTATAGGCAATCACTAAGATTCTTTCTTGCTCTGTATGTCCTCTCTCTAGACCTGTTTTTTAGTGAGTCTACTGTATGGATGGAAATATGGCATGCATTAACTTTGTGTCTATGTGTGTGTGTGTATGAGAGGAGGAGAGGAGAGGGGAAGAGACAGCAGAAAGGAAAGAGGGGAGGTGAAGGGACAGAGGATGGGAGGAGAGGACAAGTTTATCAAGGAAGATAATTTGTCTAAGGGGCTTAATTCCTTTCTACAAAAACCTGCCATTTGTCCATTCTATCCCCAGCCTTTCCTATGCATTCAGCTCACCCCTACAACATATATCTAAACACATATAAAAGCTCAGCTTCAGACAGAAGTGTTCATTGCTGATAACAATTGGGCTGCTGCCTTCTGCTTTATGGTACTTGATCTCATCCTCCCCAGCTACCTAACCTCACTGACCCTGCCCCTCACTTCAAGGTGCCTAAATCACAGCCTCCTGCAACCTTTTTGGAATATGTTCCTCTGGCTTTGCCTAGAGTGTTGGCTCTGGAATTTGACCCAGTATTTGCTCTTGGCTTCCAAATACCACCGCTATAGGAAAAGCGACTCTCTTGCCTTTTGCCCTGAACCAATGGGAAGGCTCTGTCCCCAGAGTCGGTGTTATCCTCTCCCTGTTCTTCAATGTCCTTTAACTCTCTCTAAGTCATGATGTTGGAGTTAAAGAACAAGTGACCATTATCGGCTCAAGGTATTTCTTCCTTAGAGTCTTAAGGGCAAGAAACAACATCAAGCAAGGCTTCCTGACTAATGGGTTAGAGATAGGCCAAGACACTGATCCTCTTGGGTCTAGGGCAACAGGGAGGGGCCGGGAGCTGCTTGAACCCCAGCGTTACTCGCTTCCTCCTGGGGGCAGGTTAGTCAGTTTACCCCAGGACTCTAGGTGTTCCATGAGGTTGGGAAAACGTTAGGAAGCCTAGCTTAGAGGACTGGTCTACGAGAAGCCAAAGAGTCAAGCATCTCAACATCTCTACATCTCAAGAGACCTGGTTCTATTGTGAAGAAGACGTCTGATTTTTTGTTTTTATTTTATTTTTATTGTTGTTGTTGTTTTCCTTCCCAATGTCTTTCTCTGATTTTCTGATCAGGACACCAATTTCTGCTTTGAGAAGAAGTTACTAGGTTGGAATGACGCTACACTAGAACTGCTGGCAGCCATCTTCCCAGCTGCGCGAAGCTGTGGAGGAGAGAACGAGGCCCCTGCACAGAGAAGAGAGAGCTGAGAGAGGAAGAGGGGAGAGAGATGGGAGAGAGAGAGTCTTGTAGAGAGTTTGACTCCTGCCTGTTGTTAGATCTACCCAGATCCTCACTGGCAGAGGGATTTCTTTTCTCCAGTCCTCATGTTTCCATGAGATAAATTCCACTAGAAAAATACATCTGGCTTCCCTCTCCACCCCTTTCTTTCTCCTCCCCACCATTTGATTGATAAGGTGGAAAGAGTCTGATAACCATTACCCCAAGACGTTTTAACAGACAGGATTAAAGTGTCAACAGTTACTACTTCCACGTGGGCTCCCTCTCTCTTGAACTTCCTGCCTATCGAGGAGAGATGATCCCTCATATTCTTGCATCCTAGAGTGTGTGAAATGCTTCCTTTTCCATCTCTCCTTCAAGACCAGAGACCTCACCGAATTTATCTTTGTAATTCCAGCATTGACCACAGTGGTGCTTACACATGTAGGTGCACAGTAAACATTTAATGAATAAAAGAACATCTGGATTGGATCGCAATGTCTTTCAACACTCTACTGATGCTCTCGGGAGAACAGGAATATTTTTGTGGTGAATTTGCCTATACCGTGCCCTTCACAGACTCATCTAAAGGGCAATTTGCTCTGTCTGGAAAATAGTCAAGAACCAAGAAGTAAGTTTCCACGGCCGTATGGGACTTTAACCAGAGTTTCAATTCCATTTAGCAAATGTGTTTGCATGCCTCCTTTATGTGGATGCTGAGCTAGAAATACCCTGGGCTCCCAAGCTCCTAGGAGAATTTAATTTTTTTCCCATAAAGCGAATGTCACCTCGAAATGGATTTGCTCATTCTGATTAGCTAAGGCTTTTTGAGACTGTTCTGCCCTTCCTTTGACATACGTGTTGAAGTTGTCTTCTACCAATATATGGATTGAAGATTAATTCACAGTGCATTAGAAGCCTTCAGCTTGTTCACGCTCGGTCAAATTTCTAGCTATTCTATTACTCTGAATATTACGTTTTCAATCAACCACTGATTTATTATCATTTTTAAAACAGCCCATATTCAGTTTCCCCAATCAGCATTTCTGGAAGTCTCCTCAGCAGTCTATCTTGTCTTTGGGTGGATGCAGACAGTCTCGGCAGTGTCTGAGTAGGACAGAATGCTTGTTTGCAAAGCAGGATGAGGGAACAAAGGTCCTGCGTCTCATTGAGTAATGGGACGTGACTAGCGTAGCATCCAACCTTGGCCATCACACAGTGATATATGGGTTATAGACTCAAAGAGAGCCCTTCATTACATCTCAAGATGGAGCAAATTCGAGCAATGGAAAAAGACCTTTAGTGGATGTATAGTCCACGTTGTGTTAGCATCAAACACCAACAAGTCTATCAAGGAACAAAGCAGGAATTGCTGTGCACTGTAGTAGAAAGATCAGGAGTCTGGGAACCCGATAATTTGAGTTCCGTTATGCGCTGCTGTGAGCTCACTGTGACACATTCCTGAAATTACATCATCTTCTCTGGTCCTTGATTTGCTCGTGTGTAAATGGTGAAACGTGGTGAGAGAGGAACAACTGAACCAAATTATCTCTAAAGTCTCTTCCATGGAAGGCCATGACCTTGAGTTAACAGCATAACACTTTCCAAGTCTCTGGCTTTTCTGGGACTTTAAAATGCAGGGCAAGGCCTCCTCATTTTCCCAGTCAGACCACTCACCCCTTCCCCATAGTGGCTATTTTCAACGCTCTGTGTTCTTCCCAATCCTCTATACTCCATCTTCTTACCCCTCACCGTAGCAGATGGCCCTGCATCCACCACACAGAGGAGATGGAAGCCATTGGGTGGGAATTTCCCAAATCCTAATACCACCCCTGCCTCACCACCTACATCCATCCTGTGATTGCCACCTTCTCTCCTGGCCAGCACAGGCTTTTCCCAGGCCTCCCTCTGGTCTGAGACAAATGCTAACCTGGATCCAGCCTCCTACCTTCAGAGGCACTTTGGAATGTTGGTGATGATCTCTCTCTCTCTCTCTCTCTCTCTCTCTCTCTTTCTCTCTCTCTCTGTCAACCCCTACCCTTCTCTTAGCCTTTAAACATACCAGCTCCCTTCCACCCAGCATCAGCCCTCCTTTGATCTCACACCTCCCTCCTGGGCACGACTCCGTCTTTCTTCTCTCTTTCACAGCCAAGTGCCTTGACTGAGTTGTCCTGTTCTGCCTGAGTGAACCTCAGGCTCCTTGTCCACCTCCTCAACCTTACCTGATACCTCAGCCCCCTGCAACATGCCTTCTGCCCTCTCCCTCCACAGACATGGCTCTTGACTGATGACCTTTCTGTTGCTAACCCAGCCGACACTACATCACTCATTTCACTTGTCTGCTCTGTAATTTCAACATAATGAATTTCTTCCTTGTCCCTGAAATCCTCCTTCCTTAACTTCAGTGGCACTGGATTGACTGGTTTTCCTCCCTTCCAGAATGTCTCCCATAATTCTCCCTCCCAACCTGGGCAAGGCCCTCTCTTTTCAATTTTTTTTTTCTTTCTTTCTTTCTTTTTTTTTTTTTTTTTTGGTGAGGAAGATTGACCCTGAGCTAACTTCTATTTCCAATCTTCCTCTTTTTGCTTGAGGAAGATTGTCCCTGAGCTGTGCCAATCTTCCTCTATTTTGTATGTGGGATGCCACTACAGCATGGCTTGATGAGCGGTATGTAAGTCCACGCCCAGGATCCAGACCTGTGAACCTCAGGCTGCTGAAGCAGAGTATGTGAACTTAACCACTATGCCACCAGGCCAGCCCCTCTCCTTGTCTTTTTCTTTCACTGGAATCTGAATGTCTTGAAGGTAGTGACTATTTCCACTCCTTTCTCTGTATTCGTTGCACAGTGCTTGTAGAAGCCTCTCGATATCTGCTTTAAATGAACGAATGAATGAATGAGAGGGTTTGAAGGATAGGCCTTCCTTTGTTCACAGTCATTTTAAAATTCTTTTTTTAATTTTTAATTTTTTTTATTTTTTATTTTTCATCTTTTTAATTGCAGTAACATTGGATTATAACATTATATAGCTTTCGGATGTACATCGTAATATATTTCAAATTCTGTGTAGATTACATCGTGTTCACCACCCAAAAACTAATTATAGTCCATCCCCTCACATGTGAGCCTAATCGCCCCTTTTGCCCTCTCCCACCTCCCCCCATGGTAAGCACCAACTCTCTGTTGCTATGTGTCTGTCATTGTTTTTATCTTCTACTTATGAGTGAGATCATATGGTATTTGACTTTCTCCCTCTGACTTATTTCACCCAGTATAATACCCTCAAGTTCCATCCATGTTGTCACAAATGGCCGGATTTCGTCATTTCTTATGGCTGAGTAGTAGTCTATCGTGTATAAATACCACATCTTCTTTATCCATTCGTCCCTTGATGGGCACCTAGGTTGCTTCCAAGTCTTGGCTATTGTGTATAATGCTGCATTGAACATAGCGGCGCAGGTATCTTTATGCCTTTGCGTTTTCAGGTTCTTTGGATAAATACCCAGCAGTGGGATAGCTGGATCATATGGTAGATCTATTCTTAATTTTCTGGGGAATCTCCATACTGCTTTCCGTAGTGGCTGCACCAGTTTGCACTCCCACCAGCAGTGTATGAGGGTTCCCTTCTCTCCACATCCTCTCCAACACTTGTTGCTTCCTGTCTTGTTAATTATAGCCATTCTGACTGGAGAGAGGCGATATTTTAAAATTCTTATGCAAAGTCTTACTACATCAATAAGATTATCTCAATTTAATAATAGTTAACATTTATTCAGTGAATGCTACGGGCCAAGTACTGCTCTCAGCACTTTGCATACGGTAATTTACTTAATTCACATAGCAGCTGTGGAGGTAGGTATTGTTATTTCCCCCAATTTACACCTGTGGAAACTGAGGCACAGAGAGGTTAAGTGAGCTGCCAGAGTCACTCAGTAAGTGGCAAAGCTCTGCTTTGCAAAAATCCTGTCTTATGCCAAAGTCCTTTCCACTCTCCAAAGAGCTTACTTGGGAGTGTTTCCTCTCAAGTCATCATTACCAAAAATTTGGGAGGTTAGGAGACTAGGTAAGAAAAAACGTGGTATATTATTGGTTCTTTAAGACACCAAAGCCATGCTGTCATTTCAGGGGTATTACCATGCTCCACAGTTTCCACAGTGAGACGCTTCCCTTAGTACTTCCCCAGGACGAGAAGTGACAGATCTAATTGGTGTATTTTGTGAGCAGGAAGCAGCGAGCACCACGGGCCAGTCTTTTTGGCTCTCACTGTCTCCTTGGGACCTGGCCTGTATTCTTTCTTGGCTCCCTCTGCCTTGGGGTAAGCTACCCAGGACAGTCTCTAACCCAGGGATCGAGAAGGGAAGAGACCCGCAATTGTCCACCTGCTCCATCTACGGCCCAGAGGTAAATTCAATGCAAGGGGAAAGAGCTGTGGGCCATTTGAGCCTCGGGTCCATGCCCCCTTCCCTAATCCAGCTGTGCTAGTATTGAAGGTAATTATTTTGATCCCTTTATGACTCTAGTGTCCATATCCCAGTTGCCTGGGAAATCAGAGCAGATGGGAGATGAGGAATGTGCCCTTCAGAGTCCATTGGGTTCAAGTGGAATATATTGCAACTATGTCCTAGTTTCTATATTTACAAGCCAAATACTATCAATCATTGATTCCCAACCTCTCCTGACATAAGGAAACCTTTTTAATATCAAAAATTATTACAAATGCCCACATGAGAATAACTGTACTTTTGAATCCATTGGTAATTCAAATAGATAAGGGCTGTGAATTTAGAATGTTTGGGCATGATTTTATATTTGATTATATGTGATAGTATCTATATTCATTTGAAAGATGCTTATGGGAACCTCACAGTAAGCACTCAATAAATAGTTGGCTATTTCACAAGTAAATTACATACACATGATATTTGTATTTATGAGGTCTAATGATGAGGTTTGTTGCAGAAACAGACCTGCAGCTACCTTGAGGCAGCTCACCCCTCCCCACTGTCTGCCAGGAGCCTGTATCTTATGAATAATGTAAGATGTACATGATCTTAGATGCTCTAACTTTGCATATAGATGAGCATGTGTACATACTGTGGTTCTAAACAAGCCTGACTTTGCTTACTATTCGTGACCACTGTATCAGTCAGCATTCTCCAGAGAAACAGAACTAAGAATGTGTATGTATATGTGTGTGGAGAGAGAGAGAGACAGAAAGACAGACAGAGAGAGAGAGAAAGATTTAGTATAAGGAATTGCCTCACGCAATTGTGTGGGCTGGTGAGTCCAAAATCCATAGGGCAGGCCCACAGGCTAGAAACGCAGGCAGGAGCTGATGCTGCAGACTTGAGGCAGGAATTCTCTTTCTCAGGAAACCTTAGTTTGGGCTCTTAAGGCCTTCAACTGATTGGCTGAGGCCCACCCACATTTCAAGGGTAATCTCCTTTACTTAAAGTCAACTGATAGGCGATATTAACCACATCTACAAAATACCCTCACAGCAACACCTAGATTAGGTTGGATTTAAAGACTGGGTCCTATCACCTATCCAAGTGGACACATCTAACCATCACAGACATTTTTCTCCATTTCTTTACACCCACATAATGTATATGTCCATCTGTGTCAATAGATAAAGACATAAAAATTATTTAAACTCTGGATCTGCTTTTCTGTCTTTATTCATGTTTCCCAGATTGGGGACCACGAAGGAGCTGATAAACCACTTGAGCTACTTTTAACATTCCAAAAGGCTGGCGAGGATATCCTATGTTTTCTGATTAAAATAGCCTTTTTTGCTTTTGTCTGGAATGATATCTGCTCCACTTAGCAAACTAGTTATTTTATACCAAAGCAAAAAAGGATAATTTAATAAATGCATTGTACTGGAAGATCTTTTGAAATATGCAGTTTACTGTGGGAAAATATTTCTAGGTGACTTCAGTGGGGAAAATATTGGCAGGAAACCAACATACAATGAAATCAAAGAGCTTTCTGCTTTAGGTAGTATAGAGTCAAAGCCTTGGATGAAACTCAAAATTCAAGCTCATTAAGCAGTTCCACACCCAGCATCTGTCGATCCTGTCTGCAGGAAGGAATTCACGATTTTCTCAACCAAATGGAACAGCGCTGCTCCCATTCAGCAAGCATCCAAGCGTGGTGGGGCTCACTGCTTCCTTACTTCTGACCTGCGCTGCCTCGCAACCTCCCAGTCTGTGGATTCCCCACTCCTCAGACAAGTGTCTGCTCTGACTTCATCCCCTGCTCCAACGCCCAGGGACAGACTTCTCCACTCCACTCAACGCCATCACTCAATGCCACGATGCTATCTTCAAGGCAAAATGCCCGTCCATCTTCTGCATCCCCACCCATCCCTGACTCCAGGAAACCACTCCCAGCCTGCTCTCCTGGGTCCGCATTGCTCACAAGCTGGCTGCCAGGCATTACTTGGAGCATACGGTCACAGAAGTTAATGTCTGCTGCTCCTCGGCCAGGAGCATTGAGCCCACCAAGGAAGAAGCATCTGGATTGCACATCAATGCCTATGATTCGAGGGTCTGCCTCATAGCTGTGGACTTGGGGCTCGGGTTGACATCTCTCTCTCATATTTGGTATTTCTTGTCCTTGCCCACGGCCCTCATAACATGTATGGGATCCTATCCCAAACCAGCAGCGGCACAGGCCTCTCACTGTGCCACGGTTTCAGCTAGCTTTTGAGGGTGTCCCTTCTCAAAGCCCCCAAGACTGAATTCCAGGGCTACACAGTCAGGATTTGAGTCAAACCATCTCAAACTCTACAAATTTAATGAAAATGCATCTAGTCATTTGTAAGTGATATGATAATAGGCAGAAAATTAGTGTGTGTGTACATACATATATATACATAAACATGATATATAGTAAATATACACGATATTTCCATATCATGCTTAAGCAAATATGTATGAAACAATAATAACTCGTTTCTGAGCACTTATCTCTGCCAGGCGCCGTGATACAAACCCCATATGCTTTGCCTTCGCATGATTAAATCTTCATAATAACTCAATAAGGTAGTTACTCTTTGCCTCCACTTTATAGATGAGGCTCCATGCTCTGCAATGTTGCACACGTGGGCTTGCGAGGCCTTGTGTCCAGATGTGTTCTTTGCCTTCTTACGGAGGATCCTGCTCTCTGCTTTACCGTTAGACCAGACTCCCCTCCGCGCCGCGCAGGGAGAGAGGCAGGTGATGGATAAGATGATGGGTTCTGAGCCACACTGCCTTGGTTTAGATCCAACCTCTACCACTCACCAGCTGAAGGACTTCCCAGGATTCTGTTGACCTCAGTTTCCCTATCTGTGAAATGGGGATAATAAGAGAACCTGCCTCCTGCAGTGGTTGTGAAATGCAGTCAGTGCCAGGTTGCTTGCCCTGTATTACACCTGCCTGGTTATCCTGCCCTTTGAACATGGTCCCCGGCCAATAACACCTCCAGCCAAAGGGATGGCCAGATGTCACTGCCTGTTTTAGATGGCAGATCGTTGGGACTAGGTGGGGGAAATGTTGGTTAGTTCTTGAGATGGGAGAAGACAGGGAGGGGCCAGGGCATTTGTTCTGCTCATCGGGAAGGACAGGAGCCTGGCAGAGGGGGGCGGGCATCAATTAAGAACAGCGGGAATCTCGTCTCCTGCCTAAGCACAGGGCAGGCAGACAGTTAGCAAGAGGGAAGGGATGGAGTAGGGAGAAGCTACCCGCCCTGGGCTGACAGAAGACAGTCTAGAGCAGCGGGCAGGGGTGCCGGAGCTGATCCCTGAGGGCCCGAGCGTAAGCCCTGACCCCATCGCATCTCAATGGTACGTGTTTGCCAAATTGTATACTGTCTTTTTGGTTCAGTGTGCCTATCTGTAAAATAGGCGTGATAAGAATACTGACCACCAGCCGGGACTGTGAGAGCTAAGTGAAATAATACTAATGCATGTAGATGAGGGCCTGGCTCAGGACACAACATCTATTATTAATTATTATTATTATTATTAATTATTATATATTGTATTAGTATCATATGGCTGCTGTGACAAATTACCACAAACTGAGTGGCTCAGGACAGCAGGAATTCCTTTTCACACATTTCTGGAGCTCAGAGGTCTGACATCAGTTTCCCTGAGTGAACGTTAAGGTATCGGCAGGGCCGGTTTCTTCTGCAAGCTGTGAGGGGAGAATTGGTTTCCTTGCCTTTCAGCCTCTGGTGGCCGCCTGGGTTTCTTGGCTTGTGGCCCTTTCCTTCGCAGACAAAGCACATCTCTCCAGTCTCTGCTGGCATCGTCACATTGCCTTCTCCTCCTCTGTTAAATCTCCCTCTGCATCCGTCTCATAAGGACGCTTGTGATGATTACCTTTAGGGCCCACTCGGATAACCCATGAGAATCTCCCCATTTCCAGATCTCTAAGCTAATCATATCTGCAATGTCCCTTTGCTATATAAATAACATCCCCAGGTTCTGGCGTTAGAATGTGAATATTTTAAGGGGTCATTATTCAGCCAACCATGTAAATTAATAATAGCTTGGCAACGGATGACAGTATGATCCACAGTATAATAATAGCAGGTGAGCGGATAAGAATGATGGGAAATCGGAGGCACAGAATAGTCAGAGGAGTTTGGAGGAGAAACTGGTATGGATTGAGAGTGCTAGTTACATTCCTGATGCTGGGAGATGGTGAGGATTAAATGAGATGCTACCTGGCTAGCACAAAGTCAGTTCTCGAAAACTGCCAGCTCTTAGTGTTATCATGGTAGCTCCTTATCCTCAACTTCCACTCTGGATAGGGTGGTACCTGCCTTCCCAACATTATCTCATCTCTCCCTGTGTAGCAGGTGATTTGAGTAGCACTTACCCCATTTTCAGAGTGAGCCGAAATGGTCTAAGTGCCATAGTGGTTGGTCCATCAGTGGTCATGTTACCTAAGATGATCCCATCCAAATTAAGATTTCTTTGATTATGGGAAAGGAGCTACACATAGGTATCTTACTACATGAAGGAAACAAGCCTAAGAAGAAGCCAACACACAGGATAAGATGGAGTTGGAAGCAACATTATGGCAGAGGAGTGGAGCCAGATCCCTGATCAAACTATGCCTGAGTCCTACCTCTAGACTTTCCAGTTATGTAATGCAATGTCTCCTTTATTATTAAGCCCTTTAGAGTTTGATTTTCCCTTCCTGGTCACCTAAGTCATCTTGGAGACAAGGAGATATTGTCATCCTCAGTTTGTAAGTTAGGAAACTGAGGCTCCAAGAGATAGGTAACTTACCAAGGTTGTATACCTAGTACAGAGCATCATGAGGATTCAACCCAGGACTGACCAACTCCACAGCCCATGCTGTTTTCCCACCAAATGTGGCTGGAGCTGCTTAATCCCCTCCCCCCACCCCCCATTCTGACTACTGGGAGCTGTCTGACAGGTACCGACAGAGGGTCAGATGGTCCCTCCAGTGGAGGGAGCCACACGAAGGTGGAAAACTACGTAACGCCTGACAGAGACCACATCTGCAATCCCTCAACCCACACCACGGACGTAGGAGGAATGAATGACCCCAGAGGCTGCATCTCCTGGTATGTGTTTAACATCCTCCTTCCCAGGCTGACTCTCCTTCAGAAATGACCTCTGGAGAAATATTGCCCTTCAGCTCCTCAGGAAAGCAATCTCAGCTACATTTTCATTCTCTCCTAACAAGATGTTATAATAAAAGCTCAAAGGAAGTGGGACAAAAACTTACTATTTTCAAGGCATCTAGTGAGTGCCATGACTTGCTCGAAGCACGTTACATAGGTTATTTTATTTCACATAACTCTGCGAGTAGTATAATTATGCTCATCAAGCTCATGGGGAAACTGAGGCACTGTCAGGTTAGGTCACTTGCCCAGCTGGTGAGTGGCAGAAGCAGTGTTTGAATCCCAGGCCTCCTGAACACTGCATACTGTCTGTTTCCACAATACCACTTGGCACCCTCTAAAACTATTCCCATGACCATTGTTTCTGGGATGTTGCCAAATGCAATGACCTCAACACCATCAGGCAGAAGAGCCCAGCCCAGGAGGTAATGAGAGAGAAAATGCCAAAGACACATGGAGGGCAATGGGCAGGTAGTCAATGGGATTCTTAAGTGAATTCACAGGCAATCACAAAAGCCTGCTGGGTATAAAGATAACTTGGGAACATCTTGGGGACCAGATGGCTGGAGTGGATCCCCCAAGGACAGCCATGATCTCAGACTCAGTAATTACTATGTTCCCAAAGGAGATCCAGAGGACAGTCATAAAAGGACCAATGACTCATGCTTGAAAAGGCATAGATAGGTTTTTGCTGGCCCCACAGAGGAAACTAGCCTTTGATGTTGGGGCAGGAGCTATTGCCTGAAGAAGGATGGAAAAGGCACCCGGGCATTGAGTCTTTTCTTGGCCTCAGCAATAAGCTAGCAGCCCGTGTTTGAAAACCGTTCTGTAAATCAGTGTTCAGACTCTCCTCCCACTCACCGGCCCAAGCAAATGACAAATTACAATGTGGGAACCACACAGAATGCTTGGTCATCTCATTGTCTGCGTGTCTCCTGGAAGGCAAGTGGGCTGGCATGGTTTTCGCATGTAATTTTCAAAGGTGCTATCAATTTTAAACTCAACCAGGGAGGGCTGTTGCTGGGAAGAAATAACATCAACAACCCAAGGGCTCCAGGAGATGTCCCTTGACTGCAGGGGAATCTCCAAGTTTCTGTTCAGGGTTGAAACGAAAGCCCCATTCTTGAGAATGAAGACAGAGTCAGGCCAGGGGTGCAGCAGAAGAAGAGCAGTTTCTAGGGCCTCTGGTTTGCAATGGAGGAGGGCACAACACGGAGGAAAAAGAAGGGAGTGGGCAGTAGAAGGTGGAGACCACGCTGGGACCAGAAAATACCTGAGGTTTATGTGTAAACCTATAAATGGCAAAGTTGGTTCCTTCTGAGGGCTGTGATGGAAGGATCTATTCCAGGCCTCTGTCCTTGGCTTGTCGACGGCCGTCTTCTCCTCCCTATGTCTTCCCATGGTCTTCTCTCTGTATGTGTCTGTGTCCAAGACTGTTTCAACAGTTTGCATATAGGATTGAGGTCCACCATAATGACCACACTTTAATTTGGTTACCTCTTTAAAGACCCTGTTTCCAAATATAGTTACATTTAAAGGTACTGAGAAGTTAGGATTTCCATATACAAATTTGGGCAGAAGGGGGACAGTTCAACCCATAACAGGGTCTACTTTGTGCCAGGAGCTTTACATAAATGATAAAGCAAACATGTTTTCCTGCAGGTCTGGGAGCACCTGCAGGTCTGGGAGGTCAGAGTCATTAATCCATCAACTAGAGAGAGACTAGGAAGACTTCTCAGAGAAGATGACATGAAAACCGGGCTGGAAGGGTAGAAAGGTTTCACCAGTTGGGACGGAATTTTAAGCAGACACAACTGCATGTGCCAGCGCTTACACAGATGGAAGAAGGAGCCATGTTGAAGAGAAGTGGGTGGAAGGAAAGGGCTGGGTGGAGGGATAGTCGGACGTGAAGGTAGAAAGACAATCAGAGACCAAATCGCAAGGCGTCTCCCACACCAGTCAACAATATTAGTAGACTTGATTCTCTGTGTTGATTCCATAAACACCTTTTATCACAAAATCACTGAGGCCATAACGTTAGATCTGGAGGGGCCATAGAGAACCACCACTTCAAACTTCTCCTGTTACAGATGAGCAAAACTGTGGCTCAGAAAATACAAGAGTTTTGCCCAAGGTCACACAGAGAGTTCGCAGCACAGAACTTGCACCATGACCCAGAGGCCTCGACCCTCTCTGGTCTCACAACATCACACATGGCCCCTGAGACTCTGCAAGTCCTAAGATTTACATACCCAAGCATCTCAGGGCTCCCGGGGATTTGAAAGGGGGGAAATCCCTCCTCTGTCACCCTTCCAATCACAATAACGCTATACCGGATCATAAGAGGGGCCAGGAAAAACAGTTACCTCCAGTGATCTACGGTCCAAGAACCGAGACCACCTACCATGCCCTGGCCTGAAGCAGGTCCCACTTCAATTTTGAAAACAACACTCTGAGCGCAGCCAGCCTGCTGGCCATGTGTCTGCATGGGCCCCTGCCCCTGCATCAGGGTCCAGTAGCCTCAACAGCTCTGCATTCACTTGATCTTGCTGTCGTTTATGAGGAACAGGAGATACAGGCTGATCAGGGAGCAAGGCACGATTTACTTTTGGCTCTTTTTCTGAGGGAAATTAACTCCAGATAATACTGCCAGGATGAAGGAGTGGTGGCGGAGGACTTCCTTTGGAAACGGAGGGCAGCTGCTGACCCTGGAGAGGGTTATATAACAGGGAGGCTAAAGAAACAACCAGGACCCCTACTTGGCATGGAACCTCAGCTCACAAATTGTGTTGATCTGATGAGACGGGATCTGCCAGAGAGTCACAGAAAGTCACACCCAGACAGAACTTTAGAAGATTTCTTGGCTATCTCTCCTTTAAGATGTGGGGAATTCGAGGCAGAGAGGAGACAAACGACTTGCCCAAGGTCACAACTAGGTAGGTGGCAGAGCCAAGCTCACAACCCAAGTCAATCGGCTCTCAGTTCAGTGCTTTTCCCACTATACCCCATCACCTTCTTCAAGAAAGAATGGATAGCAAAGGCTGGGGACCCATCACCTTCTTACTTGAAGGGCAAAGCAAGGTGCCATCTCCCCACCACTATCCGCCACCATCCTTCCAACTGCTGTATCCTCCCTTCTGCCAGGGATGACATTTTAAGCAAATTTCAGGATTGAATCGCTGGGTCAATGCGGATGCTGGATTTCTTCAATATGAATAAGTTGACTAGATTAACATGTCATAACCTTGGATCCTGGGGAGCCAGTGAGGACTGGGAGGGAAAGAAGGGGGTGTGGGGGTGGTAGCAGAGGGCTTCAGGTCAGGTAAAGGTTGGGTGACTACCTCAAGGTGGGAGAGAAAGGATCCAAAAGTGGGAGAAGAGCTGGTGGCATGGTCAGCCTTCGAATTGGATGAAGCCTGTCTCTTAATGGAGGACTTAGGGAGGGGACCAGGTGAGCATGGGTCTGGGAATCATGAGAGGCAGCTGGGGAGGGGGTGGTCCTAAGGTGCTAAGCACTCAACCTCACTGTGCTCCCATTTACTCAACTATCAAAATCCAGTTCTAACGGCAACTCTATCTTCTCCCAGGAGGTTGTGGGCAGGGAGCTGGGAACCATGAGCTGCAGAAGCAAGAAAGACATTCTCCCCCAGGTTGGATTCCCCAGGCGATACGGAAACATTGCAAGGAAGTGGCAGGACAGGAAGTGTGCTTCACGGAGACACCTGGCAGCAGGTGTGAAATCGGCAGAAAGAGACGGGATGATGACTGGGAGGATGGAAGGGCTTGCGGCAGAAAACGGTGAGCAAACGGCTGAAACTGTCTCGGGGAGAGGTAATGAATTCCATTCAGCCGTTAGCTGGTGTTCTTACCGTACACATTGGGAATGGTGAGGTTTGACAGGCCCGAGGCAGCTTTCCAGAATAAAGGTAAAATCAGTCATTTCACAGGAAAACCAAAACAGAGTTTCTTCGTCTAATTGATCCCTAAGCTAGCGCTGCCTCTGCCCCCAGCACTGCTCCTCTTCAACCGCATCCCTGCCCATCCCTCTCCACTCTGTCCAGCCTTCTCCCTCTTAGGGCAGAGGGCAGAGCTGTTATCAGTTGACCTGTTGTGAGCCCCATGCATGCGCACACGCACGTACACGTAGTAGAACGCCTACTTAGATTCTCTTCGCTTTTTTCCATCAGTCAGATTGGTAAATACCATATCTGATCAAACTGTAGCAGAAGGAGTGCCTGAGTTGAGCCTATAGGAGCGTGAGCACAGTAACCATTCCTCAGCTATCTTGTCCCCATTGTCCCATGGGGGCTCTGAGATAATAATCCTAAAAGCAGCCAGAACTAGTTCTGAGACTCAGACATGTGGCGTTGGGCAAATCACTTCTGCTCTCTGGGCCTCAGTTCCCTGATCTGTTAACTGGAACCTCATTTAAGATGATCTCAGAGGCCCCTTCCTTTTCTGACTATCATTGCCCTAAATCCTCAAGCTTTCCCCTACATGCCCTGCGGAGGGTTGAGGCATGTGGCTGATTACGGCGTCCTTCAGTCTCCCAGGCACACATCTGCAGAGGACATCAAGCCCCGGGGACCTGCTGGGATTAGCTGAGTCACTGTCTCAGCTGATGATATTGTAATGAACTCTGGGAACGGCTCTGGAACCGGGGGCAGTGGGGAGAGCAGGGGTAGTGGTGAACTGCAGGAAACCCCACGTGGGAGACGGCTTCCGCCACCCTGATCCCATGCCTTCCGACCTAGAAATGTAGTCTTGCTGCCTGTCCCCCGTGGAGGCCCCTAAGACTCCAGTTCGCATCTCCAGCCAGAATCCCCACCCTCAGGGCTTGCGGCCTGGGGCACAGGGCTGAGAACCAGCAGAGAGGGCGTGGTCTGCAGCCAGGAATGGATTTTCTTTACCAGCCCACCCAAACGTTGTTTGGCTACCATCACTCTGAGGTTTTTAGAAGTGAAAAAAAGACATGGGGCAGAGGGGGACGTGCGGGCTCTGGAACACTTCTGTTTTCTCAAGGGCGTCGCAGTAGGTCCAAAATGACTTTGGGTTTGAAAGTGAAATGCTGGTACAGAGCAGATTCCTGACGAATGTGGCCCAGATGTTTCCGAGCGATTTATTTTTGTTAATGGAAAATGGCTGAGCTAATAACCCTCGGAAGGCATTCCCGTAGGGAGAGCTGAAGTCTGCTCTGCTTCTCTGCTCCTTGTATTGCTTGCGGTTTTCTTTGAGGGAAGAAAAGAAAGAAATTGGATGTAGGAAAAAGTCCAAGTAAAAACTTTGTCCTTTTGATAGCTGATGCCAAAATCCCAAGCCTAGATTTTTTTGACCTGATTTCTATCAATTCTCAAACATTCACTGAGGTCTAAGCATTGCTTTTCTCAGTTAATCATTATCTCCTTTAATCTCGATGGAAGGAGGAGACCAAGGCTCAGAGAGGTGATGAGTCCTGCCCAGAGTCACCCAGCCAGTAAAGGTGTGGCTGAGAATCCAACTCAAGTGTCAGTTTCTAGACCAAAACTCCTCCCACCACAGCACTCCTCGGGGAAATGACAGGGGCCCCCAAGGACTAAAAGAGGCCCTGGGAGGTCTTCCAATTGATCCATCTGCCTTGTGTCAGCACCTCCATTTTATGCCGTAAACTTAGTCAGAGCGTCCTTACAGGTAAAGCACTGCTGTTTGACATCCCCTCTCCCCACCATCTCCAGTGGGGGACTATAGTCCAGTGCTGTACTCACGACAAAGTGAAAAGAGCTTTGAAGCAGACAGAACCGGGTCTGAATCTAAGCTTCACCCCTTAGAAGCTAGGAGACTCTGAGCAAGTTTTTTAAGTTCTCTGTGCTCGGTTTCCTCATTTTCAGCCAGTAAGCTCTCTCTCTCTCTCTCCCCATCTCTGTAGCTATAGCTGCAGCAAATCGCAGAGGTGTCGTGAGGACAGTTTTAGCCCAGCGCTTGGCATGGAATCAGCTCTCAGTAGATAGTGGTTATTGCTCTGTAGCTATGGAAATGAGTGAGTAGTGAAGGTGTTTCTTCCTCTCTGTGATGCTAAGAGAGACTCGATGATCTTCGAGGTTAAATATAAGGAAAAGTACACAAACCTCCTCCTTGGTGGGGGCTGTCCTTAATGTATTTGCCCTGCTGGAAACTGGCCACCTCGTGCTTGGAGGAACATGCAAATGACATTATGGGGACAGGAAAACGGCTTGAGGGGCACCATGCATGCCGTGACCTGTTTCCACAGGCTGGGATCGTAGGACTAGGTGGAATCCAGCAGGATCAGCTTGTTCAGAACCTGCATGCAAGTGAGATGGAACCTAAACCATCCCCAGGGATCAATGATCGCATACCCGCCATGAACCAGGCACTGTGCCTTCAGAGACAGAGAGAGAATCTCAAATCGTCGTCTTAGCCTTTAATACGAGCAGGACAGATAGCGAGAAGAGCGTGAGCTTCGGAGTCAGGCGGAGATGGCTTGAAATCCTGGCTCGGTATTTTCTCTCCATGCGATCCTGGGCAAGATGCTCTTCCTCAGAATCTCAGTAGAAGCGGGACCACAGCATCATATGAACTGTTTTTAACCAGATCAAGTGCATACAGCACCTAGGACACTCGGGCCCAGAGGGCAGTCAGAAGGAGTGTGAATTCTCATTTTTACTCACTCTCTGCAAAGCTGTTGCTAGCATCCTAGTTGCAGGTGAGAATGTCGAACTCCGAGACATAAGGGGACTCATCCAAAATCACTGACATCAGGAACAGGCGTGGAATGAACCTGGTTCTCCTGCATCCAAGTCTATTTCTGTTCAAAGGTGCAATAAATATCCACTGAGCATTTAATTATACCCCATGCAATGGGAGAGGGGCTGGGCGTTTCTAGAAGATCCAGGATCCCAAGGAGCTCACATCCTAGTGAGAGAAACATGTATTTGGCAAATATTCATTTCACCCATAGAGTATTTTTGGAACTGTGGTAGATGGTGGAAATGCAGTGGTGGACCTGACAGACATGGCTTTGTCCTTATGGAGCATATAGGTTTGAGGACACGTGTTATGCACGTATTAAAGTGGAATGTGCTAAGTGCATGGTCGGGGGAATCCTCCAGCACGGGGACTCACCAAGAAAGCCACGTCTTAGTCATGTCGAGGCTTCTGGAGTGGAGCAGTTGGTCAGGGAGGGAACAGGAGGCTCCGGGAATGGTCTGGAGGACAGAGACCTTGGAGCCTTTGAAGAACTGGAGGAAGCTCAGTGCGCTGTCTTAGGCGAGCCTGGAGAAGTAGGGCTGGGCCGTGGAGAACCTTACAAGACAAGCTAAGGAGCCTGGATGTTTTAACGAGGCCAGAGCGAAACCTTCAAAATATTTTAAGCAAAGGAGTAGCATTTACGTTTTAGAAAGATTACTTGGTTACAGTTTGGAAAAAGGATCTGGGGTGAAGGAGACAGCGAATAAACCATTATCAGTAAGGCAGCAATGGATGTGATGGATGTGAAAGGATAGTCAAAACATTTAACAATCAGTATCAGATGGCCATCAACCAAATAGAATGGAAAGCTACTGAAGAAAGTCCAGGAGACCCCCAGCATCATCCTTGAGGGTCCCAGCAAAGGGCTGGGCTGCTGGATGGCATGGAGGGGGCATTCATGGGAGGGGTGTTGGTGGTGAGGGCAATGACTCTTGAACAGTTAGCATTAATTCAACATTTCAATATTTTAGCCATAAATAAGCTTGTCCTAGTGCATTCCATTGTGAATGTCAGCTGGGGTGAGGCTAAAAGTGAAGCGTTTCTGGATCCTGGAGGAAGTTCAGCAGGTTCCATTGCATTTCACCTGTGAGCAGATAGCCAAGG
The DNA here is from genome assembly GCF_021613505.1 of Equus quagga. Classification (NCBI taxonomy): domain Eukaryota; kingdom Metazoa; phylum Chordata; class Mammalia; order Perissodactyla; family Equidae; genus Equus; species Equus quagga. Next base: position 11,873,825 of record NC_060282.1, read on the forward strand.
AAAGGTCCTTCCTATGCTCATGATCTGAGCACCTTGAATCTTAGAATTCTGGGTGAGATAATTATGACTTTGGAGAAGGATGTGTCACATGGAACAATAGGGACACTGCCACACTAAAAGGGATGTGGTCTCACTATGAACTGATGGCAATCACAGCTAGAGAGCATGTCCAAGAGCACCTGCTGTCACCAACCAGGCTTTGTCTTGGATTCACCCCGACAGCTCCCACTCTTGAGATCCTTGACCTCTTTCCCTTTGTCGTGACCCTGACCAGGTCCTTGGTGAACATGGCCACTCAATTAATTTTTCTGATTCTTCTGTTTGTTTTGCGTTCTCTGCAAACACCAGACCTTCCCAGCTCCTTTTTCATTTGTGTCTGTGTCTTGCAGTGTCTTCTACTTAACCGTCCATCTCAGTGCACACCCCTCATTCCCTGCCGGCACTCCAGCTTTTCTCTGGGGGAAGCCGTGCTCCAGGCAGACACCAAGATTGAGTGTGGTGTTTGCTGCTTTGCAAATTAAGATAGTCAAATCAGCAAAGCAGTTCATTCACTCATTCATTCCATCGTTCAAGCTTTCCTGCCAGGGCAGGAAATGCTTGTGATGCTTGTGGGGTTCATCATGGTTCTCATAGCTCCAACACTCTGCCTGGAACCTACTGTGCACTCAGCAACCATGAATAAATGTCTGACTGTGTGAATTCTTTGAGCATCTACTACATGCCTGTGCTGTGCTAGGGCTGCTGAAGATTCAAGAATGAGAAAAAGATGGTCCTGCCCTTAGTGAACATCAATCTAGTCATTCATTCATTCACTCATTCATTCATTCATTCATTCATTCATCTAGCATTTAGGGCTGATGGAGTGCCCACTTTGTGCTAGGCACGATGAACACGGAGCAGCTTCTGAACTCAAGCGGATCATGGTTAAGGAGCGGAGAGAGATAGGGGAACAATTACAGCGCGAGAGGCATCTTCAACCGGCAGATTGTGTCACTCTTGAAAAATGAAGACGGGAAACAAAACCAGAGTTTCTAAAGCTCTTTTCGCATTAGGTATTGACTTTGGCAAGAGGATGGAGAGCGGGTGGTCCTACTCAAATGATGAGGCCCTAAACCCTGAGCAAGGGTTTTCCAAATCCATCTCGCTTCAAAGGTTTAAGTCCAATGGGGGGAAAATGCGCTCGGGCGGCTACTGGGAGCCAGACCTTGAGCTCATGCGTGAGACTCCTGCTCTGGAAAGAGCACCCTTAGACCCTCGGCCGGTCATGAGGGCAAAGCCTTGCACAGGCTCATTGCATCAGCTCTTTCCTGTGGCAAGATACAAAGCTCAGAGCAAGAGAAGGTGTTCCCTCAACACGGTCACGTCTGGACTGGTGAAAGTAGGAAGCGTTAGACCTGTGTCAGCATATTTAAGAGTCAAGCCTCTGCACTCCTTCCTCATTCAAAAAACATTTATTGAGCACCCGTGAGTACCAGGTGCTGCATCAGGAGCTCGATGCATGGCCGTGAGATGTAATCCCTGCTGTCACAGACTTCATAGGCAGATGGGGCTCTCAGTCTATGCCAGGCGGCGTTCTAAATAAGCCGTTTACAGATGTGGAAACTGAGGCACTGAGGGGTGAACTAACTTGCCCAGTGATGCATTCTCAGTAAAGAAAGAGCTGGGATTTGAGAGCGCACGTATGCTATCGCACATCCCTAGACGAGGGAACAACATAAGAGACTTTATCAGATGCCAAGAGCCTCGAGCAACAAACCTAGGAGTTAGAGGATGACTGTGATGGGAGGGCAGGGGAGAAGGGAAACTCTGAGTGGCCGGGGAAGGCATCACTCAGAGGGGACAGTTAAGCTGGAACACAAGGGGTGGAAGCAGCCGGCTGTACGCTGAACTGCGGAAGAGCATCCTGGGCTGTGGGAAAAGCAGGGGCCAAGGCTCCAAGGATGGAAAATGTCTTAGGCATCAAACAACGGGAGCACAGAGGATGGGAGGAGCAGCCTGCGAGGGCGTGGATGGAGGCAGGGCTGGTCCTATAGGGCCTTGAAAGTGAAAGAGGAGCTTAGAGTCTGGACAAAGAGGAATCCCTCAAGACTGACTTACCAGGGGAGGTGTGCCGGGCCCAGTTTGTGCCTGAGGATAAGGTGATGATGCGAACTCTGCGAGGATGAGAAGCACAGGCCCTGAGGACAGGTAGCCTGGGCTCACACCCTGACTCTTCCACCGTGGGCAACTTGTCTTTTCCAAATCTCAGTGTCCTTCATTTACGAGGAAGAGATACTAATACCTCCCCTATCAGATTGCATGGAGGCTATAAGGAGAAATTAAATGTGAAGTGCTTAAGACAGTTCCAGCCACACAGTCAGCAGTCTGTGAATGTTAGCTTTTATATCCCTGTCCCCACCTTCACTTCCCGCTAAACACGGCTTACGGCAATCGCATTCTGGCAGGCCCTGTAATTAAAAGTAATAAATGCTCAATGCAGGGAACTTGGAATGCACAGAAAGGCACAAAGAAGAAGAAAAACAATCATTCATATTTACACCACCAAAAGAAAACCATCGTTAATACTTTGTGGTTTTGTCGTTTCTCTTTTTCTACGCAACCTCACATAAAGTACAAAGATGTTATCACGTTTATAGATGGTTCTATAGACTGCTTTTCTTTCTTTCTTTCTTTTTTTTTTGGTGAGGAAGATTGGCCCCAAGCTAACATCCATGCCAATCTTCCTCTATTTTGTATGTGGGATGCTGCCACAGCATGGCTTGATGAGCAATGTGTAGATCCGTGCCTGGATCCAAACCTGCGAACCCCAGGCCGCCAAAGCGGAGCGTGCAGAACTTTAACCACTTGGCCATGGGGCAGGCCTGGAGACTGATTTTCTTTTTAACCTGGTAATTGTTGGGGGTTGGGTTCTCCAGAAGCAAACACTGAGACAGTTTCGGGGGTGTGCAAGATGTTTACTAAGGATCAACACCTGTGGGGGGGAGAAGGAGGCAGCAGAATTGGGTGGAGGAGAAGTCAAACTTTAATGCAGGTGTTACGTCTATATGTATAAATATATACATAATACACACATATACCCACATACCTACATGCATATATTCATATGTGGATAGATAGATAGATACAGGAAAGGATGGATGGATGGATGGATGGATAGTTAGATAGATAGATAGACAGACAGATAAAAAGATGGATGGAGGGATGGATGGATAGATAGATAGATAGACAGATAGATAGATAGATAAACAGGTACAGATATATAGAGATTCTGACAGGAAACATGAAATCTGTGGTTATAAGAACAGACTGGTTTTTACTCACAGAGTATATTGGCACCAGTTCCCCACAGGATAATGCAATGAGGGCCAGAAGTGAACCTGTGCATTCATCAGGGTTGCACTGTAGTTTGCAACTCCCAAATTATGAAACTCAGAGCTTGTATAGAGTGGCTGCTGCTCTGCCCACACCTCCCCGGGAGAAAGAAAGGTTTTTACATGGAATATAAACATGTGTCTCTGCAGGAGAAGAAAAGGCATGCCCAGGCCTTTGATGGTAGAAGGTGAGTGGGTGGCTGCAGGGGAGCTGAGTCTCTAAACCTCTTGAGAACAATGTACTCTTTCTAACTTCCAAGGGATCTTAGCAATTCACTCATCCTTTAACCAAACTTGCCAATGTCCTTTGCTCAAAAATCCCGGACCACGCAGAAAATGTGAAAATATTCCTGGAGAATTGTCTCCCAACAGCAGCCTTGACACACCTGGGCCAACTTCATGGGGAGCTCTGGAGCATAAATGATGTACCAGAATATTCTGCACTGGGTGGAAATACCCCTGCTCACACTGTCACTGGATGTGGGCCGGCTGAGAAGGATGTGCCCTTGGCCGAGCCTGCTCTCCACAGCGGACACAAACCCTGAAGCAGCTAGCAGACGTGGTAGCAAGCCCTCCCTTGGACTCGGATCTGCGCGGCCCAGCTCCACGTCCACCACAGCAACACTGTGAACATTTCTCACATCAGTGGTTCCTAATGGTTGCATGGTATTTCATGGTCCTCATTACCCTAATGGACGAACATCCCATTATTTAGAACTTTCTGCTGTTCTAAATCATGCTGCCATGAATATCCTGGTAGATTACATCTTTGTATTCTTCCCTGATTTTGCTTCCTGAGGACAAATTTCTAAAAGTGCAATTCTAGGGCCAGGTGTCTGCATGTTTTTAAGGCATTTGATACATTGTACCACGTTAGAGCTGTGCCTAATTACTGCAGTGGCTGAGCCTGGGGGCTTCTCCTGAGTCCTGTGTCATTGATTATCCTTACTCCTTTAAGGCATTGTTAATCTGATAGGGGAAGCAAAGGTATTCCACTTTCATTTTTATTTGCACTTCTTAAATACTGTGGCTAAACACTTTTCACATGGCGTTTGACTATTTTGATTTCTTGTTTTCTGAACTGCTTGTTTACATTCACTCTTCATTTTTCTAATGGAGAGTTTTTCTTTTCCTTACTGATTTGAAAGATCTCTTAAATATATCAACTCACTCTCCTTGTCGTATATGTTGCCATTATTTTTCCCACTTTACTGTTTGTCTTTTCATCTTATTTATAGCATTTTTGACGTGCACGCGTTTTACTTTGTGTTAGCGCCAATTCATCAATCTTTTCCATCTTAGATTCTGTCCTTGTCATTATGTTTGCAAAATTTGATTCGTTTTATAACCTATATGCAGAACCCTGATTTCACCCTATTAAATTTGACCCAGTTAATCTCCGTTCATAGTTGCAGGCTGCCCAGGTCTTTTAGAATCTTGATTATGTCACCCAGCATTTCAGCTCTCCTTCCCAGCTCTGAATCAAATGCAAATTTGATCAGCGCTCTTTCCATGACTTCATCCAAGTCATCCATCACCCCTTTCACATTTCTCTAATCATGTTCATTCAACTTGTCTGAACTGGAGCCAAACGGAGCCCTCTCTATCACCAGCACAGCAGCCAACTGGCACCAGGCACTGACGTGGGAGAGGAGACAGTCTCTGGCAACTGGACGCTTGGCCTGGTCCAAGATGCCCATTTGGATTAGTGTTTTCACAGCACCTGTCACCCTTAGAACCATCACTTCATGGTCATCATCGTTTATTTATATTTTCTGCTCCCTTTGGCATATCTGTATTTTTCCTTTCTTAGCCAAGTGAACTCTTTGTGGGATGATGAGGGACATAAATATATAAAAAATAATCACGTGTTAGATGACAACAATGAGGTACGGATTGGCAGGGCAAATTGTCCAGGGTCACATTAGAAGTTCAATTTCCTTGGAATATTGGACAAGACATTAAAGATGATATGGGTCCCCACCTTCCCACCCTCTCCCGCCTGATGCTAAGATCTTTTTTGCATCATATGGGTTAATTATAGCCACCATTAATAGGGATCATCTGGGATCCAGATAGTTTTCTTACATGGTCTCTAATCCTTTAATTAAAAAAAAAAAAACACTTTGCAAGACAGGTATTGTCTCCCTTTAAAGGAAATAGAGGCTCAGAGAACTCAACTCAAGATACAAGTCCAAGATCACACAGTTTGAAGATGTTGGAGCCTGATTTGAACTTGTATCTCTCCGGATTTAAATCCCAACCAAGTTGACTCCCTGGCCAATGCCAATCATCCTGCTTTCTTTGCATGCCATCAGGGATGGGAACTCATTCCTGAAGACAATTCCAGGAGTGCTCCAAGGTGGAGAATTCTGGAATTGGCCTAATTTCCCTTTCTGTGCCTTCTCCCCCTTGAACATACACAAAACTGATCTTCTCGCCCTTCCTCCAAATAAGTCTTCTTATGATCATATTCTTCCTGTCTCCTCAGATGTGTCAACAGTTCCTCATATGACCGAGTTGGGAGACCATTCATCTGCTCTTGCTCCAACTTGGACTGTCACTCATTTACGTCCACAGTTGAATGGCATGCTCCAGATGGGCTCTGACATCAACAGGACTTCACCTGGTGATGGCCAGCTTCTCTCCTTCCCTTCCAGGAAGTCACAGAAAGAAGAAGAGCCTCCTTCCCTCACTGACCACACCCTACTTTCTTGTATTCTATTCTCAGGGGGAGGAGTTTTAGAGCAGATGTTTGCTTCTTATACTCACAGTAGCCTGGCCTCTGAACCCCCTTTTCCTCTGTATGACTTTTTCGTACCTGTTTTTGAGTCCAGCTCCTATCCTTGCTTGATCATTCTTGTCTCATCTCCCAGCCTTATCCTGGAATTCCTTCCAATATTCATTGAACATTCCATTTTGGAGATGCATCCCCTCACCTCTTGATGCTCAGAAGGTGAGGGCAGATGAGGAAAGCTCAGAGTTCCTGATCAGGGCTTCTAAGGTGGGCAACCACCCAGCATAGAGCCAGTGAAGGCTCTTTCAAGAGTGACTGGTCAAGTGGCTGACTTGTCTCCTATCATTGCATCTTGGAAAGAGTTGGAAAGGGGGAGCTGGAAAGGTGATGCCCCAAAGCAAGGAGGCGGGAGAAGGGAAAGGCACTTCACAGTCCTTCCGTGGTCGATCTCATTTCTAGTTACTGAGCAATGTCTTTTCTTTGTGGTCTGAGCCCACATGCTTATTTCCCTCATTCCTAACATGAGAATAATAATATTACCTTCCTCATGGGCTTGTTGTGAAAATTAAACGATATAATGACTGTAAAGTGCTTAGAACAATAAGTGCCCCACAAATGGTGGCTATTAGTATTTTCAGCCTACTTGTAGATTTAATTATTTCAATTAACAAAGCACCAGGCAGCGGATGAGAATAACACCCTTACATTTTTACCTCTTGCTTTAGAGTTTTCTCATACGTCATCTCCTCCAAGCCTCATTACAACCCTGGAGGAGGCAGCATAGCAGACCCTTATTGACCTTCACATAATGAGGATGCAATGAAGACTTGGATAAATGAAAAAGTAGTACCAGAATTTGTCCATGACTCCCTATCACCACGTTTTCCCCCATCATCCTGTTTTGCTTTTAATGAAGGTTGTTGAGAAGCAACAAGGATTGACTTAGATGAGCCTTAACTTCTGTCTGACAGCCCCTACTTCCATTTTATTCTTCTTCTGCCTCCTTCAGCACCCTGTAGGAGGACTCAGCAACAGCCCCCAGTTTGAGGCTGAGGCTTATCCCAGGCCTAACTTGGTCATTAAAATAGCAGGAAATTACTCAGCCCTGTATGTTGCTTCATAGTTTTGACCTTCACTAGCAACTCTGGATTCAGGCCAGCTCTCAGCTCTGGACTTCCACCTTGCAATAAGAACTGTGAAAGATCTGGGATTTTACCCTACCTAAAATCTAATAGGTTAACCTATTACAATTCTTGGATGCTGGCAGAAGATGCGAAACTCCTGGGACAGAAACAAAGGAGAGCTTATTATTCACAGCAATAGCAGTAGCCAGAATATCATCATTGATGCTGGTTTCCCAAACCCCAATTCCCACAGGGCAATACAGTGAGGGCCAGGTAACTTCTGCACACACAGTGGGCTGTGTTACAGGAGAGGAATCCCAAACTTAAGAAATTCCAATCTTTTAGAGAAGCTGTAAGCAAGGCTGCCCAACCTTTGCCCTGGAGAGAGACATTATTGGTCAGCAACAAATCTGCCTTCTGCCTCAGAGGGAGACACTATTTCTACATTCTGGAGCTATTTGTTATACAAACATTTCCCTTGGAAGATAGTTTCCAACAAAAGCTCTCAGTGCCTCTACTCATAAGATGTGCAGAAACTTGAAAGACCCGTGGAAAATTGACTCCCAATACCTTGTCCTCCCACCTCTGTGGTCCGCCCAGTTATTCCGCTCATAGGTTCTGGGACATTCTCGATACATATAATAAATAGCCATGGCCTTCCTAGGCTTATCACAGCAATGTTATAAAGTCAAAAGCCAGGAGATTTTTTTAAGGCTAATGTGCCTTGTGCTGCATGCCGGCATCACGGACACAGGCAATGTGCCTGGCTTCTCAAGGAAAGATGAAGTGTGATCCAGAGTTCTGAAACCAGTATGGATATGAGTACGAAATCTGAGCTAGATTAGAGGAGACGCTGGCATGGTTTGTATAATGATGTCCTAACCCATTTCTCTAATAATCAAACTTAAGGAGTCTCTAATAACGAACGTTAACTTACTGCAAGGTATGAGCAGTTAACCAATATAGATTCTCTTGATGTTTGCTCACTTGAAGTTTATGAATCCTGATGGACAAACCCAGAGCTGGCTCAAATCAAGGGAAGTTCACACTGATTGAGCTGACCTCTCACTTTCATGGCTCATCTAAACATTCCTCCATCCTTTTACCGTTAGATAAAGATTTATTGCAGTGTTACCTTGCGCTGGGGTTTTAACTTAAATACTGAACACGAAGGTGCAGACTGAACAACACCATTAGCCTGGCCGGACTAAGATGACCTGCCGTGAAGCTCCTTCTGCTCTGCCAACATGAGCTTTGCAAACACGTACACCCTTTTCTCTAGCAATTCCACATTTAGGGACTTATCCTTGGGAAACGATCAGAGATGGACAAAATGGCTTTTCTGAGGATTAAATAAAGTAATACAAACACAGTGCTAAGAACAGTATCTAGCTTAATATATTTCATTTAAATGTTCGGCTCAGTTTTACTTATAAGTGAATAGAATTTAAATAACCTAAATCTCCAACAGTAAAGGATTCTTTAAGTAAATTGCAAAATTCAGCTAAAATGAATCATAATATGGACATTAAAACCATACTGTAGCTGGGTTCTGCTAATGTTTAGGATGTATGCTGCACTAGCTGTAACAATAGGAAAGCACTGATAAACTAAAAATATCACAGATATCTAGGAATAAATTAACAACAGATGTGAAGACCTCTACTCTGAAAACTACAAAATGTTGCTGAGATAAATCAAAGAAGATTTAAAAAGAGATTAAAAAAAGAAAGACATACTGTATTAATGTACTCAAATATTTAATTTTGCTAAGATTTAAGTTCTCCCCAGATTGATCAATAAATTCAATGACCTTTCAGTCAAAATCTCAAAAGGATTTTTTGGTAAACATTAATAAGCTGATTCTAAAATACCGATGGAAATGGAAAGAACCTAGAATAGCCACGATAATCTTAAGAAGAACAAATTTGGAGGTCTTACATTAACGTATTTCAAGATTTACTATAAAGCTACAGGAATTAAGATAACTGTTAATTACAAGTAGACAAATCAATCAATGGGAATGAATAGAGAGTTGAGCAACAGGTCAACATATATCTGATGACTTGTTTTTTGACAAAGGTACCAGTACAAATCCAGAGAGAAAGAAAAGTCTTTTCAATAAATGGTGCTGGATCAACTGAATACATGCATTCAAAAAAATAAGGCTTCATCTCTATCTCACATGATAAACAAACATTAATTCAAAATGAAACTAAACTATAAAGCTTCTTGACAAAAACATAAGAAAATATCTTCTTAAACTTGGGGTAGGCAAAGATATCTTAGTCTATAAAAGGAAATAATCATAAATAAAAACTTGATAAATGAGACTTTATCAAAATTAAAACTTCTGTTCTTCCAAAGACATTGTTAAGAAGGCAAAAAGGCAAGCCACAGAGCAGGAGGAAACATTCATAATACATCTATCTGATGAAGGGTTTGTATCCAGAATATGCAAAGAATTGCTATGAATTATGATAATAAAAGACAAATGTCTCAGTTTTTAAAATGGACAAAAGACTTGAATAGGCACTTCAAGAAAGAAGATAGTTTAATGGCCAGTAAACATCTGAAAACATGCTCAATTTCATTGGTTGTTAGAGAAATGAAAATTGAAAACCATAACCAAAGAATGCCCACAAGTGCGTAAAATTAAAAGACTAACAACACTGTGTGGTGAGAATGTGGAAAAATGTGGAAACCCTCATACTGGTGGGAATATAAATTGATACAACCACTTAGGAAAAATGTTTGGCAGTTTCTAATACAGTTAAACATACACCCACCCTATGACCTAGCAACCCCAGGGTATAAATGAGGACATTTGTCCACAAGAAGATACGTACCAGAATGTTCACAGCTCATGTTATGGACTGAATGTTTGTGCCCCTACAGAATTCATCTGTTGAAACCTCACCCTCCTCATAGTATTAGGAGATAGAGCCTTTGGGAGGTAATTGGGATTAGATAAGGTCATGAAGGTGGAGCCCTCATCAATAGGATTAGCGTCCTTGTAAGCACCACAAGAGCGCTTGCTTCCTCTCTCTGCTTTCTGCATGTAAAGATACAATGACACGTCAGGACCTGGAAGACGGTCCTCATGAGAACTTGAACTCAACCATCCTCACACCCTGATTTCAGACTCCCAGTCTCCAGAACTGTGAGAAACAAATTTCAGTTGTTTATGAGCCACTCAGTCTATGATATTTCTGTTATAGCAGACTGAACAGACTAAGACAGCCCAAAATTGCCAAAAACTGGAAACAACTCAAATACCCACCAATAAAAGAATCAATAATCAATTTGTGGTATATTTTTGCAATTCATCAACTTCTTAAAAATGGACACTGGCTACATACAACAAGGTAAATCTCAAAAACATTATGTTGAGCAAAAAAGAGGAAACATGAAAGTATATATACTCTATATTTCCATTTAAATGAAGTGGACGAACAGGGAAAATTAATCTATAGTAATAGAAATCAAAATATTAGTTAGGATAGAGGGCAGGGGGCAGGAAGTAGATTAACCAGAAAGGGGCATGAGAAATTTTTCTAGGGTGATAGAAATGTTCTGTATCTTGATATGAGTTGTAGATACATGAATATACACATATGTCATAAGTCACTGAGCTATGTGCTGAAGATTTGTACATTTTATTGTACATGAATTATATTTCAATAAAGTACAGGAAAAGAACGTATTATAGATATGGCGTGGGAAAATGTTTGCGACATTATTAAGTAAAAAAAAAAGCATCTGCGTAAGAGCACACAATACGATTTCAATTTTGTAAAACACTGAAAGAAACACAAACATATCTATAAACGATGTGTATGTAGCAGGATGAGAGTTTCTTTTTCCCTCATTCAGGTCTTGTCCTCCCTTCCCCATCACCTGAGGGTTCTTTGGTAATTTAGTGAGGAGACAGGATGTTTCATTATCATGATAACATCTCAGTGTGATACTATGAGAGAGATTTTCTATTCCAGAGAGGATAGTTTGCTTTCTTGCAGATGCTCTACCCTAAAAAGTCTGAAAGATCAAAAGACCTCCTCATAAGGAGGGGAGGAAGAGAGAAGAGCAGAGAGAGAGAGAGAAGAAAAAACAGGAGCGGGCTTGCGGGACAGGGAGGGAAAGGAGACCATGGCAAAAAAAAAGAGGGGGATCTCTGGTCCCTGGTCCCGTTTCTGAGCCAGAAGCTGCCTGGATTACAAAATGACTTACATGGCAAAGAGTTGTGGATGCCTCATCTCCAGGACTCCATATTTGGTTCTCATTGGTTACTGCTTGAACTAGTTTTCTTGCTGGTAATGAGCTGTCTCTGTAGGCCTATCCAGATATTATATGTGTAACTGAAGAATAACAAATGTATGGGGAAACGTCTGGAAATTTGTGGACCAAGCTATTGTTAAAAACAAGAAAATGGACCCAAAGTGGAGTCACTGATGCTAAGCCCCATGTCGTCAAACTGGGACTTAGTGTTGGCTCTCCCAACAAAATTAAATCTTAAACCAGTCAATCAGGAGTCACTCAATCAGCACTAGTGAGGTCACCTGCCTGATTGATCCCTGCCATCCCCTAAGGGAAAGTGACTTGCAATAACCACTCTGCTTTTTTGTCTGGTATAACTTCCTTGTTCCCACTCCCTTCCGCCTATAAAAGTCATTTTGTACAGCTCCTGGGAGCTCCTTTCTGTCTGCTAGACTGGATGCTGCCCAATTCACAAATCGTTGAAGAAAACCAATAAGATCTTTAAAATTCACTCAGTTGCATTTGCTCTTGAACACTTCTCAGTAGTTGCCCCCTACTCCTACACTCATGGTTAGAGCCCGCACCCGTTTTGCACCCTCCAGGGAAGCCGCTAACTCCAGAGGCTGACCTCAGTAACTCTGGGCTGCTGCTCCTCAGTCGTCACTGACTTCCCTTTGCAAAGAAGCCATTCAGAGTTCTTGTGTTCTTGATCCATCTTTAAAAGGCGCCACCTCCTACAAATTTCAGATGGTTCCCCAATACGGCTGTGGACAACCATAAAACCAAGTCTCACAAAAGTTGGGATTATGGCCTCATTAATCTGGGTTCACATGGACAGACTGGCTCTTTTATTGAATGAAAAGCAGAAGAGCAGAGGCTGGCTTGCAAGGGCTCACTCCCTTTACCCAATGCACGGTCTCCCCTCCCCAGATCTCTAGATTCAAATTCTGTACGTTCTATTTGATGCCAGGATGCTTCTCTCTAGTTCTGGCTAGTATGGGCTTTCCCCCTCTTGGCTGCCTAGACCATTTGTAAATGCACGAGTCAGAATAGTTGATCTGAAAGAGCCCTCCCTACTTCCCCACCTGCCCCCTCAGCACCCTGGGCAGCAGCTGTAACATCACTACAGCTTATTGAGCACCTATATATTTACATATAGTAACTCTCCAATCTTTGAAATAGGCCTGAGCACCAGGAGGTACTACCTTATTTGGCATATGAAGAAAGTGAGGCTCAGAAATTTCAGTGCCTTACCCAAAGCTGTACCACAACAGACCTGGGGATGGATGTCAGTGCTCTTTCATGCTGCCCATCCATCCGTCCATCACTGTGCTGACTATATTGCCCTGATAGTACTGGGTTCCATGCCTGTCTCCCACTGGGATCTGAACTTCCTAAGGGCAAGGACTAAATCCTATTCATTTTTGTATCTTCTAGTCTGTAAGACAGTCTGGGCACTCACAAGCTGTAAACAAATCTGACCTGAGTTCAGTGAGTACCTAGATGCGGAGTTTCCCAATTGTCCCTGATGGTCACGCAGAGGGCTGGTTAAACATACAGGTTCCTTTTTTTTTTTAATAGATTGGCACCTGGGCTAACAACTGTTGCCAATCTTCCTTTTTTTTCCCCCCAAAGATTGGCATCTGGGCTAACAACTGTTGCTAATCTTTTTTTTTTTTCTGCTTTTATCTCCCCAAACACCCCCGTACACAGTTGTATATCTTAGTTGCATGTCCCTCTAGTTGTGGGATGTGGGACGCCGCCTCAATGTGGCCTGATGAGCGGTGCCGTGTCTGCGCCCAGGATCCGAACCCTGGGCCGCTGCAGCGGAGCGCGCGAACTTAACCACTCGGCCAAGGAGCCGGCCCCCATACAGCTTCTTATACCCTTGGGCATTCTGACTCAGTTCTCAAACTCACCCCAGTATTTATAATTTTAACAACAGCCCAAGAAGATTTTTATCAACATGCTTCTCATACCATAATGTGAATACAAATTCACCTGGGGAAAATCCTCAACAAAATACTAGCAAATCAAATATAACAATACATTAAAAAGATCATACACCATGATCAAGTGGGATTTATTCCAAGGATGCAAGGATGGTTCAACATCTGTAAATCAATCAACATGATAAACCATATCAACAAAATGAAGAATAAAAGTCACATGATCATCTCAACAGATGCAGGCAAAGCATTCAACAAGATGCAGCATCCATTTATGTTAAAAACTCTGAATAAAATGTGTATAGAAGGAAAGTACCTCAACACAATAAAGGCCATATGTGATAAACCAACAGCTCATATCATACTCAATGGTGAAAAACTCAAAGTTTTCCCTTTAAGAACAGGAACCAGACGATGATGCTCACTTTCACCACTCTTATTTAACATAGTACTGGAAGTCCTGGCCACAGCAATCAGGCAAGAAAAAGAAATAAAAGGGATCCAAATTGGAAAGGAAGAAGTGAAACTATCACTATTTGCAAATGATATAATTTTGTATACAGAAAACCCTAAAGAATCCACCAAAAAACTAGTAGAAATAATAAACAACTATAGTAAAATTGTAGGATACAAAATCAACATACAAAAGTCACTTGTATTTCTATACACTAATGACAAAGTAGCAGAAAAAGAAATTAAGAATACAACCCCATTTATGATCACAACAAAAAAAATTAAAAACCTGGGAATAAATTTAAGCAAAGAGGTAAAAGACTTGTATATTGAAAACCATAAGAGATTGTTGAAAGAAATTGAAGAAGACACAAAGAAATGGAAAGATATGCTGTGTTCATGGATTGGAAGAATTAATATAGTTAAAATGTCCATGCTTCCTAAAGGAATCTGCAGGTTCAAAGCAATCCCTATCAAAGTCCCAGTGATATTTTTCACACAAATAGAACAAAGAATAATGAAATTCATATAGAACAACAAAAGACCTCAAATAGCCAAAGGAATCCTGAGAAAAAAGAACACAGCTGGAGGTATGACACTCCCTGATTTCAAAATATACTGCAAAGACAGTAATCAAAACAGCATGGCACTGTCACAAAAACAGGCACAAAGATCAATAGAACAGAATTGAGAGCCCAGAAATAAACCCACATGTCTATGGACAGCTGATTTTTCAATAAGGGAGCAAAGAACATAAAATGGAGAAGGGGTAGTCTCTTCGATAAATGGTGTTGGGAAAACTGGACAGCCACATGCAAAAGAATGAAAGTAGAACTTTACCTTACACCATACCCAAAAATTAACTCAAAATGGATTAAAGCCTTGAATGCAAGACCTGAAAACATAAAACTTCTAGAAGAAAACATAGGCAGTACGCTTTTTGACATTGGTCTTAGCAGCATCTTTTCAAATACCGTGTCTCACCAGGCAAGGGAAGCACAAGAAAAAATGAACAAATGGGACTACATCAAACTAAAAAGCTTCTGCACAGCAAAGGAAACCATCAACAAAATGAAAATACAACCTAACAATTGGGAGAAGATATTTGCAAACCACACATCTGATAAAGGGTTAATATGCAAAATATATAAAGAACTCATACATCTCAACAACAAAGAAACAAGTAACCCAATTAAAAAATGGGCAAAGGATCTGAACAGACATTTTTGCAAAGAAGATATACAGATGGCCAACAGGCGCATGAAAAGATGTTCGACATCACTAATTATCAGAGAAATGCAAATCAAAACTACATCTCACGCCTGTCAGAATGGCTGCAATTAGCAAGACAAGAAATAATAAATGTCGGAGAGGAAGTGGAGAAAAGAGAACTCTCATACGCTGCTGGTGGGAGCGCAAACTGGTGCAGCCACTATGGAAAACAGTATGAAAGTTCCTCAAAAAATTAAGAATAGAACTACCATATGATCTAGCTAGTCCATTTCTGAGTATTTACCCAAAGAACGCAAAAACACAAATACATAAAGATATTTGCACCCCTATGTTCATTGCAGCATTATTCATAATAGCCAAGACTTGGAAACAACCTAAGTGCCTATCAATGGATGAATGGATAAAGAAGATGTGGTATATATACACAATGGAATACTACTTAACTGTAAAAAAAAAAAAAAAAGGTGAAATCTTGCCATTTGTGGCAACATGGATGGAGCTTGAGGGTATTATGCTAAGTGAAGTAAGTCAGATGGAGAAAGTCAAATACCATATGATCTCACTCATAAATAGGAGACAAAAACAGTAACAACAACAAATAGACACAGAGATTAGATTGGTGGTTACCAGAAGGCAAGTGGGGAGGTAGGAGGACAAAAGGGGTGACAGGGCATACGTGTATGGTGACAGATAGTAATTAGTCTTTGCATGGTGAACATGATGTAGTCTACACAGAAATCAAAATATAATGATGTACACCCAAAATTTATATAATGATATAAGCCAATGTTACCTCAATAAAAAATAAATAAATTGACCCACCTTAAAAAAAATTCACCCGGGGATCTTGTTAAAATGCAGATTCTGATTAAATAGAGTTGGGGTGAGGCCTGAGATTCTGCAGTTCTGCTAAACTCTCAGGTGATAGCAGTGTTGATGGTCCACGGATCACACTTGGAGCAGAAAGACTGGACCAGACCAGAGGTTCTCCTCTTTCATATTAGAAATCACCTGAGCACTTTTTAGAACTACTGATGTCAAAGACCCTTTTAATTAGGAAAGCAACAAAGAAAAAGAAAATATGCGCATCCATGTATCTGACAAAGGATTTATATCCACAATATATAATGAACTCGTACAACTAAATAATTAGAAGACAAACACACCATTTTTTAAATGGGCAAAAGACTGGTTGGGAAAACCGCACTTACTGCTCCAGGTCTGCGGTGGTGGCATTAAATATGTAATCTCAGGCCCAGAGAGAGCCAGCTGTCTAGGGATTAAGGGCAGGATACACCTGCAGAGGGAACAAGCAGGCAAGGACTCTAAGTGGGGAATGAGCTTGGTGTGTGAGCAGATGAGGGAAAAGGGGGTAGGAGACTAGTTAGAAGAAGGCAGGGATTTGGAACTCAGAGTGTGAGCGATGTGAACACAACCTGATTTGCATTTTTTAAAAATCATTCTCTCTGTTTTGCAGAGAATAGATTTTGGGGGGTGGGGTGGAAGTAGGAATAGAGAAGAAAAAGGGAGACTATAGGAAAAACTGTACAATTCAATAGCAAAACAACAAATAACCCAATTTAAAAATGGGCAACTGACCTAAAGAGACATTTTTCCAAAGACAGTTCCAAAGGACCTGAATAGACATTTTCCAACAAACAGCCAACAGCTACATGAAAATTTACTCAACATCACTAACCATCAGGGAAATGTCATTCAAACCACAATGAGATATCGCCTCACATCTGTTAAGATGTCTATTATCAAAAAAAAGAGATAAGAAATGCTGGCAAGGATATGGAGAAAAGGGAACCCTCGTGCACTGTTGGTGGGAATGTAAAATGGTGCCGCCACTATGGAAAACAGTATGGATGTTCCTCAAGAAATTAAAAATAGAACTATTGTATGATCATGCAACTTCTGGGTATATTTCTGCCACTTCTGGGTATATATCCAAAGGGAATTAAATCACTATCTCAAAGATATCTGCACCTCCATGTTTATTACAGCATTATCCACAATAGCCAAGGTATGGAAATAACCTAAATGTCCACTGATGGATGAATGGATAAAGAAGGTGTGGTATATACGATGGAATATTATTCAGCCTCAAAAAAAAAAGGAAATTCTGCCATTTGCAACAACATGGACGTTCACTTATGCTAAGTGAAATAAGCCAGACAAAGAAAGACAAATACTGCATGGTATCACTTATACGTGGAATCTAAAAAATAATCATACTCATAGAAACAGAGAATAGAAAAGTGATTGCCAGTGTCTGGGGAGGGGTCGGGGGAGGGAACAGGGAGAGGTTAGCATAAGGGTACAAAGTTTCAGCTATAAGATGAATAAGGTCTGAGGAGCTAATATAAAACATAGTGACTGTGTTTGACAGCACTGTGTTGTATAATTAAAATTTGCTAAGAAAGTAGAACTGTGTTCTCACTAAAAAAAAATAGATAAATATGTGAGCTGATGGATGTGTTCTTTAACTCGACAGTGGGAACCCTTTCACAAGTGTACATGCATCAAATCATCACATTGTGCACTTTAAATATATTACAATTTTACTTGTGAATTGTACTTCAATAAAGCTGAAGAAATAAAATAAAATGAGTGAAGGGAGTAAGCCAGTCACTTTAAGAAAAACAACTGACAGTATTAGTTGCCAATGGCAAAATTCAATTTTCCAGATGAAGATTAGAATTTCAGACAATTTCCCAATGTTCCAGACTCTTTTGACCAAATTGGTGGGGATATTAATGAATGTGATTTTTTGATACTGAAATGAATATATATATATATATATAGTATGTAGTATATACCTGTATGTATGATGAAAAATGTTAACAACTGGGAGATCTGTATAAGTCATCGAGCCAATATTTTCCAAATGACCAATGCATGTTGTTCAAAACCACGCAAGGGCGAAAGATCCATTCAAAGTGCAAAACAGATAGAGATTTTAATGGAACAGAATACAGAAAGATTTTAACTGCAAGGTCGCTGAGTTCTCCGTGTGCTTTTGAGCGCTGGTGAGGACCTGGCTTTAAATTGTCAAATCTAGGCAATGCCACATTGACTGTCCCAGATTTTATCCTACGCTCAGGGCCAAGAGGGCAATTTTGGAGGGGCTAAATTTGGAACCATGTAACTTGTTCTCAAACTCAAGAGTCATGCTCTGTGATGTGGTCCCACGTTGGATCCAGACTGTTAAATTACATATGAGGGATAAAGCTTCCCTAAGAGGTAGTTTCTTGCGCCAAAGTAACTCTTTAGTGAGATTTCACTAAAACAGTCACTGGGGAGTAGGACCATGCCATTGGTCACCTGGTTGGCTGTACCAGTTGTTTATGGCTAGAGTCTGTTCCGACTGGTAAGAATCTGAGTAGACAGGTTTTATTCATTCATTCAACAAATATTTACCAAGCTCCTACTATGTGCCAGGCAAGGGCAGATTTGCTATGAAGCTAAGCAAGGATAACCTTCCACTTGCCTCTCACTTGCATAAACCCCTTCCACAGATTCATATAGTCATGAGTGCTTATAAAGTATAGCAAGTAAGATGTTTTACCCATAATTGGTTAGGACCACTGTCTCTTTCAACTTTAGCCTTGCCTCATTCATACTTCCCCTCATGTTGGTTAATGTGGGAAGAGTTGCGTCATTTGGGGAATTCGGCTTAAGCTGAGACTGTGGATTCATTTGGTGCGAGTTTAGTGGGCTATATTTATGTGGCTGCAGCCACTTCCATGTATGGTTACATTATTGTTAGCTGTTCCAGAAAGGAATGATGTTCAGACATACTCTTACCGCCCACAATGCCAACCCACTGAGAGTCAGGATACAAATAATGTCCAAGGCCAGAAATGGTTATCGAGATGTGAATGGTTTCTTTGGTGCCTGACATCAAAAATATGGGGTAGTGGAGAAAAAATGAGGTGCAAAAGCAAGCCTGTGGAAAATCCTTCTTAATTTTATAGCTCGTATATGAAAGAAATTTGATAGTTTCCCAACTTTGACGTTACCAAAAGCAGATTTTATGTAAAGCTGAAAGAAACTTTCCTGAAATATCATCAATAAAAAAAGCAAATTTCAATCAAGCACACTAGAGAAAAGATGGAATTGTCTTTATATTCTCTCTGTATAAAATATTGTAAAAGTTTCTGCCTATTCTATTAGTTACTGAGAAATATGTTCAAGTCTCTCGCTCTGGCAGCAAATTTGTCTATTTTTCCTTGTAGCACCATCAAATTTAACTTTGTTTATATTTGACACTACATTATTAAGTGTACACAAATTTAGAACTGTTATATCTTCTTGGCAAATTGACTCTATTTTTATTACAAAACGCCTTTTTTATATCTTGCAATTCTTTGCCTTTAAGCCTGTTTGGTCTGATATAAATACGACAATACCACCTTTCTTTCCATTTTCCATTCTTTTGTTGTAATTGCTCATATGATTTAGATGTGACTCTTTTAAGATCATATGCCTGAAATTTTTTTTAAAATCCATTCTAACAATCTGTGTTTTTTAAAGGAATATATACATTTGGGTTTAACCAACCATCTTACTAAGTACTTTCTATTCATCTACCTATTGTATTCTTGTTTTCTTCTTCCTCGCCTTAGTTAAGATTGAGCAAAAACAATTTTTATCTCATATCTTTTATATCCCCATCTATTAGCAGGGAAGTTATATACACTTTTATAGGTATCGTGATAGTTATTCCAGCGATTGCAATATGCATCCTTGATTTATCTAAATCTAATATTACCCACTTCCTGGACAATGCGAAGTTCTTAGAACACTTTAACATCTTTCCGACTTGCATACTACTGTTGTTGTGTATTTTAAATATGTACGTGTGTGTGTTTAATTTTAATTACATGTAGAAGGGGTAATTTTCCTTCTATGTGAAGAATACTTTTTCACATTTCTTTTAGTGTGAGTGCTACAATGTGTTAGTTTTCCTGAAAATGTCTTTATTTTGCCTTCATTATTGCAAGATACTTTCAGTGGGTATCGTATTCTTGGTTGACAGACTGACGGTCATTTTTCAGCACTTTAAAGTGATGGTTCCTTTGCCTCTAGCTTCCACTGCTTCTGTTGAGAAGTCAGCTGTCAGTCTTATTTTTCGCTCCTTTGAAGGTTACAGGGTCTTTTTTGTCTAGCTGCCTTTAAGATTTCACTTTTCATTTGATTTTTAGCAGTATTGCTATTGTTTAGGTTTTGTAGGGCTTCTTGACTCCATGGTTTGATGTCTTTCTTACATTTTGAAATATCTGTCTCTGCTTCTTCAAATATCACACCCCATTCTCTGTTTCAACTTGGACTCTAATTTATTCTAAATTAGACCTCACAAGATTTCGTTTATAGTTCTTACCTTCTTATTTTTTCATCCTCTGCTTCTTCTTGTTTCATTCTGAATATTTTCTTCTGAACTATCTTCCACCTTACTAATTCTCTCTGTAGTTGTCAAATGTATTGCTAAACTCCACCCACTGAGTTCTTAATTTTATATGTTCAGTTTTCTAGATTTAGAATTTTCATTTGGTTTCCTTATAGCTTCCAGTTTTCCTCTAGTATTCTTAATTGTGTCTTTTATCCTCTTGCGCATGATAAGCGTGGCTATTTAAAAATCAACTGTGGGTCCATGACTTCTATTGGTTTTTCTTTGCTTGTTTTCATTCATGTGGTCTTGTCTCCTTGTATGTCTATTTGTTTTTAATTGTGTTCCAGACATAGTTCTTATAAAAATATTTGTAAAATGAATGATTGGCCTAAGATGTGTCTATCCTCCTCTGGAAAGGATTTACATTTGCTATTGCCAGGCGCCTTGAGACATTACTACTCCAGGATCACCTTAATCCAGTATGAAAGATTGAACAGTTTCAAAGCAGAGCCCCAGTCCATGAGAGAGCCTATCTCTGGTTCATCCTTACAGCATTTAGGGTGCCACCCAAAGTTAGGGATATCCACTGGGGTCTCCTCCCCAGTATCCTTGAGAGTCAAAAGTGCTGCAGCCCTTAAGCTTCTTGACCTCTCTCTCCAAAACTGACACACTTTTCCCTGGAGGAAAAAGTAGCCCCAAAAACTGAGATCATCTCCCTGGGCCTCAGTCCTTTCCTGCTATCGGCATGATAATTTTTTTTTGCTATCTTGTCAGCTCTCTAGTCACTTTAAGAAGATTTTTAAAATATTTTGTTCAGCTTTTCTAGTTTTTTTCAGTATAACGGTTGGTTATTGATATGTAGTCTGTCGTTAGGTCAAATTTATTCTTTCTAAAAGTGCATTTTCTGTCATTTAAAGGGTTTTTGAATGGGTAGGCAACCAGATACATTTGCTTCACCCACCTTCTTGATTTTTGTCATTCACTACTATCTTTGTTGCATCAACACTTAGCACTATGCCTAGTACACAATGGGTACCAATGAACGCATGCTGCATGACTACTGCTGTCTAAATGATGCCCAACACAAAAATATAAATCCCTTCCTTGCTTTACAAAAGTCATTTTATGTCCTAACTGCTTGCTTAATCATCACAATCTCCCCAACATTAAGCCTGTCCCTGCTGCATAAAAGACAGCACTTGGAGGAACAAGGGAATCGCCAAGGAAACGTCCATTTTCCTTTGGGTTTCCTAGACAGGTAAATTTATGAGGACGCTTGGTAGGTGTTCAGTAGTTAAGTCAGAGAGACTTTTTTTCGCCTCTTCCCTCCCTTTTGTGTTAATAAGAAAGCCTGGGGATCCTCTGCAGGTGTTCTCAGACTTGAGTTTACAGGAGCTGTAATTATAGTTTTAGAAGGGAAAAATCTCTCACCAAAAGTACTGATCTGATTAAAACAGCAACTAGAAAACATTCAGGAAGCAAGAAAGTCACTTTCTCAAGCTGTGGATTGATTAATGCCACTAATGCTCAGTGGGTTTCTGCAGTCTTTGGGATGCGGATTTGGAGCATGGAAGAGGAGAGCCTCCAACTCTGATCTGCTCCAGGTTCACTGAATCAGAGTATAATCTATTGCATTTATGCCAGTTCAACTTGTCTGAGCATTTAATCCCCCAGTGCCTCATGTTTTTGTTGACTATTTCCTGCATAAATACTTGTCTCCCCAGGTAGACAGTAAGCTCCTGGGCAGACGTACCAAGATTTGCATTGCTTTTGTGTCCCTTTATAATACCTAGCACTGTGCTGGGATCTATCAAGCATGTGTCCTTCCATCTTACGTCCATCTATCCATCCAGTAGCCATCCATCCATCAATTATTTCAGCCTTCCACTCTCTCTTATTAATTATT
Organism: Equus quagga; assembly: GCF_021613505.1. Classification (NCBI taxonomy): domain Eukaryota; kingdom Metazoa; phylum Chordata; class Mammalia; order Perissodactyla; family Equidae; genus Equus; species Equus quagga. The sequence goes on from NC_060282.1 coordinate 11,896,253, forward strand.
CAATGACATCTACTATTTGTCAAGCACTGAAGGTGAAATGTTGAATAAGATTTGAGGAGCTCTTAGGCAACCATAGCAGATTCCAAATTTTCTTGCTTGTGTACTTCCATGAGGAAAAAAAAAGTTTGAGCATGTATTTTCAATACATGCATTTTTATTTACATTTATATAAGTTACAAATAAGTGATTTTTACTTCTTATTAATGATACAAAACCCTCAATCTCACCAAAATAAAATTATCAATAACAATAACATATTTTTAGTTAGAGCAATGTGATTCAGTATGCGTCCTTATTTTTTAAATGCTGGTTTCATTTTGTAACATGGCACATCTAAGTTCTGGTTTTAAGTTCAGTTTATTTCAATACTTGGTTTAAATGACCTTCATAACTAACCAAGATACCTCCTAAGGATTCATCGGTCCAATCAAAGGATTACAATGTGGCTATACTAGCTACATTATGATACTCATTTCAATTCCACCTTCAATTTTCTGAGGATTTTTGATAAAATTTGACTAGTAAAATTTCATCTTCTCTGATCTCAATCAGTGGTTCTTGCAAACTAGTCAGAAGATGTTCTATCTCTTTATATTTTGGGGGGAAATGGACTTAAAATCCACTGAACCCCTTTGTTTTGAAGATTTAAAAACAGATTAGAAAATATTGTTTCCAAGCTTAAGTGCACAGTTAGGAGACGTTTTTACAGAAGCTAAGCTGCTATAATGAAAAGAACTCAACAATTGTTTAGGAGTCAAGAGACCAAAGTTTGACCATGTAGTAGCATATGACCTTAGACATATCACTCATATTTCTGAGCCTGTTTCCTCATCTGTAAAGTGTGGATAATAACACCCACCTCATAGGATGATTTTAAGAATTAAATGCATTAGAAAGTAAATACATGTTTGGTATCTCACAGGCATTCAATAAATGTTGGTTGTGTCTGCACTGGTTTAGTGAACATAATTAGAATTATCTGTAAATTTTAGGGTTTTTTTTTTAATAAAGAGAAACTTGTTCATGAAGAAAAAAGCAGGATTTTAAGGCTATTAATGGTTCACTGGTCTGTATATGTTGAAAAATTGCTTAATTATCCATTTTTTTCCTTCCTGGGGGTAACAAAATTAAAAGTTGGATGACAACTTTCAAGATCTTTGATGATGTTCTCAAGCTGATGAATTAGCTAACCCTGGAGCTCTGTAGCTTAACTTAGATTTTGCTTGGTTTTCTATTACTTGAAGCTGATGTTAATGGATAACTCTCAGGTCAGGCTCTCCAGGAAAGAGACTCTGAGATGGTGGTTGATTGGGAAATACCATCAGGATCAACAACCATGAAAAAGCGATAACAACAGGACTGGACAGGAAAAGGAGTTGAAGTGCAATGTCATTTCAAAAGATTTCTCAGCCAACCCCATGGGGAGCTCTGGGACCAGGATAGACAATTAGACCAATGGAGGCAAGGGGGCCAGTCCTCTATATTCCTACTTTATGACCCTTGCATTGACCAGTCATTGGGTATGAGTTACACCCAGGAAGGGGACACGGCCATGAACCAAGCAGCTCTCCTCCGCTGAGAGCAACACTTGGGGAGATACTTAGCTGTGAGCCATCAGCAGACAACATTGGCAGTTACTAGAAGAATGAACACATTGGTCCTGAAGGGTGATGGGGCAGCACCCCAGAGCACCCACCATATACACTGAATCTCCAATTCCAGTTGCTATGTAAACAGACGGATTCTCATGAAAGAGGTACACGATAGTTAGATCTGCTTACTATAACCAAAAATCCTAAATATGCTAAATCAGGAAATGGCATTGTCAGTTTGGTTCTTAGAATCTTTGAGCCGGAAGGGACCTCAGAGATTTTGGAACTCACCCTCCTCATTGTTACAAATGAGGGGACTAAGGCTCATAGCATAGTAAATTCCTTTTCCCAAGGTCACAGAACCATTCTAAGTCTCTGGTGGTACCAGATACAGAAGTGTGCTCTTTTGACTCACTCATTGCATTGAATGCATTGCATTGCATGACTCCAGTCCTGCATTTATTTGGCAGACGTCTCTGGCTAGCAAGATATTATGCAAAAGTTCTACCATCTATATTTAGGATGTTTTAAATAATTCTGAAAAATTATCCTCAAGAGCCTCTTAGCCGTCAAGATTTTTGCTTATATATTCCATTAGCATAATTGATTAAGCCATAAATGTCTCTATAAAATTAAACATAGTCTTATGTTATCCAAGAATATTTAAGCTCTTGATGACAGATCAGAAATTTATGCAACCCAACTTTTATTCAATTCTAACGAAGATAACTAGTTCTAATACAGGCTTCATCTGAGTAATCAGTTTATTTTCATCAGTATATTATAAGCTCATAATTTTGTAGCTTCTGCACATACATTATCTCATTTAATCTACCCGGAAACTGTGACATGGGCACAGAGCAAATTATTAACTCCAATTTAGAGATAAAACTACATATCAAGAGAAGTGAAATGGCTCACTGAAAGACACACATCCAGCAAATGGTGAAGTCAGGACAAAATTCAGGTCATCTAGCCCAGTGTAGCAAACACCCTAAGGTGACCCCCAATGAGTCGTGACCTTGTATATTCCCCTCCCCCTTGAGTTCTAGCAGAACCCGTGTCTTGCTTAGACTATGGCAAAGATGATTGGATGTCACTCTTCTGGTTACACTTTGTTATGTAAGACTCCGTAACTGGAGAGAGGCACTCCTTCTGGTCTTGAAGAAACAAACTGCCACATGTGAGCAGCTTATCTGGAGGTCCACATGGCAGGGCACTGTGGGCAGCCTCTAGGACCTGAGAGTGGCCGCCAGCCAACAGCCATCAAAACTCTGGGGCCCTCAGTTAAGTTCTGCCAACAACCTGAATGAGCTTCAAAGCAGAATCTTCCCTATGTGAGTTTCTAGATGAGAACACAGCCCAGCTGACACCTAGTTGCAGCCTTGCAAGACCCTGAGCAGAGGGTCCCTGGGTTCCCATTTATACAAGAGACATGCCCAGACTCCTCACCCACAGAAACTGTGAGATAATAAATATGCATGTTTTAAGCCGCTAAGTTTGCGAAACAATAGGAAGCTAATACACCTAGTCTTCCTTCCAATGCTCCCAGCTCAGTCAAAACCATACATCATCTAACTCCCAGGGCTCCACAGTCAACCTTCTGGACTTAACCTCAGTTCCGCCACTGATGATCTTTGTGACCTAAGTTACTTAGCCTCTTTGTGCCTCAAATTTTTCAGTAAAATAGGTGTGATAATGATAGTGCTGACTTCATGGTGTTCTGAGGACTGAAGAAGACCATCTATAGAAAAGTGCTTTTCAAGTGCATGACACATAGAAAGGCTTCAGGAAGTGTAAGCTACTAGTATTAGTCTTAATATTGGTATGAGTAATTGTAGCCAATACTATTCTCCTCCATTATCTGTTTCCCAATTTTTCTATAACAATAGAAATTTTAGCTGAACATATGACTACTCATCTAAAGACTACATTTCCCATGCTCCCTGGCATTTAGATGTGACCACATGACCAAGCTCTGGCCAATAGGAAGATGTGTGTGCAACTTTCAGGTCATGACATTGCTGACTCCCTGAAACAACCATGAAAATTGCCTGTTGACAAAGCAAAACTGAGTTTATTGCTTATAACAGCAAGAGAGACCACTACCTTAGCAAAATCTTTGTAGCATCATGAAGTAGGAAAGGTTAAGGTAACATATTAATGAAACTTGAGAGTCTGGTTTAAGGTCAGTCTTTCACTGGGGGAGGGACTTGATTGGGATTAGGCAGAATTTGTGACATAGTAGTTAGAATTGGTAGACTCTGTGAGGGAACTAACCCCTCATGGAAACCAAGCAGCCTTCAAACCCTTTGATGAGCCTAGTTGAGCATCACTTGTCCTAAGTGTTATTTACTCTAATGAGGACTATCTGAGTAGTCTATTTTTCTAATAAGCGGTTTTTGAGGAAGTTCTTGAAACCACTGTAAATTTACTTACAACTCCATCTTCCTTGGCCAGAGTTTTCTAGAATGATAAATTCATGTAAATAGAGACCACCAATAGTAAGATTAAGTTAAGGCAGACGGTGATCTCTGCTCTCACTTTTAAAGAGAAGGAGCATGCCTTCTCCTTTCCTTCTCTCTCTGTCCGTGACCGAAATGCAGGTACGACAGTGGGAGCTACAGCAGCCATCTTGAACCACATGAGGGAATCTGCATGGTGAGGATGGCAGAGCCACAAGATGGAAGACCACAGGTCCCTCAGATGTCCATCCACTCCACCACCTTGAGCCCCTCATCTGGACCTTTATCTGAGAGAGAAATGTAATTCCATCCATTTCAAGAACACAGACTCAGAAATTTTTGAAACACGGTTTTCATTGTTTACTTGAGAGGGATTAACAACCAGAATGAAGCCAGGGACTATTCCACCTCGGTCCTTACATCTATTTTGTGGGTTCCCATTTATACCTGAACAGAACCCAAGGCCCAGCATCACCACCACCTCTCCAGGAATAGTTTTGGGATCTTCAGGGAAAAGTGGCCATTGTACTGACACGCTGAAATTTTCGAGGTTGATAATTACATGTAAAAGTGATACATCTGTAGATTTTTAAAATGATGAGGGAAAGGGGTAATAGGAAACAAGGTAAAACGTACATCAATAAGGAAATTTAGATACACACTAGAAAAGAATGAAAGCCACAGTATTCCTTCAGAAGCGCAAAGGGGAGCATGACGTTGAGGGAGTAAAATATTGAGATTTTTGTTGGCTTGTTGAGCTTTTCACTTTTAGAATATGTGGCACAAAGTTCTCTTGATAATGGGGCTTCATTGCTCCCCATTCTGTGGATGTGTAATCCACGCATCAGTAAAGACTGTTGTCAGTTCCACAGTTAGAAAGAGCTCAGTGGTTTTCCGGTTCACCCCAGCAATCCTGAGAGGTCATTGATCTTAGATCTTGAGGCAATTCTTCATGACTTAGTTATGAAATTCACCATTCGCTGTAGAAGCCACAGGGTAACCCCTTTTTACTTTAGTTTAAAGCTTCGTAGGGTGGTGACAACTTTGAGGTTATCAAGTTTAAATATCAGTAATTTGAGGAGTCAGGCTCATCTTGTTTTCGTGATGGTTTGGGTATAGTAGTTGCTTGTTGTCCACTGGCCTCTGAGTTTGTAGTAGAGAGCCAACTTGCAAAACTGTCAAATAGGATTTCACAGGGCACAATCCATCCTCCTGTGAGGCAGTTCTTCATCCAGAATTCCTTCATGTAGACAGCCTCCCCGCTGGAGTGCCTGGGTTGGCATGGAGTCCAGTGTTGTCCTGGCAGCTCACACTTAAGAGGAGAAGGAATTGGAATAGAAATGTGTATTGGATGAAGGCAGTAATATGTCCTCCAGGGGTTGCAGCCATCGTAATCTGTCCCCTGATGGTGTCATCTTGTCTACAGCCCCACAGTCCTTTGAACTGCAGCCGTCATAATCGTCATGACAATTGGAAGGGCCTCAGGCCACCTGAGGGTTGCTTTTTGTTGCACTTGGCTTCATCTACTAACGGAGATGTGGAACAGACCAGGCTGCCTAGACTCTTGCTTGTGACCCTATTTATGAATGTTAGTGTCATTTCTTCTATAACTTCAAGAGGAGAGCCCACATTCTTGGGGGGTCATTGCCTAATTCTAACAAAAGTCTGAAGCTCCCATCCTTGTTGATAAGCTCCCAATGTATACACATCTTTCTCCCTCCAGCCCTAGATTTTTGAAATCAATGATTGCTTTGGTCTGAATGTTTTGTCTCCCCCAAATTCATATGTTGAAATCTTAATGCCCAATGTGATGGCATTAGGAGGTGGGGCCTTTGGGAGGTGATTAGGTCATGAGGGCAGAGCCCTGATGAATGAGATCAATGCCCTTATACAAGAGGCCCAAGAGAACTGCCTTGTCCCTTTCCACCATGTAAGGACACAACGAGAAGTCTGTGACCTTGAAGACAGCCCACACCCGACCATGCTGGCACCCTGATCTTGGACTGCCAGCCTCTAGAACTGTGAGAAGTAAATTTCTGATGTTTCAAAGCTATTCAGTCTCTGGTACTTTGTTATAGTACCCAAAATGTACAGACACAATGACAGTCTAAGAAATGTAATTTTTTAAACTTTGAGATCATATGGAATTTTTCATTCTTTTATATTCTTAGGACCATACAGTTCTTAGAAGATACTTAATGTTATATTCAATGGAATTTTTTCTATTTTATGTGGCTTTGTCTAACATGCAGTCACAATGCATAGAGTCCTTACATTCCCCTTAGTGAAAAAATGCTTTCAAATATATGATTTACATGCCCAGATACACCATAGTTAAACTGCCAAAACAAAGAAAAGTCTTGAAAACAGCCCCAGAAAAATGACACATCACTTACACGACTACTTTTCTCCTTTTAAGTTCTTTGAAATATGTGTGATAGTTAAAAGCAAAACTGAGACATTGTCTGGTGGGATTTTCAATGCGTGTACATGAAATACATATGACAACAAAACAGAAGGAACGGCATGGGGACCTACAAGATGGGTAGGTTTCTGTATTTCACTAGAAATGGTAGAATATCAATTCTAAGCAGACTGTGAAAAGCTAAGTATGTATGTTGTAATCCTTTGAGCGACCACCAAGACAAGGCGTATAAAGAGGTATTATCTTAGTCAGCTCAGGCTGCCATAATAAAACACCATAGACTGGAGGGCTTCAACAGCAGGAATTCGTTCCTCACAGTTCTAGAGACTGGGGGCCTGAGATCAGAGTGCCAGCAGGGTGGGCGTCTGGTGAGAGCTCTCTCCTTGAGTTACAGACAGCAGCCTTCTTGCTGTGTCCTCATATGGTCTTTCTTCAGTGTGTGCAGAGGGAGCAAGACAGAGAGAGAGAAGGAGAGAGAGAGAGAGAGAGAGAAAGGAAGATACTCTCTGGTGTATCTTCTTATAAGGGTCCCACCTTTGTGACCTCATCTAACCCTAATGACCTCCCAAAGGCCCCATCTCCTAATACTATCACATTGGGTCTTAGGGCTTCAACACATGAATTTTGGGCAACACAACTCAGTCTATTGCAGATATAGTCCAAAACTCCATAGATATATTGAAATGGAATACTAAAAGATATTCAAATAATTCGAAAGAAGAGTGGAAATGGAAGACAGAAGAACAAAAGCAAACGGGAAAAAAAATGATAAAATGGTAGAGCTACATCTAAACATTCAATAATTCCATTAAATGAAGATATGATCACCATTTTGGGGATGAGGAAGCACTGGCTCAGAGAAGTGCTGTCACTTCACCAATAGTGCACAGAAACAAGGGGCAGAGCCAAAGTTCCAGCTCAGCTCTGCCCAGGCTCCCAGGCCCACCCTCTTCCGACACTCTAAGCTTCTAAAGTCTCATCACACCCTCCAGGTAGTCATGAGCCACAGGTCTGCACATGGAAGATGCTAGTGCCCTCAGGCAGAAGACAGAGTTAGAAATCAGATTGCCAACAGGCTTGCTGCTCCAAATCTCCAAATCCCTGGGCTTCTGCAGTGCTGCTCACCTCCCTGTTCTTAATGGAGAAGGGACACGGCAATGCCCACACCGCTAAAGGCCAGCCTTTGGAAGGAGGAGGAGGGAGGGATCAACCCAAGGAGCACGCTGTAGATAAAGCAGCCTCCGAAAGTCTCAGATCAAAGCTGCAATGCCATCAGACGAGCAGCTGAGCCTCCTGGCAGTTCTAATGCTTCTTGCCACAGCGTGTCCACGAGGTCTCAATAGAGCTTCACAGACGTGGTCTTTTCCAAATACAGAGTTCTCTTTTAAGCACCCTCACTCCACCCCCTGCAACTCCAAATGCTGCCCTGGGCTGGTTTTTCATCCCTTCAGGCTGACAGGAGGAAAGGTCTCAAGCTCCTGGACAAGGGTCTCTCCGAAGTGCTGCGCTTTGCCCAAAGAAGCAAGTTGCCAGGAGAAAGTCTGACCTTTAAGGGACTCCCTCTCCACGCTCTCCTTGGCCTAGTCCAACCAGAATTGGCCACCTTACGTCTACCACCAGAAAACCAGAGGCAGAAGCTTCCCAGAAATGGGCCCCCCTCCCCTCCATCCCCAGAGGGCAGCTTCCTGCCTTTCCATCTCAGAGTGATCACAATAAAACTGCAAGCATTCCTTTATAATAACAGTAATAATAATACCGCTTCCATCTGTCAAGCATCTAATTGCCAGGCAAGGTAGCTTTTATTATCTTTATTGTACTACTAATAATGGCTAACATCGTAAAACTGCTTGCTTTATGCCAGGCCCTGTAAGAAGTCCCTTTACTGCATTATTTCATTCTCTCCTCACGTCAAATCTAGGAGCAGGCAATATTATTCTCATTTCCCACCAAAGAAGTTGAGGCTCAAAGAGGATCATCGGTCAACCAGGAAGGGCAATAGCCAGGACTGGAAACTGCTTCTGTCTCACCCCAGAGATCAGACTTCTGACGGCAGCAGCATCCTCAGGGCACAGTTTAAAAGAGCAATAATAATATGTCATAATGTTAAACATTAGTAAATAACATTGTCACCAGGAGCCCCCAACAAAATCAGGTCATAAGGAGGACCACACCACAATGAAGAAATTCTCTCTTCCAGTCACATTGATGTCTTGATTACATGGTATTATCTGCAGTCAGTATGACATTGTTCTGGACACAACTTTCATGCATCCATTTCAGTTTTAAGTGAGCATCTATTATCTTAGGTACCGGTAGAGAGCACAATGAGTAATAAAAGAAGTTCCACACCTTTGCAAACATTTGCAATCTCATGGGAGAAACAGACAATTAAATAATAAGTTAGAGTAGAGGATGATAATGAATAAGATAAGGGAAGAACATGGTGACACACGTGACACAGCTTTAGAGGGTGTGGGAGGGAAGACTTCCCAAAATGAGCAAAACCTAAGTTAAGACCTAAGATTGGCTGAGAAAGTCAGACAAGTGTCTAAGAAGAATGTTCTTGGCGAAGAGGAACGTGCATGGGAAGACCCAGAGGCAAGAGAGAAAGTGGGTAACTTTGAGAAAGAGAAAGGGGTTCCTAGAGTGTAGGGTTTGGCGGGCAGAGCAGTGAGAAATGTGAGGAAACAGGAGCCAGGTCGTGCAGGGCCTTATTAAGGACTTTGGACTCCATCCCCTGAGCAATGGGGGCCATCAAAGGCATTTGGTCAAGAACGTAACCTGATCAGATTTTCATCTTAGACAGGCCCCTCTGAGTGCAGTATGGAGAAGACCGTAAGGGATCAAGATCAGGCAGAGAGCCCAGATAGGAGGCTGTTGCAGTCGCTCAGCTAAGAGATTGTGTTGGCCTGATGGAGTAATGGCATTGGGGAGAACTGAATTAGATCAAGAGAAGTGAAGAAAAAAGGCCAGACAGACCTAGGGATGGAGAAGATGTGGGGGAGAGAGAAGGAAAGAATCAACACTGATGACCAGGTTCTGGCCAGGGCAGCTGAGTAGTCACTTGCTAGCACTGATCCTCAGAGAGACGAGAGGAAGAGCCAGCTGGGGCAGCGTGGGCCAAGGCAGAGATCAGCTTTACTCAAGTTGGGTCGCGATGCCTGTAAGACCACCAAGTGGCAAGTTGCCTACGCAGTATATGAAGGTCTGGAGCTCAGGAGAACAACCTCGACCGGAGTTATAGGTCTAGAGACATCGTTCACAGAGAAATGGTCATTGAAACCACAGGTGTATGTGAACCTACCGAGAGAAGGGATGTACTGGGAAGAGCAGCAGGCATGAGGCAGAATCCTGAAAAAAACTAAGAATTAAGGAAAGTGCTGAACAGAGGGAGCCAATGAAAGAAACTGAGGAATGATCACAGTGATAGGAGGAAAACCAGAAATTCTGGAGCCGGAGGAAGAGAAGCCAGCAAGAATGACTTCAATAGTGACAAAAGATGAGAATTAAAGGTTCTTCACTGGATATGGTGACAAAGAGGTCACTGAGTACAGAATATAATCCAGAAGAACAGAATCTTCCCTTCCCCATTTCAAGGAAACAACGGCCTTAAGAGACAAAATAAATTACCAGAGTGAGTTATTCCGGTTCCCTGAACAGAGGCAGAGAAGAACAGGAGACCTGCCGCCATGCTGACTTGGGACGACATTCCAACTCTGCCACTTCCCAGCCGTGTGGCTGTGGCCACATCATTGCACCTCTCAGAGTCACTGATCTCCACATGTAAAATGGGGTTAACAATAACCAACCTCAAAGGACTGTTGTGAAAATTCAAAAAGATTATGCACAGAAATTACCTGGCACATAGTAGGAGGTCAGTAAATGGGGAACTATTATTAACAAGGAGTCAATTCATTACATCTGCACATTTCTCCCTTAATTTATAGCACATAAATTTTTACCGATATTCCCACAAGGACAGGCGCTGCAAACGGCAACATTTCTCCTGCCGGTTTATAGCCTGACAGATTCACAGAATCAGCCCCCAGTGAGTAGGGTGGCTCTCCTGTAGGTACAATGTGCTTATTTCAGGCGCCACGGTGGGGCTGGGTCTTTTCAGGTGACAGAGCCAAGATGGGGGACAGAGCCAAATTTTTCAGGAAATTTGCTTCCCAGGTGGAGATGCAGAATAGACAAAGAGGCATTGCACTGAGGTCAGACTCTGGGAGTGCTGGGGCAGCCCAGGACCTGGGAAATGAAGTGAGAAAAGAATAAGGGACAGACCAAGAGGGCAGACCTAGAACATACAGCAGACACTGCAAGTGTGGCAGGGGTGACAGAACAGGCATCTGGGAGCCCCAAGGGCTAGAACTGAAGACAAGGGTGAGAACAGGGCAGAGATAAAAGGTTAGAGTTAGGGAGGTGCCCATGAAAACAGGAAGGAAGAAAGAGCAGTGTCCTGGAACAAGCGGTAACAAGGTTTGAGAAATTGAATATGGACAGCAGGAGGGAAAGCGACTGGCCCAAAAATGGCTGCAAAGTTACAAGAACCGTCTTAGCTCAAGCCACCAGCCCCTGTCTTTTGTTTTGTTTTGTATTTTTGTAACAGCTGTCTTGAGATATAATTCACACACCACGCAATTCACCCACTTAGTGTATAATTCAATGGTTTTTAGCATAATCACGGAGTTGTACAACCATCACCACAATCAATTCAAGAATATTTTTTCCCTCTCCCCAAAAAGAAACTCCATACTTTTAGCCATCACTCTCCCAAAATCTCCGTCTCCCCGAGACCTAGACAACTACTAATCTACTTTCTATCTCCATGGATGCTTTGCCTATTCTGGACATTTCGTATAAATGGAATCATACAATATGTGGTCTTTTGTGACTGACTTCTTTCACTTAGCGTGTTTTCAAGGTTCATCCATGTTGTAGCATGCGCCAGTATGTCATTCCTTTTATTGCTGAATAAAATTCCATTGCACAGATATACCACATTTTATCCATTCACCAGCTGATGGGCACCAGCATCTCCTGCCTGAACTACGCACCCCACCCCCATTGGTTTGCCTGCATCCAGTCTGCCCTACCACACATAACATGACTCTACCACTTAGAATCCACTAAGGAGCCCCATTGCTTTGGGTATTAGTCCAAATGCTCAACATAGCAAGGAAGGCCCTTTGGGATCTGTCCTCAATCTCATATCCAAGACCCGACTTGCTCCCTTCTGAACTTCCAATAGCTCCTCAAAGGCACCATGTTCTCACATGCCTCCAAAACTTTGCAAGGGCCTTTCCCTCTGGAAGCTCCTTGAAAACAGGCATCTTTGTCTCGTTTTCTTGTTCATGCACCTCAAGCACCTAGATGAGTGACTGGCATAAAGTAGTTGCTCAATAAATATTTGTACCTGCAAATGTTCTATCTCGAGAGAGTAGGCAGCCTGTAAGATGGCCTCCAATAACATCCCATGACTCAGGCCCTGTATGACCTTCCCCTTGAGTGTCAGCTGGATTTAGTGACTCACGTCTAAGTAATTGAATATGACAGAAGCGACAGGATGTCACTTCCAAGATTAGATGATAAAAGACTGTTGCTTCCACCAGGGACCCTCTCACTTTCTTACACTCTTGTTTGGATCACTTATGCTAGAAGAAACCAGCAATCATGCTATGAACAGCTCCGTGAAGAGCGCTGCATGACATGGTGACCCTCAGTCCCACAACCTGGGAGAAAATGAAGCCTGCAAACCACCATGTAAGTGGGTGTGTCAGCCAGTCCTTCAGCCCCAGTCGTCTTGAGATGAGACCTCAGGCCTGGCTGACAGCTTGACTGCAGGCAGAGAGAGACTTGGAGCCAGACACATCTAGCTAAGCCACTCCCGGATTCTGGACCCACAGAAACTGTGAGATAATGCTTGTTTCAAGTTATGCAAAAATAGATGGGGAATAGAGCGACTAGGAGTGGAGTGCTTATGTAACAAAAACCTAGAATGTGGGAGTGGCTTTGGAACCAAGCAATGAGCTTGGAGCAGAATGTGAGTGCAAGCTCCGAGCATCTTCAAGACAGCTGTTCATAGAATTTGGGACTTTGAAGATACTATGTTGATGACTTGCAGGAAAGTAAAGAAAATCTTATTGAAAACTGAAATAAAGGGGATACTTGTTACATAGTAGCAGAAAACTTAGCAACACTCACCTGCAGCCAAGCAGAAAGTAGAAAATATCCCTAATGAACGGCGTAATCTAGCTTCTGAGAATGTTCCCAAGCAAAGTGTTGAAGATGCTGCCAGGTTTCTTCTTGCCACGTACTGCAAATATGAGAGGAGAGAGAGAAATGGAGGAAAGGGCTGCAAACAAAAGACAGAAAGGACTTGATGGCTTGGAGACTCCTCAGCCTCCATAGGTGGCAAACGATGCTAAAATTTAGAAATGACTTCTGAGCAAAGATCAAACCCAGGACATTTCTAGGAAAACATGGCCTAAAGATAAGGCCAGGGGTGTGAATAAGTCTTGAGATGATTGCAGCCCCAACCACAGCTTGACTACAACCTCGTGGGACCCCTTGATCCAGAAGCATCCAGCATGTGGCTCCCAGATTCCTGACCCACAGAATCTGTGAGATAAGAAGTGTTGTCTTCAGATGCAAAGTGCTAAGTGTGGGGGTAATTTGCTACACAGCAATGGGTCACTTAAACATTGAGCTTCTGGATAGGATGTCGTTTAGAGGAAAAAATGTTGTCTGATAAACAAAACTAAATAGCATCTTTTTAAAAAGGCTGAGGCCATAAGCAACAAGAGTTCATCTTCTTCCCACCAATGTGTTTTAAATACACTGACTTTCCTTAGGTAGTGGCCACAGAGGACAGAGACGTGTGGTGAGATGGATGGTTGCTGCCAGCTGGACTCACAAGTCTTTCCTCCTGAGGGGATTAAGTGGTCTGTTTTCCTGGCCAGGGGAAAGAAGAGAGGCGGGTCTCCCCTCCTTCCTGGATCCTCACATATTCTCTTGTAGGTAAGATGTTAAGGATTCTAGGTTCTTCCCATTCCCAGGCAATGGAGTAGAAATCTCTCGCCTTCAGCTTTCTCCTCCTCTGACTTCCCACCTCATCCCCACAGAACAAGATTCATACCCAGTGAACCAGCGTGGGCCAAGTTCTTTAAATGGGGATTTAGCAGCTGAAAAGTCAAAGAAAAGCCCCTCTCACCAGCCTTCTCTTCACACCACCCTAAGGACTTGATCCTGGACACACTGACTTGTGTATACCTTTAAAGAACCTCACAAAGATGTGTAGGAAGAGAGTATGGGAAGGATCCAGAGCACGTGATGATTCCTGCTTTGGAAAAACCTTGAGAGGTGATCTCACCCAACTTATTCTACCACGCCTCCCCCAGCACCTAAACTGTCCACAGATCTCCCTTCATGCTAAGCTGGATCCAGTTCCACTTCTGTCACTTGGATCCAAACGGCTCTGACTGATACTGCAAGCCCGTGCCCTTCCTCCACCTTCCCCTACAGCCCTGGCCGACCACAGTGGAAAGTAGCCCATGTGCCCCTGAGAATCAGGCAGGCCAAGCTCCCCAAGAAAAGACAAAAACAACTGGGGAGAAACCATATGTTCCATACATCCCTGAGGACGCCACTGGGGCTTTCAGATACAGCCGAGGACAGTCACCACATGGCACAGGGTGGTGGCAGATACACGGGACTCCTCAAGGCTGAGATAACCCAGTCCCAAACATGCCTGGTCGCTCATCCAGGAAGATGCTACGATGCCTCCTTTATCCTCTCCCTTCTTCAGCCTGGGCCCTCAGAGGTGACAGCATTCACTCTACAGTTTGGGAGACCGGCACACACACCAAAAGTGATAGCAGCTGGGCCGGCCTCTGAGCTGTTCTCCAGGCCTGGGAGGGACCAAAATTCCCTCATCCTGATGTCAGGGCCACTCTGTGTTCCTACTGGCAGCAGACGGGCAAAGCAGGGACTGAATGTGTAGAACTGACAGATATAGTCAGGGAAAGGCTGGTAGGAAAATGCTGGAGGTTCATGGGAGGCAGGGAGCACAGGGTGGAAGGAACTAGAAGGCTTTCTCCCTATTCCTCACCTACCCCAGATTTCTAGAGAGCAGATTTTAATACCACAGTGGATTCCAATCCTGGTTCCGTGACGTCACCTTTCTGAGTCTAGGATTCCTTACCTATAAATGAGGATGCCGGTTCCTCCCTTGCTGGGTTGTTACAAGCACTAAATTAGATATTGTCTATAAAATGCTTGACACAGCAGCAGGCACAGAATAACCTATCAAAGCAGAGCCACTATTATTGGTTATTGTCATCTATTCTTTGTGCGTGTGTGCCGTGGAGATAATTACAATCATCATCTACTGGGGTCGTATTTTATAATTTCCAACCTACACCACATATATTTTCTCCCTTAGTTCTCCATCAGCCCTCTGAAGGAGATTTTATTGCTGTTACTATTCCCACTCTATGAAGGAGAAAACTGAGAAGAGAGAGAGAGAGAGAGAGACATGGAGACAGGGAGAGGCAAGGGAAGAAATCAGAAGCAAATTGCTAATTGGTTTCTACCTACTCAGAAGTGGGTCAGGGAAAGAGCACCACACCCTCAAAGAATTCAGGCTGTGTGCGCCAACATCCTCTTTCCAATCTCAGGAAAAATAAGCAAAAAAAAAGCACACCCAAAAAGAGGGAAAACAGACACTGGGATCAGAAGCTGTGGACACACATACCAGTTATGCCTCTTACACACTGATGATGTCCTCAACTGCAAAATAGCGATAAAATTAATACCTACAAGATGGTGGTCCTGTAGGAGAGCAGGATTTGCCTCCCTAAAATATGTCTCTTTGACTTGATTATTTTTGAGAACAAAAGACTCAGGTGGAAACTTTGACCTTCCCCCTAACTGCCTAAAAGATTTTAAGACAGAAGTTCTGTGCCAGGAAGCAGCTAGCACCATAGATAACCATAACATGAACTAGGTGTGTAGACAGAGAGGAACCTAGAAGGCCCCTTTGATCAAAGGCCTGTGTCCCATGGTTTCTGCAAGGCAGGGCAAAGATTTGTTGACCAAACATTTGCTTTCCCATCTCCATGTGAATTGCCTCCCTTCTCTTTGAAGTCCCAAGGCACTACTCCCAACATCTTTTACTTTAGCTGAAGATGGTATTTATGGTGGTGGCTTTGGCCAGTTTGGAGAGTTCCTCAGTTTTCCTGGGCTCCTGCCATGTATACATGTTATTAAACTTTGATTTGCTCCAGTTATCCTGTCTCATGTCAATTTAATTCTTAGATCAGCCAGAAGAACCTAGAAGAGTAAAGGAAAATTTCTTCCTCTGCTACAGACCTAATGGGGTTCAGGGCAGGCCACCAGAGATGCACCACTCTGATATGCAGATTATTTTGAGCTGAAGACAATAAAGGCTCAGAAGACTCAGGAAGAACATTTGAACTTCCCTCAAACTGCCTAAAAGAATTTAACACAGAAGGTCTGTTCCAGGAAGGAGGTAATACCATAAGATAGCTATAGTATAATATAAAATAGGTGTGATAGAAAGGCATCAAGAAGCCCATTTTTGGCCCAGAAAAACTTGTTTAACAAACATTTGCATTTCCATCTCCATGTAAATTGTCTTCCTCCCCTCTGAAATCCCGAACCACTACCCCAACATCCTCCTTTGCCTTCAGCTGAAGATAGTATTTAAGGTGGCAGCTTTGGCCAGATGGCCAAGTTGCTCAGTATTCCTGGGTTTCTCCCATGTATGCAAGTTATTAAACTTGTTTGATTTTCTCCTGTTATTCTGTCTCATGTCGATTCAATTCACAGCCCAGCCAGAAGGACCTAGAGTGAGTAGAGGAATTGTCTTTCGGCCCTACAGTCCTCTGAGGATCAAATCAGACGTTAGAGGTGAAAGGGCTTTCTAACCATAGAACAGTACCTATTTTTATCATTATTGAAAAGGGTATCTTTCAAGCTCTTCTCCAGTCTCCATTTTCATCTTGCAAACTCTCAAATTACAGATTTCTCTAGTCTTACACTTTCCACGGTATTACATATCTCTATCAAAGAGCTGAATACATTACATTGTTATTATCTATTTACATATTATCTTCATTATCTATTGCCGTATGAGCCCTCCCCTTAAACCATGAGCTCCAGGAAGTCAGGACTGTGCTGTGTCAACATTATGTCCAGGTCTAGCCCAGGGACTAGCATACAGTAGGTATTCAATAAGTGTTCACTGTATAAAGAAATGAATGTGTCTCCAGTTTCTCTAATTTAACATCACTCAGGACAGGTCAGAGGAACTCTAAGAGAAAGCCAAAAAGGAAATATTCTTCTCTCTCTTGGTCCCTCTATCTCTTCTCCACTTCATTGAGTCGTGCAAATTTAGAACAAGAATAATGCAGAACAAACTTTGAAACTAGTGTTTAGGAGGATGCTTTGTATTTTTAGAGACCAAAGAGGAAAATAAACGACAGCAATGTAGGACTAAGAGAAGCTGGTGAAATTTCAATGTGTGGAAATAACCAGAGGCAAGGGATTGAAATGCTATCATGGGATCCAATACACAAGGCCAGAGGGTAGAGCTCTGATGCCGAAATTGGCCACAGGGCCATGCCCTGCTGCAGACTTGTCATCACAAAGTCAGTTTAGCGTGACTGCCAGGGGCTTAGTGAGCCAGCCAGGGGTCATAGTAACTTCAACCAGGATAGAAACAAATCTGGAGGGTAGACTCTAGCCAGAAACTTTGGCCAACATTTTATCTAGCCAAAGTGATTATCCTAAAATGCATTTTTAAAACACACTCAAAGGCAAAAATTTACTTTTTAATAAATAGGGCTGGAACAAGTAGGTAACCATTTGGAAAAAAATAAAATTAGATCCATACCTCACACCATACACAAAAATAAACTCTGAATGGATCCGAAATCTAAATGCAAAAAAATGAAACCATGCAAGTACTAGAAAAAAAGATGGGTGAGTTCCATTCTAAGCTGGAATAAGTAAAGGTTTTCTAATTATGACTCAAAATCCAGATGCAATAAAAGAAAAGATTGATCAATTTGACCATAGAAAATTTTTTTAACTTTTGCGTGACAAAAACACCATACAAAGTCAAAATGCAGCTAAGTGGGAGACAATATTTGCAAGCTTTATCACAGATAAAGGGCTAATTTCCCTAGCATGTACTCCTGAAAATGGGTGGAGAGACCAAAAGCCTGATAGAGAAATGGGCAAACTTGAGTAGACAATTCACAAAGAAATATATAAAAATGGCCCTTAAACATATGAAAAGACGTGCAACTTCACTCATGATTGGGAAAATGCAAATTAAAATCATAAAGAGATAACCATGTCCCTCCTAATGGAATGGCAAAACTACAAAGATTACTAAGACATGCTTTGGGTAAGGCTAGGGTGAAACACGCCCTCTAATATGTTACTGGTGAGAATGCAGAGAGCCACAGCACTGCTCGAGGGGGTTGAGCAACATCTGATGAAAGTACACATTTGCCTTTTGACCCAGCAATCCCAGGTCTAGGAATTCACCCCGAAGTTATATCTCCAACACTACAAAGATACATATGCACGAGGTCATTCAGAGCAACAGCATCTACAATTGCTACATGTTGGAAACAACCTAAGTGCGCATGCACAGAAGACTGGTTGAAACGCCAGTATGTGCACACAATGGAGTGCTATGCAGCTGTAATAAAAATAAAGCCAAAACGGAGTAATTTCCAGAAAATATAGTTAAGTGAAAAAAGAAAGTGCCAAAGACTGTCTATAGTATGCCAGCTTTTATGTAAGAAAGAAGGGGACATTTTCTTGTTAAACGTATCTGCTAACTTGAGCAGAAAGTATCACCAGCAGGATAAATTAGAAACTAAAGAAATTAGTCACACACAGGGTTGAGTGGGAATGGGATCAAAGGACAGGAGGGCGGGAAAGGGAGAAAAGAGACGGGGAGTGACACTTCTCTGGATATACTTTTTTGCACAGTTTTGACTTTTAGAACTGCATTGTGTTTCACACACTCAAGAAAAAAAACAAAGTCAGAGGAGAAAAAGCAAAATGGAATGCAAATAGAAATAAATGAACCTAACTCTATTTCAAATGCGTAACATAAGCGACTTTAAGAAGGGCAATAAAAAGATCCTGCAGCAGTCTCGGACACGGTATTTTGACTAAATGCCCTCAGGCTCAAGACAAAAAGAACTGTCAATAAATATTGAGCCTGCGGTCTTGGGTTTGTTTTCCACAGCGTACAGGTTAGCCATTCCACAGCGATGTCGTGTGTGTTCTAGGATTCAGTAAACGAGACTGAGTTTGTTCACTGTCAGAGAAAACGGTTTCAGACACAGAATGCGGAAGGCTGGAAGGAACCCACCGGTGTTGAACAGAATCGGAGGCGTAAGTGGGAACTTCTATAAATATATAAAATATTTATAGTTTGGGAATTGCTAGATGAAACCAAATCAACAAAGTTTCCCTACTGCAGGGTTTCTCTGGGTCTTTAATTTCCTCATACATACTCTGAATCTCCCGCAGAGGATATAATACTCCGTAGTTTCCAAAAGTATTTGACCATGGAACACTTTCCCATGGGGTATGACACAGGACTAAAGCTCATTCGACAGCTTTCAAGATGGGCAGAACCAGGCTGGCAGTTCGGGCGCTTCCTAGCTGGGAGATTTGAGCAAGCTCCTTTCATCTGCAAAAACTGGGGGAAATGTGAGTTCTGAGAGGTATGGTGAAAGTTAAATGAGATCGCAGCAACTTATTAATTTTTCACTTTTCTCTTTCTCTTCTCTCCCCATTGTCCTTCTCTTTCCCTCCCTCCTTTCCTCTAATGCTCCCATCTTATCCCCTCAGGGAGCCAGTTCCCACGAGCCAGTTTCCACACAGAGCCCCTGGTAGGACTGACAGTGCCGAGAGTACAAATGACCAGGCCAGCCCGCCTGAAAGCAATTAGCTTTGTGGAACGCTGTGGCCTTTTCTTTCCTCTTTTTGAAACTGGCTCTGCCTAAGCCCAGTACCTGGGTGACAAGCTGGATTTTATTTAAGAAGCCAAAAGAAAAGGGAAAAAAAAGACGTGGAGGGCAACTAGCATGGCTTGCAGAAAATTAGAAGCCCCTCATTCTGGTCTTCAGGAGGCAGGAAGGTGGCAAGCAGAGGGCAGAAGGGTCACCCTGACCTTCCCAGATACATAGAGGCCGTTTTCCTCATGGAGGCGAAGAGCTTCTTTCTCATGGATTAGCTTAGTCTTGGCTGGAGTGATCTAGGTCATGGGTTGCAGGATGAGCAGACAGCTCTGATTGGCTGGGAAACCCCCAACCAATTTTAAGTGAATTTAAACCAAGCCAAACCCAGAGGAGGCCACGTCCTCTGAGAGTTGGGGACACGGTTGGAGAAGGGAAGGTGGAGATGAGTCCACTGGGATTTCTGATTTATGAGAGTTTTATATCCTCCGTGGGTAATAACCCAGGCCCGCCTGCAGGTTCAGCCTCAAAGCTCAATGATTCCCCAAATGGGGATGAAAAATCCCTGGGAGGTCCCCTGGCAGCAGAACAAAGGCAGAAGGACCAGATCTACCCGAGGGGCCAGACAGAGTGGCTCAAGTGACCAAGACCAATTCCATCCTCTCCATCCCAAGGGAATGACAGCCTTGTTCCACAGACCTTCCTCTTACAGTTCCTCACAATGGCACTAATAAGATCGGCCATCTGTTGGGCACCTTCTGTGTGTCAGACACTGTGCTAAGCACTATAGTGTATATATTTATTATATTTTCCTATTTAATCCTGGTAACAGCCCTGCCAAGGAGATATTCCTTTACTTAACAAGTATTTGCCTATTGAATGCATTCTATGTGCCAGAAACTGAGCTATAGGTGCTGTTAATATCATGATGAATTTACAAATAGTGGAGGAATCCCATTCTACAGTAAGGAAACTGAGGCTCGGAGAGGTAGAGTAAGTTTTGATCAAATGGCTCCCATATACTTCAACCAGTTAATGAAGGCACCACCGCAGCCCCCCAGCCGAGGCTGTGTGTGGACAAAGAGGAAATGTCTCATAGGAAGTGGACAGCACCCTAAATATAAGCCTTCACAGGAAGTTATTTTCTTTCAACAAGAAACTGAACTTCCTTTCTATCGCGAGGACAGGTTCTCCTGTTAGACAAGCAACGATTTGTCCATTACTTAATAATAAATAAGATGGTCAGCAAGAGTTTCCTGAGTAAGACTTTTAGACAGCACATGTAACCACTCCGCCTCCACACCTAGGGGAAGCCCAGCGGATGTGAGCAGAAAAGAGAAACTGAGGCACAAAAGTGTTGAGTAATTGTCTTCCTTTGATCAGAATCACCTCTAGAATCTTGTCCATCCAGAATCACAAAGTGTTAGAACCAGAAAGAGGATTCATGCACTCCTAAAGAACACCGTGTGGATGCCTCCCCAGTGTCCATCCGCTTCTCTGGGTAAGAAATCCCAATTTTCACAAAGAAAGCCACATGTCCCTCTTGTAGCCCATTTACTTTGGAGAAGCTGGTGCTGTTCCGGCTCCAATCAGGCATCCCATTCCCTGCCTCAGTTATGGATTCAGAGATGGGGATGCTGTTGACGGGTGAGTGTTCTCCAATGAGGTGCAGGCAGATGTCTGATAAACTTCTAGAAAAGAAGTACCAGTGCTCTTCTGAGACAGTGTCCTCCCTTTGGCTTTGGAAGAGGAAGCAAGGTGTCCCTTGCCTCAAAGATGAAGCTCTATAGAAGGCAAAGCAGACAGCCTGAAAGAAACTGAGTCTTGAGCACCACATTGAACCACTGAGCCAGCTGGAAGCTCACCCTCACTGTGAATTTTCCAGTAAACCCCCTGTATGGCTTAACCCAATTTTAGTTGGGTTATACGGCACAGAGGAACAGTGGCCAATATGAAGCCAAACTTGTCCTCCTTACAGGTAAAGAAACTGAGGCCCTCACAGGTCCAAGGACATGCTCAAGGTCACACATCGGGGGTGGGGGGGGAGAGTCAAATTCTTTCTGGAAGTCTCCAGAAGGAAGAACACGATTCTAATTTGGAATTTCCCTAAAAATGAACTTCTACCACGGATTTCCTGTGGGGAAGAACATTCCAAAGTTGGAGATACCCAGTAATAAAATAGGGTGCCCTTGAGGAAGTTAGATTCCCCATCATAAGAAAGGTTCAAGTAGAAAGACAAAAAGACTCAATGGCAGAGTTGCAGAGCGAGTTTAGGTCTCACGGAGATGGCTTGTCTGCATGTCCCTGACTGCATGGGCTGGAAGGAATTCCAGAAGCCACCGTGTTGGTACCTAAGAATTCTTTCAACATGGAGGCTGTCGGCAGAACTAGGACAAGCACCCTGAATCTCTGACTCCTAGTCCAGGACTCTGCCTACCGTGACACCCAAGTTGTCCTAAAGAAGTGTGGTGTGCAAGGGGTGTCAGCGATAATGGGAGGCAGCCTAGTGTCGTGGCTAAGAGAATTGGTAGTGGAAATAGAGCTGGCCCTTAGACATATGAAAAGATGCCCAATCTCATGCATAATAAGAGAAATGCATACTGAAACTGCACTTAGATACCACTTTTCAAATCTGTCCGATGGCAGAAACCCACAGGTTGACAAGCTGTTCAGTTGATGAGGCTGAGAAGAAAGAGACACTGTCAAACTTTCTGGTGGAGCGTATATTGGTATAAGCACTGTGGAAGATGGTTTGGTAGTATTATAAAAAATACAAATGCATGGCAGGCCTGGTGGCATAGTGGTTAAGTTGGCAAGCTCTGCTTCGGTGGCCCCAGGTTCACAGGTTCAGATACCGGGCATGGACCTACACACCGCTCATCAAGCCATGCTGTGGCAGCATCCCACATACAAAATAGAGGAAGACTGGCACAGATGTTAGCTCAGCAACAATCTTCCTCAAGCAAAAAGAGGAAGATTGGCAAGGGTTGTTGGCTCAGGGCAAATCTTCCTCACCAAAAAAAAAAATAATAATTACAAATGCGTACACTCTAACTTAGCAATCCCACTTCTGGGACTCTGTCATACAGATATACTTGCACGTGGGTGGAATGACATGTATCCAAATAGAATAATTGCAGCAGTGCTTGGAATAACAAAAGATAGAAAGGTTCTATGTGTCCACCCATAGGGGACTGGGAAAGTACTGTGGTTTGTCCATACGATGGAATGCTATAGAGCCACAGGGGAAAAAAATGGGGACACTCTATGAATTGCTCTAGAAGGAAGTTATGTTGTTAAGGTGAAAAATTCTTGGAAAAAGGAAAATGCATAATAGCATGTAAAATGTATTACCTTTGAGTATTTCTTATATTTGTGTGAACCCTAGAAGGAATCTGGTAGAAGTGAGGATGTGTGGTTAGAGGTTGGGAAACCGGGTGCCTGGGAGTTCCTGAGTGGATGGGAGTGAAACTGTTCACTATTTACTCGTTTAAGATTATATAATGGAAATAAGAAAATCAAATGTTTTTATTTAACAGTTATTGTAATTTCATTATGTCCTACATATTCATTTTTAAAAATGGAAATTATAGATGTAACGGATATGGGTTTTGCCTGCTCGTCATCTCCTTGGGGAATCACTCCTCCCTAACCTTCGGTCCTTGGATTTGGGGAGACATCTGTTCCAAGCCAGTCCAGTCAGAAAATTCCAACTCCCCGGCAAGAGGGTTCACTCAGAGTGGGCATAGGACCCAAGCACGGACACGTGAAGACAATTCTGAGACTCTGGCCCAAACGATCAGAAAATAAACAATCTCTTTTAAGTGAGTTTACCTTGCTGGTAGACTTTGAGTTTGGAATGGCTGTTGGCTGTCTCTGCCACCTCATGGGGAAAGCTGTGGTGGATGGTTCTCTGGGGGTTCTGCCAACAGCCCAAAGTGTTTGCCTCCAGGGTTCTTCGACGCCAGCAGACGCCAACAGAAGCCTGCTCATCAAGCCCGCACGACAGCCTACAAACACCAGGGAGTTAACACCCCTAGGTCCTCAACCCACAGGAGCAGAAGCCAAGGATAAATGTCAATACCCCCAGGTAAACTCTCAGGCAGACATTTCTGAGAGGCTTTCTTGGCAGTCCTCAGAAGTCTGGGTCAGAGTCCAACCCCACTGCCCAAAGCAGTGACTTTGATGACATACCTGTACTGGTCAGGGTTCTCCAGAGAAAGAGTACCAATAGAATATATACATAAATATGTCTAATGGGAGAGACTTATTTTAAGGAATTGGCTTATGTGATTGTGAGGTCTGGAAAGTTCAAAATCTGTAGAATGTAAAACAGTCTGAGGTCTATTTTTAATTTTTTGAGCATATAATCTAGCAGTTCCACTTCTGGGTATTGACCTGGAAAACATTTATTGGAAAAGATATATGCATCCCTATGTTCATTGCAGCGTTATTTACAATAGTCAAGATGTGGTAGCAACCCAGGTGCCCATTTATAGATGAATGGATAAATAAGAAGTAATATATATATATATATATTAGAATATTACTTGGCTGTAAAAAAAAAAAAATGGAATCTTGCCATTTACAACAACATGAATGGACCTAGAGGGTATTGTGACAGAGAAAGACAAATACCATATGGCTTCACTTATATGTGGAATTTGAAAACAAAACCCATGAACAAACAAAACAAAACAGAAACAGACTCATAGATACAGAGAACCAACTGGTGGTTGCCAGAGGAGAAGGGGTTGGAGGGTGGGCAAAATAGGGGAAGAGGATTAAAAGGTACAAACTGCTGGCTAAAAAATAAATAAATCATGAGGATGTAAGGTACAGCATAAGGAATATAGTTAACCATATTATAGTGAAGTTTCAGAGTAGTAACTATATAGTGGCTACTAGGGGGCAGAGAATGACTAGGACTGACGGTGATGATCAGTTTTTAATGTTTATAAATACCAGATCACTATATTGTACACCCGAAACTACCATAATGTTGTATGTAAATAATACATCAATAAAACAATTAATGAATTTTTTAAGAAAACAAAAATCTGTAGAGTGGGTGGCAGGCTGGAGAGTCAGGTAAGAGGCGATGTTGCAGTCTCGAGTGAAATTCACAGACTGGAAGCTCAGCTGGGCTCTGTGTGTCTCGGTCTGGAGGAAGAGTTGCGTCTTCAGGAAACCTCAGTCTTTGCTCTGAACAGCCTTCAACTGATTGGATGAGGCTCACCCTTATTATGGAGGGTAATCTGCTTTACTCAAAGTCGACTGATTTAAATATTACTCACATCTGAAGAAAAGCCTTACAGCAACATCTAGACTGATGTTTGACCAAACAACTGGGCACCATAGCCTAGTCAAGTTGACAAAAAATTGCCTATCACAATACCCTTAGATTGACTTCCTCCTTCACTCATTCTCCCATTCCCTCACTCCTGCTCCCTGAAATTGCTTCCCAAGTAAGTGACCTGCACAAAGTCCTTGTCTCAGGCTCTGCTTTCAGGGGAGCCCAGCACACACCACATAGAACACTATTGGTCATTTTCCCCAGCTCAAACTTGTCATACATTTCATTATTTAACCAGTTCTTTTTTTTTTTTTTTTTTTTGCAGAGGAAGATTCACTCTGACCTAACGTCTGTTGCCAATCTTCCTCTTTTTGCTTGAAGAAGATTTGCCCTGAACTAACATCTGTGCCAGTCTTCCTCTGTTCTGTATGGCCACAGCATGGCCACTGACAAGTTCCGCACCCATGAACCAAACCCAGGCTGCCAAAGGAGAGTGCACTGAACTTAACCACTAGGCCACTGGGAAGGCCCTATTTAACCATTTCACACCTCTTTCCAATGTCCTTCAAAAGCACTTTGATTATACAAATGTAACATAATTATTAATTACATACAATACAAAGCAGTATCATATAAGTGAGTGCTCAAGTCTATAAATATCGTGACTATTTAGAAAAGAGGGCAATTCCTGCGGGCTGTCATGGTCAGAAAAGGTTTTAAAAAGGAGGAGAAATGTTTTCTGATCTTGCAAGATGAAGAAGATTCGGATAGGTGGAAAAGAGAGGGACGGTGCCTCCCACAGGAGAGGGGCCACCTGACACAGTTGACCATTAGTGAACCTGAGCTCCGTGCCCACCACTTTTCTAAGCCTTGTTTATGGATTAACTCATTTAATCCTCATAATAACTTTGTGAAGTACCTGTATTATTTACACTGTATAGACAAGGAAACAGATATAGAGAAGTTTAAGAAACTTGCCCAAGGTCCCATGGAGCTGGGATTCCAACCCAGCCGGCCAACGCCAGGTCCCACACTGGCAACTCCACCCTTCTCGTTAGGCTGTCATGTGTCTCTTTTGAGCTGAGCTGAGGAGCTAGGTTTTCAGTTTTGTTTTAATTGTGGTAAAATACACATAACATAAAATTTACAATCTTAGGCATTTTTAAGTGTAAAGTTCAGCAGTGTTAAGTTTATTCACGTTGTGGTGTAACCCATCTCCAGAAATTTTTCACCTTGCAAAGCTGAAACTTTATACCCATTAAACAACAACTTTCCATTTCCCCTCCCCCAGGAAGCCCCTGGCAACCACCATTCTGCATTCTGTTCCTATGAGTTTACTAATCTAGAGATCTCATACAAGTGGCATTGTACAGTATTCATCCTTTTGTGTCTGCTTTTGTCACTTAGCAGGATGTCTTCAAGATTCATCTATTTTGTAGCATGTATCAGAATTTGCTTCCTTTTTAAGGCTAAATAACATTTTGTTGTATGTATGTACCGCATTTTGTTTATCCATTCATCGGCTGGTGGACATCTGGGTTGCTTCCACCTTTCACCTAGCGTGAATAACGCTGCTATGAATATGGACATGCAAATGTCTGTTCAAGACCCTCTTTCAATTCTTTTGGCTATATATCCAGAAGTGGAATTGATGGATCATATGGTCATTCTAGTTTTAATTTGTTGAGGGACAGCTATCCTGTTTTCTATAGCAGCTGTACTATCTACATTCCCAACACCAGGGCAGCAGGGTTCCAATTTCTCCACATCCCCAGAGGAGCTAGGTTTGCACCCTTCTGATACGAAGGCAGGACATCTGAGTAGAACTGTCCAGGAGACAGCTGGAGACACCGACCATGACTCAGGTGAGAGGGCGTACTGCTGACAGATTTGGAATGTATCCGGCGAGAAATGGGAGAAGCCATGAAAGATCAAAGAGTTCACTGATGACAGCGAAGGAAGGAGAGCAGGAGATGGGGACTAAGTCTTGGGGAATGGCCCTGTTGGATGGCACATTAATTGGCAAATGGCAGCTGCTAAATGTTTTTTAAAAACTCGTTCTCTCAGTTAAACATTCCCCTGCAGTCCCCGGATTTGCTTAGCCAACCCTTTTGCATATTAAAATAAATACCAACTTCTCTCTGATGGAGTTACTCAAAATCAAAATTAGAGACTCTGGTGATGGTTAACATCTGTAGAGGTTTTTATTTTTCATATATATAATCCTTATAACAACCCTGTGGGGTAGACATTATTATTCCTCCTGTATAATCTTCTGGGGGCTGGGGGTAGACAGGAGCACCTCCAAGAGAGGGACAAGCTCCTGGCCTTGTTGCATACTCCCACCCAGGGAGCAATTAGAAGGGAATTTCTAGACTTCGGGCGCTGACAATGATGTGTCTGCCAGTTGGCAAGGATAGTGTGCATTTAAAGTGTATGCACAAAGATCAGAGGTTGTCAGGGGTTTGGGGAGAGGCAAGGACGAATAGGTGGAAAACAGGGAATTGTTGGAGCAGAAAATCTATTCTGTGTGAACCCTAACGTAAACAACGCACTTTAGTTCATAATAACTAACCCAGACTTATAAGTTGTGGAGCCAGGACTGAAGCTCAGATCTTCCGATGCTAGAGTCTAATTCTTTCCATTATTCCATCCCACGTCTCTAGAGGAATAAGGTCTTCTTCGATATTTAAATTTTTTTTCCAGCTTCCGAAGCTTCTAGTTCTCTAACCACTAACTAGCAGTCAATTACAGGGCGCGCACACGTGTGGGCGCATGCATGCACGATAACGTTTGAGTGTGCTTCACCCAGATCCTGTGGCTTTCCAGCTCCTTAAGTCAAACTTTTAATGTGGGGCAGGACTGTGTCCCCAGGGCTAGCCTTCCACAGAATTATACGAAGAAACACACCGAGAAAACCAAGGCTAGGGTCAGCACAGGGAGATTAAATCACATAGAGATACCCAGGGCTTTATGTCCTTGAAGAGAATGATCTTCCTGTTCGTGGAGGAAGAACAAGATGGATTCAGTCATTCAGTAAACATTTACTGGGGCCTTGGGAAACATAGATGAGTAAGATACAGTCCTTGTCTTCCAACAATTCACTGTCTCAAGGGTAGGGTGGGTAAGGCGAGTTAACATATAATTACGTGCAGGGTAATACCCAAAATATTTTACGACTGGAAGAGCATGGAAGCCAACCAATCAGAATGGATGCTCCACCATTCAGAACACACTCCAGCCATAAATAAGCCACCTGGACACTCTCATATGTATGAGTCAGCTCGGGCTGCCATCACACAGTACCGTAGATTGGATGGCTTGTACAACGATGAGCATGTACTCAACACGAGTGAACTGTACACTTAAAAATGGTTAAGATGGTATGTTTTATGTTATGTGTATTTTGCCACAATGAAAAATAAAAAAGAATTTTTTAAGTAAGGGAGTGGTCAACAGGGTTGAATTCTGCTGGGAGGTCCAGAGAGATAAGAAGAAGACAAGGGCCCTGGCCTTATGGACAAGGAGGCTGCGGGTCGGGTAAGGCTGCAGGAGCAGCAGTGGGGCTGAGCAACCCCACGCCGGTGGTTTTGGGAGAGAGTAGGAGATGAGGAGATGGAAAGCCAAGAAACTTCCCTGAGAAGGAAGGACGAGACGTGTCCACAGCTAAGAGAGGATGGGCCTTTTTCCTTTCTTTATTAAATTCCTCTTTAAAACTGCAAAATTAGAGCATGCTCACCAAAACCAGTTACACAATACTTCAACCCATAGAGAAAACACAAATGATCCTCCCTACCCACCTCCACTCCAAGCCAGATTACTTGTGTTAACAGCCCAATGGTGCTTCGGCATCTTCTTCATGCTTAGGCTGACTTTATTCGTGTGTAGTGTGTGCAAAGGCCCTGAGACAGAAGCAGGCCAGGTTCAAGGAAAAGTCTGTGTCTTTGGGGAATGTGAGCAAGGAGGACAGAGGTAGCCTAGGGAGGTAGAAGTGAGGTCATGTGAAACCCGTGATCCTGTATTTTATTCCAAGTGTGCTAAGAAGTGAAGGGAGGATCTGCGTAGGGGAGATATGATCTGTATTATGTCCTCAGGGATTACTCTGACTGCTGGGTGAAGAAGAGACAACAGCAAGGGTTGAAGTAGGGAGACTAACTAGGAAGCCATAGCAGAAGTCCTGGTGAGGAACATGGTGGCTTGGCCCAAGATGGCAGCATCGGGGTGTTGAGAAGTGGCTGGATTCAGAAGATATTTTGAAGAGAAAGATGACAGCACTTGCCCCTGAATTGTGCCAGTTTATCAGAGTGGTCAAGAAAAGTCCCCAAACTCAGACAGCTTGGAAGAGATGGAGCTGGGATTCAAGCTCAGCTCATCATTCGAGTGGAACACTGAACGAGAGTCCCTACCCTCACGAAGCCCACATTCTAACCATGGAGAGCCAGTGTACACAGCAGGCACGACCCTGAAGCCAGGTGGTCGTGGTCACATCCCAGCTCTGCTCCTTAGCAGCTGTGTGACCTTGGGCAAGTTACTTGACCTCTGTATGCCTCAGTGTCCCCATCTGTGAAATATATATATATATCTTCTCCTGGTTCCTGGCACAGAGCTCCCAAAAATGTAATTTCCTAAGTGATAAGAGCACTAGGAGCACCTTTTGTTCTAATATTTGGTCTTTGACACAGGGGTCCTAAGTCCCTTGAATGTCCTGGGTGATAGGAGTGTCTTTTGCTGAATGAGGTGACTCTTGGTGGGCTCCTGCATTGCTTCAGGATGCAGGCTGGTCACCAGAAAGACCAAGCCATGATTAGAAGCTTAGAACTTTCAGCCCCACCCTCATCCTCTGGGAAGGGGAGAGGGGCTGGAGATTGAGTTCATGATCCATCATGCCTGCGTGATGAAGTCTCCATAAAAATCCCAAAAGTACAGGATTCAGAGAGCTTCTGGGTTGGTGAACACATTGATGCACTGGGAAGGTGGCGCACCTCCACTCCACGGGGACAGAAACTCCCGCACCTGGGACCCTTCCAGACCTCACACTATGTACCTCTGCATCTGGCTGTTTGTCTGTATTCTGTATCATATCCTTTACTATATAATAAACTGGTAAACGTGTTTCCCTGAGTTCTCTGAGCTGTTCTAGCAAATGATTGAACCCAAAGAGGGGGTCGTGGGAACCTCTGATTTATAGGTGGTTGATCAGAAGCATAGGCGATAACCTGAACTTGCAACAGGTGTCTGGGCCGGGAGGGACAGTCCTGTGGGGCTGGGCCCTTAACCTGTGGGGTCTGTCCTAACTCCAGCAGGTGTCAGAACTGAATTGAACTGTAGGACACCCAGCTGGTGTCAGAGAATTGGTTGGTGTGGAAAAACAGCACATGTGGTGTCAGAAGTGTTGTGAGTGTGAGAGTAGAGGAGAAATACAGGAGCGTTTTTTCCAACTCTTCAGGTGTAAGAGGGAAATCGTCATCCTCATTGCTACCTCATTGCCTGCCGTGAAGAATAAATGAGCTAGTATACAAAAAGGGCTCGGAACAGTACTTGGCACAGTAGGACACCCTTTATAAATGTTAGGTAAGATTACTGCAGAGGTCAAGTTCCTAACCATTATGCTATTGGGCCTCAGTTTTAATTTCCCATCCTGACAATGCAAATTAACAATGAATTTCTTCCTTTGTTCTGCCAAATTGAGAATGTAATGTTGAGGGCTCACCAATGGCAGTTGACTCTATAGATACGAGAAGTGAGAATTAATAATAAATAGTAATTAATATCTGTTAATTAGAAAAGTTGCCATATATGTCTAGGTATATAAATGCATTGAAATAAAATGGTAAAGATCAACCCCAAAATGATGACACTGCATGGAGAGATCACGATGGGATTAGGGGTAATATTTGGTTTCTTTTCATGTTCCTTTTTTTTCAGTTCTCCGTAATGCATCTGGATTCATTTCCTAATCATAAAAGCAACCATAAAAGTTATTTTTTAAAGTAATCTCTGGGCAAAGGATTTGTAAGCCCAAAGGAAACTGGAATGCACCCAGGTTCGTTCCCTTTTGGTTTCATCTGAGGACGTGCCCTGAGAAATGAAAAAACACCAACTCTTCACCATCGTGCCAAGGTGAGGCCACAGAGGGACAGCTCAGAAGTGGCTTCTGACCCCAGGCAGCCCTGAGCCAGGGAAGAGCGGGAGAGCAGCAGCAGCCGGCCAGCTCTGCAGAGAATCCTCGCTCTCGAAGAAAGTGGGGCGCAGGGCGGCGAGGTTGGGAGAGCTGACAGCACGTCCTAACCCTGAACCACACAAGGCCAGACTCGCCTAATTAATCATATTAATCGCAAAGAAGGAGCTTTAAGCAAAAAGGCAGACTGAACCCATCGTGCAACTAAAGAACATTCAAGCTTAGAAACCCCCCAGTCCAGCTGCCTCGTCAGGCTGCTCCACCTGCAATAAAACTCAAAAACTCTCCGCGTCAAGACTTCTTTGCTTCCGCTCTGCATGGAGCCTCGCACAGGGCCAGGTTCACAGGAAATGCCGTGCTTTGGTTATTTTAATCGATATCTCTTGTTTTCCCTCAGCAGCATCTATCGCTCCTTTTCCCGCTCCTTTTCCCGGTAAAAATCCCCCAGCATCCCTCCCAACTCTTGGCAGCCTGTCAATCAAGGTGACTTCCCTTCCCCTGCCCAGGAGGCGGGCACTGACCCCCAGCTAAGCCAACCAGATGCTCTCTGCCTTCAATAGGGTCCTAGGGTCCAGTGGATCCTGCCACCTCCCCATGACTCCCTCCCTCCCCACCCCCAACAAGCCTTTTCATGGACTCAGATATTACCCAAATCCCTGGAACTGAGCTGGTCCTTATCCTTTCAGAGACCTGGTTCTGCCGCTTTTCTCCACTTCTGAGAGTACCCCAAGATCCTTCCAATAGAGCCCATTTTTTAATTTAAGAAAGCCAGAGTTCTGTTTCTGTTGCTTGTACCCAAAGGACCCAAACTATGCTATTCAGCATCAAGAAGAAACTTAAGTAAAAACAATGAAAATAATTAACATTGATTTGGCTATCACTATTAATAAATTACTTTCATCCTCATTGTCTCCTTTGGACTTCCAGCAAACCAGTCGCTCAGAGAGGTTCAGTGCCTTGCCCAAGGCCACACAGCTAGTAAGGGACCAAAGGATGGCTTCAAACTAGCTCTTCAGCCTGCCAGACCAGAAGCTCCACAGCCTGGAGGGGAGCCTCTCTTGCATCACCCCCCCTCACCCCAGTCAGTCCTTCCCTGGCTTTGAATTTTTCTCTACTTTTCGGTTACGAGTAGGTAGCTTACAAATTCGTCAAGGACAGGAAGAAACTCTTTCTCCTGCCGCTTCTTTTCCAGGCCAGGCCTCCTCTGGGAGTCTAAGTGCTCAGACCCCGTGCAAGTTCTCAACGCTAGGACCTCTCATGAAAAGCGGAGTGAGCAAACGGGCAGACCTCAGGCTTCGGGAGCACTCACGCTGCAAATATCTGGTCCTCAGGGCACAGTGGTGAAGACTGCAGACAAAAGCTTACATTCTAGGGAAGAAGATCTTCTACAGGTGCACAAATAAATATATAATACAATACCAGGTAGTGACAAATGCCCTGATGATAAAGCAGAGTGAAGGGCTGGAGAGCGGAGTTTTGCATAGACAAGCGCGTTCTAGCAGAGATTGCACTGAGGCGAGAGAGCAAACCAGGCGAATATCTGGGGAAGAGAGTCCAGCTGAGCCACAGAGGGCACGGAGGGGCTTCTGGTGTGCAAGGAACTGCGTGGAGGCCCGTGCTGCTGGCTGAAGGGGGCTGGGGGCGGGGCTGGCAAAGCAGGCAGAGGCCAGAGGAGGCGAGACCACGAGGGTCTTGGTAAGGACTTCGAATTTGGTCCCAAGTGTGATGGGAAGCCGTGGGAGGGTTGTGTGAAGACACTAGCATAGTCTGATTCTATTTTAAAAAATCATTCTAGCGGGGGGAAACAACCCAACTGGCCATCAATGCATGAATGGAAAAACGAAATGTGGTGGATCCATAAGATGGAATATTGTTCAGCCATAAACAGGAATCAAGTACTGATACATGCCAGACACAAAAACACACACTATGGGATTCCACTTATGTGAAAGATCCAGAATAGGCAATGGGCTTCCACAGAGACAGAAAGCAGATTAGCGGTTGCCAAAGGGAGAGGGGATGGGGAGTGACCATTTAATGGGGATACAGGATCTCCTTTTGGGGGTGAGGAAAATGTTCTGGAATTAGATAGTGATGATGGTACGCAACACCATAACTGTAAATGCCACTGAACTGTACGCTTTAAAATTATCAAAATGGTGAATTTCATGTCCTGAGTATTTTATCACAGTTTAAAAATAATAAAAAATAAACAGCTCACCTGGCTTACATGTGCAGAGAAGGGCTGGAGAAAGAATAAAACAGAGACCAGCAGGGAAGTTCATCCCGGCTCTGCCTCAGGGTTAGGCACATTCCTTCCCCTCTCCAAGCCTCAAATCCTTCACCCGTAAAAATGGAAACTCTCGCAGGCCCTACCTCTTGGGCTCGGCGAGAGGAGTGGTCCATTACTTTTGAAGCAACCCAGGGCTCAGTCCATGGACCTTTCTTCTTTTCAACTCAGACTCAACCCCATGGAGATCTCGTCCAGTCTCACGGCTTTAAGTTCCATCTCCCAACTCGTCTGCAGCCACCTGCCTCCCTGAACTCAGCTGCTGACGCTGCATCTCCACTTCAGTTTCTAATGGGCACCACCAGCTTCACGTGCCCAAAGCAAACCATTGATCTCCGCCCCGCCCCTCGCGTTTGACCTTGCTCCCTATGTCTGTAAATGAAAACTCCATCCGGGGGCCGGCCCGGTGGCCAAGCAGTTAAAGTTCCACGCACTCGGCTTCGGCGGCCCTGGGTTCATGGGTTTGGATCCCAAGCATGGACCTTCTCCACTCATCAGCCATGCCGTGGATCCCACACACAAAATAGAAGACTGGTGCAAATGTTAGCTCAGGGGAATCTTTCTCACCAAAAAATCCTCCATCCTTCAGATGGAGGCCAAGTATCCAGGAGTCCTGGACTTACCTCTCTCGCGCCCTCCTCATTCAATCAGTAAATGCAGCCGACTGTGTCTTCAAAATATATCCAGAATCCCACCACTTCTGGTCCAAGCCACCATCACCTCCCACCTGGATTATTGCAATAGCCTCCTGGTCCCCCCAGGAGGGGCCGTTGGGCCCCCTTTAAGCTATTCTCAACACTACAAGGAGAGACCCTGTTATAGGTGAGATCACAGCAATCCCCAGCCGGCCCGCCAACAGCTTCACATCTTACTCAGAACAAAAGCCAAATTCCTTACCTTGGCCTACAAGGCTTTACATGACAAGCGCCGGTTAGCTCTCTGGCCTCATCTCCTGCCGCTCTCCTGGCTGGTGGTGCTTCAGCCATCTCCTTGCTGCTCCTTGAACAAACACTTAAGACCCTCACACTTGACCCTTCCACCTGGCTCTTCTCCCAGATACCCATGTGGCTCACACCCTCACGTGTTCCATGTCTACACTCCAAGGAGATCTTCTCTGATGCCCCTTCAGGACTGCCAGATAAAGCACAGGACCCCCAGTTAAGTTTGCATTTCAGATAAACAAGGAGTAACCTTTTAGCATAAGTACGTATCATGCAGTATTTGGGACTTTTTTTACATTGGATATACTTAAAAATTATCTATTGTTGGGCTGGCCCCGTGGCCGAGTGGTTAAGTTCGCATCGCCTCAGAGGCCCAGGGTTTTGCCGGTTCAGATCCTGGCGGCGGACCTAGCACTGCTCATCAGACGGTGGTGAGGCGACGTCCCACAGAGCACAACCAGAAGGACCCACGACTAGAACATACAACTATGTACTGGGGGGCTCTGGGGAGAAGAAGGAAAAAGAAAAGATTGGCAACAGATACCAGCTCAGGGTCAATCTTTAAAATAAAAATATCTATTGTTTATCTGAAATGCAAATCTAGCCAGGTGTCCTGTATTTTTATTTGCTAAATCTGGCAACCCTGACTAAAATTGAAACCATCACCTCGATGCTGGTAAACCCCCTTCCCTGCCTTTATTTTTCTCCTTAGCGTTTATCACCATTTCATGTATCATTCACGTTACTTACTCACTTTATTTAGTCTGTCTACACTCGCTAGAACTGTGCTGTTCAATACAGCAGCCACTGCCCACATGTGGCCGTTAAGCACTTGAAATGTGGCTAGTACTAGTGAGGAGCTGAATACTTTATTTTATTTCAATTAATTTAAATTTTAAAGTGGATGAAATTATTGAAAAATTGATTCAGTTATTGAAAAACTTTTAAGTGTGTTTAGAACAACTTGCATAAGAGAATGTACTTTTTCAACTATAAATTTTATGAAATCAAAATACAGATCATGTATTTCCAATGAAAATTTAGCATTTAAATTGAAATGTGCCAAAGTGTAAATTACACATCAAATTTTGAAGACTTAGAACAGGAGAAAAAGAATGCAAAATATTAATAACTTTTTATATTGATTACATGCTGAAATGATAATATTGAGGGTATGTTAGAGCACATATACTGTTAGAATTAATTTCACTTGTTTCTCCTTTATTAATGTGGCTTCTAGAAATTTTTTAATTGCCTATGTGGCTCACGTATTTCTTTTGGACAGCGCTGCACCAGAAGGCAGTCTCCTTCTGGGTCCAGTTCCCCTGGAGCAGAGCTGAGACCAGACTTGGGGACCTACAGTTTATTCTGGAATGTGATACCAGAAGAGAAGGAAGGGACTGGGGATAGTGAGAAAGAAGTAAAAGTCAATATGAGTGTTCATTATCGAGGTCGCTGTGGTAACGGGGAGTCTACTCCATGGGGACTTCCTGAAATGTTACAGGAAATGCCTTCCAGAATTGTCTCCTTAGAGACAGGAAGCTGAGCCTTTATCCACCAGCTCCCGGCCCCACGACTGCACGTTGAGGGCTCTCCCGGGGTGTTAACTCTTTCACACTTGTGGGTTGCACTTGTTCATGGGATGAAGAAGTTTGCACTGCTTTGGAAAACAGCAGAAAACCCCCTAGTTTGAGTCTTCGGTAGGACGTTGGCAGTCTGAGGCCAGACAGCTTGCGAGAGACTGTCCACCACATCTACAGCTGAAATCAGAGGAGCACCAAGGGGACGTGCTGGGCACAACAGGGGAAGTTGTCTTATTCAGCTCTTAATCCCCAAAGCCTAGAACAGTGCCTGGAACATAATAGACGATCCATAAATAATTTTGTGAAAAATGAATAAAAATATCTGCATTCAAAAATCTGCTGCTGTGTGCTCAGTATATAATTGATCAGTAAATAACAGTTCTTTTCACTATTTTCTGTTTGAGTGCCAACTCAGAATTCCTGGCTTCAAATTTCACTAGTTTTTTTGACCAGAAATTGCTCCTCTCACTTCTTAATAAACAATAAATACCATCACCTCAACCTTCTCCTGGACGTCATGGCAACAAGCCTTCTGCGCCTTCCTCCGCAAGACCTAAGGCGGCAGACAGGGCTGAGAACTTGGAGTATGACTCCCCCGGCAAGAAACAGTCTGCCCCTTCAACCAGCCTTCTTTGGACATCAATGTCAAAGGGGACAGGAGAGCTTGGGGTGTTTATTCCCAGCCCGTAAAAGACACAGAGTGAATGTCATTCTCTCTCCTCTTTAGCACCTCCTCTATTCCTTTGTGCACAGAGCAAGTGCTAATAAACGCTTACTAACACCTTCCAAGCTTCCATGGAAAGGATCCACGGCTGCTGTAAACCCACTGCCTACCAGCACCCCAGCATCCACAGAGGACCAGCCCCTGGGAAAGTCCCTATACTGCCAAGTTCCCGGAAGCACCGACAATACTGCACGTGCTTATAGGCGTAAAAAGGGTAATTTGCTACTTGTAGGGACAAGCCTCTCTTGGATGTTAATTTATCTCTTTAACTGAGGCAGTACAGTTTCTGCTCCTAATCAAGGCCCATAATTATCTGCACCTCTTACTGCTGCTTACAACATTCGTCTCCTGCAAGACCGACCTTCTAGCTGTAGTTACAGAAAAGCTATTCCTCCAGCTTCACTGAGAGGCAGTTCTCGTTTCCTGGAGGACCCCGGTATCCTCGCAGCAGGTGAAACCAAAGGGTGAATGAGTGATTCTGACCCTCCCAATGGGTAGAAGGATGCAGGGAGAAAGGAAGAGGAGGAGACTCAACTAAGGAAAGAAAACATGTAGAAAACTATTCCACCATAGAGACTTGTCAAGCAAAATTATCTCAGAAAATGTGGCTTTAAGATCTGGAGGCTCTGGCCCAGCCAAAGTCAAATGATCACCGTCTCCTATTTCATCTTCCTGGGCACATGGGAAAACTACGTTTCCCAGCAACCTTTGCAGTTAAGCTGCTGCCCATGTGATCAGTTCCAGCCAATGTGCTATGAGCGAAATGATATGCAGCATGCTCTTTTTTCCTGTGTCATGGCCTAATTGGAAGCCATGGGTTGAGATGGTGCATCACAAAATAGTGGAGCCCAAATCATGGAATCACTGTGGAGAGGACCGATGCCCAGGAAAGTCACCAGACTGCGTGAGTCAGAGACTGAGATGCTGGGTCGATTGGCTCCTACAGCATAAACCTGGCCCATCCTGAGCAAAACGGAGACTTTCTGTTACTTCCCAATCCATATTTAAAGAGTTTTGTGAAATATTCAAGGATCCTTGGTTGAATGGGACATTTCAAAAGTTATATAGTTCAAATAAATGGGGGAAATGAGATACACACAGGGAGGTCTCATCATTCACCTAAGTGCTTGACTTT
Organism: Equus quagga; assembly: GCF_021613505.1. Classification (NCBI taxonomy): domain Eukaryota; kingdom Metazoa; phylum Chordata; class Mammalia; order Perissodactyla; family Equidae; genus Equus; species Equus quagga. The sequence continues at coordinate 11,933,895 of NC_060282.1, forward strand.
CGCCTCAGTTTCCTCCTCCGTAAAATGGGAATAAAAACAACACCTATCTCAGGGACTTATCTTGAGGTTTTTAAAAAATACTCCTTTTAACAAATACGTATAGTACTCACCATGGCCAGGCGCTGTTCTAAGATCTTTACCAACGTTAACATATTCAATCCTTGTATTAGTTTCTTAGGGCAGCTCTCACTAGGTATCGTAAGACAATAGAAATTTCTTCTCTCTCAGTTCTGGAACCTAGAAGTCTGAAATCAAGGTGTCCCCAGGGCCATTCTCCATCCAAAGGCTCCGGGAAGACTCCTTCCTTGCCTCTCTCCCAGCTTCCAGCAGCTCTCGGCAGCCCCTGGCATTCCTCGGCCTGCACTGTATCACTTCGGTCTCTGCCTGCATCTTCACATGGCCTCTTCCCTCTGTCCTCTTTATGTCCGAATCTCCCTCTCCTTTCTCCTATAAAGGCACCAGCTGTTGGACGTAGGGCCCACCCTCATGCAGTATGACTCTAACCTGATTACATCTGCAAAGACCTTATTTCCAAGTAAGGTCACATTCACAGGTTGTGGAGCTTAGGACTTCAACAAAGCTTTTTGGGAGACACAATCCAACACGTGCAGTCCTCCTATGAGATGGGTACTAATATTATTCCCATTTTACACATGAGGAAACTGAACACAGAGAAGATAATATGCTTGTCGAGGGTGAGCCATCCAGCTCCAAAGTCTGTGCTTTTCTCAAGACGCTGTGATAAATGTTAGGTGTCTCATGTGCCAGGCTCAGTGCCAGTGGCTGGAGACACAAGTACGGGCAAGAGAGAATCTCTCCTTCCCCAAAATTACAGCAGAAAAGAGGGAATAAAACAATAGCCCATGTAATTCAAAGCAGAAAGCTCTAAGAGTTATCAGAGAGATTGAACAGAATGCTAAGGAAATGAGAAATTACATCACAGAGAAATAGAATCCAACCTGGACATTTAACCGGTGATGGTGGGAGCAGACGACGTGGCAGACAAAACAGCACAAGCAAAGGCAGAGGGATGGGGAAGACTGAACATGTTCTCAGCAAGAGGGAGGGAGTGAAGTGCGGCAGTGTGAAAAGTGAGATACGACACTGGAAAAGCAAGTTGGGGCCTCATGACAGAAGGCCATACGACAGATAACAGCAGTACTAATATAAGCGATGTTGACTGAGTTCTTCCTCTGTGGCAGGCACTTTTCATAGGTTCCCACATCATTATTTTATCAGGCTAAATTGGACTTGCTGTTTGGAATGGCTGTCATCCTTGCTAGCCTGTGAGCTCATGGAAGTACGATTTGTGTGTTTTCCACTCTGTGCTCAACCTGGCACACAGGAGATGCTCAGTGAAGGAAGGAGGCAGGGATGACCTCATCCTATATCACTGGGGAGTCACTGAAGGCTTCTGAACAGGTCTGGGATGTTACTGCAGACATGGAAGTTGAGCACGAAAACTCAGCCCAGCCATTTCTGATTTGCCACTAACTGGGCCAATATTTATTTCATTATCCTGACAACCATGAGACAACCAGAGTTGTCTCACAGAAGCTGTGAAATTCCAGCTAAAGGCAAATAAATGATGTTCTAGATGACCAGCATAACTACATAGGAGGACTGGTCATTACTTCCTGTAGGGACTTCTAAGGTATAAGAAGCTCCAGTCCAGAACCACAGAGACAGAATAATCTAGTATGCCTTCTCACAGCATTATTTGTAATAGTAAAACATTGTAAACAACCTAAACATTGATCACTAGGGAACTAAATAAATACATTTTGGTACATCCAGTTTGCGCAATATTGTATATATACCCAACAAAAGTACAATGTAGATCTATTCGCACTTACACAAAAAATTTGCAAGCAAGGTGTCCAAGAGTATGCTGAAGGGCACCCTGGAGACTTTGTGGAATTTTTTTTTCTCCCCAAAGCCCCCTGGTACATAGTTGTATATTCTTCGTTGTGGGTCCTTCTAGTTGTGGCATGTGGGACGCTGCCTCAGCGTGGTTTGATGAGCAGTGCCATGTCCGCACCCAGGATTCGAACTGACGAAACACTGAGCCGCCTGCAGCGGAGCGCGCGAACTTAACCACTCGGCCATGGGTCCAGCCCCCTGTGGAATTTTTTTTAAGTGAGACCAGTTAGTGACAGTCTGATTGCTCCATTGCAGAGTTCCCATCAACCAAATGGTTCCATCCATTGACCATCCTTTGATAATTGCAAAATGGCAGCTTTCTAATTCTGTCCTTCGTTCCACATTTCTTAGCTAGAATTCTTCTACAAAGGTCTTTGCTTCATCAATAAGAGCTACTTAGTTGTCTGAACATACACTTCATTCAGGAGAGGCAGGAGATCTGCTTAATACTTTCCTTTTATTGCCTATTTTGAGAGTAAGTTGTTGGGGTCTTAATTCTTTCCAGTGGTAACCAGCACATTTAATGGATGGTTGCTTGGTTTTTTGTGTTTTTTCAATTTCTCTTTTTTATGTATGCATTATGAATTATGGTTTTTTACATGTTAAATGTGTGTTCAGACAGTCACGTTCCTTATTCTTGCTGACGTTTAAGTTGTCTCATCTTTGGTCAATGGGAGCCACTTCATGTGAACCCCTGGGACTTTTAGATGTGACCATTAACCTTTGGTGGCTTTTTTCCTTTCCCTGATGACAGCTGCAGGTGCCCCAGACTCATGTTATGTGTTTCCTCTCCCAGCCCTGGAAGAAGCGTCCCTCTTCCAAGGAGCAGCCCTGGTTCCTTTTCAGAGGAATGGGATAGAGAACACACATAGACTTTTACTTGTAAAGGAAACTGACGAGAGTATACACAAGAAACTATTAGCAACACTCGCCTCTGGCTTAAGAAATCCGATCTGGGGTAGGCAGGAGACTTATTTTCATTGTCTGCCCCTCGGTCCTGTTTGAATTTCTTTTACAAGGTGCATGCATTACTTTTTTTTTTTTTTAACACTGACAACTAGTTTAGAAAATAAACAATCTCTAACAGTGAAAAGATAGACCATGTCCCAGGGGAAGGGACTTTCGGGAATCACTGAGGAGCTGGGAGAGTGTATTTGTTTGCTTTGCTTTTATTTAATTAAGGAGGAGGGGAGACTGGGGATTCCTCAGCCCTGAGCTGTTTCCAGCTGCTCAGAAGTTTGTCTCTGGAAAGTGCGTCTAACTGGATGGACGTCAGTTGCCACATTTTTTCCTCTTGGTTGCTCTGTCTGTTTGTTGTTACCGTGTTTTTACAGCTTTTGGAAATGGTATGAAAGTAGAGATGGCTCATTGTTTGTTTCCTGATCTTCCCTCTCCTTATGTCCAGTCTCTCCCTGGTCACAAAACACCCACGCGCTGTCACCTTTGACCCAGGATGGCCAGGTTTTGTTTCCATGAGGTGTTTCTGGTGGATTCAAAAACAGCAGCATGGAGCCAGCCCTGTAGCGTAGTGGTTAAGTTCCTGTGCTCCGCTTCAGCGGCCCAGGGTTGGCAAGTTCAGATCCTGGGCTTGGATCTACACACCACTCATCAAGCCGTGCTATCATGTCATCCCACATACAAAACAGAGGAAGATTGGCACAGATGTTAGCTCAGGGCCAATCTTCCTCACCAAAAAAAAGAAAAAAACCCACAACAGTAGTATCCAATGAATTCTACTCTTCTTGGTGCCTTGGGAGAATCCAGGCCAGTCACTCAGGCAACAACTGGCGCTGTGTTTCTACTTTCAGCATGGTGCCCTCATTTCATGCCAGGGGCAAAACTCTGACACTGGCACTGTCCAATTGATGGCAAATTCCAGAAGAAGCAAAAACAGAGAAGGAAGACCGTGTACCCAGCGTTAAGAACACAAGCTCTGGGGCCAGAGAGATACACACGGGTTTCCGCCAACTCCAGACAAGTCACTCCACCTCTCTAAGCCTCCGTGACCTCTTCTTCAAATCACGATTCAAACAGCGCCTCTCGACACGAGGCCGGGTCTGAGGATTCAGCAAGCTCACACTGACAAAGCCCTTAGCACAATGCCTCTCACACCAAATGATCGATGCTGGAAGTGATGTTGCTGCTTCTGCTGCTGATGGTGCTGACTTCCACGATGCTGGGCTGGTCCCTTCCTTCTCGCTCCTCCCATAACCTTGCCTCTGTTTCCATAATGCTTTCCTAGCATTGGGGTTAGCCGTGAATAAAAGAGTTTTTCAGTAGTTGTGGTGCTGATTATTGTTATTGTCGGTGTTGTTACTTTTAAATTCCAAACAATAGCTTTCCTGTATGGGGGAGAAGCACCTCGTGGGCAGTGTGGGGCGGCAACATGAGCATACCTTTATACAGACAGACCCGGGCCCTAATTCCAGATCAGCCCCTTGCTGGTGGGGTGCCCTTGGGCAAATTGTTTAATAATTCTGGGCCTCGGTTTCCCTACCTGTAAGACAGGCATCATCATCACTAATTCATTCAACTAGTTTTTATTAAGTTTTCATAGGTGCTAAATACCATGCTGGGGATATAAGAACAGAGAAAATTTAACCCGAACTGGAAAGAAATCTCCCTCTGGAGTTCTCTGCTCCAGAGAACGGTGATTAAGAGCGTGGGCTTTCAATGTAGACAGACTCTGAGCTCACAAGCTGTGTGAGCTTGGGCGAGTTCATCGCCTTTCCTCACCCTCAATTCCCCCATCTCAAAATGGCGGTGGTAAGATGGCGCCTTCCTCGTGGACGGTTTTGAGGCCTCAGTGAATCCTGATGGGAAGCCCTTAGTCCAGGGCCGGCACCAGTAGGCGCTCAGCAAGGGTTAGCTGCTATGATGATAACTCAAGTGCTGCCAGCGCCTGTGGGAAGTTTGTGCTGGTTCCAGTGGATCATGACACAGGGAGGTCAGGGATGTGGGAGTCAGGAAAGCTTCAAAGACGCTGTGATGTCTGACAGAGCTTTGAAAAGTGAATAGATGTCTGCCAAGAAGGGAAGGGAGAACCAAGTAACGCACTCCAGAAGCTACAGGGCGATCACAAAGGCAGGAGCATAGGGCACAGGCCAGGGTGGTTGGCAGGGTTGGGGTTGGGGTGGCCGTGGGGATAAGATGGGCAGAGCCAAATGCTGGCAGGAACCAGAGCACAGGGAGTCTTAGATGAAATTCCAAAAACCTTGGGCTTTATTCTAAGGGGACTAGGGAGCCATTGAGGGCCCTTTGGAGCTGAGGAATGATGCCATTAGATGATCAGCTTGTAAAGGGTCTATGGATTGCAGGGTGGAGAATGGCCTGGAAGGGAGCAAGGCTGGAGGCTGGGAGCCCAGTAAGGAGATGCTGCCACAGCCCCTGGAGAGGTGAGGAAGGGCTGCACCAGGCAGCTGCGGCGAGGGCTGAGAGGAGCGCCCTAGCCGAGCTCTGCTCCTGAAGTCACGGGCTCCCTCTGCCCCAGGATGGGTCAGGATCCCATCTCCCTTTCTCTGCCCCCTCCACCATCTCCCTTTCCTCCCCCTGACACCCCTCACCCCTCTACTCACCCCTCTATCCTTTTTCCTTTCCTCTCCTCTCTCTTGGAACTTTGCTTAGAGCAGGGAACTGAAAAACTCAGCTTTGGTTTGATCCAGACGTGCAACATCTCAGGAGGCTGGAGCGAGAGAGAGAGAAAAAGGCAGGCACAGAGATTCACTCCAGCGTCAATTTTTCTTAAAAAAAAAAAAATTTCCTTTGGCACGAGGCCAAACCCCATGGGAAAATTTATCACCCCTTGTCCCATGGTGATTTTTCCTCCACACACCGGCTTTGGACCTCATTTTTCAGGCCACCTCTGTAGCCCAAGAGCTGACAGCTGCTGGATCACCACCTTCAATCATACCTTCCGTCCACAAAACGTGAGGGTTAAGCTTACTGCAGGTACTAGGCAGGCACTGGGCATACAGCAATGAGTAAGACACTGAGCTTGCACTGGGGAGCTCACAGCACAGAGAATTCCAGTACAGGGTAACAAATCTTACAGCCGAGGTCCATATGAAACCCTGCAGGACAATCATCCTCATGACCGATTTACTGAGCTCTCACCATGTTCCGGGAGCAATGCTGGGCCCTTTCTGTGAATTACCGCAGCAAAGCCTCAGGAAACCCTGTCCGCGCTGTTTGCCACCGTGTCCTAGGCACTCAGCACAACGTCCGGCACACAGTGGGCCCTCAAGAAGCACTCCCCAGAGAAAACAGCCCTCTGAGACAGGTCTCAGTCTTGTCTCCAGCATACAGGTGAGGAGACTGATGCTCGGAGAGGAGAGGTCCCTGGTCCTAGGTCACAGAGACGGCAGCAGAGCTGGGAGTCACAGCAGGTCTGGCTCAGCCCATGGTCTTGACCGCTGTGCTGTAGGGCGGGTCATAGGAAGGAAGGGCTAAATTGTCTTGGAGAAGGATAAGGTGGAGGATGGCTTTCCAAGGGAGGTGATGTTTGAGCAGGCCGTTGCAGAATGAGCGGGCCAGGCAGACAAGCAGAGAAAGAGCATCTGGGAGGATGGGGTGGCCGAACGTCAGCTGCATCTGGAGAAGCAGCAGCAGCAGATAAGGCTGAAAAAGTAGGGAGAGGCCAGAGGATGGCGGGGGAGGCTGCGATCTCATCTTCTCCCTCCCGCTTCCCCCCCCCCCCGTGTGGCTCTGCTCTGGAAGGCTCCTCTGAACAGCGCAGGAGCTTCCTACGCCTGCCTTTGATTTCTTTGGTAGCTGGAGTCCCGGTGCTTTGTGTTGGCTGCAACATATAATATGGAATTTCTCTCCCGAGCAATTCTTCATCTCCAGCGACCCACTGGAGGTGATTTGGGCACATGTGTGTGACATTGCAGGGGCTCAGCTGTGCAAGCCCAGGACACCCCACGGCTGCCGCCGCGCCAGCTGCCCAGCCAAGATGCTGGCGCCCCTGCCAGGGGACCAAGCCCGCCAGCCTCCCAGAGGTGGCATCAGTGATGGATCCTCTTCCTTTTCCCTATTTCTCTTTTGGTCTCTCCCATGGAGAGGAGGGAGAGAGCGGGGACAGCCATGTTTTCATCTGTGTCTGTGTTTCCAGCGCTCCTGGCGTGGCTGCATCTCTCTTGGAACACAAATCACCGTCTACCTTGAGGTCATGGAAAGGTCGCAGGTCTGAATCAAAACTCGGTTGGGTTCCAGTCTCAGATCTCTGAGACGGACTGACTGTATGACCTGGCGGGGGTGGGGGGGGCGGCATTTTAACCTCTCCTAAGGACCGGTTTCCTCATCTGCAAAATGGAAATGACAGTAATATATACCTCAGAGGGATGTTATGAGGTTTGACACTCATCCGTGTAAAGCACCAGGGGTAGCTTTGGCACGTAGTAGGTGCTATGGACTGAATGTTTGCGTCCCCCAAAATTCACATACTGAAGCCCTAACCCCCATGTGACAGTATTTGAAGGTGGGGCCTTTGGGAGGTGATTAGGGTTAAATGAGGTCATGAGGGAGGGGCCTCTGTGATGGGATTAGTGCCCTAATGAGAAGAGACACCAGAGAGCTCTATCTGTCTCTCTCTCTCCACTGTGAGGGGACACAGCAAGAAGGCAGCCATCTGCAAGCCAGGATGAGGAAGCCCTCATCTGGAACCAAATCAGCCAGCACCCTGATCTTGGACTTCCAGCCTCCAGAGCTAGGAGAAATAAATTTCCGTTGTTTGAACTCCCCAGTCTGTGATACTTTGTTACAGAGCCCAAGCTAAGACAGCAGGTGCTCGGTAACTGCCAGACCATCTTGCCTGTGTCTTGTCTCCCTTCTCCTTGTGGGCGAGGTCCATCTTAAATCTTCTTTGTTTTCTCCCCTGTAATGCCGGGCAGAGTGCCTTGTGCAAATTAGACACCCCATGAATATCAGTGGAAGAATTAGAGAGTGAGGGAAATGTGCAAGTGAGTTCAAAAAGAATGAGTGAGTGAGTGATTGAAAAGCAGAGAAGCAGCCAATGGAATCCACTGATGGAAGCAGCAGCTTCACTTTCTATCACGTCTTCTCCGGGCACAAATATGGGTCTACTCAGTGGGCTGACACCTGCAAGCCCCTCCCAGCTTTCCAGAAACCTTGCAGGTCAGCACAGCCGGGGCACTGCTGTGGCTCCTTGCCCCAGCACCAACCACAAAGCCTTGAAACTCGCAGCTTGCATAGAGGGTCCGCCACACCAGGCTTCATCAGGGGCCCCCACCTCTTGTTTGCAGAGAGGGTCCCCACTCCAGGTGGGAACAGAGGGGCACCCACCCCAGGCCTGCAGAGAGGAGCTCTCACTAGAAGACAGACTTGCTTAAAGTGGAAATTGCGTAAAGAAAGCCCAGATTACAGTGTATTCACAGATTTTTAGCTCTGAAAAGCCCCTGGGTTCCCCAGCCCACCCACAGCCCTGACAGTCAGAACGTTGACATCAGGGCGTTGGCAAGATGCCTTAATTTATAAATGCCTTTGTTTCCCCATCCTCAGATATCACCTCCTTAGCCCCATCTCCCTCACCCCCGCCTGCCTGAGTTTGCACAAAAACACCATTTGTGGCAGCGAGACTCCCAACCCTGGCACGGAGCCACAAAGTGAAGTAATTGCGCAATTAGAACTTAATAGCTGGATTTAATTTCGTTTTTTTTTTTTCTTTGCATCTCAATTGTTGAAAATGTGCAGTGCCCGCCTTTGAATGTCTGATGAGTTCCTCGTGTCTGCCCCAGGAAGGGACAGGGTTGGGAAGGGCGAGGCAAAGACAGCTGGCTGGATTTTGCATCTCAAAGAGAATTTACAAAGTTAACCTTCCCCAGTGGCTGGAGGCCAAGAAGGAGGGAGAGATTTAACTCCAAGATTTGGTAGCAAAAGATTTTTCCCTTGAGGCCAGATTTTCAGTGACTTTCGACAAAAGCTGTGCCTGAGCTTGGCAGATGTGTGGCAAATCATTGCATTAGCCACCGTGCATGGAGGACACACTATGTGCAAGGTACGATACATCATTTCCTCTAAATCCTTCCGACAGCTCTACCACCACTGTCCATCTTTTTATAATGAGGAAACTGAGGCTCAGAGAGGTCCAGTAACTTGTCCAAGGTCACATAGCTAGTTAATGATAGAACTAGAATGTGAAGGCTGGAGGTAGCTTTTTTTCACCCTCCTCTCACCAAAGGGCCGAGCACAGCACCCTAGGACCCAGTAGCCACTCCAGAAAAGATGGTGACACGTGGATCTGGAAAATGAGAGGATGGGTTCACTCTCCCACATTTCCTCTTTAAGAGGAGGGAGGCTCTGAAATCCACACCATCCACACACATCCACCCACAATGCCACGCCACAGGCCTCTCTGATCTGCCCAAACGGCACTGGGCGCAGCCTTCCGAGAGCTTCTCAACAGCTGCTGCTGCCTCCAGCCCCTTTCCCTCTAGGCCCTGGGAACATGAGACCAGGTTCCAGCACCGCAGCCTCCACCAACTTCCTGGACATCTCCTGAGCACTAATGGTGTGAACAGGGCACCCCACGCGGCTCAAGGACCAGCCCGGTCCTGCCTTCATCACGCACTGCTGGTGGACGCCTCGGGAGCTGGAATGCTGCTGACAGCAAAAGCTCTGGGAAGGGCATTTATCTGCACGCCTGGCTCAGGGTTCCTCTGCATCTCATCCTTTTTGTGTTTATGGTGCAGTCATGAATGCTAGAACTTTTGGGGGTTCACTAGATGAAATGGGCTCCTCAGAAACCACACTACTCACTTGGCCCCCTTTTGCGCTGTGACCGTTTAAATGGAAAGTTTGGTGCCCTGACCATATTCTCCTATATCCCCGCGTGAGGCCAAGCCCTCACATGTTTCAGCAAACGAGCACAGCCTGAGTCTGTACCAGGGGCTGGCAAACCGCAGCCACATCCAGCCCGCCCCCTGGTTTTGAACAGCCTTCAGATAAGGACGGTTTTTGCATTTTTCAATGCAAGAAGGGGGGAGAAAAATAGTATTCGCGACACACGAAAAATCATATGAAATTCAAATACAAGTGTTGATAAATAAAGTTTTATTAAAACACATCCACATCCATTCATTTGCATATTATAAGTGGAATAGTTGTAACAAAGACTGTCTAGCCCACAAAGCCTGAAATATTTACTGTCTGGCCCTTAACAGGAAAAGTTTCTTAATCCCTGGTCTATACCACGTGACTTACCCATTACAGCTACTTTGTACCCTGTTCTGCACCTTCTTTCAGAACCCACTTTTCCAGCCGGGCTCAGATACCGCCGCAACAGTCAGCTCGCCTCCACCTTACGTGGGAGTCTGAGCTCCAGCCCATAACGCAGTAATAGGGCGTGGCAGGTCCCTAATAGGACACTGATGGACCCAAACCTTTGCCCCCATCCCTGCCAGCAGTGAGGATGGCCCAGCGACAGAGCGCGAGCTTTCAACTTAAACCACCTGCGTATGAGGCCCAGCTTCTCCATTCACTGCCTCCGAGGCCCTCACTCAGTGTCCCTGTAAACAGGGAATAATAGTAATACCCACAGCGCCAGGTTGGTGTAAGGATTAAGTAAAAGCATACGGGTAAAGGGCTTAGCCCGGTGCCCACCACACAGTAAACGTTCAATAAATGTTAAGTTGTCGCTGCTGGGTCAGGCAGACGAGGATGTGATCCCCAAACCTTTCTCAGGAGCATTCCTTGCCTGTGTGGTCCATTTCCTTCCTCCACTTCTGTCACCCACTTTACCTCCTTTCTTTCCTCCCGCCACTCAGTTCCTGTCTTTTCTCTTAGACATTATTAACAGCTTCACTCTGTCCTTTGCTGCCACTTAAAATGTTTTGCAACTCAATTTTCCCAACTGTAAAATGGGCATGAGCTTTCCTCCTAGTCTGCTTGACAGGGATGCTGAGCAAATGAGACAAGGAAAAGGGTCCAGAGAACAGATATGCAGCATGCAGTGCCCCGTGCAGGTGTTACTCATGACGCTTAATATCTTGGAAGCAAAGGACACTTGTGTTATGGGTCGAATTATGTCCCTCAAAACGGTATATTCAAGCCCTAACCCCTGGTAGCTGTGAATGTGACCTTATTTGGAAATAAGGTCCTTGTGAACGTAATCAGGTTTAAGATGAGCTCATACTGGATAAGAGTGGCTCCTAATGCAAGGACTGGCATCCTTATAAGAAGAAGGAGATTTAGAGACAGAGAGAAGAACGGCATGTGACACAGGGGGCAGAGATTGGAGCCATGAGCTATTATCCAAAGAACACTAAGTATTGATGGAATGCATCAGAAGCCAGGAAGAGACAAAAGATACTTTCCTACGGCCTTCAGAGGGAGCGCAGCCCTGCCGACCCCTTGATTTCAGACTTTCAACCTCTAGAACTAGGAGAGAATACATTTCTATTGTCATAAGCCACCAGGTCTGTGGTTACTTGTTACGGCAGCCTGAGAAACTAGGACAGTGTCAAGGGAACGCTTCCCGGGCCAGCTCCCCAGAGGATCCAGGTGGTACACACTGTTTACTCTGAGAGGCCACCTCCTCGCTGGGTCCCCCATCACATGAGCCCCCAGACCACACTCCACGCCGCAGGATACCAGCTCATATTTTCCTTCCACTCGATACTGTGTCTGTCTCGCCATCGGTGGCGCAGCAAACACAAGGCAGCACGCTGCACGGGGACCTCAGCAGAGCAGATGCCAGGCGGCACGGCTGCTGACATCAGCGGGCACTGTTCCAGGCGGTTGTGTTGGAGCAAGTCCTGCCTCGCTGCCGGCCTTTGTGTAGCTGCAAAGGAGAGAAATGAAAGAGAACCCATTGCAACCAGGGACGAGCTTCTGCCTGGTACTTGGATCTCATCAAGTCCTAGTGAAAATGAAAAATTACCTCTGATGTCCCCAGGGCTGGAGTTCATCTGTTATTAATGAAACCCACCCCAAAATAGAGCTCAGAGGCATGAGGCTTAGTCTTCTTCTTTTTTTTTTTTCTAACAGTAAAAGAAAGTATCTGTCTACTTCCCCCAGGTAGCCTTGTCCACCTCCCTGCCTATACCATTCTATTCCTTTCTCTGAGCATGTCCCTCCCCAGGCCCAGATTTAATCCAGCTCAAAGGCCACCTCCTCCATGAAGCTTTCCGGGATCCACTCCAACCAGGGCTGGCTCATGGACATGAAACCTGTGCAGTCACACAGGTCCCTGAGCTCAGAAAGACCCAGGTTTGGGTTAATACTCTGCCGTCTCCATCTTGAAATTCTTTTTATGTGTGTGTGAGGAAGATTCACCCTGAGCTAACATCTGTGCCAATCTTCCTCTATTTTGTAAATGGATGCCTCCACAGCATGGCCACTGAGTGGAGTAGGTCCGTGCCCGGGATCCAAACCCTCGAACCCAAGCCACGGAAGCAGAGGACATGGATCTTTAACCACTCAGCCATGGGGCTGGCCACACTTAATTATTTTTGAACAAGCAGATTTGTGTGTTCATTTTGCACTGGGCCTCGAAAATAATGTAGCTGGTCCTGACTCCAACCTTCTCCAGCCAACCAGACTGGACAATCTCTCCTCCCTCTTGACCCTCATAATTCTCTATTTATCAGTAAATCTCTGCATTACTCACTCCAGGACCAGTTATCAAGCACCAGTGAGGGTGTCAGACACTGTTCTGGGCAGTGAAGATTCAGCAACAAACAGGATAGCTCTGGTCCCGGCTCTTGTGGAGCTGGCAGTCCAGTGTGAGAGGGACGCAAAGAACAAAGGATTAGAATGTGTACTAGTCTGCTCCGGCTGCCGTAACAAAATACCACAGACAGGGGGGCTTAAACAACAGAAATTTACGTTCTCACAGTCCTGGAGGCTGGACGTCCAAGATCAAGGTGTCAGCAGGGTTGGTTTCTCCTGCAGCTTCTCTCCTTGGCTTGCAGAGGGCCGTCTTGTCCCTGCATCTCCACATGGTCTTTACTCCGTGCATGTGCACTCCTGGTGTCTCTTCCTCTTCTTATAAGGACACGAGTCCTGTTGGATTAGGACCCACCAGTATGACCTCACTTAACTTTACCTCCTTAAAGGCCTTGTCTCCAAATACAGTCACCTCGGGAGTTAGGGCTCCAGCAGATGAGTTGGAGGGACACAGTGCAGCCCATATCACACTGTCTTGTCACAAGCCTCTGCACATGCTGTTCCGTCTACTTAAAATGCTCTTTAGGGGCCGGCTCCATGGCCGAGTGGTTAAGTTCGCACGCTCCGCTGCGGCGGCCCAGGGTTCGGATCCTGGGCGCAGACATGGCACCACTTGTCAGGCCACGTTGAGGTGGCGTCCCACATCCCACAACTAGAAGGACCTGCAACTAAAGATATACAACTGTGTACAGGGGAGGTTGGGGAGATAAAGCAGGAAAAAAAAAAAAGATTGGCAACAGTTGTTAGCCCAGGTGCCAATCTTTAAAAAAAAAATGCTCTTTATTTCATAAACTCCTATGCATCTTTGGGGCCTCAGGCCTGACATTGCCACCTCTCAGAAGCCTTCCAGAGTTGCCCAGAATCCTCCACATCTCACAACCCCCCAGCACCCAACCACCATGTCACCGGGACGTGCAATTAATGGATTCGTGTGCACCTCCTCCATCCGGCTGTGGGTCCTGCTGCTGCCGGGGCTTGTGCTTCTGCTTCCTGTGGCATCTCCAGCTCCCAGCCCTGTGCCTGCAACACAGAAGGTGCTCGATTCATCGATGTGGAACTCTCCATGACAAGAAGGAACGTGAGCTCCTGGTAAGACCAGGAACCCCCTGCAACCCTGCAAGGCATTTGGCAATCATTGAATAAGGGATTAGATAAACGATCACCCATAAGGAAAAGCATTGACTCTGCTCCCCCTCTGCCAGATTCCCCGCCATGGTTTGCCCTCTCCACCACATCCCTGCACACCATCCCACTCAGCTGCCTACCCCACTCCACGTGGGACAGGAGGAACGGAAAACCCACCCAAACCATCCAAGAACCCCAATAGGAAAGAGGTTTCTCAAAGAGACTTTGGAGTCGTGAATCTCAGACAGGGATCCGTAGACACACCTGGAATTCTGCAGCCCAGGACTCCCCAATGATACACACACAGGCGTGCATGAGCACACACACAGGCATGCATGAGCATGCACTTCTCCTCCCCGGGGCACAGTTCGTCTGCTCCATGCCACACCAGCGTGTTCCGAGTGTAATTATCCATCGGAGAGTCTGCTCAGGAAAGCTTGGCCCTGGGGTCTCATTCAAAGTAGCCAAAATAGAGAACTAGAAAAGCACCCCAGATGCAATTCCAACGCCTAGAAATTGTGCGTGGCACAGATGTGCTGTGTGTGAAAGCAAACCAGTGTTCCTGGAACTGAACGCAGGCGAGGAGGACCCGAATCTCACACAGTTGCACATAAACACGCATGTGTATGTATGTGCACACAAGTAACTCTCTCCATAGATATTTGTATATGTGCCTCGCACACTGCCCATGGCTCCCACTAGAGTCAGTGTGATCCTCAAACCCTGGGAAGGCACAGGGACATGACAGTAGAGGCTGTGAAAATATACAAGATTTCCAGAGGTGAATCTGCTGGAGAATCAAGAATGGTGTAGGATAGAGCATTAGATTCATTCTGCTCCCCACCCCCCAAAACAAGCGGAACCAGGATCAATGGGTGAAAACGATGGAGACAGGTTGCAGCTCAATCTGAGGGAAGAATGGAATGGACCACTTTTCTGGCAGGAAGTTTGACATCCCAGGAGGTGGCCACACCCAGTCCGGGCAAATGCTCAAAGGAGTTCTTATGGTGGGGTTTCAGGACTGCCCAGGGCTGTTGGGTTCTGGTAAGGTTCTATGATTTTAATAAATATATCCCAAACACACCCAGCTTTATGTAAGTTCTATTAGTGCTTCTCTTATGAGAAAAATTGAGTTAGTTAACATTAACAAGTAATAATGTTAAATATTAACAGTCGTCATTCACAAAGAGAATTTCTATATACCAGAAACCAACATATACGTGTTACGTGTCATCTCATTAAAGAGAATATTAAAGAGAACTGTTTTTGATCTAAGCGACAGAACATTCAGTTCAAACTGGCTTAAAAGAAAAAGAAAGTTATTGAGTTTCTTAAGTGAAAAAACCAGAGGTAGGAGAGAGGGGCTTCAGGCTGTGTGTGATCCAGGAGCTTATAATATGTCATGAGGACTCTAGTTCCATTTTTCTCTGCTTCTCTAGGCCCTTCCTTCCTCTCTGTGTTGGCTTTTATCTTAGCTGGCTCCCCGTACAGGAGCCAAAAATGGCCAAGAAGTTCTTGATCATGAGTCTTCACTCCTTCCTATTTTCCAGGGAAAAACACATACTCTTCAATAAAAGGCCCAACAATGGTCTCTCTGCATCTCATCGAACCACACTATGATTAAGTAAAGAATCCTGAGATGAAGAGATCTTCCTGGATTATCTGAGTGAGCCCTGAATGCCATGACAAGAGTCCTCATAAGACAGAGGCAGAGGGACACTAGACATACCCAGAAGGGGAAGAGGCAATGTGACGACGGAGGCAGAGATTGGAGCTATGCAGCCACAAGCCAAAGAATGCCAGCAGCCACCAGAAGCTGGAAGAAGCAAGGAACAGATTCTCCCCTAGGCCCTCCAGAGGGAGTGCAGCCCTGCCAAGACTTTGATTTGGGCCCAGTGATACTGATTCCAGACTTCTGGCCTCCAGAACTATAAGCATACATTTCCGGTCTTTTGTTTTTTGTTTTGCTTGAGGAAGATTGCCCCTGAGCTAACATCTGTGCCCATCTTCCTCTATTTTATATGTGGGACACTGCCACAGCATGGCTCAGTGAGCAGTGAGTAGGTCCGTGCCCAGGATTTGAACCTGCAAACCCCAGGCCCCCAAAGAGGAGCATGCAAACTTAACCACTATGTCACTGGGCCGGCCCCTACATTTCTGTTTTTTTAAGCCACCAGTACTGTGGCCAGTTGTCACAGCAACCTCAGGAAACTAGCACACCATCTAATACCCATATACTTCTGGGACAGGCACCATAGGGCGTGCTCAGGTCACCATATAATCTCGTTTTGGTACATGAACAGAAGGAGTCCTCTTGAAAGCCATTCCTACACTGGGGTGGCTAGCAATAAATTTACTATATATGAACGTTCCTGTGAACCACATAAATATACCCCACCAAACAAAAATGCATGCCCAACTCATGGATGCCCACGTCACAGTCAGATGCCCAAAATTCTCCCAGGCACCCCAACGGTATCCATCAGCGGGGGAGGTACAAGGGAGGGAAACTGGAGTGGGAAGAGACAGTAGTCTTAGCCAATTGCAAGTTAAAGCTCTGACTTTTGCAGGTTTCACAAAAAAGTTTATGAGCATACGAAGATGCTGCTAGGGTCCCTCTCAGAACTTTGCAAGTGGCTCTGCAAGCGGGGGGTCCCGAAGCTTCGGCTTCCGTAGCTCAGGGTGAATTCACCTCCAACTGGTGTACCTTTAACATGGTCCTTTTGGCTGCACGTTGAGCCCAGATTATAAGGGACAAGGGTAGAAACAGAAGGCCTGCCGGGAGACCCTTTCACTAATGCAGGTGTGAGGTGAAGCCATGGGGGTGGGGAGGGGTGGTGTGGCCAGAATCTGGACGTATTCCGAAAGTCGAACCAGTCGGATCTCCTGATGGATTGGATGTGGGATGTGAGACCACCAAAGAAGTCAAGGATGGCTGCACACTGTTGGTCTGAGCAGCTGGAAGGATACTGTTGCTCTGAACTGAGACAAGGAAGACTTTAAAAAAACCTGCCATCCTCTGTCCTGGCGCCCCCATCACACAGGGGAAGTCCTCTACCTTTGAGGCCAAGGAGAGAGTCCATGATTTAAAAAGAGACTGAATAGTCTCTGTATTTCTTTTTTTTCTCTTTTTCTTTGCCTTTGCTTTTCCTCTAGGCCTTTCTCTTCCCTGCTTCTTCTATTTCCCCCAGGAAGCACCTGTTTCTCTCCACGCCACAGGTGATGGTCTGCCCCTGCCCTGGCGTGGTGTCCGTGCCACATTTATGTCTTCAGTCTTAACTACAAACTGTTCTCGTCTGCCCTCGGAATGGTGCAGAGGAACTTCAGAGGAGGCTCCCCAGGGCAGAGAGCAGAATATGCTAATTAACCGGCTCGTCCCCACCCACAGCCTCGCCTCCCTCCTTCTGTGCCTCTGACAGCCGGCTCCTCCCACAGACTGCGGAAAAGCGAGCTGAACCCTTTGGAGCCTGAAATACCAAACTCTGCACTCTCTCTGCAGGGGAGTCTGGGAGCTGAAATCCTACAGCCACAGCTGAAATGCCGTGTGGGTGCTGTGTATGTGAGTTGGTGTGCATGCATGTGTCTATGTGTGTGCGTGTGTGTGCGTATGTACCCATGTATAGACATGCGTGCATATGTGCATGTGTGTGTGTGTACCTGTGCTGGGATGTGTATGTGCGTGCTTGCACGCATGTGTGTGTGTGTGTGTGTCTGTAAGGGCCTGGTGTCATTACCAGTTCTTGGGCCTAAACCTACTTTCCACTGAAAGTGACAATGTACGATTAATGAATCTGTTTCCCTCACTGGCTGAGAGCATCTCTTTTGTTGAAGCTGCTCCTGAACTGAACAATAATCATAATCTTGACAATGATAACTATACGCCCGACAGTCAGTTGGTGCCATTGTCACCCACTTTACAGACATGAAAACTGAGGCTGAGGTTGTTTTCCCAAGTCACCAGCTGGCTCTTTCCCAGCTCTGGTCCTTACTTGGCTGTTTTCTTTATCTGGAATTCTCCTCTCCAAACTCTTCTGCAGCTAAGTCCTCATCCTTCTCATCCCTCTCATCCTTCTCATCCTTCGAGGCGCAGCTCAAATGTCGCCTCCTCCAGGAAGCCTTCCCTGACCACCCTCTACAGTAGCTCCCCCATCACTCCCAGTTTCTCTCTATCATTCCACACTATTTTCTTCTCGAAACTCGACACAATCTATATTATTATTTGTTTATTTGTCTGCCTGATTCGATTGTGTCTTTCCCCACCAGAAAGGAAGCTCCTTGAGGCAGTGGTCTGCTCTTTTTGACTCCCTCACCCCAGGCACTAGACTAGGGCTCTGCGAAGGCAGCTCAGTTTTACTCTACTAGTCTCAGCATTGTGTGCCTTCCTCTGCATGGCTGTTCACCGCGTTGGGGTGATTCTTATCCACGCTGTAGGCCATGCTGGGAATTTGTATGCCCCTTGATTGCACTGGCACAAGGTGCCATCGAGTGCCAGGTGCTCCAGGAGCTACAAATGAGCAAAATGGCCTGTGTAGGATGGATATGAACCAGATCCTTCAGATAACAAAAGACACAGATGCGGCCTGTCTGCAAAGAGAAACCATTATTTGTAAATTAATAATGCCAAATAATTACAAAGCCAAGGAGGGGAAATATCCAGCCAGGCAAACATGTCGAATATTAAAAGTTCAATCTATCAATTCAATTCTCATTTTATTCCTTCAACAAAAATGACTGTTGTACACCTACTACGTACCACCACTAGGTGCTGGGAATACGATGTTGGGCGGAACCAGAAGCACATGTACAACCAGGTGTAAAGCGAGAAGGAAACAAACATAGTTCCATTGGAGGATGAAAGAGGAAACTGACGGCCTGAGAGGTGGCCAGTGAGGGCCTCCCTGAGGAAGTGAATCTTGAATTGGGACCTGAAGGATGAATAGGAGTTGAGGGACAGAGTATCCTTTGATTGGAGGGAGTATAGAAAGTTCCAGCGACTAGAAGAAAGCCAGTATGGCAGAATAAAGGGTCAGGGGTCCACAGGCAAAAGTTCACCAAATACACTAATAGAGCTGAGCCAGTTGTCAAAATACTGAAACACTTCCATACCATTTGATAAATTTAGCCACTTCCGTTGGTCCCTTGGGTGCCCCCTCCCCCACGGCCTAGCTCCTCCTCCCCCAGAGCTCCAGGGACTGCCCCATGGTCCAGCAGCTGGAGTTAACCCTGCCTAAGCAGCAGTTAAAAGGTTTAATCCGTGGAGGTATTCAGAAGCAAGAGGCCCTGCAGGGCATGGTCGTGGGAGCCTGGTCCCTATCCAGGAAAGAGGGAATATTGAGGTGCTTGCCGACTGCAGGGCTGGGAATGCACTAGGAGCAGGCGGATGCGACCATGCGAGACCCAGCAGCAGCATCTTTGGCTTCTCAGAGATGGAGGTGACTTGGAGTAGGGTGTTAGCTCCAAAAATGGAGACAAGGGGCCCGATTCCAGGGATATTTAGGAGGTAAAATCGACAGGACAAACCGAAGGGAGAGCGAAGTGTCAAAAAGGACTCCAAGATGTCTGATTCGTAGAACTGGAGAGACCCAGAGAAGGAATGGCGGAGGGGCCAACGTGGGGTCACTTAATTCGAAGATGTATCTTTCTGCTGATGAACTCATGGACCTAGCATCAAAGACTCTAAGATCATAAAAGAGAGATAGCCAGGTACTCTGTGCCTCCACTGAGCACTCACACCACCACCAATGCAGTCGTCTTCCCCCTAAAATAATTAAATTTAAGTTTGGTTAAGCTTCCAGACCTTTCAATGTCCAGTGGACGTTTTCGCGGTGATGGATATCTTCTGTACTCTGGACTGTCCGGTACGGCAGCGGTGGCCTCGTGTGGGCACCGAGCACCTGAAATTTTATTTAATTTAATTAAGTTGTGGCTAGTGGCTACTATATCAGACGATGCAGCTGTAGATCAAACTAAGGATTTATAGGAAATACGAGGGAAAAAAAACATACCATGGGCATGCAACCCGCAAAAGCCAGACAGGAGAAATTCTGCAGGACCAAAACAAAGAACGGTTTCCTCTACAAATAAATTGCAAGGGTTAAAAAAAAGAGAGGAAGAGGGAAATCTATCGATTAAAAGATGCTTAAAGGACATATTAACCCATCATGACGTGTGGATCTTGTCTAGATCTGATGCAAACAACAAAATTATCAATAAAACCAACGTTTACTAAACAATTAAAATTTGAACACCATCTGTATGTAAGGATGATGTTAAGGAAATATTATTAATCCCTTTTAAGTGTGATAATGGCCTTGTGGTTGTGTTCATTACAAGTTCTTATTTTAAAGAGATACATACTAAAATAGTTATGGATGATGTAATACGATGGCTGGCATTTGCTTTAAAATAATAAGGGCAGGGAAGTGGGTGGCCACGGGAATAAGACGAGACTGGCCCTGAGTTCATGGCCAGGAGGCTGGGGTGCGTTTATGCAGTTTCAGGAGACTGTTCTGTCTTCTTTTGCATATGTTAGAACTTCCCCATATTATAAAATTAAAAATTAAATTAAGCAAAACTAACCTGCCCTCAAATAAAAAATATTTTAGGCGTAATCTTGCTGGGCCATGTGGGCCCCCTATGGATGCGCTGTCATAACATCCCTTGTCCCACCCTGACAGCAACAGGACAGCAGTGGACAGACAGCTCTTGTCTCTACCAGCCAACTTCTTCTCAGTCTTATGAAAGCAAAATAAAGCTTAATGGAAGATGCTCTTTTATCTTTACCTGCTAAGAACCACTTTTACCTTCCCAGGTAGGGCCACATGTCCATGAGGACTAATGAGGATACTGATGAATACTCTTTCGCAGAATCGAGGTGCCAGTGGCTTACACAAGACCAGAGCTTGATTATTTCTCGCTCTGCAGGAGGAGGTGGGTTTCTCAGGTCCACGACTTGGTCCAGGGAGATCACCCACCAGGTCTGAAGCACAGGTTGGTAAAAACGGCTCTGAGGTCCTGCATTAAAGGGACGCACCTGCCTGGGGACTGTCGGTTTCTGCTCACTGTTGGCTCTCAACACTTAGCATATTGCAGTCACATCCTGGCAAACCACTCGCCTGGGATATGCTGTGCTTTGCACATAACCAAGACTCAATAAATATTAGTTTAATTGATTTAAATATACGTGTGCCTACAAATATATGTGTGTATATATACGTAAACATGTTTATGGAGAGAACCTTGCCGAAACAGCATATGGGAAACTGTTTAATTTACATCAGAATAGAAAACAAGGGAAGAGCAGCTGAAAACTGCTCCACTGTCAAAGGAATTCTTCCTCCACTTAAACGCGGAAAATAAACTGTCCACATCTGAAGAGAACACCATCAGGATTTCGGTTTGCAGTTGTCGTGGAAGAGCCATCACACACTCTGCCCGTTCTCTTCTCATCTCTCTGACCATCCTTTATAAATCTTCTTTATCTGCCTGTTTCTCAGTGATGTCCCCGGGGTTCCAGCCCTAACCTCCTGCGTCCTCACCGCATGCTCCCCTGGTAGGTTCAGCAGCCCCTGTGGCCTTGGTTGCCATCTGTACGCCTACATCTCGCCAGAACCCAGATGGTTGCCCCAGAGCTCCTGCCCTGAACACACCGCCCGTGGTCATCTCTATGTGGGAGGTCTCGCCCCAGCGTGGCTCCCTCCTTGGGGGGAACCTGCTTCGCCTTAACCTCTTTTAACCTCTAGCCCCTTGCTGTCTCCCCCCAGCCTCTCGGTTCTCGGTTCCCTCGCACTTATAAGACAGCTCAAGCTCTGCTACCTTCTGGGTGTCCACACGGCTCATGGGAAACTCAGTCCATTCCGGGCGCCAGAAAGGCTGCTCCACTCTGCTCCCACCCCAACAGGTGGAGAGTGGGATGGGCCAGGCTGCTCCATGAGCAGAAGTGCAACAGGGGAAGGATGTTCCAGACACATCACTTCGAAGCCACCCCCACCCCCTGCCCCAAGCTCTGTAAATAAATACCTCCACTGTGGCTTGGGGACCCAACGCCTCACATTCCATGTGGTGCCGCAGAGAGGGCTCAGGCACACAGCCCACCTGGCAGTCATGGCATTCACTAGGCCACCAACTGGATGTGGGTGACATGAGGATCATAATATTGACTATCATATAGGGTTGTAGTGAGGATTGAATGAGTTAGTGTTTGTAAAGCATTTAGAACCATGCCTGGCACATAATAAGTGTTTTTGTTTATGTTTATTAAGTAAACAAACAACAAAAAAAGCACACATGAATTTGTTGAATGAGTAAATGAAAGAGTGAATGCAACCCAACAGACCTGGGCTCTACTGGCATCCCTGCGTGTATTTGCTGTGTGGCCTAAACCCTCGGGACTCAAAGTGTAGTCTGTGGACCCAGAGCTTCCCTGGGCGCAGAATCTCAGGCCACAGCCCAGGCCAACTGATCAGAATCTGCCTTCTAGCAAGATTCCCGGGTGATCCTCATGCATGTTGAAGACGGAAAGAGCACCCCTGATGCCCCCATGCTGTTCCTCGTCATTCCCTCACTTCTCCATCTGTGCTATGGAAGAGTGGATTAGATCCATGGGTTCCTCAGGGAGGACACTTCCAGGTTGGAAAGGCTTTGGGCCACACAAGCTGAGACCATCACAGCCTTCACCTGTCCCCCTGGCTTACTTTCACATCATCCCAATGGGGAGCTTCAATCCGCTTGGAACAGACACAGCCCTGAGCAGGGCCCTGGCTCACCCTGTGGGAATCCACTCACACGTGGTCTGTGGAGAATCCGCTCTTCTCTGGGAACAAAGCCTGGGAGTAGAGGGAGCCAACCCACTGGCACATCAGCCTCCCAACTGGTCCTTGTGTCTTTGATCTTGACCTTTAATCCATTCTCCATACTGACCCCAGAGTCAACTTTCTATGGCAAATTTGACTGCTGACTCTCATCTCCCTTCAGTGGCTCCCCATTGTCCTGGGGATCGAGTTCAAACCCCCTTAGCCTAGCCCACCGGCTCCTTCCCAGCCTGTCTCCAACCCACCTCTGCAGTTAACATTTGTGTACATTTACATATACCATATATGTATTTCTACAGACATTCTATGAATAGATATGCATACATATGATATTCACCACCTTTTACTTACACTAACTGTCATTAATATCAACCAGAGTCTTTCAAACTATGGATCATGATGCATGAAAAGGTTGTAAAATCAATTGATTTTGGTCACTAAACATGTGAGCTTGTTTGTTTGTTTTGTTTTGTTGTAAGGAAAAAGAATGAAACGGACTGGAACAGAGGAGAGCATATCTCATATAGAAAGATCGAGTATTGTTTCACATAACTTCTGTTTGAGTTTCTTTTTTATCAAGCCTATTGAGGTGTAATTTGCGTGTAATAAAAACTCACCCTTTTTAAGTGTAAAATGTGATGTGTTTTGACAAATACATTCAGTCCTGTAACCACATCACCATCAAGATATAGGACATTTCCACTACCCCAGAAAGTACCATGGTGTCACTCTAAAGTCAGTCCCGTCCCCATCTTCACCTCTGAAAACCACTAATTTGCCTTCTGTCACAGAGTTTTGCTTGTTTCCATGTTAAACAGTTTTTGGGTTTTTTGTATGTTTGTGAGCTCCATGATGACAGGGATTTTTTTTAATCTGTTTTACTCTCTCTTGTCTCTTCATACCTGATTCAGTGTCTGAATGTGTCGTAGTTACTAAACATTTGTTGAAAGAACATGAATGAACAAAAGAATGAATGAATGAATGAATGAACCAATTTGTGATGTAAAATATAATTCTTATGGTGGATTACAGTCAAAAAACCTTGGAAGTCCCAGTTGTGGACAATGCTATAGGGTCAGCATATTTGGAAGTTGGTCCCACATCATGAAAGTGCCACCACATTGCTTTTAAAAGCTGCAGAGTATTTCACGGTAAGACCGCATGGTACTTCTGTTGATATATACGTGAGTTATTTCTCATCTTTTTCTCCTAATCACATCCTTATATATATGTCACTAAGCGAACGTGTGAGTGCGTATGTACGACACATTCTGAGAAGCAATATTGCTAGGGCAGGGGTCAGTGCGTTTTTCATTTTGAGAGAGATCCCTAAACAGCCCCGCGAAGAGGTTATACCGGATTGCACTCCCACCTCAGTCAAGAAGAGCCGGCTTCCCGCCTTCACAATGCACGAGCAGACGTCTTCATTTTCCCCCCGTTTAACAGGTGAGCGTGGTATCTCACAGGAGTTTAGTTTGCATTTTTGTTAGCAGTGGGAGTGAGCACCTTTGATGGGTTGAAAGGCCACCGTTATCTACTTTCCTATAAACTCGGAGCTCTCCACTCAGGCCCATTGCTTTCCTTCGGGGTCCTCAGTCCTTTTCTGTATTCATCTGCAGGAGTTCAAGCAGATATTAAGGAAATTAACTTTTTGTCTGGGCCTCACATGTTGGGAACATTTTTTTTCCAACCAGGTTTGTTGCTTACCTTTTGCCTTTATAGTAATTTTTGCAATGCAGAAAATTCTAATTTTATGATATCGTACATGTCTTATACAGATTCTCATATAGATTCTGGATTTTGTGCCATGGTTAAAAAGACAAAGTCCTTCGGCATTTGGATATTATTTAAGTAAAATCTCCCATGTTTTCTTTTAATACTTTTATGAGTCTTTTTTTTTTATTTAAATCTTTGCTCCATCTGGAATTTATTTCAGTTTAAGGATCTAAGAAAGGATCTAAACCTTATTTTAGATGGCTACCATTTGTCTAAACATAACACCCTTTATTAAATAATCTCCTTTTCTCCCACTGATTTGAAATGTCCTCTTAATCACAAACTAAATTTCTATGCCTATTGGGATCTATTTCTGGACTTTCCACGGTGTTTTATTTTTCTATTCATGCACCACTACCAAACTGCTCAGTCTATCTTAGCTTTAGAATATATTTTAATATTGTTCAGACCTACACCACTTTTTATTTTTCAGAATTTGATTATTCTTATCTGTTTCTTTTTCCACATAAAGTTTAGCGTATTTAATTCTAGAAAAAATCCTATTTTTTAATTGGGATTATATTCAATTTAAATATTAATTTAGGGCCAGTTGGCATATATGTGACATGCAGCTTCCTCTCTTACAGACACATCTTTCCATTTATTCATATGTTTGTATATATTCCTTAGAAGCGTCTTCAAATTTTGTTCATTTACCTCTTACACGTAACTTGATAACTGTATTCCCAGGTGTTTGTAGCTATTGTAAATGGACTTTTTTCTTCTGTTGTATTTTTCTGTTTAATTATATTGGAAGATACTTTGCTACCCCGACATCTATTGTTGGCAATGTTTTCTAACTGAGTACCCTGGGTGTTGTGAGCATAAAGTCATATTCATGTATAATAAGTTGGCCTCCTCTCTATTGTTCACTTCTCTTGTTTCTTTCTCCTTTCTAGTCTCATCAGTTATGTCTGTGACCATTGACTAGTAGTGACAGAGATCATGGACATGTCATGTTCTAAATTTAAGGAGACTACTTCTGGGATGTCACTGTTAAGCACATGGAGTGTATGTCCCCACTCCCCCACATTGTGCATGCCCCACTGTTTTTGCAGCTGAGACTGGAGGAAGGGTGGCCCTAGGGAACAGAGGGAGAGCAGAATAGGCCCAGACAATGAGCAAAGTAGGTGAAGTCTATGTGTCCAGCCCGGGTACTCCTGGAGATGGCTCCTTCTCCTCTCTCCGCATCTTCCAACCTCTCAGCCGGCCTTCCTCCCCCACTGCGACTCCTCACCCCTCATCACGAAAGCTCACTGGAGCTCAGTTTCCAGTCCCAGCCCTGCCACTGCCCTCCTGAGCCTCAGTTTTCTCATCTGAAGGTAAACTAATACTAACCTGCTCGGGGTGCTTCCTAGGGTGGGCATGAAAACCTCTTTTTTGTAAACAGCAGTGCAACCATGAGGAGGTTAGGCCACAATGGCCCTCCAGCCACACAAACTCTACTTGTAATGATCACTTCAGCTCTCTAGCCAACCGACCCTGAATGGAATTGCATGCATGCGAGAGATGCCGTAGGACTGTTTTCCTTTCAACTGCGCACCTTTCTTTGCATTGCATTGCATTGCCACTGCATTCCAACAGACTCAGAGGACCAGGAGGAACCTCCCCGGTTCTGTAGTCCTGGCTCTCAGCCCCAAAGCAGAGCCCCGCACTTCCCAGGAAAGGAAAATAAACGGTAATGACATTTCTGACTGGCGCCCTGGGGCCTTCAAGGGCAGGACTGCTTTTTTCCAGGTCAAGCTGGTTGAGAAGCGCCTTGACAGCTGTTCGCAAACACTCACTGAAGCCAGCATCGAGGACCTGTCTGCCTGCCACCGCCAGTCAGCCTCCTCCAGCACCGCAAATGGCTATCTGCGGGGCAAGGCACCAGTCTGTTAAAACCTAGGCGGCCACTTGCAACTTCCAAAAACATTTTCCAAAATGCAATGAAAAAACAACAGATTGAGAGCGGGGGGAAAGATGTCTACTACAATCATGAGTATAGAGGATGCTGTCCTTTAGCGAATTGATAAGGAAATCCTCAAGATCATCAATGGATAAATGGACAAGGATGTGAATAATTTCCAGGAGAAACAATCAAGAAACATATGAGGTCTTTTTCTATCTTCTTTGTTATTTATTCATAGTTTCTTGGTGTTCTGCAAAGAGCGTTGATATATATTACTTTGGCAATCAGAAAAGAATTATTTTATTAATCTAGACAGCTATTTCTAAAAAGGCCTAAGGCTTCTTCTTTGCTGTCGTGTTCTGTAGCTAAACAACACCCAATGTGCGTTTAAACATCAGAAGCCGACAGATACTTGGCACATAGATTAAGAGCCACCCTGGGCTCAGGAGAGAAGCCATGAGAACTGTGAAGGGAAAGAACGGAGGTTATGGGCCCTTGTCTACTGTCAGACATCCTAGGTTTGTGTACCAGCTCGGCTACTTAGCAGCTCTGTGACCTTGACCAGCACACTCAGGCTCTCTACGACTCAATACCTTGTCTGTAAACTGGGGGCAACAGCATGTACCTTCCAGGGCTGTCGTGAGAAGTCACGGAGATGAGAAGTCACAGAAAGGACTGCTGTGTGCCCGGCACATGGTAAACCGTCAGTAAACATCAGATTCAACTTGCACTGTGACCATGCTTGAAGAAGGGCCATTCTGGAGCAGGAAGGAGCCCTGTCAGGCAGGATCTTAATCCTAGTCTACGGGACATACTGGGTGACCTTGGGCAAGTCACATCACTCCTGGGTCCCAGATGATCCCAGAGGCCTCTTCCAACCCGGACACTCTGACTCTTATTCTCAGATCATCCCTGTGGGTCTGCTCCAGGCTCGGCGGGGTCACAGCTCTCTCTCCTAGTCTCTGCCCTCGCCCAGATGGGATCCCCGTGACATGGTGCCTTGGGGAAATGCCTGGTTCATAGCTGAGGCTCTGACGGTAGGAAGCTCTCACCAATGGGTGCGCCCTCCCTTCCCCAGGGAAGCCGACTTCTTGTTTGGGCCTCTCTGTCATTTCCATGGAGACAAGAGACAGACCAGGAGGGTATTGAAAAGTCCTTCCTTCAGGAAAAGGCTCCTCCCTTCCCCAGGGAGCCAACACTCCAGTGACGCAGTTTCCTGGATCCATGAAACCGAAGGGATTTCCCATCCCAGACGTCTCTGGGCCTTGCTGCAGAACGGAAACAAGGCCAGGTGGCCCCTTTGAGGCGACGCCCTGGGGAGCCAGTCCAACCCAGACGTGGCTCTGCCTCCACCCGGCAGCTTCCGTCTACTTGGGGGCGGATCCGTCCTCTCCTGCAGGTACCTGCTTGCCCTTTGGATCCAGGAGGATTTTTCCACAATCCCTTCTCTGCGAGCCAAGCCCTCAAGCGCCAGAGGACGAAATCTCACAAAGAAGACCTGGGGTGGATCGTCTCTCCTCTTGGCAGAGCTCACGCTACTGGCGCCACACACCCACCTGGACAACCTCATGCCTGATTCCAACGCCCCACCCTGACTCGGGAGCTGTACCCACCTGAGGCAAGTCCCTGAATCAACAAAGTCGTCCGGCTGGATGCTCTTCTTGCTTCTCCTCTCTGCTTTGCTGGGCCCTCTCTTAGCGCCCAGGCCCCTCAGATGCCCAGGGCCACTGTATTACCAGGGGGATAGCATGGCTGTTGGAATCTTTCGTTCCATTACCAGTTCTGTCACCTGCTATCTGAGTAATGTTAGTCAAATCATGAAATCATTTTTTATCTGTAAAGTGGGAATAATAAAATCTGCACCATAGAGTTTTGAATATTCATCAAATGCCCCCTGAACACTGACTCAGGTGCCAGGCTTTCTAGCAGGTGCTGGAGATACAACAGTGAGCAAAAATTACCCGAATTCTCCAAAATTAACAGATACGACACTTGAAAAGTTCCCTGTGGACTTCCGTCTCTAGCTATGATAGAGTATCTTGTATCACACCAACATTGTTTCAGAGAACAGCTGTATAATCTGGATAAAACACAAAAAAAAAGTTTGAAAGCATAGGCCAGTGGTTCTTCACCTTAAATGTACATAAGAGAGCTTGTCGCATCCATTTCCTGGGCTTCATCCCCGGAGACTCTGACTCAGTAGGTCAGATTTAGGCTCACGAATTTGCTTTTGCAAGAAGTTCATGGATGACGCCGATGCTGCTTTCTAAGGACCACTCTGAATTATCATGGCAGAGGGGGACCACCGAGGCACCAAGATTTTGGAGATCCAGATGCTAGAGAGAGGGAAGTAAGTACCCTGTGGTGAGCTTGACATTCTGCGCGCTGCTTTTCCCCTTGAGGCATCTGCCCATTTTGAAGCCCCATGGAATTGAAAGACCAAGCAGAGCAGCTGATGAGCTTTCACCAGTGTCACGCTCCTTGGGAGACCAAAAATTGGAATTCAGGGCTACCATGACAGTCAGGGGTTAAGGAGCCAATATGTTAGAGAAAAGTGAACTGCAGAGAAGTGGGCCCAACGTTCTGGACATCTCTTCCCCAGAGACGTTTTCCAATTCTAGTTCCCTCCTGCCCACGCCATAGGCCTCATGCCTGCTGTCCGGCTCTCTTAGGTCTGCTTGAGGATCCACTCGCTCAGAGTCCCCATCCACACATGCACAACCCTGACGTGCAGTGGGTTTAATGCCTCGTGGGGTGAAACTTTGGCCAGTGCAAGACAGAAGCCCCTGGATAAATTATGCCCCTGGGAAGGGTCCTGAGATACAGCCCACATGGTTTCTTGAGGGCACAGCCCTGCGAATTGAGCAAACAGTTTCTCTTACTGGTGGCTGGGCAATATTGCCTTTTCTCGTGTTCTTTCCATAACACTAGCAGATTTCTGGTATGCCACGTGACAAAGAGACTTTCCCTTGCTGCCATCATCATCAAAATGTGTCTCTTTCTTGTAGTAATAATAGTGAACATTTAGTCAGTGCTCACTCTGTTCTAATTAACGTTCTTAGTGCTTTGCACATATTAACCCATGCAATGCTCACAATAATCCTGTGAGGTAGGCACCAGTATTACCCCATTTTACAGATAGGAAAACTGAGGCACAAAGAGGTTTAAGAACTGGCCCAAGGTGTCACAGCTGGTGAGCAGTCGATCCAGGATTTGAACTTGGGTCCTCCTGCCACAGAGCCTCCTTCCTTAAACACTTACAGAGCCTCTCAGAGCATCACTACCTTATAGCACCGTTTAGGAAGAGTTTTCGCATCTGTGCTATTATCTGAGCCGAAGCGGCAATCTCATGATATGTACATGGGGAATATAATGCTATCTCGTTTCAAGTGGGAAAACTGAGCCCCAGAGAATATTAGGAAACTTCCCAAAGTCCCAAAAGCTAGCAAGCAGCAGAATTGACACCAGAAATTAAGCCTTCCAGTTTATAATAAAATAACTTTATTACCATGTGTCAGGCATTACGCTGAAAGCTCTACAGGCTTCATCCATCTTTGCTCTGAGGGCAAACCTATCAAGCAGTTCTTAGTTCTCCCCCTTTAGACAGAGAAAACCAAAATGCAGAGACGTCACAAGGTTACAGCTAAGAAAAAGCAGAGCTGACCTTTTTATAACAGCTCTGTTGAGATCTAACTGAAGCACTGTACAGTTCACCCACTTACAACGCACAGCTGAATGATTTTTCATATATTCAGAGAGTCGCGCGATCATGGCCACAATTCACTTTTGACTATTTTCATCACCAGAGCTGGAATTTGAACTCAGATCCATCTACCACCAAAAGTTATGCCCTTACTCGCTACAGTATGTTGCCACCAAAATCCCGGGTCAAAACCGCACTCATGCTACAACACAGGGTCTCAACCACTCCAAAGCCTGGCCCTTTCCATACGAGACCCTGCGCACAGCCTGGGTTGCAGAAATCCCTGAGGAGGAGGAGGACGGTGCAGAGAGAGCACCCGGGACCCAGGAGCTGAAATGAAACCAGGGCCAGCCCCTCTCTCACGTTTGCGAATCTCACATCTATCTCACACCCTCAGGGAGAAGGGGCTCGATCCAGGCTGATTGGGTTGAAGCTGGAAATAGAGAGAAGTGGGTCACCGTGATGAGGGGCCAAGGATGGTACAAGTTGATGGCCCAGTCCTGAAATGTTCACTGGTGGTGGGAGAGTGATCAAGAAGAGCTGTGGGGGTCAGCCCGGTGGCGTAGTGGTTAAGCTCACATGCTCCACTTCAGCAGCCTGGGGTTCACCGATTTGGATCCCTGGCGTGGACCTATGCACTGCTTATCAAGCCATGCTGTGGCAGGCGCCCCACATATAAATTAGAGGAAGATGGGCATGGATGTTAGCTCAGGACCAATCTTCCTCAACAAAAAGAGGATTGGCGGTGGATGCTAGCTCAGGGCTAATCTTCCTCAAAAAAGAGAAAGAAGAACTGTGAAGAGTGAAACAAATACTGAATCTTGTGCATTCATTCATGCAATGTGCACTTATTGAGCACCTACTATACACTAAGTCCTGGATTAGGCATTGGGGTGGCAGAGATACTTTTCTTCAACTTGTTCACAGTCAGTGGGAGAGACAGAGAACAATTTTTTTTCAATTTTATTTATTTTTTATTTTATTTATTTATTTTTTTCGAGGAAGATTAGCCCTGAACTAACTGCTGCCAATCTTCCTCTTTTTGCTGAGGAAGACTGGCCCTTAGCTAACATCCTTGCCCATCTTCCTCTACTTTATATGTGGGACCCCTACCACAGCATGGCTTGCCAAGCGGTGCCATGTCTGCACCCAGGATCTGAACCGGCGAACCCAGGGCCGCCAAAGTGGAATGTGCACACTTAACCGCTGTGCCACCGGGCCGGCCCCTTTATTTATTTTTTTTTTTAAGATTTTATTTTTCCTTTTTCTCCCCAAAGCCCCCCTGGTACATAGCTGTGCATTTTTAGTTGGGGGCCTAGTTGTGGCATGTGGGACACCGCCTCAGCATGGCCTAATGAGCAGTGCCATGTCTGCGCCCAGATCCGAACCATAGAAACCCTGACCCGCCGAAGTGGAGCATGCAAACTTAACCACTCGGCCGCAGGGCCAGCCCCAAAAACAAATTATCATAATGCATTTAGTCATTCATTCCATAAATATATATTGAATACTTAGGATGCATCAGACACTGTCCCAGTTGCTGTGGATCCAGCGATGATCAAGACTGGCACAATTGCCAGCTGTGCCCCAGGACATTCTCCCCTCCTTCCACAGTAAGACTACATTTCCCAGCTTCCTGACAACTAGGTGTGGCCCCATGACCAAGTTCTGGCCAATAGGCAGCAGAATGGCCAACGGTACAGGAAGTGGTGTGTGCCACCTCCAGGTCATGACTTTAAAGGGCGGGGGCGTGGCCCTTCTTCCTCCAGGTCTTCCTCTGTTCCACGGCTGAGTGAGAACGTGGCAGCCAGCCATAATGGATCATGCAGACAAGCGGTCCCCTCGCGTTGCCAGTCACCAGAGAGGAGGCTCATCCCTGTACCGTGGAGCTGCCACATCAGCCTTGAGCTGCTTCCACCGAGAGGAGCACGCCCCTGCTTTAAGCCGTGGATATCTCAGTTTCCGTCATAGACGTCAACCCTGTATCCTATCGCACAGAAAACACAGCCTCTGCTCCACAAGGCAGGGTGTGGAAGGGAGACTGAAGAGCCTGTGTCTGAGAAGAACGGAGGGAAGCAGGGCAACTCGCAGCGGTGAACCCAGATCCGCCCACTTCCCAAGAAGGAAACTGAAAGAGCTCTGAAGGGAGAAGCCAGCAGTGTGGAGAATCTTGAATTTGCCATACACGTATCCTTGACTCTTTCCAGGACTGGTTGGAATACTTAGGGCCTCTAGAACACTGTATCCATTAGGATGTATTCAGCTGCAACTAAGAGAAAACCGTTTAGAGTAGCTAAAATATGAGTGCATCCATTACTTACTAAAGAATTCTAGAGGCAGGTAATCCCAGGGATGGTTTAGCAGTTGGCATCACCAAAGACCATGGTTATTTTCATCCTTCTGCTCTACTAAGCTTACTGCTCATTCTTAAGCAGAGCACCTCATGGTGGCAAAATGGCTGCCTAAGCTCCAGGAACCATGTTCTCATCAGGCAGAAAGGCTCAAAGTGGAGGTAGGAAAGAAGCTAGGGGACAGGCAGCAAGAAAGGACTTCCTTATTTATCCTTTACCCAAGTGTCCTCCCAATAGATATTTTATTACATATTAGTGGTCAGAACTGGGTCTCATGGCCACTATTATCTGTAAAGGTAGTTAGGAAAGTGAATATCTGGCTTTTTAAGTCTCTGTTGAGGTTGTGAACAAGGAAGAAAGAGTTGATATATTTTAACACTTAAGGGAATCACGGAGAGGTATTTAAGTCACTGTCCAGAGCCGCATTCTCCCTCCGGGGTTGTCCTGGTTAAGACTGGGGCCTGGATACCAATCCGTTTGTTTGTTTTTTAAAGTTTATTGAGATACAACTTGCATGCCATCCAACTCACCTATTTCAATGTATAACAATTTTAAGTGTACACACAGATATGTGCATTTTTTTACTCTGTGTGAGTGTGTGCTTGTGTGTGCGTGTGTATGTGTGCGTATGTGGTGGTGGTTCTCAGGAAGGCAGGAAGGACATGCCCAGGGCTCACAGGGGAAGAACAGGGGTCCGCCCTGTCCCGTGGCCTCAGGGCTGCCTGTCTGAATCCCCTGCATCTCTCCTTGGTTTGGGGAAAAGCTAAAAGCTCTGCGGATGCTGAGCATTTCTGTAGAAGACGTGCTCACAGAGATGAAATAACTCGCAGGTGGCTGTTTGCACCCGAAACAGCATCTCCAGAGCCTAAAGAATGGCTTCCATCATGTTGACGTTTCTCAGGACCAGAGGCCAAGCTGCAGTCTGTCAAGGGGCTTCTCAACCTGGCCCTGGTGTAGCTCCCAACACATTTCTCTTCACAGGCTCCCAAATGTGATCCTGCTCATTCCCCTGCCTATAATGAGCCCCCTCTCATCTCTGCTTGACTACTCACCCATCCCCTGGCTAAACCTTTCCACTGGGAGTAAAATCCAGACTCCTTCCTACAGTCCATGGGGCCCTGCATGCTCTGGCCCCACCTACCTCACCAACCTCATCTCCTTCCACTCTGCACTCTAGTGACATACCCAACACTCATTCCTGCCTCCGGGCCTTCGCACATGCAGTTCCTGCTGGCTCAAACCCCATTCCTCCAACTGCTTGCAAGTTTGGCTCTTTCTTAACCTTCAGGCCTGTCCTGATCACACAACCTGAAGGAGCCCCATCTGCCCTGGGCATGACCAATTACAACACCTGTTCAATTTTCTTCATAACACTCACTTTATGAAAATTTTCCTGTTTATTAGCAGTTCATCTGTGTTTTTATCTGTCCCCCTCCCCACTGCTAGATCATACACTCCATGAGGGCAGCCTTTTCTGCCTTATCCAGCAGAATAAACTGAATATTCAGAATAAACAGAATGCCTGTGTGTCTCTAGCACCTAGCAGAGTTCATGTCCCCATAGCAAGTGTGGATTTGCTGAGTAAAGGACTGAGAAGCTCAGTTTAGGTGGAATCAGCCACATGCCTGAGCTGGGAATAATCTCCCTCCTCTGGTGATGAAGCCGCGCTCTCTGCCTCTCTCAAGGTCCTCAGCGCCGTCTGCCTGTGAACTTGCTGTGCAGTTATTTATAGTTTTTCTCTCCCCTCCCAGACCTCAGCTCCTTGCTCTAGCTCCTAGATTCATCTCTGCATCTCCCGCCTCCTCCCAGCCTTTAGCAAGGTACCTTGTATGTTGTCGGTGCTCTATCAATGCCGAGTGAGTCGTGTTGACTGTCATCGCAGACACCTAAGGATAATTTGGAATTCTGTGCCTCTGCATACCAAGCACCATGCTCGTCACTCTGCTCAAAATGACTATGAATTTATGCGAATACGATTTCCAAAGATGAATAGTGCTAGGGTGATAGAACTGAGTAAACACGTGGCTTTGCTGGCAGGTTGTTCTGATGATAATTTTCTCCCCACATTGCGCATAATTGGATTGGCCGCATCTGGGTTGTTTTGCACCAAGTCTCTTCAAAGGAGGGTGATTAAATGCAGAGAAGGTGAAAATTAAATGCAACAATCTTATTAGGGGAATGGAAAAGTGACAAATGTCACAGGGCCTCTAGAAGACAGCGATGCAGGGGGACTTTTCCAGGGCCGAGGTTAACTTGAGTTTAAGGGGCTTCAAGGGCTGTGACTGTTTCTGGCCTTGCAGGTGCCCACCGCCAGCGTGGAGGCTGCATTAGCTGATCTGCATGTTGCTGGGGTCGCATCCTGCTTTCTTGGTGTATGGAGATCTTACCAGATGTTACCTAGCGGTGGATGGATGTGGGGAATGTTTTTGCTTCGCCATTTGAAACACAACTCCCTCTGGCATACACGTTCTTCCGAAGGCTCCATTCCCACGCTTCCCTGACACTCCCCGCCTCCCCCACCCCAGCATGCCTCTGCCAGACCATATTTCAGGTTCCCAAACGTGTCATCTTGCTGCACAGCCGTTTGCATGCGTGGCTTCTTCTGCGTGGGGATGCTCTCTGCACATCACTCTGCCCCACATCCA
Source organism: Equus quagga (assembly GCF_021613505.1). NCBI lineage: Eukaryota > Metazoa > Chordata > Mammalia > Perissodactyla > Equidae > Equus > Equus quagga. Next base: position 11,968,802 of record NC_060282.1, read on the forward strand.
TCTGGCATGAGATTCACACTTATCCATTAAGGCCAACTCCAGCCACCCCTCCTCAATGAGGCCTTCCCTGAGTGATGAGTCCCGCCTTTATGCCTTCACTAGATCTTTCTCTTGCCTTCATCATGGCAGTTGTCATGTTGAGTTGTCTGTGTATTTCTGTGGCTCCCACTAGAGTGGGAGCCCAGAGGCAGGGACCGGGGCTTTGCTATCTCTGTAGCTCTCGTGCCTAGCACAGAGGCTGGCACACAGCAGATGCTCAATTAAATGTCTGTAGAACACAGGATAGAGGACACGGGTCAAAGTTCCGACTGCCGCCCGGGATAGCAGAGTTGTTCTGTGGACACTATCGCCAGACTGCCTGGGTTCAAATCCTGCATCTTGACTTGCTCGATGTGTGACCTTGACCTTGACTTTGACCAAGGTAGATGTAGTCATTTCCTCATCCCTAAGTTAGGGATGATGACGATGATAGTAACAACAGCGCCCACCTCATAGGGATGCCTCTGGCATGAGATATTAATACAGCATGTGGCGCTCACACAGTGCCTGACCCACAGGGCCTGTTGCTGTTACTGGCTCAGCCATTCCTATTCCTCTCCTCCGGAACAAACTCACAATTGCTGAGAGGCTCCAATGACGTGGCGTGATATATTCAATTGCCTGAAAGAAGGAAAAGTATTACACAAATCAGGCAAATCCCCATGTCACGATAAATTATGAACTTCTATTTGGAAATTCATTTGAATATGTTACTCCCTCCAAATAAATTAGAGGACGTGGAAACATTAACTTGAGTGAAAAATAAAGTAAGTGTAGTCATTTCTAAATTAGGCCGAGCTCACTAGGAATAATTGTTCATCTAACCCCTTGGGCTAAGATGGGGATAATCTGCTCCTGGTGCCCAGTGGTGTTCTTGTTAATACTACGCTCCATTCTCACGCCCTTTGAACCATCGCCTCTCGTCACCCTCTTTATCACAGCATGCAAAGGAGGAGGGACTAGCTATGTGTCTCCCAATCTTTTGTTTCAAATAACACCTGTACAAGTTTTGCCTTATCTGCTTAATGTTTTTTCTGTCGGTTGACTCACTTTTTAAATTTAAATAAATTTATTGACAAAGAGAACTTGATATAGAAAATGGAAAGCACTTGCCATAAATAAAAAGTAACCAAAACAAAAAAGGACTACAGTGCAAACCAAGCCTGGTTATTGGATTCCAGCTACATGCCACTGCCTCGTTCGGGCACTTTTCAGATGGGCTCCTTCCTCTTTGTTCAAGAGGAAGATCGGAAAGTGTTACAGTTACTAACCCCAAGCTGAAACTTTCCTCATATTGTTACAAGAGGGTATGAAGGGGAAAAAAGTTACTGTCTTTCTCATTTTGTGTTTTAAGATTACCTAATTCCCTAATAGTTCATGACCTAAAATCAGCTCATGCGTCCAAAGGCGTATTTTACTGGTGGTACCCAGGTGGCCCCGGGGAAACACCGCCCACCCGCTGGGAAAGCTTTCTTGTGGACTAAATGGCATCGAACACCCACCCTGAACACGGTCTCGACTCCTTCTTCTCCCTCACTCTACACAAATCCATCATCCGGTCCTGTCTATTCTGCTCCTTCATATCTCTTGAATCCCTCCCTCATCTCCGTAGGCAACACCATCTCCTTGGTCAGGTCCTCATCAGTTCCCCTTGGATCAGGGCAGTATTCTCCTCTAGCATCTCTCTGTCTGCCAGGGCCCTTCTGCCTCTTGGTCCATCCACCATATTCCTGTCAAATGGAGGGCCTAATAAATGTTCACAGAATGCATAAGATTCTATCTTTAAAGACCCAAGTAATAAACCACCATTCAAAGGTGGTTTTCTTAGAGACAAGTTGGAGTAAGGATGAAGTCTGGAATTTTGGAAAAAAGGGACGCACTGATCAATGAGGTGAAGCTGGGAGCTCTCCGGAGCTCCAGAAGACTGAGGGAAAAGGATGGAATGTCCCTTCCCACCCAGAGGAAGTGGCCCTGCCTCCTCCACCTTGCCCTTAAGGGATTCCTGCCCAGTGTCCTCTGTGTGTTGTGTTCTGCGGGGCTGTGAATTGTATCCGTACCTCTCTCTCCCCGCCTAGACTGTGAGCTTATGGAGGGCAGGGAGCATGTCTTAGTCAGCTTGTACATCCCCAGCGCTCAGCACATTGAAGACTCACCAGATGAATGCTGGCTGAATTAAACTGCTGAAGCCAGATGCTTACAGATCTCACCTCACCTGTCCCCGATCGGGAACTTCTGTGCCAAACCGACAGGATCCTTGTCACACATCCAAGGCCTGAACACATCCCAGTGTGGTTTGCAAGCAGGATAATTTGTTTCTTGTTGGAGATCTTGTCAGCCTGTTCCCTACAGAGGTGCAGCTTAAAAAAAAAAAAATCTTGGCAGAAAACAAATCCAATTGGAAAGCGACTTGGAGGGAGGTTAAGCAACACTCCCAAGGCGTCTCTTCCAACAGCCTCTTCCCCATGTCTTCAGATGTTCAGTGTACGGATAACCGTGGGTCACTGCCATCGTCCCCTGCCAACAGTATAATTAAATCATCTTTGTCAGTGACTGCTGGCCCCCGAGGACCTTGCAGAGGGAAAGCCATTCATTTAAAAGCAAGTTCAGCACAGGCTCTATCCTTTGCTCCCTCCACCCAGGCACTTTTTCCTATTATTTCATGGTTACTGTGTGCCAAGGCTGTAAGGTAGACACTTTAGTAATCCTACCTTCTGCAGCTGCAGGATTGAGGCTCAGAGAAGTGAAGTAACCTGCCCAAGGTCACACAGCAATCACAGCGACTAAGACCAGTGTTCCCAACCATTACACACACTGCCCAGGCACCCCACACCACCAGCCTCAGGCCATGGTCTTTAGAGGAAGGGATGCTCTAAAAACACATGGATGGGAAACATTCCCCAAATCCAGGGTCATGTAACAGAACAGATGTGAGGATTTCCAATCAGACGCTCTCCACCACTGCCAAGGAGTAACGACAGCAGGGAGTGTTTCTCGAGCACTCAGTCAGGCGCTGTTTTATTATCCTCAAAAATTCAATCACGTGGTCTCATTATCCCCATTACAGAGATGAGGAAACTGAGGCACAGAGAGGTTAAGGAGTTTTCCCAAGGTCACAGAAGTGACATGCGAAGGAGCTAGGATTTCTTTGAGCAAATCCGTATTGAGTGCCTTCTGTATGCAGGCGCTATTCCAGCAACCGGAGAGAGCAGTGAGCAAGATGGTCAGCAACCTCCTCCATCCATGCTCCCTATCTTATTGGTCCACGTGCCTGAGATGATGATGATGATGATGACAAATAAAATTACCACTGTTGACTGAGTACCTACTATGTGCCAGGCCGCAGTTTGCTCAACTACAAAATAGTGCTGGTATTGCCTATCTCGTGGCACAGAGCAGGAGCGTACTATCTCACTTAATTCCTAGACGAACTCCATGAAATGCTGTAACAATGCCCATTTTACAGTCGGACAAAGCGCGGCTGAGTCAAGTGAAGCCACCTGCCTGTGAATCCAAGTGCTCCCCAGCCCCCAGCACCCCGGTCACATCACATCTCACCTAAGAGGCTTCCTTGGCCCACCCCACCCCCAGCCTGGCCACCTCTGGCTCCTCTAGATTCTTATGACAATTATCTGAACGATCAGGAGATAGCCATCCAAAACCAGAGAAACATCAAAATGCGTTAGGCAATTCTTGTAAGTGCTGGTGTAAGGTCTGGGCTCTTCCCACAGCCCCCACCCCCCACACACCCCCACTGCCAATGGGAAGAGGCTTTAGGGCTTTAGCGGCAGTTTCTCTAAAATTCCGGGCCTTTGTTCTTTGAGAGACAATCAGTCCTTTATCCGGGCGGATGTGCAGAGCCAAACGCAGGTGGTAGCGCTTTCTCGGAAAGGTGAGTTCACTCCATGACATTGTTCATCACCAGAAAGGAATTGGGTGTAGCCAACACTGAGAACACTGCTCATTGTGACAAATAAACTCTGGGCTGCTCTCATCCACCCTTGAAACACCAGAGAAACAACTGCTTAGGCCTGGCCAGCCCAGGATAAACCTCAAGAGTCACATAGCACATCCATGGGACCAAGGGACAGGGGCCTTCTGCCTAGACTCTGATACCTTTCCTCACAATCTTCATTGGTAAACTCCTGTGCATCCTTCAAAACCCAGATTAAGGATCATCTCCCTTGTGAATTCTCCCTGACTCTCAGAGGCAGATTCAGCCCCTCCTTCTTGTGTTCCCCATGCACCTTATTTCTATGCTCATTAGAGTATATCCCATATTATATATGAATATTAACCTTTATACACACATGTACATATTTATATTTCTTTTTAGGCTGTGAACTCGACAAAGACTTCAACCCCATTCCTTTGTGGTAAACTTCCCCTGCAAGGCCCAGGTCAAATAGCACCTCCTCTGTGAAGCCTTCCCTGATTCCCCCCACAGTACTTTGTACAACTCTCCACCATAGCATTTGAGTCTCCATGCCTCTGTGTGTGTGTGTGTGTGTGTGTGTAAAATCCAGTGCTCCCTCTAGGTCATGAGCTCCTCGAGGTCGTGACTGTTTTATAGTTTATTTCTGTATCCTTGGTTCTTCCCCCAGGTACTGAATGCTTGCTATTTGTATGAGGCTAGGAAATCCCGAGGCCCACGTGGCGGGCTTCTGGATGCAGCGGAATTGAAAGAACCACAGTCCAGCAACCAAAGTAATGAGAAGGGATGGCATTCTTTGTCCAGGTATCTGCAAGAACTTGAAAGGAGATGCCGTTTACAACTTCCAAAGCTCCTTTCCTCTCCTCCCCAATTCTCTCATCCTCTGGAATTGCTCTGGAGCCTTTGATTGCCAACCCCACCTCCCCTTTCCCCCCGCCACTCACACACACACACACACACACTCACACACACACACAAGCACCATGTCTAACACCAGCCTGTGCGGCTGGTTTTCCCTCCGTGCATCCTCTCCCTTCTCCCTGCCCCACCCCTATTTTCCCACCCCTGTCTCCCCATTCTTTATTACCTAGATCAACTTAGTTTTTCTGCCTGCTTTTGTTTCCTTTCTACTTGAAGCAAGAGTCCCTTCCCCTTTTCTTCCATATCTATGGTATCCTCTCTCTCCCCCTTCTCCCATTTTTATACCCTTCCCCAAGTCTAGGGAACAGGCTGGCAAAATTCTCCCTTGGAAGGAAGTGAAAGGACTCAGCGTGAGCAGGTGGCTGGGTACCCTGAGGGTGCCAGAGGCTGGAAGCATCCACATGCTAAGAAATCTTGTCTGGGCCACGTGTGTTTATGGAATGGATGGAGACATGGATGCGTGGGCTAATCTACTCATTTATCCACTCAGTGCATATCTATACAGTGCCTGCGATACACCAGTTACAGGCACTAGGGAACAGCCCACGACAGGAGGAACAGGTAGAAATCCCATGTGATAAGGTACACTCATCAAACATTCCCTTTTCCTGGGAAGAGGGTCACAGTGTACATTCCCAACCCTCTGGGATGTGAGTTAACCTGTTTTAGGCAAAAATCCCAGTCCTAGGAGCCTCCATCTCCATTTGTTGGATAGGAACATGAACTCAGAGCAGTCAAGTCAATGACTCGAAAGACAGGAGGAAAATACGGGATCCTAGGCATTTGCCTAAATTCAATGAAGTATATTGTCCTGCTTGGAAATCCGTGATGGAGTCTTTTGGCCCATTTACTGTTCCATGCAGTCATTTTAGGAATTGGTTTGAGGCAAAAGGCCAAAATTGAGTCATAATATAAATATATTAACATAATTATTATAACAACAATGATAGCTACCATTGACTAAGCATTTGCTGTGTGCTAGGCACAACGCTATACCCTCTTCCACTGCACAATCTCATCCAGTTCTTTCAACAGTCCTGCAAGATCCATACTATAGACCAGGAGACTGAAACTGCAGGGAGGTTAAATAACTTGTCCAAGCTCACACAGGGTCCATGCCAGAGAGAGGATTCAAACAGAGACCTGTGGGATTCCAACTATTGTGCTCTTGTGGTAACAACAGTCAACTCCTCTCCATTATCCAAGCTTCCCAGTGCACTCAGGGTAGTTTCCAGGATGCTGTGAACCAGGGTGACCTTTCCAGTCCTTTCTGACCTTTTTGCTCCTTTCTGCATCCCTTGGATCCAATATCTCCATCCTCAAACACACACGCATGCACACACACACACACACACACACCTGGTAAAGGCAGTGACTTAGAGATGCCATTGGTGGTAAAAGAAAACATGATCCACCAGTTGGTGATTACTGGAAGGGAGATGTGGTCTAAATAGCCTCAGCACCCTGAACAGCTCCTTCCCACCCCTGGGATGTCACTGGTAGCCTTTAAAGACCCTGCATAAGCCCGGGAGCCTGGGGAGCAGCTCCAGGGCCCTCTGCCTGCTCCATTGTGAATTGGCCTGCTCTGTTTTGGCGACTGACTCTGCTCTGCACTTCATAGCCTCTCCCCCTGATTCCACCTGGCGCCCAGCCTCTGGGTTGACACTTCATCCACACTGCCTGTCTCAGCTGTTGCTTCAGAACGCTGCCCTTCAGCCAGAGCCAGATAAAAAGAAGAGGGGCCTCCGGCAGGCAAATCATCTCATGCCCCTTCAAATGTATACTCTAAGTATTCCTTCAGCATTTATTTAAAGGAAAGAAGCAGGATGGAAAGAAGACTGCTAGTGGCCACCCCAGCCTGTTCCCATTATCACAGCAATTTGGCTCCGAGCTCACACATCCCACTTCACAGCCCCCACAACTGCCCAAGTCACAGCCTCCTGGGAGGGCAGTTAACAGTCTGGGCAACTTTTCGGAGATCTCTCCCCATAAGCATCTTGTCGAAGTACTTCTTACAACCATGTCCTGTATTCTTCTTGGAAGGCGTGCCAGAATCATTATTTCCTCCATCTTCTTACGTCTCCAGCATTGGCTGTTTATGTTTTAGTGCCCAGCTAGTGGATCCCTCCAGCCTCAGATCTCTCTAAGCTCTAAACAGGGCCCCTCAGATAGTCCTGCTCCTCCCAATGCTCACAACAGACTTTCCAAGTCTCCACCCAGGTGTAGGGGATCCCAAGCTAAGCAGAAAGGGAGTTCGAACAGGCTTATTTCCACAATGTTAACACTTCTGTAATGCATCTTATAATCGATGTGACCATTGAATGTGGCAGTACTTCTGAATGTTTCCCCAGAAGCTGTGATTGAATCAGAGAACAGCCTACAATCAACGGGGTCTTGGAAACACTTGCAGCCTTAACTCCCAGACACCGCTCCACAGCCCACACACCCAGACAGAATAATTTTGTCTTAGCCGTTTTCCCACGGCACTCCAGCTCTGCCTCTTTCATAACCTTTGTCAGGGTGCATTATCACTGTTGCTTATGTGTGTCTCACCCATCAGACAGTGAGCTCCTCAAGGGCACAGGCTGTCTAATTCCTTTACATCCTCCAATGTCAGCACCATGTCCAGAGCTAAGGAGGCACTGAATTCGATTTGGTTGAATTGGAAAGAGACTGGATACAGATGACTCATCCAGGGGAGATATATCAGGCCTAGGATCTAGAGGTTTGGGTTTTTTTTTTCACTGATGATGTAGCTGGCCTTGTCTCTCTGTGGGGGCTTCAATGCATTTGTCCTGGAGTGAGAGGACCCAAGCAGATGATGGATTTCCAGGGAAACTCCCAACCCCGGGATTGGGCTCCCATGAAGGGTCCCTTCCTTGGAGCTCTGCCTGGCCCCTGCATGGAGCTCAGGGTAAATAAATTTAATCGATGACTCACATTGGAAATTGGAAGGAACAAGCTCTTGTATCATGGAGCCCTTGCTGGCAATTGTATCATTGCTTGTTTAGCCTCAGGTTTTCCGTAAGATCTTTGGGGACTTGACTCCAGCCAGATGACCTCATGCTGATTGAGATCTATGATGTCCTGTGTCAGGAGTAAGGCTCTGAGAGAACTATAGCTATGCATGAAACTGTGTCATCCCCACGCTCCCTAATGAATCAGGCCAAGGATGAGCTGTTGCAGTTGCCATGTTGAAAAAAAGCTATCACCAAATTCACCTGCCAACCTGTCTCTTTTTAATAATTTTAATATTCACCGACATGTGTTTGTGTTTCTGTGTGTCAGATACAGTCTGTTGCACATAGTAGGCACTCAATAAATTTTTATGGACAGAAAAAATGAGTGAATGTTCCCCTCCATGTTATCTCTTTTAAAGCAAGCACACAACGACTCCTTGAGGTGGACACCAACGTATTGTTTCACTGAGGCTGCCATAACAAAGTACCACAGACCAGGGGGCTTAAACGACAGAAATTTATTTCTCGTAATTCTGGGAGCTGGAAGTCTGAGATCGAGGTGTTGGCAGGTTGGTTTCTCCTGAGGCCTCTCTCCTGGGCTTGCAGGCGGCCGTCTTCTCCCTGTGTCCTCACGTGGTCTTCCCTCTGGATATGTGTGTGTCCCAGTTTCCTCTCTGCATAAGGACACCAGTCAGATTGGAGTAGGGCCCACCCTAACGACCTCATTTTGACTTAATTACCTCTTTAAAGACCCTCTCTCCAAATACAGTCACATTCTGAGGTCCTGGGGGTTAGGACTGCAACATATGAATTGTGGGGGACACAGTTCAACCCATAACAACAGTTATTCAGACGAGGAATCTGAGGCTTGCAAAGTGACTTGCCAACACTTCCTCGCTTTGCCAGAAGAGAAAATGCATGTGCCCATATCAGTGATCAGCACCATTTCTCTTTCATCAAACCAGGGCCTTACAATGGCCTACAGACCCTGCATGATCTGGCCTTTGCCCAACTGTCGCTTTTTCACTGAGGTCTTCCCTAATCATCCTATTTTATTTTGTTTCAGTTTTTTGGGTAATGTTTTATTTTTATATAATTCCAAACTTAAAGAAGAATTGCAAGACTAGAACAAGAAATTCCTGTGCACCTATTACTCATATTCACCAATTATTTACATTCTCCTTATTCTCTGTAGTTACAAAGTTGCTGTGAATACTGAATCATTGCTCTTAGGAGAAATACAGGGTTAGGTTCCGGCCAGCCTCTGGTCACAACATTTTCAACAATTGATCAATACACAACCTTGTTTTACATGTGTTTCTGTGTAAAGACACTTTAACATATTTTGTTGCCTAACCATCCTATTTTATTTATTTATTTATTTATTTTGAGGAAGACTAGCCCTGAGCTAATATCTGCTGCCAATCCTCCTCTTTTTTTTTGCTGAGGAAGACTGGCCCTAAGCTAACATCCATGCCCATCTTCCTCCACTTTACATGTGGGACACCTGCCACAGCATGGCTTGCCAAGCGGTGCCGTGTCCGCACCCGGGATCCGAACTGGCAGACCCTGGGCCTCCAAAGTGGAACGTGTACACTTAAGCGCTGCACCACTGGGCCGGCCCCCTAACCATCCTATTTTAAATCGCAATACTTCTCACCATGCCCTGTCTCCACTTCTCTCAGTTATTTTTCTCCATGGCATTTATTTGCCACCCAGGATAATATATATTTTGCTTTTTTGTTTCTTTATTGCCTGCTTCTCCCCAATAAAATGTCAGCTCATAGAGCAAGATCTGTTTGTCTTGTTCACTGCTGTGTTCCTTGGCATCTGAAAAAATGCCTGGCTAATAAATGCTTGCAGAATGAATGAGTGAATAAATGAACCAAGCTCGACTCCTTGGGACCACTGCCAATTCTAGTGCAGGGCTTCATTTGGCACCTGGATACAACTGATGAGGAGGGGATTAAAGCAGGGTGTGAATACCCGGAAGCCAGGGTCTTTGAGAACCACTTTAGAAGCAGCCCACCACACTCAGGGATAACCCTCAACAGGACACACCCGGGCTCTTCCTGCCTCCTCCATTACTCCTCCCAAGAGAGGAGAAGTGACTGGTGAGTTTTGGAAGCAGGAACTGGGAGGTGTAGGTCAGCCACTCCTTCTCTCTTCCTCCTTGGGATCCACCTGTGTGTGGAGAACCAGTCCCACTTCACTACTGGCCATGCAGAGGCTGAGCAGTGAAGACTCTGTCCTCCTGGGACACATTTTCCCTTTTCTAGAGCCACTGGGGACAGCGCTGTCACTATAGGTTCAGATTTAGGCAGCCCACTCCACTGCACACCTATGCAACAATCCCCAGCCTCACCTTTATCTGAAACAAAGCTGATATTTTTCTCACCATCTGCCTGACAATTTTGGTTCTCTCAGTTGGCTTAGAGCTCAGGCAAGGATGAAAGGTGCCCCCTCAACCCCAACACCATTTGTGAAAGACCCAGAGTTTGGAATCAGACTAAGCTGAGCAGAGCCAGCATCACGGACACGGGACCCGTGCAGGCACTCAGAAGGGTCTTGCTCTCAGTTTAATGCTTTGCTGTCACCATCTCGAAATTCTTAATAATTTTTAAACAGAGGGCTCCACATCTTTTTGCACTGGGCCACACGAATTCTCTAGCCAGTTTGAACCTGAGTTTGATCCTGCTTTGCCACTAGCCTCTCAGTCTTGGCACGTGACTATCCTTCTGTGCTTTTCTCATTTTCAAACAAAGGGCTGAGGACAATATCTAGCCCTAGGGTGACTGAGAGTCTCAAATGAGGCAGTATTGGTGCGACTCATAAAACTGTGCCCAAATGTTTAATCTCCAATGATTGAATCAGCCAACTCTTGGGTGACAGATGCGCTTCTGCCCAAGATAGATCCAGACCAGAATAGCTGAACAAAGGTGGCAGGAGGAAGGGACAGGAAAGCCAGTCCAATTCCAGCGACAAAGCATCAGTCTGAGATTCCGACACAGGAGCCAGTCTGCCCTGTATCCCAGCCATTCTATGAGCAGCTCCCACAATGCACTGCCGATGTGGCCACACCCTCTAGGGTGCCAAGGTCATGGTGGGACATGAGTCCCCAGGAGACCCAGACCTCAGGAAATGGTGAGTGATCACAGGAGAACTGGTACCCTGAATGTTCACGTTCCAAACTAAGAGGAAATGTTTGCAGACATGAGGCTATCAAGTAATCATAAACTGTTGCCTGGAAAAAACCCCAATATCAATGTCTCGTTAATATATTTCACTGAGAAACACCAGGAAGAGATGTTTGCTGCTTGTATAATTTACTGCATTTCATGTATAAGCTGAAGTATCTAATTATACAATTATTAATCATCCTGATTCAAATAAAGTTCACCAAAATAATTTCCTTATGTAACGTTATCTTCCAATATACCTGCTATCTTCATTTCATTATGTGCTTTTATTCTGCCAGAGTCTAAAGATCTAATTGTATTTTTAAAGTGTCCCATTAAACCAAAATAACAATTCGCTACAATAACCATCAAGAGCTAGTCGGTCCCGACTTGTATTACATTTTGAAATGTCATGCTTTTTTTTAATGGTTGTTTTCCCAGGAGAGTTTATAGCTTCTGCAATTAGGCAGCCTTTACAAAGCAGGGTTTCAAATGATTTTGTTTCAAACTAACTGAGCATTTCATACGCCAATTTCCTCTGCCTTTTTTTAAACTACTAATAATGACTTTCATGCATCTCGGTTGTTTACAATTGACGGATACAATCACATTTGTTGTTTTATTTGATTCTACTTCCAGACCCAGGTTACAGGCTAGGAAAGGGCGTAGGTCACCAACAAAGCGAGAGACTCGGGCCAACACGAACGCGAAAAGAATTTACTGGCAGGAGAGCAGGATGCTCAAGTATCAACAGGCGGGCTGGCAAACCTGGCTCCGACACCAAGCGGGGACCGAGGGAGGCTGCGCAGCCGAGAACACGGCCAAGGGCTGTCACAGCCATAGTCTAATTAGAGTGTAGCCACCAGGACTGCCAAACCTGGACATCACTCGGGCTACTGGGCTTTGTTTCCTTTTTAACTGAGGTATGACTTAGAGTGAAGTGCATAATTTTTACGTGTACATCTTAAATACGTCTACACCTGTGTAGACCACTCTGTTCAGAAAGCAGAATATTTCTAACACCTCAGAAGGCTTCCTCACGGCCCCTCCCAATTCATCCACCATCCCCTCTAAAAGGTAATCACTTTTCTGACTCTATTGGCTTCGATTAGTTTTGCCTGGTTTTGAACTGCACGTAGGTAGGACCATACAATCTCTACTCTTTGGTGCTTGGTTTCTTTTTTTCTCTCTCCCATCATATCTGTGAGATTCATCCATGTGGTTTCTTGTAGTAATGGTTCATTGTTCCCTTTTTTTTTTTGCAATTGCAGTATAAATACTTCGTGGTATGATTTTACCAAAATGTTTCACCCACTCTCCTTTTTATGGACATTTGGGTTATTTCTAGTTTTTGGCTATGATGAATAACGCCACTGTGACAATGCTTATACCTGTGTTTTGGTGGACATGTGCACTTGTTTTTCTTAGGAATAGCAATTCCAGTGGAACTGCTGGGTCCTAAGGCAGGCACAGATGTCCCCGCAGTAGATATTCATCGATGGACTTTTGAATCTCCTGCAAGCAGTGTGGACGTTATCCCCTCTCCCCGCATCTTTGCATCATTCCCTGCACACATAAAATCCTCAGAGTGTTCAATCATTCCAAAGCAGACCCCTAGCCCCGCCTAGCAGCCCTGGGCAGAGAAGGCCGCCCTTGGCTGCTTTCAAAGGATGAAGGGGGGCTGCCGCATGCATTGTCATTTACTCTTCATTTTGTTTTGATCCACTTTTTTTTTCTTTTTTTGAGGAAGATTAGCTGTGAGCTAACATTTGCTGCCAATCCTCATCTTTTTGCTGAGGAAGACTGGCCCTGAGCTAACACCGGGCCCATCTTCCTCTACTTTATATGTGGCATGCCTACCACAGCATGGCTTGACAAGCAGTGCCATGTCTGCACCCAGGATCGGAACCGGCGAACCCTGGGCCACCGAAGCAGAACGTGCGAGCTTAACTGCTGTGTCACCCGGCCAGCTCCTTGATCCACTTTTTAAAAATCAAATAGGTTTATTTTCAAAATCACAAACAATATCACTTATCATAAATGAAAGGTGGCTGTTCAAAATGAGCAACATGGAAATGAAAAAATGTTATGAGATTTTAATTATTCCAGCCAAGGTTCTGAACCTGAGACCTATCCTGTCTTTGTTAAAATGGAACATTTTTTAAAAGATGAGACGTTAGCAAGTGTTTAAGCTGTGCTAACAATTTACTAATAGAAAACTGAGACTTTCTCTCTGAAATAAACAGAACTACAGAAAGAGAATCTGGAAGGGGGTGACTTCCTCACTCTCTGATTCTGCTTTTTAACATTATCATATTTTTGTATGAGGGGAATGCATCTCACATTCTGGGAATAGTCCAAGATGAACTAAAGCCCAAAGAGGGGAAATGACTTGCCCAAGGCCAGACAGCAACATAATGGCTGAGATAGGAAGATCTTTAAGCTACATATTTTGTGTTGTTCACTTATTCGTTCAACAAGCATATCATAAGAATTTAATCCATGCCAGGCATCGAGGGAGAAGTAGGTAGCAGGTGGTTATAGACTCTACTTATAAGGAGCTTAGAGTCTGCTCTTTTCTGCTTTGATGTAGAATATTTCGCTCACCAGTAGCCAAAGTAGAAATCAGAAATAGAACCAGAGACGCATTAGAGAAATGTTCTTTTATTTTCAGTTGAACTTCTCTGGTCACACTGTCATCCTAGTCAGGGCTGGCTCTGAGGACACGCTCCCTGGAGGAGTTCCAGGCCGGAGACAGCTCACCTGCCCAGGTGCTGATGAGATTCCTGCCATTGGTCATTTCTTCAGGTTATTGGCATCACTAGCAACTGTGAAAATGCAAATGATTTCTGGGGGATTATGCATTTGAGTCTCTCTAAATTTGTATTGCATCTGGCTGCATCAACTCTGTCTTCTACTGATAGAAAACAGAGTCAAGACCAGGATCTCAAAGCATAATGAGGGGCCAGTCTTCATATCTTGATAAATTACAAATTAAGACCACACACACACATACAAACCAAATCTATCAATAATTACATTAAATGTAACTGAACTAAATAATCCAATTTAAAGATAAACATTGTCAGACTGGATTTTAAAAAAAGAGCAGCTACATGCTGCTCTGAAAAGACACACTTTAAAGACATAGAAAAATGGAAAATAACAAGACAGAAAAAGATATAGAATGCAAACTCTCACTAAAAGAAAGCTGGCATAGCTCTACTTCAATCAGAAAATACAGACTTTAGGTCAAGAAGCATTACAAGAGATAAAAAGGAACATTTCATAATGAAAAAAGTTACATCAACCAGGAAGATAGAACAATTCTAAATTCAGAAGCATCTAATAATATAGTCTCAAACACATGCAAAGCAAAAAGTGACAGAACCGAAAAGAGAAATAGACAAATCCACCGTCCTTTGGGAAACTGTAACACATACAGAGACACATATGTCTTTCCTTGCTATGTGCTCCATCCTCCTTTTCAAAAGATTTCATGATTGTTGACATTTCGAAGAGTGATCCTAAAATTTTTAAAGAAAACTAGAAATGTAAACAATTATAGACAGTATTCATCATGGCACATTTTAAAGAATTAAGCAAAAACTAATGCAAGCTATAATTTACCATAACCCAAGGGTCAGCTGAGGTCATCTGTTTTTAGAGATGAGCTGAATTAGGGCTAATCCCCACCCCACGTGCGGTAGGAAGCCCCACGTCCCTCCCAGTAAATCCAGAGCTTGTGGGGGCGGCATCTCATGCTGACGCCCCACCTCCACCGAACTCCCCACTCTCTCCTGTCTCACCTTACGCCCTGGTCCTTGCTCACCATCCTGGGTCGTCAGTTGGAGTGAAGCCCTTTTCTTAATAAATTGGGACCTCAGTTTCCCTACCTATAAAGGAGGAAATTGAACAAAATGCTCTAGTAACCATGAATCTGTGATGTCATCCTCAGTCATGAGACCTCACTGCAAATGTGCGTCTAGGACAGGAGAGCCGAGGACAAGCCCAGGGCTTCGAGGGGCTGAGCCACAAGCCAGGGAGCTTCAATGAGGGGGAGCAAGAAGGACGCCTGGGGCATGGAGGGGCTGAGAGGGGAGAGGGGTCAGTGACATGGTGCACTTCACATCTTCTTCTTTTGTTTTGTTTAAACATAAAAGCATTTTGCAAATGAATTTTTCTATGTAATGCTAATAGTCTATTCCTTGATCTTAAGATGACATTGACTATAAAATATACCATTGATTTAATACACCTGATCGGGAATAAAGAATTGAGTGGTGAGCTTCTTCTGATGACACGGAAACATTCAAATGCAAGGAAATAAATAAATTTTCTAGAATTGACAATAAGTCATATGAAACAGATAAAAAGGCCTGTGGCTCAGGCTGAAGTGCAGAGGTGGACTCGGATCCCTGAGAGCCAGCCTCCTCTCCCTCTCCTTGCCTGTCCGCCTGCAGCTCCTAAGGCGCCTTTTCAGAACCCTGGAAACTCCTTGGAAAGGAGTTTCCATTGGCGTAAGGGAAGAGGCTCGCGTTTTGCAATCAGGCAGATCCATGGCCTTGAGCAAGTGGCTTCACCTCTGAGCTTCAGTTTCCTCCTCTGGGGAGAATAAAATGTACTTATTGGGAGGACGCAAATGAGATCATGGAAAGGACCCAGCACAATGCCCGGCCTGTCTTAGGCAAGTGGAGAAATGTTAGTTCTCTTCCATCGCTCCTTGAGCAACAGACAGTAGAGCTGGATTCTGGTTTGGTCAACCATCTGTTGGACGCAGCATATGAGAAGAATCCAAAGCAAGGTGGGCGGTGCAGAGGAAGAACCAGCAAGACAACCCTGCCTGTTTCCCATTCAGGGCTGAGAGTAGCTGCTGGGGCCTTAGGGGGTCAGGAAATAATAATCCCTTTCTTCCCCTAGCGACCATGGAACCAGGGGAGAGAGGCGGTACACACAAGGATGGCAATCGCAATGGCATGTTTATGGCTGATAAAACTGAGGGTAGGTCATGGCTTTATACTTCTAGCTGAAGGGGTTTGCTAACATTCTTTGCCCCCTCTAGACCTAGGGACATTCCAGCCCAAGGAGAGTCCGGGCCATGCAGCTGGCATGACGCTCACACTTGCTGCCTCCTGCGGTCTGTCCCAGCGCTTGGAGCCTTTTACCGGCTTAGCTCCACCCACTGGTCGTCACCACCAATCACATGCTCGAGGTCCTGGAGTGTTACTAAAGGAGGTCCCTCCGCGGAGACATGAAGCAAGGGGAAGGAAAATCACCATCTTTGCAACCACGCCCCCCAATGCCTGCCTTGATTCTGAATCCCTAAGGCAGTGGCCTAACCTACAATCATTTAAGAACGACCTTAGGGGCTTGTTTATAGTGCTTTTCATTCCCTCCATCTACCATTTTCTCAGATTCTGCTTCTGGAAGCCCAAAGGAGGGCCCAGGAATCAGTATTTTAATAAGCATCTTTACAACACAAGTTTCACAATGTTGGAACTTCTCCGATTCACCGTTTACTGCCACAGCACTCAGGAGACGCTCAATGGGTAAGCCTGTATTGTTGATTGACTGACAGGGACCACCTTCAAGAAAACCATCCTGTGAGCACACATGTGTTCACTTTGAGACATCAAATTGTAAAAATCACAATTGCTTCTTTACTTTTCTCATTCTCTCTCTCAAAGGAAAAAAATTGGGAGCTATTTAAAACCAAAGGCTGCATCTTGTTCTCTGAGGGATCCTTGGCCGTGGATCCTAAATCTGATCTCATCACTCTTTCTGTTTAAAATCCTACAGGGACTCCCCATTTTTCTCAGTGAATAAGCTCAAGTATAATGACCTACAGAGGGCTCAATGACCAGATCCCACATTACCTCTTCTGCTGTCATCTACTCTCAGCCTTTCGTTCTACTTCTAGAATGCAGTTATCAAACACACCAGCCATACTCCCTCTTGAAAGCCTTTGAACTTGCCATTTCCTTTGCTTAAAATGGCACCTCCTTCAGGTCTTTGCCCAAAGGACACATTCTCTGTGAAGCTCAATCTGACTACTCTTATTTAAAATGGCAGCCTCCCACAGAATGGGAGAAAATATTTGCAAATTACATATCCGATAAGGGATTAATATTGAGAATGTAAAAAAGAACTTCTAAAGCTCAACAACAACAAAACCAACCCAATGCAAAAATGAGCAAAGAACTTGAACAAACATTTCTCCAAAGAAGATATACAAACGGCCAATATGCACATGAAAAGATGCTCATCGTCACTAATCATTAGGAAAATGCAAATCACAACAATGAGATGCCACTTTATACCCATTAGGATGAATACTATCAAAAATACAGAAAACAGGGGCCTGCCTGTGACATAGCAGTTAAGTTCACATGCTCCACTTCAGTGGCCAGGTGCACAGGTTTGGATCCTGGGCACAGACCTACACCACTCTTCAAGCCATGCTGTGGAGGCAACCCACATACAAAGTAGAGGAAGACTGGCATAGATGTTAGCTCAGGGCTAATCTTCCTCACCAAAGAAAACCACAAACAAACAGAAAACAACCAATGATGGTGAGGATGTGGAGAAATTGGAATCCTTGGGCATTGCTGGTGGAAATGTAAAAAGGTGCAGTTGCTGTGGAAAACAGTATGGTGATTTCTCAAAAAATTAAACATAGAATTACCATATGATTTAGCAATTCCACTTCTGGGTAGATACACGAGAGAATTGAAAGCAGAGATTCAACCAGATATGTGTACACCCTCGTCCATAGCAGCATTATTCACAATAGCCAAAGATGGGAACAACCCATGTGTCCATTGACAGATGAATGGATAAACAAAATGGGGTATATACATATGATGGGATAGTATTCAGCCTTAAACAGGAGTGAAAGTCTGACATATGCTACAATATGGATGAACTTTGAGGACGTCATGCTAAGTGAAATAAGTCAGCATCTTGGGGAAATGGGGGTTAGTGTCTAATGGGTACAGAGTTCCAGTTTGGGAAGATGAACAAGTTTTGAAGATGGATGATGGTGAAGGCTGCACAGCAATGTGAATGCACTTAATGCCCCTGAACTGTGCACTTAAAAATGGGGTTAAAATGGTAAATTTTGTTATGCCTATTTACCACAATAGAAAGAAAAATGACAGCCTTGGCTCCACCCCGTCCCAGTCCTTGTGACCTCCCCTTCATCGATCTTCTGGTTCTCTCTGCTCCATGGACCTTATCACCTCTGAAATATGATGTCATTTACTAATTTTCTATGCTGATTTTTCCCCACTAAAATGTAAGCTCCACAAGGACAGGGATTTTTGTCTCTTTTATTTATTTTTTGTTCACTGAGATATTCTAAGCACCAAGAACAGGGCCTGGCACATAGTTGATGCTCAGTAAATATTCGTTGAATGAATGAATCTAGGAAATGCTCAATAAATCCTTGATGAATACATGAATCAATGAAGGGACGGATGGATGAAACGATGCTGTCACCAGGCTTGCCGGGTACCACTTTCCTTTTAGAAGTCCCTACAGGCACACTGTAATCCCACTCTACACATGAGTAAAGTGAGGCACAGGTGGGAGCAATGATTTCTCCACAGTCCAAGGAGAAGCCTGGCTCAGAGACCACATTCAGAGAAAATAGCAAATCCAATAGGAGAGAAACATCGACTCTCAATCTCAGAAAAATACGAGATTCACCTGCTTATCTTTTTTTAGCATTTGCCCTTAGGAAAAACTTGTTCAACTTACAGTTGGAAAAAAGACTTCATGTTTTCTAGCAGTATCGCTGCTGGATTTTGTCAATCTTTTCCTAACAGAAACCTAGTTGGTACCTAATGGAAAAGAACAGTGACAGATTGGGGTGAAGGGAGAGCCACAGCTTGGATGAACTGTTGGCGTCTAACACAAAACATAATTATTTAAAAAATAGCTTGAAGTTTCCAGATACATAACTTGAAGTTGCCTAACCTTGTTAGGATTGGGGGAGCGGGGTGTATGGTTTCCTGGGGATCTCAGGAGACCAGGATTTATTCCTGGTTTTAACATTTTAACACTCTCTGCTTAAATAACTTTCCCTGTGGGGTCTCAGCTTTATCATCTGAACAGGATGGGGTGTGGGGACACAGGCAATGGGATCTCTAGGGTTTCAGAGCTAAGTTTGCATGGAAATGACAGGTTTTGCTTAGTTTGTGTGCTAGAGATAAAAACTGGCAAAGAATTCTAAAGATCCTTCCATTCACACTTTACATCTTGTGTTTGGATTGGGGTAACTGATGAAGAGTGAGGGGACAGGGGCCCCTCGGAGGCATCCCCGTGGCCATCCCTGCAGAAGGAGATGGCAGCAGAAAAGGCTTAGTGAGACAAGCGTAGGAACAGAACTGCATCTTGAGTTTCTGGCCTAGGGGACCCTGGAGACATCAGTCTGGGCAGGGACTCTGTGTTTCTGTGCCTGGTGCTGGGAGAGGGGCAGGGCCAGGAAGCTGGGGGGAGGGCTCAAGGGCAAAGGACGGCCACAAAGGGCTTGGAGTAGATGAAGCTGAGAGGCCTGTTTAGAGCCCACATGAGACCCCCTTGGGAATCCCAGAAATAACTGGGTCAGACTCTGAGGGAGATGGGGTGAGATCTGCCTGGGCAAGTGAGGGCAACCAGTCTGTGAAATCCAAGACGTGACTGTAAATGGGGTGAGGACTAGAGAAGTTCCAGGTGCAAATTAATTAACTTTCTCTCTCTCTTTTTTTTTTTTTTTGGCTTTTTGGTAAGGAAGATTGGCTCTGAGCTAACATCTGTTGCCAATTCTCCTCTTTCTTTCCCTTTCTCCCTTTCTCCTCAAAGCCCCAGCACATAGCTGTACATGCTAGTTGTAAATCATACCAGTTCTTCTATTTGAGATGCTACCACAGCATGACTTGATGAGCCCTGTATAGGTCTGCACCCAGGATCTGAACTGGCAAACCCTGGGCTGCCAAAGCAGACTGCACAAACCCCACCGCTTGGCTATGAGGCCGACCCCTAATTAACTTTTAAGACAAATTAATGAAAAGATATTAAAACAATTGAAATTGCTCAAAGGCTGTTCAATGGGTAGCACACGTAGATATTTGAGACAATCTGAAGTTTTAAGTATACTCATTTAATTACCATTTGGGCTGATGTAGGAAGTTTGTGGTTAAACAAGCTGACCTTGGGTTTATGGCTGTTTAAAAACATAATGGCTATTTGGATTCATTTCAGCAAATTTGGGTCCACATCATGGAAATAATAATCCTGTTCTTCTCTGCACTGGTTAGATGCCATCTGGGGAGTTTATTTAATTCTGTGAGCCATATTTGAAAAGTACATGAATAAATTGTCATGGGGGTCAGACAAGGGGAACTGGGTGGAAAGAAGGATCTAGAAATCTGTTATCTGAGAAACTGAAGATCTGAGAGATACTTGGGGAGGATCATCAGAGCTGGGTCTGAGTGTTTGAAAAGCTGCTGGATGGGAAGAGGGGTCGGGCTTGCCCTGTACTGTTCCAGAAGGTAGAATTTGAAACATAGAAAGGAGAGTTATAAGGACAGAGGCCTTGGCTCTATTTAAGAAAGAAGTTTCTATCTGATTGCTTCTTCCAAGGAGGCTGGCCTGAGCTGGGAGCTGAGTCCTCTGGGTCTGTCTAGGGCAGGGCCATTAGCTGTGGGAGTCTGGGGCAAAGACAGCCACTGGGGCAGAGGCACGCCAAGTCGGTGAGGGAGAACAGTGCCGAGACCACAGGCGGGAATGGAGAAGGAAATGGGAGAGGGGCCAAGCCTCAGGAGCCAGGCAGAGATAGATGGGGAGCTAGCAGCATTGGCCCAACCTCAGCTGGCCGTCACCCATCAGCGATGCTATGGAATATGTGCAGAGCCATTATCTTAAGGAATCCAAGTTATAATGGAGCCCATGAGCTGGTCTCTGGCAAAGTCTGTGTGTCAGGAAATGCTCCGATCCTGGAGGTGTTCAACAAATGCCTGGTGACCATCATACTTTCATTGGTTCAATGATTTCTTTTTAAATTTTTAATCATTATAAAATACACGTGACATAAAATTTACCATCTTAAATTTTCTTATACTGTGCCATTTTTAAGTGTACATTCCAGTCTTATTAAGTACATTCCCATTGTTGTACAACCATCACCCCCACCCATTTCCGGAACTCTTTTTGTCTTCCAAAACTGAAACTCTGTACCCATTCAACACTAACTCCTCATTACCCCCTCCCCTAGCCCCTGGCAACCACCATTCTACTGTCTGTCTCTATGAATTTGGCTGTTCTCAGTATCTCGCATAAGTTGCATCATATAGTATTTTTCTTTTCGTAACTGGCATATTTCATATAGTATAATGTCCTCAAAGTGCATCCATGTTGGAGTATGTGTTAGAATTTGCTTCTTTTCCATGGCTGAATAACATACGTATATACCACATTTTGTTTATCTATTCACCTATCAATGGACATTTGGATCAATTGTTCCAAAACTGGATCAACTTTGTACCAGGCCCTCTGGCAGGCACTGAGGTTAACACGATGACTATGATCTTCAAGGACCTCACAGTTTACCTGGGAGTGGAGGCAAGGGCTGTGGAAGGGGAGTGAGAATGTGGCACATATGTAAGTTGATTTTAATATTCAGTTCCCATGTATAAAGACCCTCCCTCAGGGTCTACAGGGGAGATACACAGTATGTATTATATCATATACATAATAATATTACAAATATTAAACATGTAAATTGATTGAATGTTTTAATAATTCACAGTGAAAGGAATGGGGGTGATGTAGAGGGAGAGGTGAGACCCTTTCTTAAAGAAGCAATGTCTGAGCTGACGAGATCAATAGCGGTAGAGAATCTTTTTTGAAAAACTTGCATCTGGACGACCTTGTAGCCAGTGGCCCCCAAAAGCTGGGGATCAGCTGTATCTAACTCCTTGGGACAGCTTTTAAGAAATATCCAGCCAAGTTCCCAAGCCCATAAATTCAGATTTGGTGACCCTAGGGGGAAGGCAGGAGTTTGCATTTTAAACAGCCTCTCCTAGGCGATTTTGATGTACCAATGCCTTGGCAGGCTCTGGGGAAACACTGAAGATTATAAGGTCAGGTTTGCACTTTAGATAAACTTCTCTGACCTCACGGTGGAGGGAGTAAGGACAAGGAGACAAAAAGGACCCAAGGTAGAGAAACTAGTTCCAGGCCCTCAGTACAATATTCCACGGACTGGAGACGCTGAAGATGAGCATATGTGGTGTGTTCATCCTTCCATTCGTTCAAACAATATTTGGTACACACCTACGATTTGTTACTTGGACCACACTATGCTGAAAAATCCCTTCCTTTTCTAAGATTCTATATCCTATTGATCCTATTTAAAGACGCTTTGACCAATAGACGGTGGCAGAAATGAGGCTGTGTGACTCTGAGCTTGGGCTATAAAAGGTGACGCAGCTTGTTCCTCTCCTGCTCCTCTCAGAACCCTGCTGCCTGGTCAAAAACCCCAGACCATCCTTCTAGAGGATGTGCAAGAACATAAGGCAGAGAAGCCCTTTGGCTGACCTGGGAGATGACCACAAGTGTACTAGCGAGGCCAACTGAGATCAGAGGAAAACTGCCCAGCTGATTCCAGCCAAGTTGCCAATCCACAGAATTAAGGGCCGAATGGTTTTTGTTTAAGCCACTAAATTTTGGAGTGCTTTGTCATGCAGCAAAAGCTAACTGATACACTCCCTTTCGTCCTAGGACATTTATGCATGCTTAAAACCCTCCACTTAAAACCCTTTTCCCTCTTTCTTTGCCTAGTTAGCTCTATTCATCAGGATCAGAAGAGTCTTTCCTGATCTTGATTAGGTTAAGCCCTTCTGTTGCAGGCTTGATGCATTTTTCACCTCTGCTAGCAGCACCACAGGCATTGTAATTTTACATTTATTTGTGTTTATTATTTGAGTATGGTCTTTCTCCCCAGTAGACTCGAAGCTTCATGAGTCCAGGGAGAGTGTCCATTTTGTTCACCATCATATTCCAGCACATAGTACAGTGCCTAGCACACAGCAGGTGCCCACTGAATATTTGTGAATGAAAGACTACGAATAGCAGAGGAGGAAACAAGCCTTCACGGGTTCCTCTTTAAAATAATAACCCTCATATCGTTCTCCCCTCCCACTATCACAGGAATTATAAACTAGGCGAGCCGCTGTATGAGAATGCATCTTGTAATTTTTAAAGGACTATACAAATGTTAGTTCTTAATCGTTAGTGTTATTATTCTAGGGTGGCAACAGCTGGCTTTGGGAAATCCTCTCTCTGTCTCATTCCCCTGAAACGGCCCCAGGCAGTTTCCTAGCAGCTAGGATTGTGGCTGGATAAGCAATTTACAGGCTGAAAGGCTTGCCTAGAGTTAAAATGCGTATATGTAAATATCTCTGCAGCGCAACCTAGCAAGTAATCTCTGGGCTGGTTAATTGCAGAACTCGGTGGTAATGATACCAACCCTGAGTTCAATTAAGGACTATTTACAAAACCACCGGGGGAGGATTTTCCGCTTTTTCTGAAACAGTAGGCACCGACTAGAGGGACTTCTTATTTTGCAGGATAAATCGATGGCTCAGATACACCATAAACTCCTTACATTTGGAGTCTGCCAACTCCATGCCCTATTTTGATCCCTGGAGCTCAGTTTGCAGCAAGAGAACACGAGGCTAATGGCGAATGGCTCCAAAGACAGATCCTCTGTGTGCAACTTTTCTGAGCCTCAGTTTCTTCATCTGTAAAATGTACGTATTAATAGTCTTACCTCATAAGTTTATTTTGAGATTAAATGAGACAATTTTGGAAAGTGCCTTTAGAGTCATTAGCACAGTGTTAGGCAAAGAGGAAGCATTCAATACATTTTTAGCTATTATTGGTTATCATCATCATAGTTAGTTCTTAACACACGCAGCTGCTTCTGCTCTGGACAACATACCAGCTCGAGAAGGGTGCTCTGAAATCTGCCTTGCCCAATTTTGCTTTCTCAAGAAGTGAGCGGGTTTCCCCACATAGCTGAGGAGCGGTGACGTTTCATAAGGTGTGCAAGCAGGCATTCGTGAGATGGGTTGAGCACACATGTGCGCCGGCATCCTTACAGGTGCTGGGTGTATAGAGGTGAATAACAGTCCCCGCCCTCAGGTCTACAGGGGGAGACGCAGTGCATTGCAGGAAAGGCTCCACCAGTGTTGATCCCCAGATGCTATAGGAATATAAATGAGGGACTGACTTCCCCCACAAAAAAAAGGTCAGGGAAGGCTTGCTCTGGGCTGCCTGAGGTTCCCAGATGGGGAAGAGGGTGAAGCTCTTATTAATTCCCACAAAAGGGAAGAGGACCTTCCTTCCTTAAGAGATTGTTGCAATGACCCATTTGTCTGACCCTTTTATCATAAAGCTCCATTAAAGCTGGAAATGAAGCTTTTAAAGTTAATAACCTAAGGATGGAAAGCATTTTCCCCCATGCTGAGCATCTCCGGAGGAAATGCCATTGGATGTTCATCCTACAGGACTCTTTCGGGTTCAGCTTTTGCAAAGGGGGGTTTTGTTAACAAGGTGATGAGAATGACCTCATCACATCTCACCTTCTTGTGACCTGGGCTCAAGGAGTGGTTTCAGGACTGATGATGACTAGATATAGTACGGTGGCCAGGTTTTCAGAGAGAAACACCTCCATGGGCATTAGGAAATCTAGATTCTGTCCCTGACAATACTGGCCAGGCATGCATAACCCTGCTCCAGTCATTAACTTTTCTGTGAATTGGTGAGTTCAACTTGAGAATGTCTAACAGGTGTTCCCACCTCAGGTGGGGGATCACTGCTCGCTGCGAGCTTCTGTCTGTCCCTTTCGCTGGCTCCTTCTCCTGCTCTCCCAACTGGAAAAACCAACCAACCAACCAAAATCCTCCGTGGAACCCCTCGAAGCTTCATGTTACTATTCCATCTCTCTCCCCTTCATTACTCAGTAGCTTGAGAAATAGTAACAAAAATGCTGGTACCAGAATTAAAAGAAAAGAAAAAACACTGACTACTTATTATATTCAAGCACTTTTCGTGGCTTAATTCATTTAATCCTCCTGACAACTTTATGATAGGGGTACTTTTATTATCCCCATTTCATAGCCAGGAAACTGAGGTTTAACATTTTAAGTCACTAGGCAAAATCACACTTCTAGTAGGTGGTTGAGCCGGAATTTAGACCCAGGCTACCTACCACAGTGCAGGTTCTTCACCACCTCGCTGGGTGCTTATGTGTGCTGATCCCACTTCCCATCTTTCCTTACCTCCTCTCCCCCCCAGCCCCGGCCCCCCGCCAGAATGTTTTCTTCTCTGCACCAAGGATTTCCAGGTGGCCCAAATTGGAACCTCTTAGAGTGGACACTTGTTGGGTTTTGGTGCCCAGTATCCATTTCCTCTTCCTAAAAGCACCTGGTTTCCTGTGGCATTACCTCTTCCCCATTGGCTCTTGTCATGTGTGGGTGACGTCAGGATTCCAGCCTTCTCTTGGCTAAGAGGCAGGGGAGTGGCACAGGCTGGAATCTGAATCGTAAGCAGCAAGGTCAAGGAGGCTGGAAGAATTTGGCATTCTGTTCAGTCCATCTGAGCGGGTGCCAACAAATTCAGTAATCAAGATAAAAAATATTTTAAGGCAATATTTTTAAAAAGGAAAATTAATGTAAAAATTCCAAGATGAACAAAACATCAAAATTTTAAGTAAAGACAGGGTCAGTATGACTGAATTCTCCTTTTGCCTTGGGCTCCAGCGTGGCTCGCCATGGCCCTGCTGAACACTGTCCCCCTCGGGGGGGCCTCTGTGTCTTGCCTTCCAGCTCTTTGCACCTGCCTCATGTTCTTTGTTCCACTGACACTGATGGATACACAAGGGGGTTTGGGGCTCTGCTTTTGCTCATGTGGTCCTCTCTGTGTGAAAGGCCTTTTCTCCTTCCACACTACCTTGCTGACGATCTCACCCTCCCTCACCAGTGTACTTCTCCATGCATCAGTTTCTCCATCTATAAAATGGGGGTAATAAATAGTACCTAATTCATAGCCTTGTGGGCATTAAATGAGCATTGATATCCGTATAGCACCTGTGTCAAGGTGAGCTCTTAGCAACTGCATGGATACCATCATTCTACAGTACAGCAACTGCTGACATGCCTCCCAACACCCAAAGGTCGGGGAGCTGCTCAACGATGGCTAGATGGAAAACTCATACCTAGTTCCCTGTCTACATTTCTGACCCCCCAAACTCAATTACAGACTCCTCTTCCTCCAGCTTCTCAGTAAATGTTGATGTCCCCTGGGGCTCTTGCTTAAATCTCCCTTCTTCTTTCTATCTACTCTTTCTCCAGGCCACGTCATAGATGTGCACAGCCTCGAGTGCGCCTTCCTGTCTGTAATACATCTGTGGCACCCATATCTCCAGGCCCAAATTTCCAGATGCTTGCTAGATGTCTACCTGTGCCTCCATACCACTGTGAAGGTTACTAAGAACAGCAAGTGGCGACTGAATGCTAACTCGGGGCTCCAGACTGAGCCACGTCCTTTACATGGATTACGTCACTTCATCCTCTCAAAAACCTCATTTTACTGAGAAAAACCAAAACCAAATAGAAGCCAAGAGAAGGGAAGAAAGTCGCCCAAGGTTATGAACCAGGGGAGGGGTAAAACCAGGATTTGAACCCAGGCAATCTAACTCTGCCGTTGGAATAGGTGCTTCTGCTGAAGAAGATTATCCACAGTTGCACTTTTTAAGTAACAATTTTAAAGTGACATGAGGAAAAGATGATAGAGCTGTGGTTCTCAACTGGGGGCAATTTTGCCTCCCAGGGGACATTTTGCAACATCTAGAGACATTTTTGTTGTCTCCTAACTGCGAGGTTGCTACTGGCATCCAGTGTGTAGAGGCTAGGGATGCTGCTGAACATCCGACAAAGCACAAGAAGCGCCCCACAACAAAGAATCATCTGGTCCAATATGTCAATATGGCCAAGGATGAGAAACACTCCATTAGAGAAATTGCTATGAAGCAAGACGGTGACAAGTTACTTTAGGATGTTAGCTCTTTGGGTACTTACTCCTCCACTCACCAACTGTGCAGAGCCCTCTGCCTCCCCCCTTCCCACCACCCTTAAGCCCACCACCTCCTCTCCCCAGCCCAACAAAACCGCAGGCTCTTACCCACCACCCACACTGCCTTCCTGGCACAAAGCACAAACAGGAACTCATTATCTTCCTCCTCAAAACCTTCCCCTCCCATGCTCTTTATCACGGTTAAAAATACCACCCTCCTCCTCCTCCTCACAGGTGAGCACCATTGTCCCCACCTCGCATGTTCTCACCACCGCCTCCCGCTCTCCCCCAACCTTCAGTCACCAAGCTGTGTGTGTTCCCGCTCCTGGGCATCTCTCCTGCACATCTTTGCCTTTCCTACTTCACTAACCTACTTCGGGCCAAAATAGCTTCTTATGCTATTTCTTTTCCAGTTATGAGGCTGAAGTGACTTTTTATTCATCTATATTTGAATGAATTCATTTCACCCAGAGTGTGAATTTCATGAGGAATTAAACTAGGGGGACTTTAAGAACCCACCTAACTCCTAGTCTATGAATCCAGAAAAAGCTCGTGATGGAACTTGCGGGTTCTGCCCCTTTCCCTCTGGTCCTCTACTCCAGTGGGCCAGGGGGCCCTCCTCTGGTCCAGGGCTTGTCCCCTCCCACCCCACCCTATATCCCATCCCCTCTCATCCTCAGGACCCGTTCCGTCTGTGACGCCACCCTTCCTCTAACCTCTCCCACTCTACTGGGACCTTCTCATCAACCACAGATGCTCCCTCGCCCACTCTCTCTAAAGAATCCTCCACCCTTAACTCCCACTACCTAGACTGCCATGTTTCTGAAAGGAGTTGTCTGCACTGGCCGTCTCCCACTCACTCCTCAACCCACTGCAATCTGGTTTCCAATCCCTCCACTTCATTGAGAAGCTCAAGCAAAAGTTATCAGCCTTCTATTATCTACTGTCAAATAAAATGGACACTTGCTTTCCAATCCTTATTTGACTGAATTTTCTGGGGCATTTGAGAGTGTTGGCCATTCCTTCCTTCTAGAAGCAAGTTCTTCCCTTGAACTCTGGTGTTCCTTCCACTTCCCTTCTCTGGCCACACCCTCCCTGTCTTCTTTGTGGGCACCTCTTCCTCTGCCGCCTACGGTGTCCCTCAGCATTCAATCTCCATCCCAGCATCTTCTCACTCTACACTTCCCCCGTGGGTGAATTCGTCTGCAGCCTGCACCCATAGCTTTAACCACCAGGAAAGGCAGTATAGGGTGGTAGTTAAGACCTGGACTCCCAAACTCCTCTACGCACTAAGTGTTTGACCTTGGGCAAGTTACTCAACACTCCTGTGCCTCAGTTTCCTCAACTGTAAAATAGCGCAAAGCTTTTTAGTCTCATCGCTTTCCACGTCTGAACGTGCACTATTTCCTTAGATCACCTAGCACCTTGTACCCAAATATATTACGTGCTCAAGCTCAGTCTTTCTCAGCCACATAGTGGGTGCCTGGTCGACATCTGTGAATAAATGAATGAATGCTGTCCTGGATTGAGTTTCCCCGGAAACAAATCTTGAGACAAGGAATTGGGTGCAGCTAGTTTATTTTGGAGGTGATTGATCCCAGGAAGAACAAATGAGGGAGTGAGGGAGTGAGGCAGGGAAGAGAGAAAAAGCATGAAGAGTGACTTAAGGAGCGTTACTGCTGGGGGCCACTGGACTCAGTTCCTCTGGGGACCCTCTGAGGAACTGTGTTGAAAGCACGTTAGGAGTGTTGCCCCTTAGGGATGGGAGGCTGGGACACTTACCCACTGGTTGGTTGGGGACTGCTCCAGGGCTGTTGGACACTTCCAGTCTAAGACCCCACAGCCCCGGAGACGGCTCCAGGCAGAGAGGAGGAGAGGTGTGCACTTCGGGGGGACAGCCCATTGGACAGAAGGCATCAAACTGCAGCTGCAGCTGAGCTCAGAGGTGGGCCCAGGGGACACAGAGCTGACCATCATCAGCACACGCACCTTTTGCTCTGGCTGGCAGGCCTGGGCCTCCTCGTCTACCTGGATAAGCCCCACCTCTTCCTTGAAACTTAGTTCAAGAGCACCCACTTCTTAGAAGTGGTTTCTAACCTCCCGCTATAGACTGAATGTTTGGGTCCCCCTCAAATTCATAGGTTGAGATCCAAACCCCCAAGGTGATGGCGTTCGGAGGTGGGGGCCTTTGGGAGGTGATTAGATCATGACGGTGGAGCCCTCATGAATGGGATTAGTGCCCTTATGAGAGACCCCGGGGAGGTCCCTCACCCTTGCCCCTTTTGCCATGTGAGGACACAGCGAGAAGACAGCTGTCTGTGAACTAGGAAACGGGCTCTCACCAGACGCCGAATCTACGTGCACCTATCTCGGGCTTCCCAGCCTCCAGAACTGCGAGAAGCAAATTAGTGCTGTTTATAAGTCACCCCATCTCTGGTGTTCTGTTACAGCAGCCTGAACTGACTAAGGCACCCCTCATGCTGATGGAGGAACCCTTCTCCCCGCTCTGTGCCCATGACACCCCGGACAGACCTCTGTAAGAGTAATTATCTCTCTGCCTTCGGATTAGAACTTTCTTGTCTGACTTTCTTGGAGGGCAAAAACAGTTCATCTTTGCAGATCTAGTGCCCTGAATATTTCTGAGCACGTTATAGGCATGTAACCAGTGCCTCTTAATGAATTTGAATCCACCTGGCTCAGCCCCTCCCCCTCGCCCCTGCCCTGCCCTGCCCTGGCTCAGAGTAAGCAGTCAATAAATGTAGGCTCCTTTGCTTTCCCTCCAACTCCGAGTCTGCCATCTGACTTTGGGAGAGCCCTCATCCAGCGAGCATATAACGTGATAAATACGTGCTTTAAATGAACAGAAGCGCTGGGGGAGCCCAAAGGAGGGAGCTATTAACTGGGACTGCACCAATGAGACTGCAGTTATGTCGTCTGACAGTCTTAATTACTTATAGTTCTAACTTTCCAGAACCATTAATAGGGCGTCTGGCGCTTCTTCCATTACACTGGGCTTTCCCATTGGAGGGCCTCTCTGCCAAAGTGAAAGAGACAGGGAGCACAGGCACAGAGCGAACCTGCCACGCCAGTCTGGTTTGCTCCTTTCCTCCATTTGATATGTCTTCGTTGAGGGTCTCCTAGGGGTCAGCACTGTTCTCGGCACTGGGACACAGGAGCGATGGGGACAAGCAAAAGTCCAGCTCTAGTGGGGCTGGCCCGTGCAGGAGGAGACAGATGATAAATAAGCCACCAAATAAACAGGATAAATTAAATAGTGACAAGGGCTATGAAGGGATGAAACAGGGCACGTGATGTGCGGGAGAGGTGGGGGTGAGAGCACAGGTGCCAAAGACAAGTAGATCAATGGTTGGGGAAAGTCCCCTTTGAGGAGCTGACTTCTGAGCTGTGAGCTGAGCGCCGAGAACAGCCAAGTGGAGATTCTTCCAGGCAGAGGGAACAGCAGTTGCAAAGGGCCTGAGGCAGGACCCTGGATTCCGGGTGCCAAGCCCGGAGCTTGTCCCACAGCTTCTGATCACTGAAAAAGAGTTGCAGGAAAGAGGCAAACCTGGGTCTAAAAACTGATGTCTGGTCCTTATTTAGAGGAGAGGAGCTGATACCCAACTTTCAGTTCCTCGTGGGTTCGTTTCAAGCTTCAGTTTCCACTCATGGGCACGTTGTTCCCTCTTCAAAGTCTGATTGGGCTTCAAAGGAATTTGAAACACTTACAGCAAAACCACCGAGCTACATCCTCCAGGTAGAAAACCCCAGTGTGGCATTTCCATGGGAAACCACAATGAATTACTCCCACTGGCAGCCTAGCCCAGCCCTGACTGGACAGAGATTTGCTTTGGTTTTCTTAAACTTTGCAAAGCCTCTCCAAATTTTTTCACAAACCCCCACAGTGGCCTGACGCTCCGGTTAAGAGCAAAAATCCCCAATTCGGTGAGGTTTGCTGAGTTTCAGATTTCACCAGAAGGGGGTCTGCCATAGCCACTAACCTTTTCCTTGGCAGAGAGTAGTGTCTGAAATGCTGCAAAGAAAAATAATCACTTGGTGATTAGGAGAGAAATGAAGTTCTAAGGGTTTGTAAGTAGACATGAATACTATGCGTAGCACACAACCCATGGGTTAAAACTCTCCTTTCTCTGATATTTCTTATGGTAATAAGGATAATAATCATGGCTATCATTTATTTGAGCATTTACAATGTGTCCGTCTCTGTCTAAACATTTTGTCTCCAAATCAACCCTACGAGGGAGGTATTACACCTCATTTCACATTTGAGGAAACCGAGGCCCAGAGAAGTTAAGTGACTTACCTAAGGTAACACAGCTTACCAAAAAGGCAAAGTCCAGATTCCAACCTACATCAGAGTTCAACGTCCATACTCTTACTGTCCATACTACTACTATACCATCCTGACCCAGAAAGTTCCTGCCTCTCAGCCCTGGGCAAAAATGAGGAAATTAGCCGAGGGGAAGCAGTGAAAGGGGGCAGCCAGGTAAAGCCATTTCTGTTTTGAAAATAGGGGAATGGCCAGGAGATTGTAAGTTCATCCTCTGCAGAATGGGAGACAGGCCAAGGCCCTCTCCTGGTGTCGGGGGCCTTAGAAAGGCACCTCCCAAGGCCAAGGATTTATGTGGACAAATCCCACCCTTCCACCGCCGGACAAGGAGGGGGCAGGCCGGCGGGGGTGTGGGGGACCCCGCCTGCCCCCCGCCCGCGCGCCGGCGGCCCAAGGGTTAAGCGAGGCGGGAGCCCCCGGCGCGGAGCGGCCACGGGCCGGGAATGCTTAGTCAGGATCCCGATTTCCTGTCGAAGGGTTTGGATTTCCTGAAACCCGCGCCCTCCGCCGCCGCGCGGGATCGTCCGAGCCGCTCGCGCCGCCGCGGCCTCCTCCCCTCGGCACATGGTCGCCCGCCCCTTCCTGCGCCGCGCTCCGCTCCCGCGCTCGCCGCCGCCGCGGGGCCTCTGCGCTCGGCAGCCCGGCCCGCGCCGCCCGCCCGCCGCCCGCCCTTCCCCGAGCCGCGATCGCCCGCGAGGGCGCCGGG